>NC_045603.1:58399500-59076500 GCF_009762305.2 Zalophus californianus
CTCCCTCCCCAGGGCCTTTCATGGGGTCAGTCACACAGAGCTTGAGACAATGAAGTCCCTTCATCTGTCTCCTCGCCCCCTCCTTCCTTCCCCCAACCATGCCTTTGCAGATCCCCAAGGCTGGGTGGGGCTGGGAGGGGGTGAATGTCTGGGGTGCCACTGACATGTAGCAAAGGGATCCCAAGCCACTCACGGGGTGTGGGGTAGACACTGCGGTCATCCCCCCTCCTTGTGATGCAGCCACTTCTAGATAGGAGCACAGCGGGCAGAGACTGTGTCTTCCATTTCTTCTGTGTTCCCCACAGCACCTAGCATGGTGCTGGGTACACACTAGGTGCTTAACAAATATTTTTTGATGAATTGAGAGAGGAATATGGGCAATTGTAAGGTAATGTACTGGGGGATAAATGCACATTTTATATACAGGCTAATGGTTTCTAAGCCCCCAGTTACAACCCAGATAAAGGACCATAAAACAAATTGCGGATTTGATTTGAAAATGCAGCGCACTCCACTGTTATATTAAAGGGGATGGGAGCTCCCATAAAAGGCTGGGCCTCAGGGATCCTTCATTCTGAAAAGCCAGAAGTTGAGGGGGACATGGTTTAAGTCTGCAGTTTAAATAAAAGGTATGGATGGATAAGGTGAATACAGTTGGTTTCACCATATTCCTGGAACCCTACAATAAGGTCTACAGGCCAAATGAAGGAGGCACTGAATGGCAGGTACTCATTCTCCCAAATATATGCAAACTAAAGCTAAAACAGCTGCAGAAATGATTTAGCTCAATTCAGGGGTAAAGATGTGTTTTGAGTGCTAAGGCCGTTTGAGGCTATACTAACATTGTGGTTGGCATCAGGGACAACAGTCCTATCCTTTCCCCCCTACCTGCCTTGATGCTACTCTAGAGAAAAAAAACCCTATGATAATAGAAGGGCCACGGGTCTAGGCAAAGAAACAGTTGTGTTGTTCTTGAATGTGGGGAGGAGTGAGCTGGGTGGAACTTGGGCTTGCCTCCGTACCATTTCAGCAAAGATGCAGCCCAGGCTCCAGATATCTACAGCTGTGGAGTAGTACTTGCAGCCCAGAAGGATTTCAGGTGCTCGGTACCACAGGGTCACCACCTGGGGACAAGAGCAGGAAGCGGAGGGGTGGTGCATGGGGCATGGTGATTCCCACATCTCAGCTCCTCAGTGTTACTCTGCTAACTCTCAGCCTGTTAACAAGCAGCTTCTCCCCCTTCATCTTTCCCATCTTTCTGACTTCCCCTCAGTAAAATGTATATAAAATGTATATACAACTTCTTAGACCGGAGTTAGCCTCGCCCATTGACTCTGAGGACCATATTTTCTGAACCCGCAATTTGCAACCTTCCTGGAGAACTTGAGACAAATGGTCATAATTTTAATGGTGTGCCATCCAGCTCTCCTCACTTCATATCTATCAAAGCCCAGTTAGCCCCACAATGTGAACTTGGTGCATACTCTAAAACTTCTTGGGGTAGCCAGACATACTTTCCATCTAGTGAGAGAGAAACTGCTGACCAGATAGGTTTAGTAATTTTGTGAATGTCCTTGTTAACACCTCCCAGGAAGTTCAGAGAAGAAATGTAGAGAGGGTCTCACCTCATGGGTGTAAGTACGAACAGGAACTCCAAAGGCTCTGGCTAGTCCAAAGTCTGCTAGCTTGATGGCCCCCTCTGCGTTGATAAGCAGATTCTGAGGTTTGAGGTCTCGGTGCAGAACCCGATGAGAATGGCAGAAGGCTAGGCCCTGAAGCAGCTGGAACAGATAACTCTGACAAAGGAGAGAGAGAGGACTTTGTTCCTCCACCACAGTGAGCTATTAGGGTCTACTCTCTGACTGCAAAGCTCAACTAAAGCCTTTTACTATATTAGATTATAATTACATGTTTATAAGCTGTATATCCCATTGGAGTGAGAGGCCCTACCAGTGAAGACAAGAACTAGGTCTTATTCAGTTTTGCATCTCTTTTCCATATCCTGTGCCTAGCACATTGAAGGTGCTCAATAAATGTGCACTGAATAAACGTTTGTTGGTAGATTGAAAGTAGCTTGGGGAGTAAAGAACCCAGCCCTAAAACAGACAACAGAGACTCACTGGCTATTTCTCCTACCAAACAAGTGGAAGGGCTTCTTGGAGGAATCTACCAAGTGCCCTCAAGTCCCATTTATCTGAGTTTCATCTGACTTTCCACCTGAGCTACAAAGTTGACTCACTAGGGTTTCAACTTCTTTGATTCTCCTGCCCAGCCCAGGGGTTAATAAGCATAATGAGCAGTGAAAGAGCCACAAAACAAAGGTGTGTGTGTGTGTGTGCATGTGTGTGTAGGGGGATGAGGGCTGGGAAGGAAGCCAAGATCACAAATCATCACTCAGTCTGAATTGCCTGTCTTCAGTCCCCCCAAAACTTGCCCATGTTGGGGAGGAGTTGTTGAGAAGGATTACCTTGATGAGGGGAAGAGGAATGCCAGTCAAAGCAGAGGCATCCATAAATTTCTTCAGATCCTGATGCAGAAACTCAAAAACCAGGTAGAGTTTGTTTTCTGTGTGGATGACATCCAGCAGCCTGGGAAGAGAGGTCCAGGAATGGAGGTGAGGAAGAGTAATACCCAGGCTACACAGACAGAACACATCCTCCTTTACTGCCAGAGCACCGCCCAGATACATACTTACTTGACAATGTTAGGGTGGTTAAGCTCCTTAAGCAGAGAGATCTCTCGTATAGCAGTACTGGGTACACCCTCCGTCTCACTTGGAGAGGTTGAGAGAGCAGAGATAGGAATGTGGTTACAAATATTCCTTTTCCCCCAGCCCAGTCATTCTTTTCCTCCCAATGAGACACCACCCCAGCATCCCCTAGGAAAGTGAGAAAAGAGAAAGGGTGCTGTAGGAGTTAATTCATGGGTGGACAGGGAGTGGTTTTTTAATACATTAAGGTCATTATTTCTTCTCTTCCCAGGGGTAGGTAAGTAAAGCCTTCTGGTGGAGGTGAAGAAGAGAGAAGGTAACAGGGAAAAAATAGGAGTAGCAGCACCCAGCCTCCCTAGAGGGGCCAGTGAGGTTCAACTGCCATTCTTTTGAAAGAAGTAGAGAATTCTAAGATGAGGGTGGGGTTGGGGCAGTGAGGAGGGCTCTTCATTCAGAAAGGTGCTCTTCACCGGTTCCCACAAAACCCAACTCCACGGGGAGTCCTGGACCCCATCTCAGAGGCCTCCTTCCTCTTCCTGACTCTTCCTGACTGCAGATTTGGGGGCATCACTCGGCTTTGGGGAGGAAGTTTCCCACAGATTCTACAGTGCCCTATACTCTCCACAGGGAAGCCCTTCACTGTCCTCCAACCCACCTCTCCACTTCAAAAGAAGTCCCTCCCTGCTACCTTCCGGTCCTTGGACGGCTACCCGTCTGTTGGGGTGGGGGCGGGGGGGGCACTCAAGGAGCTCCCGAGTTAGTGGAGTCCCGGGTACAGAGGCCACTCACGTGTCCAGGCGGATTTTTTTAAGCGCCACCACTTCTCCCGTCACCTTGTTTTTGGCTTTGTACACAACTCCGTACGTGCCCTCTCCGATCTTTTCCACTTTTTGGAAGTTCTCCATGAAGCGCTAGCGAGTCGGGTCAGCCCGGCCCTGGAGCGGGGGCCTGGGAACCCTGCAAAAGGCGGGCCCCGGCTCTCGGGGGGGTGGAGGAGGGGGCAACAGGGCCCAGCTCTGCGGCCCCAGGTCGGGATGGAACGGAGTGTATCTCTCGCTCTTGTCAATTTGTCCAACTTGAAACAATGTTGCCGCCTCCCCTCCAGTTCCCTACCGCCACCAGAGGCCCCGCCCCTCCTTCCCGCGTTTCCCTAGCCCCGCCCCCAGCCCTTCCTATTGGTCAACGTCAGAGCGGAGGGGCGAGCCCAGCGCCCCTAGCTGCCGCAAAAGGCCCCACCTCGCGCAAGTTTAGTTCCGAGGATCCTTAACACAAGTTTCTGTCTCGGTGGGGAATATAAATGTCTTTTTCCAAGTACCTGATTTGAAGTCGAGTTTCTTACCTGTGTCCTGAATCTGTAGGGATTTCCTGATCTCTAATTCGCCGTTTCACCAACCCTAGGGAAAATGTGTCTCGCCCTAAAATTCCACCTGGCCCAGAGAGTCTCCCTTGAAAAGCAGGAAGCTAGGAATCTCATTGTCTGGGTTTTCTGGGCCTTAAAGATGTTCGTCCCGCCTCTCTGCCCGTCCTATACTATCTCTCTGTTTTAGGATGCAGGGCCTCTGTCTCTTTGAGAGGTTTCCTGGTTTAACTCAAAAAACAGACTGATTCACTAGCCTATGATTAATTATATGTGTCCGGTACATGTTATGTAGCTGACCTTCAATCAATTATTTCCCAGTCAAGAAGGGAGTGACCCAGTGAAACCAGAAACTGTCATTGAATAGCGGGATGGTCCAGGGACCAGGATCCCTTGTCAGTTCTGCTTTTCTCCGGTCCTCCTGCCCCTCCCAAGCCTCTCCTGGAGGAAGGGCTATGCAAATGAGCACCCCTCTCCTATATAGGGGCTTCTTCCAGCCCCCCCAGCGCCTTTGGTTGCTGGAAGAAAGAACAAGATGAATCTGGTGCTGAGAAAATGCCTTCTCCATGTGGCTGTGATGGGTGCTCTTCTGGCTGTGGGGGCCACAGAAGGTGAGCGTCGGGTGTGTGGACTTGAACAAGTGTGAATTTGGGGTTGCACACCTACTCTGGTTTTTCCCTTCCTCATGGGAGATACCGGCAATATTTCAGGCTTCTCCCACCCATTTGATTTAGCGAGGACATGGGCATCTGAGCTCCCTCCCTATGTGGAGATTTGGGACTGAGCTTGAAAATAATCCCATCTGCTTGGAAGGGCAAAAGGATAGTGGGTCTTTGTGGCCCTAACTCTGAGGCTCTCTGGGCAATGAGCTGGAGAAGGGGCTTCAAAAGGGAAATAAGTGGAAGACTTAGGGAATGACTCAGGCACTTGGGGTAGGGTATTTTAAGTGAGGAGTAAGAGAATGTCGTATTGGACAGAAAAGGTAAGGAGGTACCATCTCCCCTCTTTGGGATGGGGATGGGTGAACACAGCTCAGGCTTTTGTTCTGGGGCTGGAAGAGACAGGCAGAGGGGTCTCAGCTGAGCATCACATGAAAGGGCTCTGGGGGATTGGGGCCTCGTGACAGGAGCAAGGGGTGGGGGTGGGGATGGTGAGAGGGTCTGGAATGTCCCGTGCTGCTCTGAGGAGGGAGGGTTGGGAGTGAAGAAAGAATGGGGTATCTTATGATTCTCTTGCTGTAGTGGTGGGATGCTCAATGAGATGATTCTAGATCCCCACCCCCACCCCCACCCCCAGCAGACTCAGCTAGGTTTCCAGTACCCATTACAAATGGAGTGAAGATAGTTTCTCCTGTGCTAAAGTACAGATATCATGTCCCAGTCTCCCCTTTCTCTCTCTGGATCCATGGTCTCACAGACTTCTAGGAAGTTCTCGTTGATCTGACTTCCCCTCGTTTACGCTGCAGTTTCAAGTCTTTTTCTTTTACTATTTCCTTAGTGTATTCTGGAAACATTCTGTTCGTGCCTGTCCACCTGAGCCTCTTAAAAGATTGTGCTTACTTTTTGGATACTGATTTTTTAAATAAGAAGACATTTTTAGATATTTATGAAATTTTATATGAATTGGGTTTGATAATTTTGTCCAGTGTGAAATGACATTGTGTTTATTCAAGAAAATGCTCATATTTTTTATAGATACGTATTGAAATTGTAGGGTTAAAATAACAAGACGTCTGGTACTTGCTTCTACATACTTTAGCCAACAAACAAGACAACAACAACAACAAAGGATAGATAAAGCAAATGTGGCAAAATGTTGGTAGTTGTTGTACCTGGGTGAGGCGTATATGTAGATCCATCTTATCCCTTTTTCTCAGACCTCTCTCTTGGTCAGTTATAATAATTTTGTCTGCTTGGTCCCCACTCCCAACCTCTGCCTGCCTCTGATCCATCCTCTACATTGCTTGCCGTAGTGATCCTTCTAAAACCCAGATCTCGTCATATTCAAAAAGCTTCTGAAGGGTGAATTTTATGGTATATGAATTATATCTCAATGAAATAAACACAATCTCCTGCCGTGGCCTTGCCTACAGAATAAAGGCCAAACTCCTTTGCTTGGCACTCAGAGCCTTCACTTGTCTTCTTGGCCTCATCTCTTACAGTGTGCATCAACCACACTGGTAGTTCCTATCATGCCTCATGCTACCATGCCTCCATGCCTCCGCTCGTGCTGGTCCTTCTGCCCAGAATGCTCCATCCCACAGGCCAACTCCTCACTCCAATGGTCTTTCCCAATCCGCCAGAGTAGAACTAATCTCTTTAGTCATTTTGTTGCACTTTGTGCATGTCTGTTATGGCTCATATTAAACAGTGCCTTGAATTATTATAATTTATGGACATGTCTTGAATCCCTTCAGGGCCATGTCTTATTCATTTCTTAAGTCCTTTGTACCTAGCACAGTGCCTGGTACATGGTGGCTATTCAGTAAATTAAAATGTACTTTGAATGTGAGAGTGAGTGGGGTGACATGGAACAGGGCTATCCCCTGACAAGAGATTGAGGGGCGATCGTAGGGCCTTCATGGTACCTTCTTTTTAGGACCCAGAGACCAGGACTGGCTTGGTGTCCCAAGGCAGCTCACAACTAAAGCCTGGAACAGGCACCTGTATCCAGAGTGGACAGAAATCCAGGAGCCTGACTGCTGGAGAGGTGGGAACTTGGCAATTTCGAGGGAGGGCATGGGGTGTGGAGAGGAGCAAGATCTGAGTTGAATGTAGCTTGGAAAGATAGGAAGGGGAAAGGTATAAGGGGAGGAAAAACCGTGGAGTCCCGGCTAACGCAGCTGGTCCTTCCCAGGTGGCCAGGTGTCCTTGAAGGTCAGTAATGATGGGCCTACGCTGGTTGGGGCAAATGCCTCCTTCTCTATTGCCCTGCACTTCCCCAAAAGCCAAAAGGTGCTGCCAGATGGGCAGGTCGTCTGGGCTAACAACACCATCGTCAATGGTGAGTACCTCTCTACTCCAGGCCTTTATGCGAAGGGCTCAGATTTCCTGGTGTCCCTCGTGAGCTCAAGGAGTGCCCCCTTCCCCTCTACTTTTTATTTATTTGTTTGTTCATTTTTTAAATATTTTATTTGTTTGACAGAGAGAGTGAGAGAGGGAACACAAGCAGGGGGAGTGGGAGAGGGAGAAGCCAGACTTCCCGCTGAGTAGGGAGCCCAATGTGGGGCTCGATCCTAGGACCCTGGGATCATGACCTGAGCCAAAGGCAGACGCTTAGGGACTGAGCCACCTTTTTTTTTTTTTTAGCGCCCCTACTTTTTCTTTTAAACAAATTATATACATATTCTATAATATTCATTGCAGAAAAAAATTTTAAAACACAGATAAATCAAAAAAAAATACAGTATGCAAAATTGGCGACAGAAGACCCAGTGGACCTAGAGTTTAGACAGACATGGATTTAAATTTGTAAATAATATGTTACCCTGGACAGGTAACTTAACTGTTCTGTGCTTCCATTCCCTTAACTGTACAATGGGATGACTACCTTGAATGTTGTTGTAAGGATGAAAATGCGATAATATATAAAGAATTTAGCATAATGCCTGCCCTAGGCTAAGGTGAGGCTCAATAAGTGTCAGCTGATACTCTTATTGTTTTTATCCCACCAGCTAGAGCAAACCACTCTAAACATGTTGCTATATGATCTTCCAATCTCTTTCCTCTGTCATTAAGTACATATTAATCTTTAATTCCAGTTTCCATCCTTTCCGCTATCACCCCAAATGGGTGATAACAAAGGGAATGTCCTGTGTAGCTAAGGAGTGTTCCCACAACCCCTCTCTGGCAGCCATGGTAGGGGTTTTGGTGTATAGAAAGGAATGCCAGGTTTCGAGGGTGACTGTATCTACCTTTCAGGGAGCCAGGTGTGGGGAGGACAGCCAGTGTATCCCCAGGTACCTGATGATGCCTGCATCTTCCCTGATGGGAGGGCCTGCCCATCTGGCCCTTGGTCTCAGACAAGAAGCTTTGTTTATGTCTGGAAGACCTGGGGTGAGTCATCCACTCTTGGATTTACCTCTTCCTACCTGATCCCCTTTCATTTTGCTCTGTGAGTTTCCTTAATCTTTATTGCCCCCATGTCTCTTTCTTCTTCGATAGCACCCCGCCCCCTCCAACTCTCTCTATTATAGTTGTTTCTGGGGGCCCTTCCCCAATTATTGTCCTATCCCATGGACCCCCTTATCAGGATTCCTTTTCTGACCCCCACAGGACCACCTTCCAAATACTCTGAAATAACCATATTCAGTACATTACTGGACCTTCCTTCTCTGGTGCCCTGTCTCTAATCCTTCCCCTCAGTTTCCCTTGATCAGTACCACCCCCACCCCTGCTTTTCTTTTCAAAAACCTCAGGCCAATACTGGCAAGTTCTGGGGGGCCCAGTGTCGGGGCTGAGCATTGTGACAGGCAACGCAATGCTGGGCACACATACCATGGAAGTGACTGTCTACCACCGCCGGGAGTCCCAGAGCTACGTGCCCCTTGCTCACTCCTGCTCAGCCTTCACCATTACTGGTAAGGATTTAGGAAGGGGCAAAGCCAGTCACAGGGTGCAGGGCGGTAGAAGATGGGGAGACTTGGTCTGACTGGAAAGGGGAAAGGGGAAAATGGAATGGGGAAAGGGGAAATGGTGTGTAACCTTAAAGGGGCAGAGCCAGGAAGACATGGGCAGAAGGATGTGGGGCTTGGAGCCAGTGAAGGGCCAGTCAGCTTGAGTTGGAGGGTGTGGCTGTGAAAAAAGCTGTGGCCCAGGTCTGGTTCTCACCTTTTCTGGCTCCAATCCCAGACCAGGTGCCCTTCTCCGTGAGTGTGTCCCAGCTGCAGGACTTGGATGGAGGGAACAAGCACTTCCTGAGAAATCATCCTCTGACCTTTGCCCTCCGGCTCCATGACCCCAGTGGCTATTTGTCTGGGGCTGATCTCTCCTACACCTGGGACTTTGGAGACCATACTGGAACCCTGATCTCTCGGGCACTTGTGGTCACTCACACTTACCTAGAGTCTGGCCCAATCACTGCCCAGGTGGTGCTGCAGGCTGCCATTCCTCTCACTTCCTGTGGCTCCTCCCCAGTTCCAGTCACCACAGATGGGCATGTGCCAACTGCAGAGGCCCCTGGCACCACAGCTGGACAAGAGCCTACTGCAGAAGTCGTAAGTACGACACGTGGTCAGGTGCCAACTGCAGAGCCCGCTGGAACCACAGCTGTGCAGATGCCAACCACGGAGGTCACTACGCTTGTACAGGTGCCAACTACAGAGGGCATAGGTACTACAACTGAGCAGGTGCCAACCTCAGAGGTCATAGGTACCACACTTGCAGAGACCATAGGTACAACACCTGAAGGGTCAACCGCAGAGCCCTCTGGAACCACAGTTGCACAGGTAACAACTAAAGAGTCAGTGGAGCCCACAACTGGAAAGGTACCCACACCTGAGCCTGAGGGTCCAGATGCCAACCCATTCATGCCTCCAGAAGGTATTACAGGTAAGAGGCCAGTGTGAATGAGGTTCATTGAGGTGGGGCCTTTGTCACTACTCTGAAGAGCTAAAAGCCTTACCTAAGCCCCAGTTGTTACCCAATCCTTTGCTTAGCGATGGAGTCCCGTCAGAGCTCCCACTAGTTTTAAGCCCTCAAGTCCCTCTTAATAACATGGAATAGATCTGGAGTTCAGGAAACCAGAGTCTTTCCCTAGGCCATGGAGTGAGAGCTTGTTGCTTCTCTGTCTCTGAGGAGAGCTATTCCTTAAGGAGAAGGCCAGGGAACAGAACGTGGTCATTTACATATTTGTATCTCATTTTCTGTGCAAGTATAAATGCATAATATTCTGTCTCAGATTCTGGCACCATTTCCCACCCCTGGATTCCTATCCCAAAGCAGGTCAACCTGAAATTGTGGTAGGAACAGTGAAAAGGTAGGCATGACATGGTGGTACAGGGATGAGTTAACTTGTGTCATGTCTAGCCCAGGACCCAGCATGGTGTGGGGGGTGATAAACATTTGGGATTTCTTAAAACTCCAACTCTACTCCTAACTGTGTGACTCTGGGGTGCTCATTCTTCCTTCTGGGCTCTTGTTTCCTTATCTATGAAATGAGGTTTTCCGGGTCTTGTCTGATTCCAAGCTTGGATCCACCAGGTCTGGCTCTACCTGGAAAAATGCCTGTGTGGTCTCTACTTCCAGTGAGTCATTTGTCTCTTGACAGCCTCTTCGATCCTCTCCTGCCAGGTTCCCAGAGCCCCCTGCTGGATGGCGCAGCTACCTTAATCCTGGCAAAGCGACAAACCCCCCTGGATTGTGTTCTGTATCGATATGGCTCCTTTTCTCTCACCCTGGACATTGTCCGTGAGTCTTGACTGCTTTGCGGGCTGGTGGAGGGAGGTGTGTCCTGCCTAAGGCTGGCCAGTGGAAGCATACCTTGGAAGGAGTTACTCACCGGGACAAGAACACCCAAATCCCAGGGTTTTTATTTTGAAGGCATGGATGGGATTGGGGAAGCAGCCCTAGGGTTTTCCTCTCTGTGGGCCTTTGGAGAGGCCTGGTAGAGGCATCCCAGATGTAAACTCTTGCAACTCTGCAGGGGGTATTGAGAGTGCTGAGATCCTACAGGCTGTGCCATCCAGCGAAGGGGATGCATTCGAGCTGACAGTGTCTTGCCAAGGAGGGTGAGTGTCCCACTGGTTTCCTGAGAACTCTTCGGTTGACTGTTGCATTGCGCTCTGGTGTCTAGTGTTCCTTCCCAGTTGCCCTGACCTAAGCTGACACCTCTTGCAGGCTGCCCAAGGAAGCCTGCATAGACATTTCATCACCAGGGTGCCAGCCCCCTGCCCAGCGGCTATGTCAGCCTGTGCCACCCAGCCCAGCCTGCCAGCTGGTTTTGCACCAAGTCCTGAAGGGTGGCTCAGGGACCTACTGCCTCAATGTGTCTTTGGCTGATGCCAACAGTCTGGCAATGGTCAGCACCCAGCTTGTAATGCCTGGTAGGTACTTGGACAAGAGTTACGATGAAGGGGGTGGGGGGAATAGGCAGAGGCTATCTGGCAGGGAGCAGACACTAACCGAAGCTGTGCCTGGGTTTCTGCTCACAGGTCAAGAAGCAGGCCTTGGACAGGCTCCCCTGTTTGTGGGCCTCTTGCTGGTGTTGATGGCTGTGGTGCTTGTATCACTGATATATAGGTGAGAGCCCCACCATCTAGTTCACACCCCCGTATCCCTTATGACCACTACTCGTTCTTCCTCAAGAGGAGAAGGAACCACCACTTCTTTTGAAGAAGCATGGTATCCAGGAAAGAACCCAGACTTGGAAGTTAAACAGACTTGGGCTGCAGTCTTGCTGGGGGAACCTTGGGAAAGTAGCTTAACATCCCTGAGCCTCTGACAAGTAGGAAAACTAGTATCTGCCCTATGGGCACCCAGTTCTGAAGCAGGAGTACAATAAAAGATGATACTGATGACTGTTGTTTATAATAATATCAAGAGTGGAGGAAATTGGGTGACCTGAGTCCTCTACCTGTGAGAAGGGCAGATGCTCTGGCCTGGAGTGCCAAGGTCCTCAAAGCAGGGAAGCTTGTAGGGTAAGAGGGAAATGGACAGAGGTTACCATAAAAACAAGACAAGATGAATCCTGTTGGTGAGAAGGGGAGGGAGCTAGGATCATGGTCAAGTAAACCTAGGGCCTCTTTTTTTGGAGAAGCACAGATAGGCTTCCCTTGTCCATTGCTAATCAGTTTCTCCCTTCTCCCAATTTCAGGCGAAGACTTCTGAAGCAGGGCTCAGCCCTCCCCCTTCCCCAGCTGCCACGTGGTAGCACCCACTGGCTGCGTCTGCCCCGGGTCTTCCGCTCTTGCCCCATTGGTGAGAACAGGCCCCTCCTCAGTGGGCAGCAGCAGGTCTGAGTAATCTCATGTGATGCTGTGATTTGCCCAGCGTGGACAGCAATGCTTATCTTTCCTCCAGTCTTCCCTTGGAGACTACCATTACCTGAAATAAATACTCAGAACCTGGTGCTTTTTTTTTTTTTTTTCCTTGCTGTTGGGAGCATCTATGTCATTTAGGGAGGGGAGGTATATGGGAAGGAGGTGTACCATTTACTTAAAAGATATCCCAGTGGGGGGAAAAAAGTCATTTTATTCAGATGAGGCACTTTCAATGTGTGTGTGTGTGTGTGTGTGTGTGTGTGTGTGTGTGCACGCACGCACGTGTGCATGGGAAATAGTAGAGGTGGTGCAGGATAATAAATACTGTGAGGGTAGAGGAACACTCCCATGAGCTGGCAGGAGAGTGTGGCAGCAATGTACAGAGCCTAGGAGTAGAGTCCAGGGATGAAGAGGTGGGTTCAAGGCTGGCTTGGAGGCTGAGGTGTCCCCCTCAGCATAAGAAGCCAAAGAAATTGGAGGAACGAGGGGGTGGGCCCACAAGCATGGGCATCTGGTTCTTGTGGGTGATCTTGATCTGGAAGGGAAGGGGGCATGTTCAGAGGCAGGACCTCGTTCCCTTTGGACTGGAGCTGTAGAGATTTGAGGGAAAATCTGTGGGGTGAGGGGGAGTTGCTGGGGTCCTAGAGAAGCCATGGCAGGAAGCCCAGGGGCTAAGAAATCATGATTTGGGAGGAATGGTGCACAGGGGAACTTGAGACATTGGGATGGAGTAAGGAAGCTGTGGAAGGGAGGTTTAGGATTCACAAAGCCTGAGGGTGCCATTTTTGGGCAGGCATAGGCAATACTCACTGTACAGGGTGTCTGCATCCAGGGTTCTCCATCAATTTGCATGGGGAGGGTTTTTGTGGTGCTGTGGGAGGCCAAGGCAGATTGGTGGAGATTTCTTTACCAACTGAATACCAAAACTCTGTTTCTTAGCTTGGTTTAGAGACCCTTTGTTACTGAGGAAGATCTCCTAGTACAGCTCCTCCCTACCATCCCCATGACCCTTCTGCTCTCCCGGCCCTACTCCTTCCCTCAGAGCCCCTGGCCAGAGTTTTCCTTACTGGAAGGTGATTTCAGAGCACTTGGCTAGCCGATGTCCAGCGTTCTTGAGCTTGGTATAAATCTGGCCCATCTCAATTGCACCCTCCAGCCCTACTACTTCCAGCCGCTTGTCGCTTAGGTCTGTGGGTGGGAAGTAAGGAGATAGGTTTTGCAGGAGCAGGGTGCCTCCAAAGGGAACCACACCTTCCCCTTGGTCCTGCCCACTCAGTTCCCAAGGCTGCTCACCTGGTACACAGGTTTTCAGGATATCCGGGTCAGTGATGACTTTAGCCGTAGCGCCTAAGGCCTGGTTGATCCCATGGGTATCTCCATGAGGTCTCTTGGTATCACCCCAGAGGTTGGAACCACCATGCATGCTAGGGATGTTCAGCACTGCGATGCCTTCTAGTGACAGGTTGCTCAGATCCAGTGGTTTCCCACAGATCTGAGAAGAGGAGAGCACAAATCCTTACCTCCTGTCATAATCATGGATGCGACCCCTCCCTCCACCAGATGACAAACTGGGAAGGCCAGGAGTTGGGGATTTGCAAAGGATGGCAGGAAATAGGGACCAGTTGTATTGAGAATTAGGGAAATTAGGAAGGGAGAGCTGGGAGGTCAAAGTATAGGTTCAAGAATAGGGGAAGTTCCTATTCTTGAGGGCACCTGTGGAGGGAGAGACTAAGATATAAGAAAGTGAGAAGCATGTAGGGTTGGGTCTCATCACACCCACCTCAACTGTCAAAGACTCCTCCAGCTTTTTGCATGTTGAGAAGATGGATTCAGAAGTAGCGAATTCGAAGTACCATAGCTTGTTCTTCATTCTGTGTCAGCCCCAACATAAGGCCCAAGAGGGAGGGGACAAGTTACACAGTGCTGGCAGAGGAGGGCTAAGTGACAGGGAAGGACATCAACCTCCTGACTTCAGTCCTTTAGGGAAGAGGATGGCTTTGGTTGAGGGGCTTCTCAGAGGTGCCACTGTCCATCTAAGTGCTCTGAGTCAAACTTGGCCACAACCTGGTCCCTGCCACTGTGTATGTCCACCCCCACCCCCCTCTCCCTCACCTGCTGTTGAACTTCTCAGGATATTTCTCTCGCATGATGTGGAATCGGTGAGCAATAGAGGCATCCTGGGGAGTTCAGGGCATGTAGGATCAGAGGCCTGCCTCCTCTCACGGCACAGAATACTCTCTTTAATTCCCTCATTCAGCAGCAGTATGTCCCATGTTCTTTTCTTGCAACTCACACCACTGTACCCCACCCGCCATTTCCCTGTGTCACAGCTCCCTTAACCTCTACCTCCTCTTTCTAACCAGCTCTAGCTTCTTGCTGCTTAACCCATACTTCCTCCCTAGCCCCCATACCCCACTTCACTGACCACACCAATGGAGAAGTAGTTATTGATGATTTGAAAGGGGACTGGGTCACTCTTTTCTTCAGTTTGTTGAGGTATCACCTCCACGGACCATCGATCCATATGTACCACCTTACTCATCTCTAAATCCTTGAGGATCTTCCCCAAATTCTGTCCCTCATATCCTAAGGATGGGGGAGAAGACAGGTTAGAACTGAGCCATGGGTCTCAGAGGGCCCTCTTCTCAGCTTCCAGCCCCACAAATTCCCAGAGATCCTCTGCCCTGCTTCTGCAGACCCTCCTAGCCCTAGCCAGTGAAATAGCAGGGAGCGGGATGCCTCAGTGGCTCAGTTGGTTAAGCGTCTGCCTTCGGCTCAGGTCATGATCCCAGGGTCTTGGGATCCAGCCCCACATGAGGCTTCCTGCTCAGTGGGGAGGATTGTGCTTCTCCCTCTGCCTGCGCTCCCCCTGCTTGCTGTTTCTCTCTCTCTTTCTGAGAAATAAATACAATCTTAAAAAAAAGAAATACAGGGCAGGGTGCTTGGTCCTAGCTCCCATGGACCAATCTTTCTCTCTTTAAATGTAAGCTCTATGTCCAACGTGGGGCTCAAACTCACGAGCCTGAGACCAAGAGTCGCATGCTCTACTGACTGAGCCAGCCAGGTGCCCCTTCCATGGAACAATCATTTTTTTAAAAGATTTTATTTATTTATTTGACAGATAGAGAGACAGGGAGAGAAGGAACACAAGCAAGGGGAGTGGGAGAGGGAGAAGCAGGCTTCCCTCCAAGCAAGGAGCCTGATGCGGGGCTCGATCCCAGGACCCTGGGATCATGACCTGAGCAGAAGGCAGACAATTAAAGACTGAGCCACCCAGGCACCCCAGAAGTCACTTCTTATACCAAAATAAATTCAAGATGGGTCAAAGAATTTAAATGTAAAAAAATGAAACAGAATTTGTACTAGCAGAAAACATGAGTGCATATTTTTGAAATCTTTTTTTTAAAGATTTTATTTATTTATTTGAGAGAGAGAGAATGAGAGATAGAGAGCACGAGAGGGAAGAGGGTCAGAGGGAGAAGCAGACTCCCTGCTGAGCAGGGAGCCCAATGCGGGACTCGATCCTGGGACTCCAGGATCATGACCTGAGCTGAAGGCAGTCGCTTAACCAACTGAGCCACCCAGGTGACCTATTTTTGAAATCTTTGAGTGGAAAAGGCTGTTCTAGAGCATAATACAAAACTGGGAGCCAAAAAAGGAGAAGACTGATAAATAAAAATTTTTTAAAGATTTTATTTATTTATTCGTCAGAGGGAGAGAGAGAGAGAGAGAGCGCACAAGCAGGGAGAGCAGCAAAGGGAGAAGCAGGCTCCCCACTGAGCAAGGAGCCTCATGTAGGACTCGATCCCAGGATCCCATGATCCCAGGGGGGATCATGACCTGAGTCGAAGGCAGACACTTAACTGACTGAGCCACCCAGGTGTCCCTGGTAAGTACAATTATATTAAAACTTAAAACTTCCTGGGGCACCTGGGTACCTCAGTCGGCTGAGTGTCCAACTCTTGGTTTTGGCTAGGGTCATGATCTCAGGGTTGTGGGGTCAAGCCCCACATCAGGCTCCATGCTCAGTGGGGAGTCTGCTTAGGATTCTCTTTCCCTCTCCCTCTGCCCCTCCCCCCTGTGCTCTCTCGCACTCGCTCTCTCAAAGAAAGAAAGAAATCTAAAATTTAAAACTTCTTTGGTTAAATAAACACACACCTAAAAAAATACAAACTGGGAAAAAATATCTGCAGCACATATAATAGACTAACTTCACCAACATTCGAAAAATGCTTATAAATCACTAAATCCAGGGGCACCTGGGTGGCTCAGTCGTTAAGCATCTGCCTTCAGCTCAGGTCATGATCCCAGGGTCCTGGGATCGAGCCCCGCTTCGGGCTCCCTGATCGCTGGGAAGCCTGCTTTTCCCTCTCCCACTCCCCCTGCTTGTGTTCCTGCTCTCGCTGTCTCTCTCTCTGGCAAATAAATAAAATCTTTAAAAAAATAAAAAAAAAATAAATCACTGGGGCGCCTGGGTGGCTCATTCGTTAAGCGTCTGACTTCGTCTCGGGTCATGATCCCAGGGTGCTAGGATTGAACCCCGCATCGGGCTCCCTGCTTGGTGGGCGGCCTGCTTCTCCCTCTCCCACTCCCCCTGCTTGTATCCCCTGTCTCGCTGTGTCTCTATCAAATAAATAAATAAAATCTTTAAAAATAAATAAATAAATAAATCACTAAATCTAAGAAGTCAATAGAAAAGGGGCAAATAACACAAATAAACCAATCACAGAAGAAGAAATACAAATGACCAATATGCAGATTAAAGATGTTCAGTATTGGAGCACCTGGGTGGCTCAGTCTGTTAAGGGTCTGCCTTCTGCTCAGGGTCCTGGGATGGAGCCCCATGTCAGGCTCCCTGCTCAGTGGGGAGTCTGCTTCTCCCTCTCCCTCTGCCCCTCCCCCTGCTTGTGGTCTCTCTCTCTCTCTCTCTCAAATGAATAAATAAAATCTTTAAAAAAAAGACGCTCAATATTACTAACAATTAAAACAATTGTAAATTAAAACAATTGGTTGACTTTTTGTTGCCTATTGTATTGACAAAGTATAAAGAGATTGACAAAACCAAGTGTTAATGAGATTATGAGTAAACCAACACTCTCATGTGCTGTTAGTTGGAGCATAAATTGATATTCCATTTTGGAAGGCAATTTGGCAATTTTTATCACAATGTTATCAAATTTTATCAAAACAAGTACTTTGACGCAGCAATTCCACTTTTGGAAATTTCTCCTACAGAAATGGACATACAGGGGCGCCTGGGTGACTCAGTGATTAAGCATCTGCCTTCGGCTCAGGTCATGATCCCAGGGTCCTGGGATCAAGCCCCGCATTTGGCTCCCTGCTTGGCAGGAAGCCTGCTTCTCCCTCTCCCACTCCCCCTGCTTGTGTTCCCTCTCTTGCTGTGTCTCTCTCTGTCAAATAAACAAATAAAATCTTAAAAAAATGGATAAAAATGTAAACAGAGATGTGTGCACATGGATGTTTGCTGAGGTACTCTCTAAAACAGCAAAAAATTGGAAACAATCTAAATGCCCTTCAGCAGGGGAAGGCAAATTAATTATTTAAAAATAAATTATGGCAAATCCATGCCAAGAAATAATGTACAACCACTGCATATAGAATGTAATCTATATGTACGAACATGGAAAGTTCTCCAAGACATATTATTCAATGAAAAAAGAAGTCCCAGAACAATCTCTGTAGTATGTTCCCATTTATGTTTGTTTAAAAGTTGTGTGTGTGTGTACATATAAAAACAGGAAAATGAATGCAAATAGGACACAGTGGTTATCTCTGGGGAGGCACGTAGAGGGAGGAGACCTGTATGTGAACACTTACACATTTTACTTTGTAAAGTCTTTTACAGTGAACATGTACTGGGGGTGGGAGGATGGGTTAGCCCGGCGATGGGTATTAAGAAGGGCACGTACTGCATGGAGCACTGGGTGTTATATGAAAACAATGGATCGTGGATCACCACATCAAAAACTAATGATGTATTGTATGGTGACTAACATAATATAATAAAATTAAATTAAAAAAAGAAAATGTACTGATATATTATTTGTGTAACTTTTATTTTTTATTTGTATAACTTTTAAAAAGAAAATAACTAGCCAAATGTAAAATGTTTGTACTCTTGAGCCAGCAATTCTAGAAATATCTCCTAGAGAAATTCTCACATCTGTGTGAAGAGATAGATGTGCAAGGTGTTCCCTGCAGCATGGTTGGTAATAAAAAACTGACCACTACCCAAATGTCTATCAATAGGGGACTGGCTAAATAAATTATGACATATTCACACAATGGAATGCTATTCAGTAGTAAAAAGAGTGAGGTAAATCTGACTATACTGAAATATAATGATAACCACGAGGAACTGTTTAACTTTAAAAAAAGAAGAAAAACATCAGTAGAATGATCTCATTGTTTAAGTACATGTTAGTATGTGTCTAGAAAGAAAAACATGGAGGAATAGATTCCAAAACTTTAGGGAGTAGATTACAGGGAACTTTTTTGGCATGTGTATCGGAAATGTTTGAATTTTTTTTTTTAAGATTTTATTTATTTATTTGACAGAGAGACACAGCGAGAGAAGGAACACAAGCAGGGGGAGTAGGAGAGGGAGAAGCAGGCTTCCCAATGAGCAGGGAGCCCAATGCGGGGCTTGATCCCAGGACCCTGGGATCTTGACCTGACCCGAAGGCAGACATTTAACCAACTGAGCCACCCAGGAGCCCCTGAATTATTTTTTACCACAAGAATGTATTATTTTTGTAATTGGGGAAAAGAAGATAAAAAAAAGTAAGTCTCCACTTCCTCACATTCCACTGATGGTTCAACCCACTGTAATTTGCCTTTCACCATGCCACCCTGCTGAAACTCTTCTGGCAAAGATTGCCAATAATTCCTGCCAAAACCAACAGTATATCTTTAGTTCTCATTTTAACTCATGAAACTCCTCATTTGGCCTCTAAAACACCGTTCTCTAAGCTACAGAGGATCCTCTCTGATTGTTCCTTCTTAGCAACTGTGGTAGGCAGAATAGTGGCCCCTTAAAGATGTCTGCAGTCTTTTTATTTTTATTTATTTATTTATTTATTTTAGGATTTATTTAGTTCAGAGAGAGAGAGAGAGAGAGAGAGAGCACACACATGAGCCTTTGGGAGCAAGTGGGGGAAGGGGCAGAGGGAGAGGGGAAGCAGACTCCCCGCTGAGCTAGGAACCCAGCCTGAGATCTTCCCACCTGGACATCATGACCTGAGCCGAAACCAAGAGTCAGACACTTAATCAGCTGAGCCACCCAGGCGCCCCCATGTTCTTTTTTTAAAAAAGATTTTATTTTTAAGTAATTGCTATACTCAATGTGAGGCTCGAAACTACAACCCCCAAGAGTTGCATGCTCTACTGACTGAGCCAGCCAGGCACCCCAAGATGTCCACATTTTTATCTCCAGAGTCTGTGAATATGTTGCCTTACATGGCAAAAGAGACTTTGCTAATGTGATTAAGGATTTTTTTTTTTTTTTTTAAGTAAGCCTACACCCAACAGGGGGCTTGAACTCATGACCTGGAGATCAAGAGTTGCGTTGTTTTTTTTTTTTTTTAAGATTTTATTTATTTTGGGGCGCCTCAGTGGCTCAGTCATTAAGTGTCTGCCTTCGGCTCAGGTCATGATCTCAGGGTCCTGGAATCGAGCCCCGAGTTGGGCGCTCTGCTTGGCAGGAAGCCTGCTTCTCCCTCTCCCACTCCCCCTGCTTGTGTTCCCTCTCTCGCTGTGTCTCTCTCTGTCAAATAAATAAAAGATTTTATTTACTTGTCAGAGAGCGAGCGAGCACAAGCAGGCAGGGTACCAGGCAGAGGGAGATGCGGGCTCCCCGCTGAGCAGGGAGCCCGATTCGGGACTGGATCTCAGGACCCTGGGATCATAACCTGAGCAGAAGGCAGACACCTAACTGACTGAACCACCCAGGTGTCCCAAGAGTCGCATTCTCTACTGACTGAGCCAGCCAGCTGCCCCTAAATTAAGGATTTTTAAATGGGGAGATTATCCTGGATTATCTGGGCAGGCCCAAAATAATCACAGGGGTCCTTATTTATAAGTGAAAGAGGAAGGTAAAAAATAAGAGTCATGGAAGGTGATGTGACAATGGAAACAGAGGTAGGAATGGTAACATTGAGCGTTGGAAGCGGAGCCATGAGCCCAGGAATGCAGGCAGCTTCTAGAAACTGGAGAAGGCAAGGCAAAGAATTCTCCCCTTGAGGCTCTAGAAAAAAACACAGCCCTGCTAACACCTTGATTCTAGCGCAGTGGGACCTATTTTGGACTTCAGATCTCCAGAACTGTAAGACAATAAATTTGTGTTGTTTACAGCCACTGTTTATGGTGATTACTTATAGTAATAACAGTACATGAACACAGACTTCTTTAATACTGGATTTTCCTCTGCTCAACTGTCAAATAGGGTGTTTTACTAGGATACTGCATCCTTGTCCATCTTCTCTTCTTACCTCTTTCCCTGGGTAACCCATCTACTCTCAAGATGTCAATTATCTCCCCGGAGCAGATGACTCTCAAACGTGTATCTTCCTAGTACTGTTTGTAACTACTCACCATACATTTCCATCTGGGTGCTTCACTGACACCTCAACTTAACATGTCCAAAGCGGAATTGATCTTCCTTAAACCGGTCCTCCTCCCATATGCTCTATCTTAAACGGTATCCCACATGCTCAGTCCACAAACCAGAAAATGTCCTATACTTGTCCTCTCCTCCTCCACAACCCACCGGTTACCGCGTATCGTGGTTTCTACCTCATGAACTGCACTGCTGTTGCCTCTGTTTGGTGTCAGTGTCTTTTGACCGGACTACTGCCATACAGGTAATTTCCTATCCTGTCTCCTTCCTCCAATCCATCCTCCACAGAGATCCCATTGTGGTACTCCTCTCATCTCTTCTTCTTCTTCAAATCTTACGATTTTTTTCAGTATCAACACAAATTTTCAAACACAAATTTAGTGTTGTATTTATATGATTATTTCATGATTCAGGTTGAATTGGCAGAAACTGCTATGAGAGTCTCATTTGCAGAACACAGAGTGAATACATAATTTCAAAGTGCCTAATATTTTAAGTAAACACGAAGTTCGATGTTGAAGATTTAAAAGCTGGCCGGGGCACCTGGGTGGCTCAGTCCATTAAACGTCTGACTCTTGATTTCGACTCAGGTCATGATCTCAGGGTCATGGGATCCGAGATCGAGCCTGGAGATGGGCTCCGGGCTCCTGCTCAGCAGGGAGTCTGCTTCTTTCCCTCTCCCTCTGTCCTTCCCCCTGCTTGGTCTCCCCTGCTCTCTCTCTCAACTAAATAAATCTAAAAAAAAAAAAAAAAAAATTGGTCCTATGTTTATATACAAGATTTATTTTTTTAAAAAGATTTTATTTACTTCTTTGAGAAAGAGAATGCGTGAGAGAGCACGAGCAGGGGGAAGGGGCAGAGGGAGAAGGAGAAGCAGACTCCCCGCTGAGCAGGGAGCCTGAAGCGGGGCTGGATGCCAAGACCCTGGGATCATGACCTGAGCCGAAGGCAGATGCTTAACCAACTGAGCCACCTAGGTGCCCCTATATACAAGATTTAGATTATAATATATACCCAGAGATATTTCTACATTCTGGAATAATATTTTATTTACACAACAATTTTTATTACATATATAGAGAACATAATTTATATATATATAAGTATATATAAATAGGCATATATATATATATACACACACCTATTTTTTCTTTGAGTTACATTTTTCATGAGTTCAAGAGTTCCCTATGGTTTAGGGTTTGCACAATCAAATGCCTCAGTGGCTAGAAAGGTGAAGTGAATGAGTGAATAGCAGGGATCTGAGAAGATTGTGGTGAACTGAAGAATATATGACTCACTTCTTAGAAATAAGAGAGGTTTAAAAAATTTAAAACACTGCAAGGCAAACAATGCAAGACAATACAAATCATTTCTGTGGGCTGTCTGCTTTCAGTCTCTGGCAGGATAAAGTAAAAAAACTCCTCAGCACAGCATTCAGGACCCTCCCTAATCTCGACCCGGTTCAACTCAGTCCTTCCTCTCCCCATTCCCCACCTTGCACTGCATGACCCAGTCATAATGAATGACTCACACTCCCTAATGCATGCACTACTATGCTGTTTGGCCTTATACAACTTCTACCTAGAATGCCTTTCACTCTCCTTCCATAACCTCTGCAAGATCTCAGAGCTGGACTCTGAGTCCAACAGCCTCAAACAAAGACACTTCAAATTCAACCTGCCCCACCCTGACCTCTTTATCTACCAATACCATCCCCTGAACTCTTTCTGTTTGAAAGGAGACTAGAAAGAGTCTAGAAATCAGAGTATAGTTAAGAGACTGTTGTGACTGACTTGGGAAGAAATGATTATAAATGAATGAATGACCCCCGATTAACTGGCTGAGTGGTTGAATGAATCATGGCCAAGCTCTCTGCTAGCTCCATCACTGAACATCTGGTTTAGCTCTTATACAACCTTTCTCATTCCCACGTTGTCCTCCGTATTCCTTGATTCTCTGAGCCCGAAGAATTGGTTGGGAGAAACAGAAGGATATTTTTTTAAAGATTTTATTTATTTATTTGAGAGAGAGAGAGAGAGCACATGAGAGAGGGGAGGGTCAGAGGGAGAAGTAGACTCCCCACCAAGCAGGGAACATGATGTGGGACTCGATCCCAGGACTCCAGGATCATGACCTGAGCCGAAGGCAGTCGCTTAACAAACTGAGCCACCCAGGCGCCCAAAAGAAGGATATTTTTTGGTATGTAGGGAAGAGGACTGTCACCCTGACCCTTCTAGGTTCAGACTGTGGTCTTCGTTTCATCCCAAGCTTTCTTCCTTGGGGACAATCCACTTTGGTAACCACCTATCTGTGCCTCTCTTCTTCTCCAACCGTCTTTCTATAACAATGTCTAGACACCTGCTCTATGTGCCTTTCCCTTCCTACCCAACTCCCCGTCTCCCAGGAAAACAATTTCTAACCACTTACCTCCTCCCCATCTTAGGCACCGAGCCAGATCATTTCCAGTGCCCAGGGGCAACACAGCAACAGGAGGTACAACAGGCAAGTTGGCTTTGTCTAGGGAAGCAGGTCAGGGGATGGATGGAGGGAGTTAGCTCTAGAAGGCCAATGCCCCAGTACCCTTCCCAGAGCCTCTCCGTATACTGACCTATGGTCTCCAGAATCCAGCCTACTGTGCCATCTCCACCACACACCAAAATCCGACAACCAGGAACATCCCTGAAGAATCTGAGCCTGAGATTGAAGGGAAGAGAGAAGATGAGGAAGGACCATAGGATGGAGTCTAACAACTCCCGGACAGGCGGATTACTTCTTATCTCTCATTCCATATGACCCCCCTCCCCTTTGTCAAAAGACTTGTTTCTGTTAAGGTCAGAGAAAAAATACAATGGGGAAAGTTATAGCCACTCCTCAGTGGTTAGGGAGAAACTGGTATCTTTATGTTTTGGGAGCAGAACAAAGATGAACCAGAGAACTCAGGGGCATGGGGATACCCAGCAACATTACTAAAAGCAGCATTCTGAATTCTGCTTTCTTGGGGTCCCCTAGCCCTGTCCTCCCAACATGTATTCTTGTCTGCTCTCGCCCAACATACACAGGCAGACACATACAAACACTGTGATACAGTCCCCAACCTATACTCACCCTGCCTCAGGACCATCCTTTAGGAGGTTGAATACCTGTCGAGGATTTAGTAGATACTGGAATTTCCAAAGCACCCTGTATGAGGGAGAAAGGAAAGTTTATGGTAGGGGATGGACAGTCTATACTCCATCCTCTTGCTGTCCTCCTCAAGGTATGTCCCCTCCATACACACAGATTCCCCAACCTCTATCGGTCCTCCTTCTCCATCTTAGAAGACCCAGTATATCTCTTCTCACCTCTCCCCCTGCTTCCCGCCACTCTTAGGGTTGACAAAGACCAGAAGTGGGTGGGTGTTAGAAACAGGGTCAATCTGCATTTGGGGAAAAAACAAGAATAAGGAAAACAGGATTTTGCCAGGTAAGATGGGCCCTGGAAACAGTGACAGAAGGCTGGCCTGCCCCCAAAGATGCTTTCCCCTTCCCCCCCCCACCACAGTGGGGCTTCTGGAGAACAAGCACCATTCCCCATGTTTCCCACTTCATTCCCTCCTATGAGGGCTCCAGCCAAGAAAAACCCATCCCCTTCATGTACCCGCAGAGCCTCAAAGGTGCTCAGATTTAAGTCATCCATGGTCTTCTGGCTTGTTTTGCTAACTTTACGCTCCTGTCCAGAGGCCTAGAAAGGGAGGGAAGCAAAGGGAAGGAAAACTGGATTGTATGTGAATCCCTAAACAGATAACGGTCTGACCTGAATCCTAAAAGTATAGGTTCTCTGCTATAAAGGGCATGGCGTGTGTGTGTGTGTGTGTGTGTGTGTGTGTGTGTGTGTGTGTGTGTTTACATCAGGGGCAGCACTCCTCCTGTCCCCTCCTAGCCACTGCCCAAGGGTCTTACCAGGACACTGGGATAGATGGAAGATGGAGGCAGGATGTGATCCCGGAGCAGCCCACAGTCACACTCATGACCCATGGCTTGCAGGCAGTCATCATGAATCTGAAAGACAAGGTGGGCATACAGACATCATGGAGGGAACCCGTCACCTCTCAACTCTGAGGGTCTAGTACTGGAAAGAGAGCCCTTGGGAGCAAGGGCAACCGTGGCTATGAGGGAGATGTAGTCAGGGAGACCCGTGCAGAGGGCAGTTTAGGGAGGAGCCCCAAGGCAGAGGCTGGAGAGCTCCCCAAACTGACCTCTAGGTGGCACCACACACAATGCAGTCCGACTAGACTGTGGTAAATGCGGATCTTCTTCTGACAGCGGTCGCATCGGCCAGACTCACAGCCTCCTCTCACCCACACATGTGATTGGATCTTGGGGAGAAAGGCAATCCCTAGTCTGAGAGGGTTGGAGCAGGGATGAGGGGAAGGGCTGAGGGCAGCAACGGGCCAAGGGCCAGGATGCGGGTGGTATTGGGGTGGGCATGCAGTCACTCACACCAATGTCCTTCCGAGACTTGGCATAGGTGCTGACTTCACAAGGCAAGGCCTTCATGGCACACTGGTCATGAACGACGTACTTACAGACTGGGCGAGAAGGAAGAGGGTCAGAGCCTTAGTTACAGCCCCTCCCCCATCTCCTCCTTACCTGGGTGTAAGGCGGGATCATTCAGTTATAATTATGAGAGTGTGGTAGAGAATTAAAGTTTGAGGTGGGGGCTCAACTCCAAGACCTGTGCCTTTTGCTCGCTCTTCCCCGTGAAAGAGCAATTGCTACCACATGCCTACCCCCACTCCTAAATGCCAGGAACTCAGCTGGAAGATGCAAAGGCCTAGATTTAACAATAGCAATGACAATAATAGCAGCTAATTTTTATTTTTTATTGCAGACTTAATAATATATACATGCACCATGTGAAGTACTTTTCTTGCATCCACTTATCTAATGCTCACAGTTACTTCATTTTCAGTCGAGGAAACCTCATTTTAAATTGAGGCTTAAAGAAGTTATGTGGCCATGTGGTACACCTGAAACTAATGTAACATTATGCGTCAACTCTACTTCAGGAAAGAAAGGAAGAGAAAGCTCTGTGGCTTTCCCACCTAACTAGCCAGTGGCAGAGCTCAGGACTCAAACCCAGATCTCTCGAAGGTCAAAGCAGCATGCTCCTGCAGATAGCTGGGCTGCCGCTCTGCCCCCACACTCCCAGGCCCCACCACTCACGGTTACAGCTCAGCCCCTGTTTGCCAAGACCAATGCTCGACTCGCACAGGTTGCAGTAGACCGGTCGGGGGAACCTCTTGGGTCTCCACAGGTGCTGCCCATTGTCCTTCAGAGTCTGGGAGGACACAGCAGATGCTAGGGGGGGTCCTCCACTCAGACATCTCCCACCTCCCACCCAGACATCCTACCCATCCTCCGCCTCTCTTCCCTTAGAGCGCCAGCCGCTGGCACACACAACCCAAGGCAGCTATCTTACCCATCTCCATAAGTCTCTCCTACTCACCATCTCCAAACCCAGCAGCACGAGCAGGGGCACAGTGGTGGCCCCAGCCCGGAGCCACTCGGCAAGGGAGACAGAACCGCTACCGTCATAGTCAATCTCTTTCATCATCTCCTGAAGAATCTGAGCAGGGAATGGAGGGGACTTCTGGTGTGAGTGGCCCCTCACATCTGACACCTCTGCCCCCTAGGACATCCAGCCCAGCCACCCTCACCAAGAGAACGCGGCTGCCTATCAGAAATGGGGTAGGGTAGTTGCAGGACTCACCAGGGAGAAGGCACAAGGAGGGACATGAAGGAAAAACTGCCTTACCGGCCTCAGCTCAGACACGTCCCAATCCAGGTATTCAGCCACTCGCATCATCTGTATGATGAGTCTGTCCACTTCCTGGGGACCAAGAATTAAGAGCCACAGCAGCCATATCCCACCTCACTACCACCATTCAAACTCTTCCCTAGAAATCAGGGTTCCTGGGTTCCACCCCGAGAGCCACCTCTCATTCTCAGGTGTCCCTGCCAAGTAAATGAGTGTCTATGTGTGTTGCTATGTTTGCAAGGTAGCCCCCAATTCATGTCTCTGGCCTCCTCTTTTAGGAACCAAGAGCTGAACCCACTCCCAAATTTAGTCCTGGAGGACTTGGCTTCTCCCTCTAGCTTCCTCCGCTTCTTAAGACCCTTGGAAGAGTTGGGACAGGAGGGCACAAACAAATGGACACATACTCCCTTGGCCAGCATACAGGTCCCCCAACTCACTGAGCTGTCCAGGATCCCATTTCTGTCCGTGTCGTACAGCTTGAAGGTGACTGTGGGGTGTTTTAGGGGGGCCAGGGTCAGTTTGTGAGGGATGCCCCCCAAATTCATAACAGAATACAGGGGAAATAAAGAGATGGGAGACATCTTTTAGATGAAGAGCCCAGAGCCTGGTGCTGGGACTGAGAAAGAAGACAAAAAGGGAGGGGGGAACAGGCCTGGATTCCATCCTCGGTGACTCTAATAGGGGAGACAGAACACACCTCCCACAACCCAAGAAAAACCCAGGCCACCCACATGAAAACGTACAGGACATGGGAACTGGGGTGACTATGGTGAATGGCATTAGGTATAAGGAGTCTAGGGGAACAGAGGAAATGGGCCCATTCTCTGGCCCCACCTTTGTCTGGCCCTGTCAGCCTTTGGGAATCCTGAAAAAATGAGGGAAGGAAGGCTGGGGAATACCCCCTCCCCTCCCCTCTCCCAGACCAGGATGGCAACTCACATTCTAGCTTGTCTTCTGGCCGGCCACCCTCCAGAAGGGAAAAGTAGCAGGAGACATCACTGAGACACACCACATCTGGTTACAGAAAGGACAGCAGATCTGAGATTGGGGGTCTCTCTACTCTGGCTCTTCTCTTTTCCTTTGTTCCAACTCTGCCCTTTAACTTTCCTCCCTCTAGCTCCTAGGCCAGCATGGCCATCCTCCACCTCTCTTCCCCAATCCTGCCTCCAACATGGGACTCAATTCAACTCTCACCCCAAAACCCATACTACTTTCACTTTTCTTCCGGAAGTCCAGCTCAGTCCCACCTTCATGACCATACCATTTTCCACAGTGTCTTCTAAGTGACCCATCTTGAAGGATTGAAACAGTGCCAGGCTTAGGTGATTGGGAATGTTATCTGCTTCCAGATAGATTTTCAAAAATTGCTGGAATCCCTCGTACCCAATGGCCTATGATGAGAGCAAGCATTACCCTAGGGAGTGTACAGGATGGGAGATGGGGACTGAAGACTTAGGAGTAGTAAGGACAGAGACAACAAGTGTAGAGCTAAGAAGCATCCAAGGCAGACTATGGTTTCTTCTTCTCAAGGCTGAGTCCTCAATTACAATCTCTTGCTTTGTCCTATAGCAATAGCTGTGGTAACAATGGGCACCGGGGTATCGAGAGGGAGAACAGAAAGGGGTGGGCCCAGAATAATCCCTGGAAGTTGGGGATCACAGCAGAGTAGCAAAACCAAAGATGGGAAGAGTTGGTCAAGGAGAGGATTTCCCAGCTGCCACTCACATCTCCTTGGAGATATTCAGCCATTTCACCATCCTCAAAGAGCTTTAGGACATCGCTGACCTTGTTGGTAGAGTCTAGGGTATGAAGAGGATGAAGGAAGAGCATTAGTCTGCTTTGGTTTTCCCTGCCTTCTGCTGGAGTCCCACCCAGACATCCAACAGGAAAAAAGATTCAAGTGAGATGGAGAAGAAATTCCAGGAAGAAACCCAGAAATGCAGAGAGAAATATCGAGAGAATAACATTTCAGATGCTCCAGAGTGGTACCTCTGTTTACATCTCTTCTCTGAGACTTGGAGCAGGCAGCTGAGGTTCAGAGAAGGTAGGTGGAGAGCTGAGACCACAGACATCTCCCATCTCCCTCTCCTCCCTTTCCCAGCCATAGGCATATCTCAGGAGCTGACCGGCTTCAGGCCACTGGGGAAGCTAGGGGAAGGGGGGTAAGGACCAGGGATTCTTCAGGACGGAGGGGAACACTCACATTCCATGTACTTTTGCAGCTGGGCAAAATCATTGGGGCTTATCAGGCCCTTCTCCTTGGCCATCTTTCTTTTTTTCTTAAGGAAGGCCACAAAAGCAGCTTGGTAGTACTTCTCACGCCTGGATCTATGCTTCCAAGGGTAGGTCTGGAGGGAGATGAGAAGAGTATGTGGCAGGAAGGGCCAGCTTTTCTGCCTGTCTTTGCTTCTGTCCGCTCCATTAGTTCTCCAGTCCCACTATTATTTCTGTTCTTTTCTTGTCTCTGAGTCCCTCCCAAGTCTCTTCCTCTCACCCTGTACCTCTCCCCTATGTTTGTCTCTCCCTAACCGAGTCTATCCTCTGTCTCTGTTTCTTTGACTCATCTCTGACTCTCTCCCCTCCCTTTCTGGATCCTTCTTCAGCTCCCTGATGTCTCCCCCAATCTGTCTTGATTCATTTCTGAATCTCCCTTCCCCCCCCCCCCCCCCGCTTTACAAGTCTGTATGTGTCTTTGTGGGTGTGTCCCTCGCCTGTTTCTACCTTTTCTCCCGCCACCCCCAGTCTCTGCAGTCGCTCCTGAGCCCGCGCTCTCGCCCATGTCGGATCCCGCAGTCCTGGCCCTTCGGCCCTTCGGGTAGTTCTCACTGCGTTTGCGGCACGCCTCCCCGGCCACGATCCCATCTTGCTCCGCCTCCAGCCTCGGTCCCCAGCCCCGCTCAGCCACCCACTTCCCGAACCACCCACGCCCCTCAACGACCTCTAGCGCTTCTGACGCGCGACACAGAACCAGCTCTGGCCAGGTCCCCAGCCCCGGCCCCGCCTCGCCTGCACCCTTCACAGCTCCACTGGGGAAGGGCGGGGACCCAGGCGCGCGAGATTGGGAGGAGGTAGGGGGTAGGGGAAGGTAGGGGAAGAAGGCTCTGAACATCTGCCTGGCTTCCCAGTTGTAGGAGGGTTGAGCTGAGTGCAGGAGTCTCAGATGCGGGGTCTTCCTTGCACCCTGCTAGGTTAGCAGTGTTCAGGGAGTCCTAACTTGCAGCTATGGGACCCAGGGACCAAGGAGGAGCCATCACGGGGCTCATGGTGCCCACTGGCCCTGGGGCCACGTTGCAGAGGGCAACTTGACTTGAAGATTCAATAACAGCAATAGCAGTAATATTTCACATTAGTATAGTACAGCAGCGTTTAGGAGTCCAGCAAAACTAGAGTTAGTCATAGATGGGTTCCATTCTTAGCTCTGATACCGCTGTGTGACTGGGACATATTACACTGTGAAATGGAAAGAATGATACCTGTCTGCCACAGTTGTGAAGATTAAGTCAAATCGTGTATGAAAAGTACCCAGTATGACACCTGCATATAGAAGGCCTACAAGAAATGGTAGTTATTATTGTACTAACAACTACAATTAGAACTTATGAGATAAGAAATTCCTGGTAGAGCCATTCTTCACATGAAGAAACTGGAATTCGAAGAGGTTGGGACTTCCCAAGGCAGGTGATAAGTGGAGGAGTCAAAGCTCTACCCCAAGAACCGTATGATGGGGCCCCTGCCTGGCTCTGTCCTCCTCTCGTTCCACTCTCCCCTCCACACACTGCCTTCTAATCTCACTGCCCTCCTTTCTGTTCTTCAAGCCAAGCTCTCCCCTGCTCAAGGCCATGAGACTTACTGTTCTCTCTGCCTAGAACACCCTTCCCCACTCTTGGCAGAGCTGCCCTCTTGCTTCAGCTGAAGTGTCAGTTCCTTCAAGAGAGCTTCCCTGATCCTTCCCTCCTAAAGCAGCCCCCCTCTTTTGCACAGCACCCTCCTTCGTTCCCTTCATAGAATTTACCGTGAGTGGAAATTGCCCTGCTAATTTATTTGCTTCTTTGTTTACTGTTTGTCTTCTCCTACCAAAATGTAAGTTCCACAAGGGCAGGAACTTGTCGGTATTGCTCACCACTATATCCCCAATACCTAAAACAGTGCCCAGTGTGTTGTAGGTGCTCCATATTGTTTGTACAAATCGTTGTGCAAAGTTAGGGAGGAGCCATGGGTTGGAAAATATTAGTCCAAATATGGTCAAATGGGATGCCATAGTATCCGTCCTGACAGGGGAAGAGGAAACAATTTGGAACACACATAGGAGGTGCTAAATAGGTATTTGCTGAATGAATGAATTTTGCTAAAATGCACTTATTATCGCACTCCATCTGGGGCTTCTGCCTCCCCTTTGCCCACTTATTTAGGGTTTGTTGGGTAAGGCTCAAGGAGGCAGTTAGGGCCTACAAGAATTTCCTTTCTGATGGTGCAAGAATCTTCTTTACAGCCTCTGCCCTTGGGACATCTCTGCTGTCCACACCCATGTAGTATACCATTCCTCGTCTGGGGGCTCTCTGGGAATACTAAGAAGGGGATCCTGGGACACTGATATTCTGGAGAAAGGACTCCACCCATCTGGCTCTTTTCAATGACTCTAATCCAACTTCTACTGCCAACAGATCTAATGAATACCTAATAGCCTTAGGGATAATTGGGTCCGTATGGCTTAATTAGCCTCTCTGATTACCCCTGGGGATTCTTAGACGGCTCCAAGGTTCTAGGAAATGAAATCTGAGAGAGAAAGTGACAAGGAAAGAGCAAAGGAGGGACGATGAACAGGAAAGAGGACACATCTCTCTTTTCACAACAACCCCTCCTAGCCCCCCAGCTCTTGCATGTAATTTATAGTAGAGCTTAAGAGAATGGGGCTTTTGCATTAGACAGGTATGGATTAGAATCCTAGCTCTTGGGTGAGTTATTTCATCTTCCTGAACCTGTTTCCTCATTGGTAAAATGGGTACCTAGAGAAATCAGTCACAGCATGGGGATTAAGTAAGCTAATACATGCAATATACTTAGCAACTGTAAGGCACAGAGGGAACAGTCATATGGCACAGAGGAAGGACTCAGTAAATGTTAGCCATTGTTGTTCTTGTTGCTGTTATACAAGGGTGGTACACAGAGAAACACATCTGGAGATGAGGAAAAATGGTGCCAGGAAGGCATCAGTTCTAGGAACTCCCAACAGCAGTGAAGCCCAGTCATACACTTTCCCCCATTGTGTCATCGCAGGCACAGACAGGTAGGACTGAGATACTGCACTTTGCCTTTGGGAGGGTAGGGTGAGGAGGTGGCTAGAAACTAGACTGTCAAGGTCCAAGGACACCTCTAGGCTGGGACCTTGGACATAAGGGCTCCTGGTATCTTTTCAGTTGTCCTCCTGACTTGTCTCACTGAAAGTCTGGCTGCCCCTGTTGCTGAAAGGCATATAAACTATTAGGATCCTGGACCTTAACAAACCGTAACAAGTCCAATTTTGTCCTCCCTGCTCCATCCCAGCCCTGAGGCTATAACCTGGGCTAGTCCAGGCAAATGCCAGGGTTGGGAGGGTGGGGTCTGCTGCCCGCCTGCCAGCTATCTGTGACTCACCCTTCCTTTCCCTCCTCTGGCTTCCCTGCCCATCCCTACCAACTTGAGGTGAGAAAGTAAGAAGTTGACTTGGAGGCAGAGAATCCTAGAACATCCTCAGAGCTGGGAGGTACCAACTCTCACACTTTACAGAGGAGGAAACGGAGGCCCAGACAGAGAGCCACAATCTCAGGATCACACCCAGACTCTAGACGTCCTATCTTTAGTCCATTCCATTAAATCCTAGTGCCTCTGTTTTCTAGATCTTATTTTAAACAATAAATACTAAAATTGCTGGTAACCAAGAGATAAATATGATTTCCAAGGCCAGTGCAAACATTTAAAGTGTGCTTTTTCACTTAAACATTCGTCACTCCCATTCCAAGTCATATAAATTTACCATTACTCAAGAATCTGCTCTGCCCCCAGAACATTCAGGCTGACCCAGCAAGAAACCCAAGAAGCAAGCCCAGGCCTGATTACCAGGACTTCTGAATCCCTTAATCACACCAGGGCCTGCGTCCTCCTCCCCTTTCCCAGGACTGAGGGAGGGTCTATTCTTTCCTGCCCATGCCGGCTGCTAGTCGGTGGCCCCGGATCCCAGAGAGGGAATCATTTGCCTTGAAGTGTCAAAATTCACTAAGCCTCCACAAACATTGCAGGTAGTGATGTTGCCTGATTAAGGGTGTGTGTGTGTGTGTGTGTGTGTGTGTAGTACAGGAGGAAGTTACAATGTTGGCATGGTTGGGGGATGTGGGCTCATATGATCTGAGGCTGAGGAGATGCCCAGTAGTAATCCTATTTCTTCCTCAGTAAAGCTCATTTCTCCCATTTAGAGGTGAAAAGTGGGATTCAGACCCAGGTAGTTTCAGAAACTTCCTGGTGACAGGTGTGGAAAGGGTAGGGATGGGAAGTTGGGGACGGAGGCCAAAGAAGAACCCTTCTGCACCCGTGCAGCGCTGTGGCGGTTCCAAAACGGACTTTGCTTGACTCGGGCCCCTAGGAGCCGAGCTTCACCGTCCCTCCGAGTGACTGGGGGCAATGGAGGGGAAGGTCTGGGGGAGACGCTGCCTACGGAGTTCCGGCCCAGCTCTCCCGCTGCCCCCCGCGTCCTGGCGCAAACCCCTCAAGCTACCCGCTCCAGCTGTCGGGCTTCCTCCTTCTCGGCCCGGCAGCCCTACCCTAGCCCGGCGGCGGCCCTTTCCGCGGCCCCCGCCCCCTCCCGCTCCGGGGGTGGAGGGCAGGAGACGCGGGGGTTGGGGGGCTCGCGGGGTCTCTACCTTGCCTGCGGAGGGCGCGCGGTGGAAGCTGAAGCGCCGGCGCGGGAGCTGGAGCCCGAGCTGGGCTGGAGGGGACGGACCAGGCAGGCGCGGCCGCCGCGAGGCCGCCCCGTTCCTGACGACACAGCTGCCCGCCCCCCGCCCCGGCCTGCCCGCCCGCGCCCCGTGCCCCGTGCCCGCGCCCCCGACTCCGGGAACTGCAGTCATGCAGAGGCCCCTGTTTCCAGTTCACCAAGCCTGAGCCCCCAACCTCCCCAGTATCTCCAGGGTTCTGGTCTGCACCATTTTCTCCACGTTCTGCGCTTCTCATCTTCTTCCCGCCTCGGGATAGCTCGGTTTCTATCCATCTTCCCTTCTTTCTTTTTTTAAGATTTTATTTATTTATTTGAGAGAGAGAGAGAATGAGAGAGAGCACGAGAGGGAAGAGGGTCAGAAGGAGAAGCAGACTCCCTGCGGAGCAGGGAGCCCGATGCGGGACTCGATCCGGGGACTCCAGGATCATGACCCGAGCCGAAGGCAGCCGCTCAACCGACTGAGCCACCCAGGAGCCCTATCTTCCCTTCTTTCTAATCACTCACAGCCTCTCCCCTTATCCCAACCGTGGGAGGTCATGATAGAGGGCGGGCCCGCTGGTGGCAGTTTGGCAGGGGCCCACCCAGGCAACCTCTGACCCTCTCCTAATTGCTGCCATCCAGGGACTTCCCTTCTCAACTCCTTTCCATCCACCACTGACCGAATTCATACTCAGAAGTTTCCACAGCAGCAAGCCCAGAGTCCCAGACTCTGCATCCTGGGATACAAATGCTTCCCTCCTCTCATGGGCTCTGCAGTGCTTAACACTATTTGAGGCCCACCTTTACCTCTAGGTTTCTCACCTCCCTAAAACCCAAACCCTAGACGGCTCAGACCTGTTTTCCCCAGTGTAAGTACACCTCCTTCTCTCAAGACTCCAGGCCTTCCCTTAATTCTGGGCTGGTTTAGGTGCAAAGAGCACTCTGGTCTGTGTCCACTCTTTCTCCATGCCCTAACCCTCCCACTTTACCTGCTGGCCTTGGCGGGTGCTGTAAAAGGCCCTGGCCAAAAGTAGGGGTGAGAGAAGATCCTTTCAGCTCCTCCTGTCTGGAATCTGTTCTGAAGTTGTTAAGGCTCTTGGAGCAGCATGAATGGTGGTGAGGCTGGCAGTGAGTACAAGGGAGATAGACAGAGGCCTAGGACTTACTGGTAGGAACTGGGGACCTGGGCATCCTGCTCCCTGGCCCCGCCCCAACCCAGGCTAACCCCCTCCTACCTCTCATTGAAGTAGGGCACAGTAACAGGGCTTGAGTTCCTGGAATCTTCCCTCTTATATCTGGTGGTAGAAGAGAGGGGGAGGGGAGTACTGTGTGATGTGTATGTTGTGTATATGCATACACACACACATAATATATACATACTTTTGATGGGGGTTGGAGAGGAGAAGGAATGAATACATGAGGCCCTCTAGTGGAAATAGAGGGATCTAAGCAGTTCTTGAGTGTTTCCATACAGACTTACTGGAAAAACTCCCCCCCTTTTTTTTAAAAAGATTTTATTTATTTATTTGACAGAGAGAGACACAGCGAGAGAGGGAACACAAGCAGGGGGAGTGGGAGAGGGAGAAGCAGGCTTCCTGCTGAGCGGGGAGCCCGATGCAGGGGCTCGATCCCAGGACCTGAGCCGAAAGCAGACGCTAAACGACTGAGCCACCCAGGTGCCCCCAAACTCTCCCATTTTTATCAGAAATGTAGCTGTTGGGGGCGCCTGGGTGGCTCAGTTGGTTAAGCGACTGCCTTCGGCTCAGATCATGATCCTGGAGTCCCGGGATCGAGTCCCGCATCGGGCTCCCTGCTCAGCAGGGAGTCTGCTTCTCCCTCTGACCTTCCCCCCTCTCATGTACTCTCTCTCTCTTATTCTCTCTCTCAAATAAATAAATAAAATCTTAAAAAAAAAAAAAGAAATGTAGCTGTTGAGTAATAGGGCTTGGGAGTATTGTTGCACCTGAACTGGAGATCTGAGGGAGGCAGGGGTTGGAGAAGGTCTGTCTCTCTGCTCCTGTCTCCCCGTCTTAAAAAGACAAGGGCCCTGCTACTCCCCATCCTTTTTTTTTTCTTAATCATTATTTTAAAGTAATCTCCACACCCAATATGGGACTTGAACTCACAACACGAGTTTGAGTTGCATACTCCACGCACCGATTGAGCCAGTCAGGCACCTCTATTTCCTCTTCCTATATAACCTCTTTAGTCATAAGGAACCATAAGCACTATTGAAGGCCCATTATGCACCAGGTCCTGTGCTTAGTTCTGTAGACAGCCAAAGACATAGCCTTGCTTAAGGACTGTACCGAAGAGTGGCTTGGGGTGTGTGTGTGTGTGTGTGTGTGTGTGTAAAGCCTCCCCACTCTAAGCCATCCTAAACATACAATGTAAGAAAGAACAAGTCTCCTAGCACCTCTTCCAGTTTTCTGCCCCTGGACCTCTCATTTAGAATGATACCAAGCCTAAGGCACTCAGCTTTGCTTGCAAACAATACCAGCAGTGATACCACCCTACGTATGACCTGTGTTTTTCACTCTATCATCCTCGGATATGTCTCTACTTGAAGTTAAATTGCTCCTGTTAAGACTTTTTTTTTTTTTGAGACTTCAAAGTGGGGCACCGGGTGATCTCTAAGGAATAGGATGAAATCAGTCATACTCTAGGCCTCTTTGTGTCTTCTTTAGGATCTGTGCTCCATCATATCTCATCAGTTATTGGTGGGGGTGGGAGGGGAAGAAAGGCCAAGAAACATCTAAGGAGGAGGCGTATAATGCCTACTGTTCCAGGTGCTCATTTCTTTAATCAACCACATCATAAAAATCAGAAAGAAAGAAACCGCAATGAACAAAGGGAAAGGAAAAAACAACAGCCTTGTTCTCCCCAGCCTCTTCTTTCTCCTCTTCCTTCTCAGGGTGTGTGTGTGGTGGGGGGGGTGCGGCATATCCGGGGCCCAGGGCTGGGTCCCAGCAGGTCTGCTGGGCAGACAATTGAGTTTCACTTCCTGTCAAACCCAGAGCTGAGGCAAGATGTCTGGGGGCACAGTGGGGAGGGCCTAGGGTTGGTGGTCAACAGGGGCCACTTTAGGATTCCCTCTTGCAGAAAGGTCCAGTGCATCCCTCTAGTTAAAGGCTTCATCCCACACTCTCACCTGTAATAATCATTAGTAACAAGGCTAAGGACAAGCTGACTCAGTGACGCTGAAGCACAACTGTTCAAAGAGAGCAGGGTGAAGGATGGCGGTGTTAGAACACTTGCAATAACTGTGTATTGAATGCAAACCAGTTTTTTTTTATTCATGAGAGTCAGAGAGAGAGAGAGAGAGAGAGAGAGAGAGAGAGGCAGAGGGAGAAGCAGGCTTCCTGCGGAGCAGGGAGCCCGATGCGGGACTCGATCCCAGGACCCTGGGATCACGACCTGAGCCGAAGGCAGACGCTTAACCATCTGAGCCACCCAGGCGTCCCGAATGCAAACCAGTTTTTAAGTGACTCTTTTTGAGACCTTCTGAGTTGGGCCTCTGGTGGAAGTCAAGAAGGTAGAGCATGGTATGGAAAACAAGCTGTGACCTGAGAAAACTTCAAAAGCTTCATGTCAAAGCTTTTAGGAAGTTCCTAGTCAGTCATTACTCTCACCTTTTTTATTTTTTAAGTGGCCATACAGCCTAGTCTTAGAGGTAGTCACTAATACTTGCCCCTCTCTACGGGTTCCAGGGTACACTTGGCCATTAACCTAAGCCAAAGTGGGGGATTTGGAGGAACATAAAACAGTAAGGAAAAAACAACGTAGTAGGGGAGGGCAGAGCCAACACCTGAGGAGAGGAACCTGCAGCCGGCCACTCCCAGGCTGGAGGGGAAACGAGTTTAGCAGGACTCAGCCCTTAAGGAACAACAGCTGCTGAAAAGAGAGGGGGAGGGAAAACACTTGGGTTCCTCTACAGAATAGGGAGGCACGGGGCAGGGCAGGACTGCAAAGGGAGTGACCGTGTAAGTCTCGACTATTGTTGAGTTGCCCCGCTTTGGAACCACAGAGCTCAGACCTGGACGAGGTTCATTAGAATATTAACTGGCTCCGCCCAGAAGCCTTCACCTTACCCTCTGACCCTGGGGCCCAGCCTGAGGAGGCTCCCGGGGTCGAAGGCCAGCAAACTTGGGCCGTCCTCACTACACCGCCCGAATCCCCGGGGCCGCCCCAGGGGCAGGGCCAGCCAGGGCCGCCCGCCCAACCCGGCCGCCTCCTCGGTCGTGGAATTCGCCAGCAGCCCTGAGGCTGCGGGGACAGGTGACCGACCGGCAGCACCCTCTGCCTTGCGCGCCTCTCTCGTGGATCTCAGTCCGGAGGGTTGAGCTGGGTAGCCGAGGGCAATCGACACGCGATTCCGACCTCCCCACCTTCTAAGAGAGGGTCAGTTGGGGTCTTCCATTCACCCCTGACAACATTGGTGCGCCCCAGTGCGTTCCCGGAGTTTTCGCGCCCCATGTCCCCAAGCCGCTCTGGGACCTGGGTACAGGCGAGGGCTTGAAGATTCTCATTTATCAGCCCCACTTTCCGGGTGCAGGTGGGCCTTGCCCCCTTTTCCCTCGAAGGTCCTGGACGAACGGAGAGGGGCCGTGCCTCGGAACTTCTCTCGGTGCCCAGAGGACTGCTTTACACGGAGCAGGCACCCAATATTGGTATCAGTGGCAGTAATAGAGCCTACGGCTTTTACTTTATTCAAGTCTAGCTTCTTCTCCCTTCCTCCTCCACCTCCGTCCACGAAATGGTGTACTCTCCCTTTAAGACTAAAATGGTGGCTGGCTACGATCAGGACTCCACTTCCGGTGGGGAGGGGGGCGGGACCCCAGCCCGCTCACGCCGGAAGTGGTTTGCGTTTTCAAGATGGCGACTCCCTATGTAACTGACGAGACCGGCGGTGAGTGCGGGAGGCGCGGAGCCGCTTCTCCCCGGGCTCTCGGGGCAGGGGTTCGGACTTGGAAAGGGGTCTGTGCCCCGCCCATCCCGGGGCCCCTCCTTTTGCCCCGCCCTCCGGACCGCCTTCCCCATTCATTCTTTCCTATGGGGTGTCACCTGCGCCCCCTTCTGGTCTCGTGTTTGGGGGTCTCTGCTTCCGGTCACCCAAACCCTGGGGTCCTTCAGTGCAAGTCCCTGCTCCAGGACCCTCATGGGCCCTTAGCTTTTCTCCAGCAGCTGGAGATCCCATATCTCTTTCGGTTTCTCCAGGCTTGGGAGCTCCTGTACTCTCAGTTCCCTCCAATTCCAGCTTTTCCCCCTGTTCCCCTCCCCCATCTTTCAGCTGTACCTTCCTTCTGCCCTACCCCAGCTCCGTTTTAATTCTCTTTCTTGAAGTTGTGTGGGTTAAAGACCTCTTCATTGCTATATAATGCTTTTTACATTCTCTCCCTCATCTTCATTTTTGGGTCACTGAGGTTCAGAGGTGTGAAGGGAAGAGGAACCTAATATAACTTTCAGCTTGAGTTTTCTTCTTGATGGCATCACCCTTCTGTACCTTCTCTGGTGGTGATGGTGATAAAAGTTGAGGGATCTGAGGCGGAAGAAGGCAAACAGGAGGTGTCTAGTGGCCTCTCAAACCTTCTGACAAGTTGATAGAATCCACTATTACGTCTGGCTAGAGAAGAATTTCCGGCCTGGCTGATTGAGATGCTGAAGTGTCCACTGTGTATGAAGGTTTATGTGTTGAAAACTCAAGTCAGTGTTTTCATTCTGGTTTTGTCCCATCCTAATTTCCTCATCTTTAGAAAAATGTGCATAGGAATATCTACCTAGTGACGATCAAATAAGATAGCATATGTGAAAGCAATTTATAAAATGTACAAGGCGTTACTCTTTTTGTAGCCTTCACTGCATACCTGCAGTCTTCTGTAGAACTGAGACTGTGTATGGTGTGTTTTAAAATGTGCCCTTTATGCTTCTTGCTTTGCTACTTTGCATATTCTTTACATCTCAGCCCACCTCTCCTATGGTATCTTATGACAAGCCAAGTCTGTGCTACTTCTCTCCAGCCTCACATTTCAAAATGGTACACAGAACCTCTCTTCTCCTGTTCTCTACTCAATGGGTCCTTCATCTACTGGCTTCTTTTAATGTGTGCTTTGAAAATATTACTCATTGTCCAGTACACTTTTCTTTATTTTTAACTATTTTCTTTAAACTGATTTCATGATAATCCAGATACCACGTTTCACCCTACCCTCCCATTAAGAGTTATCTTCAGTTCTCTGTGACTATGTAGAAGAGAAAGAATCACACTGCTTTTTTGCTTTCTCTTACTACTTCTAGATCATTGACGTGCCACTGTTACTCTAATCTTTGTGGAAGGTGTTGCCATGCAATTACAGCATTTTCTCTAAAACCTCAGGGTAATCATTTATTGCCCACAAGGGCCCAGACCTATTGCATCACACTTTTTTCTCCACTGTGTTTTTTGCTTTTATTCTCAGTGTCTCCAGCGTCTTTGGAATACTGTGATCTTATAGTTCCTCAGCACAAGACGGTCGACTTTCCTTTGTTTTTTGTTGTTGTTGTTGTTTGTTTGTTTGTTTTAAGTAGGCTCCATGCTCAGTGTGGAGCTTAACTCGCCTTGAACTCACGACCCTGAGCTCAAGACCTGAGCTGAGATCAAGAGTCGGCCTCTTAACCAACTGAACCACCCAGGCACCCCTCCTTTGTATTTTTAAAGTAGCTACACATCAGGGGCGCCTGGGGGGCTCAGTCGGTTGAACGTCCTACTCTTGGTTTCAGCTCAGGTCATGATCTCAGGGTTGTGAGATCCAGCCCAGTATCTGGCTCTGGGCTCAGCACAGAGTCTGCTTGTCCTTCTCCCTCTGCTCCTCCCCCTGCTTCTCTCTCTCTCTCTCAAATAAATGAATAAAATCTTAAAAAATAAAGTAGCTGCACATCAGAATCACTACAACCGGGACCTCCTCTGTGACACTGCTTCCCTTTCAGGTGCTCTCCATCACTTTAGCCTCCTTACCAGTTACCTTTTTCACTATTTCACATCCACAGAATCTGCTTTTTGCCCTTCTTAGGTTCTTGACCTTTCCCATTTCATTGCATCTACCAGTACCTTCATGACTACCTTTGATACTACTCTGCTAGACCTTGGTGACTAGCCACTTTGATACTATCTTCATTGCTTTTCTTCATTTATTTTGACCTTCTGTACTTAGCAAGCACTTCTGTTGTCTTGAATCATACCCATCACCTATTTTCTTGGCTTCTACGTCTAGGCCACAGCACATGGCTAGAGAAAAAGCTCAGAACTAGCACATTCAGTATAATATAACTTAGTGTTAACTTCTGCCAAGATCCCGGCTTCTCCAATTCTTTTTCCTTTCCTTATATTTTGTCATGGCTATTTCCCCCAACCTTTTCCAGCATTCTGTGACCCTCCCTTTTAATTCTCTCTCCTGTGGCAGATGGCTTCACTTTTTTTTCCCACTTTCTATTTCATTGAAAAGTCAAGGCCTATCATTTTTGTCCCTTTTCTGTTCACAGCCTGATTTCTTGAATAACAGGTCTACACATACTGTTTTCATTTCCTTACTGCTTATTTGTCCCGTAATTCTTTAGTTTTGTTTCTAGCGCCAGCCTCTCTTCTTAGTTGCTAATTGCCTTTTCTAATTGATTGGTGAATAACTTTCATTCTTGAGTATATTGTCACACCTTAAATTCAATCTTTTCAATCATCCCAAAATCAGTATTTTTTTTTCCTTCCTTATTTCTGTTAATGGCACCCTTGTCTTAGCCAAACCAAGATCAACTTTTTTTCTTTTTAAGATTTTATTTATTTGACAGAGAGAGACACAGCGAGAGAGGGAACACAAGCAGGGGGAGTGGGAGAGGGAGAAGCAGGCCTCCTGCCGAGCAGGGAGCCCGATGCGGGGCTCGATCCCAGAACCCTGGGATCATGGCCTGAGCCGAAGGCAGACGCTTAATGACTGAGCCACCCAGGCGCCCCTAGACTTTATTTTTTAGAACAATATTATATTTATAGAAAACTTGAGAAGATGATAAGTCAATTACCATATACGTTACACTCAGTTTCTCCTATTAACATCTTACGTTAGTATGATACCGTTATTACAATTAATGAACCGATATTGATACATTATTTTTTAAAAAGACTTTATTGTCAGCAAAAGAGAGAGAGACCAAGCAAGGGGAGCGGCAGGCAGAGAGAGAAGCAGGCTCCCTGCTGAGCAAGGAGCCCGATGTGGGGCTCGATCCCAGAACCCTGGGATCATGACCCAAGCCAAAGGCAGCTGCTTAACCGACTTAGCCACCCAGGGACCCCTGATACATTATCATTAACTATAGTTCATACATTATGTAGATTTCCTTAGTTTTTACCTAACTTTCTTTTCTAGCCCAGATTCCCATCCCAGATACCACATTACTTTGAGTTCTCATGTCTCCTTAAGCTCCTATTGGCTGTTGACGGTTTCTCAGACTTTCCTTGTTTTTGACGACCTTGACAGTTTTGAGGAGTACTAGTCAAGTATTTTATAGGATGCCTCTCTTTTGGAATTTGTCTAATGTTTTTCTCATGATTAGACTGGGGTTGTATTTTGGGGGTACAACCTCAGAGGAAAAGTGACATTTTCATCATATCAAGGGACCTATCATAATGATTTTTTTACAGTTGATACTGACCCTGATCACCTGGCTGAAGTATTGTTTGTAAGGTTTCTCCGCTGTAAAGTTACCCTTTTGATCCTTCTCTTTTCCGTACTGTACTCTAGATAAAAGTCTCTATTCACAGCTGGTACTTAAAGAGTGGGAAGTTACACTTCCTTAAGGATGGAGTATTTACATACGTTATTTGGGATTTTTCTGCAGATTTGTCTCTTTTCCATTTATTCAATCATTTATTTATAGCAATATGGACTTTGGGTTATAATCCAATACTATTTATTTTATTGGTCAAATGTTCCAGCTTTGGACATTGGGAGCTCATTTAGTTGGCCCTGTGTCCCTTTGACATATCCCAACAGTGTAGGTTTTTGTTTTTGTTTTTTTAGCTCTTCCTTACTTTCTGGCACTAGAAGATGCTCCAGGTTCGTCTTTTTGTTTCCTGTCCCAGTCCTAGAATCAGCCATTCTCCAAGGAGCCCCTGTTCCTTTTACTGGAGAATGGTATCAAGAAACCAAGATCAGAGCACTAGGTATTTTTGTTGTATTTGTTGCATCATCTTTTATTCCTCTCATTCCCCATCCCCTGCCATACACCAGTTGTCAGAATGTCATTTTTCTGTTTCTACTGCCATTATCCTTATCCCATCTTCAATACTTGTCAGCTAGATGGCCTTGGGAATTTTAAACCTTGGGAATCTAAGCTTTAGTTTTCTCATCAATGAAATTGGAATAATAACTCCTACAACATAGGATTATTGTGAGAATTAAAATTTAAATAAAAGAATGTACATTTTTGGTACATAGAAAGCATCCAGCAAATGGTTCTGTAATTATTACTATTATGTAATGATGTGGATCAGAAGAGATTATATATGCAAAGTATTAAGCATAGTACTTGAGTCATTCTGCATGCCTGATAAAATTCCATTTTCCTTTATCCTGAAAATACTGCTGTGACCTCCTAAATAGTTGTCCTGTCTCCAGTCTCTCTCTCTGTCCCAGTTCATATGACACACTGTTGCCAGATTACTGTTTCTTAAGTACAGATTTACTTATGTAATTTTTGTTCAATATAAATCATTCACCCAGAGTCTACTGTTTAATTTGGCACATATCCTTCTGATCTTTATTTTTTCTGTGCATTTTAAAACATTTTTGAATTAGATGGTATATACAATTATATTTTGCCTTTTCATTTAACCTTATGCCATAAATATTTTTCCTTACTCTTTGTAAACATTTTTAAAAAATACTGGCAGAGTGTTTTATTTTTATTTTATTTTTTTTAGATTTTATTTATTTATTTGACAGATAGATAGCACAAGTAGGCAGAGTGGCAGGCAGAGGGAGAGGGAGAAGCAGGCTCTCCACTGAGCAGAGAGCTGGATGTGGGGCTCGATCCCAGGACCCCAGGACCTCAGGATCATGACCTGAGCCAAAGGCAGCCACTTAACCGACTGAGCCACTCAGGCGTCCCGGCAGAGTGTTTTATTGTTTGGGCACGCACCCTCTCTTATGTTTCTTCTGTTATTGAAGTTCTATTTTATTTATTTATTTATTTAAAAGATTTTATTTATTTGTCAGAGAGAAAACATGAGCAGGGGGAGTGGCAGGCAGAAGCGGAGGGAGAAGCAGGCTCCGCGCTGAGCAGGGAGCCCAATGTGGGACTCAAATCCCAGAACCCTGGGACCAGGACCTGAGCCAAAGGCAGACGCCTAACCGACTTAGCCACCCAAGCATCCCTGTTATTGAACTTTTAGATTGTTTCCAGAATTTTTGTTAGAAGAACTCTATGAATATTTTTTTTTAAAGATTTTTATTTATTCATTAGAGAGAGAGAACAAGAGAGGGAACACAAGTAGGGGGAGCGGGAGTGGGAGAGGGAGAAGCAGGCTTCCTGCTGAGCAGGGAGCCCAATGCGGGGCTCGAACCCAGGACCCTGACCTGAGCCAAAGGCAGCTGCTTAACCGACCGAGCCACCCAGGCACCCCGTCTATGAATATTTTTGTACATAAATTTTTGCCTGCATTTAGGGTTATTTTCTTAGGATTGAGTTCCCAGAAGTACAATTACTGGGTTAGAGGGTACAAGCATTTATTGACTTATTAATTATAAAGTTAATTCATGTCGATTGTAGGAACCTTGGAAAATGTTTTGTAAGCAGTAAAAATTATAATTCACACGCATATTTGATATTCTAGAACCCAAAGATCACTATAGTTATACTTCCTTTTAGTTTTCTTTCTGTGCACATATGTAGCATATCTATATTTTACGTAATTGGGATCACACCAAATGGCTATATTTCCCAAAATATGATCCTTGGAATGCTTAGTAGTCCTACGAGATGTGCTACAAAATAAGTAAAAACAAGATAAATAAATAAGGTTCCTGTGGTCAAATAAATTTGGGAAGACTGTAAATCACACTCCCATTGTGGATATTCACACGAATAAGAACACATTAAGTCCTGCCGATAAAAACAAAATTGTTTTTCTGTGTTTAACCCAGAATTGCCCAACCTATTTAACAATTTTGGGGGGTAACCTTTGTTAATATCTTACGGAAGTAGTGTTTTATATAACAAAAGCTTTGGAAAATGCTGGGAAATGATAGAGCTGCCTTTATTGTCTTGCTATGTTAGCCAGATTGCTTTCTAAAGGGTTTTACCACCAAAAATATATGACTATGCTGGTTTAACCACGTCTTTGACCGCACTGGTATTCTCATCCTCAAAAATTCTACTACTCTGACAGATGGAAATTATATTTTATTGTTTTATATTTATATTTTCTTTGATTATTAGTGAGGTTGAACTTTTTTGTATCTTTTTCATTTATAACGCTATATGCAGTAGTAGTGTAAAATGCACAGCTTTTAGAACAAATGCACAGCTTTTGGAACAAACCCACAGCCTGGGTTTGAATTCTGCAGCTTATTGACTAACTTTGGGCAAGGTATTAAATTTCTCATCTCTCTTTTTGGAATTGATTGTGAAATTTACGTATGTACCATTCGCTTTTAGATACTCCTCTTTAATATGAGCTCAAACCACTTTTCAGTATAGTATCACCACATACTAGGTCTCTGCCTGTAACTCCCAGTGAAACTGGGCTGTGTGGTATAAGACAGGCAGAATACCATTGTGCCTTTGTGATCTTGGACACATCTTTAACCTCTTGAAGACTCTTAATGTCAGCTGTAGATAATAATATCTACCCATTGTCTAGATTCAATAAAGCAATGTATATAAAGTTCCTGATGCAATGTAGCCACTTATTAATAAATGTTCTTTCCTAACTGTTCTTAACATACTGTGAGTTTTCCACTGCTATGATTTTGCTTGTTGTTACTCCTCTTAGAAGGCCCTTTCCCTTTCTCTGCCTGCAGAAATATAAGCCACTGATTTGTCATTATTGTTATTACTACTACCTAGCATTTAAGGTCAGGTCCCTGAGATTCTCCTGATTTTCTGTCACCTTCCCCCATCAAATAGGGTGTGATTATTTATTCTCTTGAAATCTGGTACCAGTATGTATCAGTGTCTCTTAAGATATCAAAGACATTTATATTTTTGTTTTATTCCTTGCCTAACTTTTCCACCCTCTTCCTTAGACAATAAATTGCTTGATTTTTTTAAAGATTTTATTTATTTATTTGACAGAGAGAAAGAACACAAGCAGGGGGAGCAGCAGAGGGAGAGGGAGAAGCAGGCTCCTCGCTGAGCAGAGAGCCCGACTCTGGGATTATGACCTGACCCAAAGGCAGCCACTTAACCGACTGAGCCACCCAGATGCCCAGATTGCTTTAAAGTAGGGACCATTTTACTCCCTCTTGATAATCCCAATAGCACTTAGTAGGGTACTTTTCTCATAGGAAGCTTTCAATAAGTGTTTATTACATTTCATTTATTTGTAGTCTGGTTTCTGACTACTCTACTTTTCTGAAGCTATATTCTTGGAGATAACTAGAAATTTCCAAATTGCCAAAATCAGTAATCTTTTTCTACTCAATTTTCCTTTTCCTTAATCTCTGTGCATTATTCAATACCCTTAATCAGCTACCCTTAAAACTCTTTTGGTCTCCATGGCATAACACCGTCCTGTTCTTCTCTCCTAGAATTGTTTTCTGTTCCTGCTGACACCTTTTCTTTCTTGAGGAAGGTGATCATGATCATTTTTCCAGGGTCATGCCTCCATATTGGATCTTCTCTTTCTATATTTTCTCGAAGTGTTAGAAACCACATCTTGGTGTTATAATTCTTGGCCCTGAGATCATCCCCAGGCTCAGATTTGTCACACAGATCTCCTTTCTTACTTGAAACAGGTCACAGGGATTCAACACACCTTTAACAGTCACTTCCACTTAACCCCTTAGAGTTCTCCCAGGCCTTGCTTGCTGTCTTGTCTCTTCACTATGTTCCTGCCACCCCGAAAACAAGGCCCTTTTACAGTTTAAGGCCACAGATTAAGGATTACAAAACAGCAGATGTGGGAAAAATAGCTAAATTTACCAAGTTCTTATAGTAGCAGTCTCTAATCTGTAGTTTCTGACTTTCTCAAGGGGGTTAACTGACAATCCTGATATCCTGCCCTTGGTTTTTATTTCTAGGGGTAGGAATCTCCAAACCACTCCCTTCATTTTGACTTTACCTTTGGATACCATGAAGGCCAGAGAATGGAACTAAGAGAACATAAAATAGGTGCTCCTTTGTGATAATGGGCTATTTGCATCTCAGGGCTTCCAGTTAGGATGGCCATTCAAGAAGCTTCTGCCCGTCTTTTCTCACGTTCCATCTTTACTAGTCTTAAGCCTTGAACTATAATCTTTGTGCAATTATCTTATTTATGTTTTGAGCATTGTCCTTTTCTCCTTAATTTCATGTAAAACACTCCCTGTCTAGAATTGAATTAGTTATTTTCACAAAGTTGTCATCTTCTCTGGACTTTATGGTGGTGGTGGTGTTGTTTGTTTTAATTCCAGTATAATTAACATACAGTGTTGTATTAGTTTCAGGTATTAGATTTTCTTTGTATCAGTGATTTTATCCTCCAAATTTTGCATTCACGAGTGATACTGTAATTAGTTTGTGTTCTTTTTTATTTCCTTTCTTCCTCACTAGAATGCGTGATACAAAAAGGCAAGACCCTTGCTTGTTTTATTCATTGTTGTATCCCTAGCTCCTGTTACAGTGCCTGGCACAACACCCAGTGCTCAATAAACATTTAAAATCCATGTGTGAATAAATATTATTACCATATGCCCAATTTACCCACAGGTATGTTGTGAAAAATAAGAACACATGTGAAAAGCACCAGATTAAACCCATTATAGCACTGTTTCAGTTATCTCGTCTATTTCAAATCTTGGCAGTCTTCAGGTCCTGTTGACGTCTTCATAATGAATTTCTCTTTCATTTTCCTTTCAGTACCCATAGAGACTATTTAAATCAGTTTTTCTCTGTGGTGGCTATTATTTTCATTTGTTCTACTTTTAGTTTCTATTATACATTTTGAGGTTAATCCTCAAGCACTGCTTTGAGCAGATCCTCTGTACTCTGGTTTTGGCCTTCAGTGTTCTCCCACGGTCTGAAGCTTAAGTGCAAACTCAAGAGGAGATTGGATACTTTTCATATTCTAATTTACTTCTAGTCTCTTTTCCCATTACATGTGCTTTTTGCCCTAAATATACTAGGTTCTTGTTCTCTAATATGATGCTTTGATTAATTAATTAATTAATTAATTTTTATGGGATGGGAGAGGGTCAGAAGGAGAAGCAGGCTCCCTGCTGAGCCGGGAGCCCCATGTGGGACTCGATCGCAGGATTCTGGGATCATGACCTGAGCTGAAGGCAGTCGCTTAACCAACTGAGCCACCCAGGCACCCTACTTATTTATTTTAAAAGAAAAATTTGTTTTAAAGATTTTATTTTTAAATAATCTTTATACCCAATGTTGGGCTTGAATTTGCAATCCCGAGATCAGGAATCACACGTTGTACTGACTGAGCCAGGCAGGTGCCCCTCTTCATTTATTATTGAGTTAATTACAGCCTTCTATAGGCCAGGCCCTTTGCCTCAGAGATCAAAGACAAAGTCTCTGCTCTCAAGGAAGTACTCAATTATGTTAAACATTAGAGCATGATAAAAACCAAAACAGGTGCTGTGCACACAGGTGTTGCACAAAGGGCTACTTTTAACCTGGCTTGGGGTGGGAAGGTCAGGGAATACTTCACTGAGGAATTTATACTTGAACTTGACCTTTAAAGACCAGTAGGAATTAACTAAGAATCAAGGAAAGTCCAATCCAGGCCAAAGGAAGCAAAAGCAAAAGGGCATAGAGAATAGAGACACAGGTCTGGTAAGATTTGTGAATATTTCAGTGGCTGGAGCAAAGTGTGAGTGACTTAAGTGCTGAGAGACTGGAGACTAGCAAGGCCTTTTGTGTGTAGTCCCGTCCTCCATGTAAATACCCTGAGGGCAATAGGAATCCAGAAAGAATTTTAAGCAGTGTCCTTACTAGTCTGATTGGTCCCTTTGTGTTGTCCCATATGCCTGAAATACTTCCCTTTCTCATCTTTTCTTGAAACCACACTCCGGCCCCCCCCCCCCCCCCCCCGTCCCCCCGACCTCCACCTGTCTAAATCCTGCTCATCTTCCAAAGATCACAACAGGTCTGTCTGTCCTCCACAAAATCTTTATAAATCACCAGGTCAAAAGTAATTTCACTTTCCGTTGTGTACCCCTTCTCCAAACCATTTAGGTTTGAAACCTAAAATGAGATTTTTTTTTTTTTTAAAGATTTTATTTTTGGGGCGCCTGGCTGGCTCAGTTGGTTAAATGCCTGCCTTCAGCTCAGGTCCTGTTCTTGGGGTCCTGGGATGACGACGCACACCTCCTCCCCGCCCCCCCCCCCCCCCCGTGGGGCACCCTGCTCAGCATGCAGTCTGCTGCTCCCTCTCCCTCTGCCCCTCCCCCACGCCCTGCCCATGCGTGCTCTTTCTCTCTCAATAAATAAAATCTTAAAAAAAAACAACCAAATGAATATAAAGTTAAAAAAAGATTTTAAGTAATTTCCACACCCAACATGGGATTTGAACTTAAAACTCTTGAGATCAAGAGTTGCACGCTCCACTGACGGAGCCAGCCAGGAGCCCTTAAAGTGAGATATTTTTAAAACCCACAATATAACAACATTAATGGGCATTCTTAAAAAGAAAGATTATGGGACGCCTGGGTGGCTCAGTCAGTTAAGCGTCTACTTTCGGATCAGGTCATGATCCCATGGTCCTAGACTTGAATCTGTTTCCTTGCTCAGTGGGGAGCCTACATCTTTGCCTGCCTCTCTCTCTGACAAATAAATAAAATCTTTTAAAAAAAAAGATTATTGGGGCGCCTGGGTGGCTCAGTCGGTTAAGCGGCTGCCTTCGGCTCAGGTCATGATCCTGGGGTCCTGGGATCGAGCCCCACGTCCGGCTCCCTGCTTGGCAGAGAGCCTGCTTCTCCCTCTCCCTCTGCCTGTCACTCTGCCTACTTGTGCTCTTTCTCTATCTCTGTCAAATAAATAAAATCTTTAAAAAATAAATAAATAAATAAAAAAGATTATTTATAATCTAATCACCTGACAACTTTTCATATTGCACATTCTTTTCTAAACTAAAAATATGCAAAACATTTAATAATTGAAATCATGGTATATTTATATAGTTTTATTATGTTTCATATTATGTCACATTACGTGATTTAAAATTTTATTATCATTCCTTGAAATTATATCATGTCTCTTTAAAGCTTATTTATTTATTTATTTTTAAGTAATCTGTACACCCAGCATGGGACTTGAACTTGCCACCCCGAGGTCAAGAGTCACACACTCTTCTGACTGAGCCAGCCAGGTGCCCCCATTATCATTTTTAGTGGATGTATTTTCCACTGTTCCTATATATCTGGACTTGAAGTTTGTTTTTAATTTTTAGCGCTTTATAGATAATGCCCTAATTTTCCCATGATTATCTCTCCCTTCTCTTTTTTCTTTTTTTAGAATTAATCTCTGCAGCACTCATTTTATTTTTTAAAAGATTTTATTTATTTCTCTCAGAGAGAGAAAGGGAGAGAGCACAAGCAGGGGGAGGGGCAGGCAGAGGGAGAAGCAGGCTCCCCGCTGAGCAAGGAGCCTGATGTGGGACTCGATCCTAGGACCCTGGGATCATGACCGGAGCTGAAGGCAGATGCCTAACTGACTGAGACAACCAGGCGTCCCATCCCTTTCTTGTTTTTCTGTTTTTGTTTTTTTTCTGTTGGAAGTATTTCCTTATGCTAAATTCTCAAGGTTGGAGTTACTAAAAGTGTTGAATTATTTTTTACTTTAGCCCCTTACCCCTCCCCCATCAGTGACTTCCCAGGTGTTGTTGATTCTTTGATAATGGATCTGGCATCGGTCTCTTCCTTTCCCTTCTCACCAGTTCAGCCAGTTCTGTCTCTCATGCCGGCGTCATTGCACCCTTTTTTCCCCTGATTTCCTGAGTCTCCAGTGTTTTCCCTTGCCAATTCACCTTTTCATTCTGTCAGATTAAATCTTTTTTTTTTTTTAAAGATTTTATTTATTTATTCATGAGAGACAGAGAGAGAGAGAGGCAGAGGGAGAAGCAGGCTCCCAAGGAGCAGGGAGCCCGATGCGGGACTTGATCCCAGGACCCTGGGATCATGACCTGAGCCGAAGGCAGACAGACGCTCAACCATCTGAGCCACCCAGGCACCCTCATTCTGTCAGATTAATTGCCCTAAAACACTGCTTTGGATAAAAGAGTCATTCATTGGACAAATATTTATTGAATGCATACCATGTGCCAGATACTAAACTCCTTAGCTGGCATTTAAAGGTCTGAGTGTACCCCCCCTCATCTGCTCTACACCAGGCCTCTGATTCAGCCACCGTCTCCTGAGCATGCCATCTCCGTTCCCATGGGTGACATTTTGTTTCAGGATCAGCTTCTATTTCGAATCCATTCTGCCTCCTTGTTTACTTACATGAGTTTGACTCTTTAAAGCCCAGCTTCAGTCAGTCCTCCCTCTATGAAGCATCAGCTTTTTCATTCTTCAGTTTATACTCTTGTCTTTAAACTGTTGCATTTAAGCAAGTGATGCCCTCAGTGCCTTTCATTCACCAGGTAAACTTCAAATTTCTCGACGTTGTGTTGAAGGCTTTCCAAGATCTGGCCCCATTTTCTTATTATTCCCTAACAAACTGTCTGATTCACCCGGACTCCTCTTTTTGTTCTCTCAATACTCCACACCCCTTCCCACATCCATACCTTTCCTTGCTTGCTGCTTCTTTGTCCAGTCTCTTCTACCTGTCAGATCTTACCCATTTTCTTTAACAATTTTTTTTTAGTTTTAATTTATTAATGATACTTGCATTTTGAACAAAAAGCCAATTCATGGAACAATATATAGTCCATATGGGAGGACTTAGACTTGACTTTTTTTTTTTAAGATTTTATTTATTTATTTGAGAGAGAGAATGAGAGAGAGCATGAGAGAGGGGAGGGTCAGAGGGAGAAGCAGACTCCCCGCTGAGCGGGAGCCCGATGCGGGACTCGATCCTGGGACTCCAGGATCATGACCTGAGCTGAAGGCAGTCGCTTAACCAACTGAGCCACCCAGGTGCCCCTAGACTTGACTTTTTTTAAAAAAGATTTTATTTATTTATTTGACAGAGAGAGGGCACAGGCAGGGGAAACAGCAAGGAGAGGGAGAGGGAGAACAGGCTCCCCGCTGAACAGAGAGCCTGACATGGGGCTCCGGCTCGATGCCAGGCCCCTGGGATCATGACCTGAGCCGAAGGCAGACGCTTAACCGACTGAGCCACCCAGGCGCCTCTAGACTTGTTTTTTTACTTTTCTTTTACAAATCTTTTTTTCTTTTTACAAAAGTAATAAAGAAAAAAAAAAGTAATACATGGGGCGCCAGGCTGGTTCAGTTGATGGAGCATGTGACTTCCTCTCAGGGTTGTGAGTTTAAGCCCCACGTTGGTTGTGGAACCTACTTAAAAAAAAACAAAACACAACACAACACATAATGCAAGATAATATATGTATATATAAGATTTTTAAAAACATATTAATGGTATAAATAAAGATATCTATGAGGGCAGAAAGTATATATATTAATGGTTAATGGTTTCTGTTACCTCTTCTTCCAGTTTGCCCCTCTTAAGATAACCAGCATTAAAGGCTTGGTATCTTGGTATGTGTCCTTCCACACCTTTCTCCTTGCCCCTGTGCATAGACCGTATGAACTATTAAGTGCTGCTCCTTGCCCCAATGAGACTGGGAGCATGCCTTACACCAGCAGTTCTCAAAATGTTGTCCAGGACCCTTGGAGGTTCTAAGACCCTTTCAGGAGGTCTGCAAGTCATAACTATTTTTATTATATACTAAGATGTTAATTGCCTTTTTTTGCTGGGTTGACATTTGCTCTGAGGGTGCAAAAGCAAAGGCAGATGAAACTGGTGGCCCCTTAGCACTAATCAAGGTAGTTACACCAACTCCCACTCATTGTGCTCTTCACTGCCACATGCTTGCGGTAAATAATGCCAGTTTCACTTAAGAATATCCTTGATTAGGGGTGCCTGGGTGGCTCAGTTGGTTAAGTGTCTGCCTTCGGCTTGGGTCGTGAGTCCTGGGATCGAGCCCCACGTTGGTCTCCCTGCTCAGCGGGAGCCTGCTTCTCCCTCTCCTCCCTGCTTGTGCTCTCTCTCTCGCTATCTCTGTCACTATAAATAAAAATAATAAAAAAAGAATATCCTTGATTAAACACTAAGATTTACTAATTTTATTAAACCCTGGCCCTTGAATACACATCTTTTTACTTTTTTCCAGCTTTATCGAAATATAATTGATATATAACATTGTGTAGGTTTAAGGCATGCAATGTGATGATTTGATACATGTATAGTTTGTGAAATGTTTACCACAGTAAGGTTAGTTAACACATCCTTCACATAATTACCATTTTGTTGTTAAAGTCTACTCTCATAGCAACTTTCAAGTATACAATACAGTTCTGTTAATGATGGTTACCATGCTGTACCTTAGATTCCCCAGAACTTACTCATTTTATAATTGAAAGTTACTCATCTTTTTAATGTTCTCTGTGGACTACCTGGGAAGTGAGGATGAAACACTCGGCTGCATACTGAAGTAAGGTGGGGTCTTAAGGAAAAGCACTGGCGCAGCTGTCCACAAGTTGCAAGCTAAACAGGCTTCCTTTTCACAGAACACCATTTTTACGTATAAGAACCGCTGACAAACTCATAATTGAGAACTGGGTATCTGATAGGCATTTTCCTGAAAATGAAGGAAGTGAGCCTGTCATTTCAAGGAAAACAACTGATAGTATTTGTTGCCAGTGGTAAAATTGAAGCCTTCAAGTAAAAATTAGAATTCTGGAAAACTTGTATTTGCCACTGTGAGCTTGACAGTTTCCCAGTAAAGACTTTTCTGGTGAGATTAACAAGTATGTTTGTTTTTTTAAATATTTATTTTTGAGAGAGAGAGCGAGCATGAGTGGGAGGGGCAGAGGGAGAGAGAATCTCAAGCAGACTCCGAGCTGAGCTTTGAGCCTGATGCAGGGGCTTGATCTCTTAACCCCCAGACCACCACCCGAGCCAAAACCAAGAGTCAGATGCTTAAATGACTGTGCCACCCAGGCACCCTTTTTTTTTTTAAGGTTTATTTATTTATTTTGGGGGGGCAGAGGGAGAGAATCTCAAGCAGACTCCCTGCTGAGCATGGAGCCTGACGCATGGCTCCATCCCATGACCCTGAGATCATGACCTGAGCCAAAACCAAGAGTTGGACACTTAACTGAGCCACGCAAGGCCGCTGTTTTTTTTTTTTTAATATTGCATAGTAAAATGGATGATACTACAAAATAAGAGTGGAAGGGGGATCCTGAAAGAAAAAACTTTGAGGATGACTACTCTACACATTGTCCTGCCACTTGCTTTTTCACTTAGTATATCATGAGCACCATTCAAGCCAGAGTCAGTGCATTTATATCTTGACAATCTTTTTCATAACAGCATGGTGTTCCATCATGTGGATGATCCGCATGTATTCAGGCACTCAAATATTGATGGCCATCCAAGTTGCTTTCAGTTTTTCCTATTTTAAGTAATGCAGCAACAAACATCTTTTACATATATCCTTGTGTACTGGTGCTTTTATATTTGTAGTATGGATCCTTAAAAGTTGACCTGTTTTTCATGACCTATCTTAATAAAACTTACCCTCTCTACATCTCCAGTCATTTCTCCTTCCTACAGTTCTTGTTTTTGCCCCCTTTTGGCCTCTTATTCAGTTATTGCCTTTTGATGCCCCCATGCTATTGTCTTGTGTTTTTTTTTTTTTTTAAACTCTTCCTCTTTGTCTGTCCTATCTTTCCAGCTAGATTAAAAGTAGAAAATAGTATAAAAATAGAAACTCTTGGGGCGCCTGGGTGGCTCAGCTGGTTAAGCGTTCATCTCTTGGTTTCGGCTCAGGTCATGATCTCAGGGTCGTGAGACCAAGCCTGCATCGGGCTCTGCACTCAGCAGGGAGTCTGCCTGAAGATTCTCTCCCTCTATCCCTCCCCCAATGCGCGTGCGTGCTCTCTTTCTCTAATAAATAAATAAAATCCTTAAAAAAAACCCAAACTCCTGAGGGTAGGGATGGTTTGGGCACTCAGTGAATAAATGACAAGAGAGGGATTGAAGGTTGATGAGAGAAAAGGATGCCTTCATGGTTGCATCTAGTGGCTGGATGGATGCTAAGGAAAGCTGGGTGCATTCATGCATTGTTTCAAATTGGAAACTATTTGAAAATTAGGAAGAGTAACTATGTAACTTAATTCTCTCATTGCAGGCAAATACATCGCCTCAACACAACGACCTGACGGGACCTGGCGCAAGCAACGGAGGGTGAAAGAAGGCTATGTGCCCCAGGAGGAAGTCCCAGTGTGCGTGGTTAGGCGTGAGGAGGGGGTACTTAATGGGGTCCCTACAGAAAAGAAGACTCTCCTGATCCCAAGACCCTAGGAAATGGAAGGAGGGAGCACCTATCTGAAAAAGAAGAGGAGAGGGGGCTGAGATTCAGGGATGTGGGAGGGGGGTTACAAATGCCTAGTCCTGTTCTATGGCTTCTGTCCTTCAGAACCTCCAAATAGCATTCAGAGACCGGGAACTTTGAGACCTAGAGACCTTCCCATAGTCTGCAGAACAGGGGAAAATTGCAGAGGGACCACAGGAGAGGAAAGAAGCAAGAAAGTGAAAAGGCTGAAGTGATTTGGAAGGTTAAGAAAAGGGCTCCAAAAGTCAGTGATTCTTTGAGAACTGTTGACCTCTCTTCCCTGCAGGTATGAGAACAAGTATGTGAAGTTTTTCAAGAGTAAGCCAGAACTGCCCCCAGGTCTGAGCCTTGAGGCCACTGCTCCTGTCACCCCGTCCAGGCCTGAAGGGGGCGAACCAGGCCTCTCCAAGACAGCCAAACGCAACCTGAAGCGGAAGGAGAAGCGGCGGCAGCAGCAGGAGAAGGGGGAGGCGGAGGCCTTGAGCCGGACTCTCGATAAGGTGTCTTTGGGAGAGACTGCCCAGCTCCCCAGTGCTCCGCAGGGCTCCCGGGCAGCCCCTGCAGCTGCCTCTGAGCAGCCTGACTCAGCCGTCAGCACTGAGAAGGCCAAGAAGATCAAGAGCCTAAAGAAGAAGCTTCGGCAGGTGGAAGAGCTGCAGCAGCGGATCCAGGCTGGGGCAATCAGCCAGCCCAGCAAAGAGCAGCTGGAGAAGCTAGCGAGGAGGAGGGCGCTACAGGAGGAGCTCGAGGACTTGGAGCTGGGCCTGTGAGGCCTTTGGGGAGGGGGGGATGGACTGCAGAACAAACCAGGGGGCGCTCTGGGGTCCTGGGGAATGTGGGCAGCCGCGGTCAGGAGGGCGTACCCTCGTACTGACTCACTTCCACCTCTCCTGGCCCAATTCCGTCCTCCAGAGCCTCGCCTCGCCGTCATTCCTTCCCTCTTCTTCCCAACTCCGATTTTTTGGACTTTTCTCCCTCCCATTCCCAGTGTTGAAAATCTCAGTGACTACCCCAGGTACCTTTGCTGCTGATTTGGGTGTCTTGTTGAAAAGAAGTTTGGGTGGGTGGGAATCTTGCAGAACTGAGGTCGAGGGTAGAGGGAGTACACCCAAGTCTTGGAGTCTCGGTTCCTGTTCACAGTGTTTATGGGTTATTTCTCCCTCCATCCCTCACCTTTTTTTTTTTTTTTTTTTTTAAAGAACAGAATAAACTCAAGTAGACAACATGTCTGGCTTTGTCCCTCTCTTTTCAGCTTCTAGACTTCTAGTAGTTGTTTTATTTCCTTCAGTTTGGTACAGGAAGACAAGTGTTGGGAATAATACTCCTTCGAATTTATTTTATTTTTTAAAGATTTTATTTATTTGAGAGAATGAGACACAGAGAGCACAAGCATGAGCAGGGAGAGGAGCAGAGGGAGAGGGAGAAGCAGACTCCCGGCTGAGCAGGGAGCCCAACATGGGGCCCGATCCCAGGACTCCAGGATCATGATCTGAGCCAAAGGCAGATGCTTAACAAACTGAGCCACCCAGGCACCCCTACTTCTTTTAATTTTTTAAAAAATTGTGAGTGTATGACTCAATTAGCAACACTAGTTTCTATACATGTTTGCTCAGACTTCAGTGAATAGTAATTAGGTTATAATAAAATGAAACTTAGAACAACTTAGAACATTAATTTCTCATGTTAATTTATGTGTGTCATTATTCTCATGCTGCATAGCAATGGGGCCTTTTTACCTCCCTTACTGGTTCTTTCTGAAGCTCTTTTGAAATTTTACCTTCTCAGATGCCACCCCAAGATGGCATTGTGGGACAAACTAATACAAGAAGAGGTATTTACGCCAAAAAGAGCTGTCACTTAATTTTTGCATATGCGATTCACCTCCCCCTGCCCCCGCAACTTATCACAAGCTTTCTTTCTATCCAGCTGCTAGTGTAGAGAGCAATGGAGGTCTGTAACGAACTGTAATGTTCTTCACCGTAATGAACTGTCTTAGTTGTTCCAAGTTCTTAGCCTGACTCATAAGGTCCCACACAATCTGGCCTCATTTTTTGCCATCCCTCAACTCTGGCCAAACCGCTCCAACTATACTAACTACTTTCTATTCATTGAATGAGCCATATTCTCTCTGACCTTCAGTCATTTGCCCTTATGGGTCCCTCTGCCTATAATACTCTTCCTTAGTCTTTGGATCTCAATGTCATCCACTCTAGGAAGACTTCCATTACACTCCAATATTAATTTAGGTGCCTCTCTAAACTTGCTTCCTTACTTAGGTTTGTAATGACATTTATTACAGTACCTTGTTATGCTTGTTCACTTGTTAGCCCTCTTCTTCCTCATTAGATCATTGCACTCCAGGGCACCTGGGTGGCTGAGATGGTTAAGCGTCTGCCTTCGACTCAGGTCATGATCTCCAGGTCCTGGGATCGAGCCCCACGTTGGGTTCCCAGCTCAGCGGGGAGTCTGCTTCTCCCTCTCCCTCTGCTTATGCTCAGTCTCTCTCTCTCTCTCTCAAAATGAATAAAATCTTTAAAAAAAAGTCATTGCACTCCTTGAGCCCTGGGACTGTTTATCATCACTGCATCCCGGTACCCCAAATAGTAAATTCTCAAATAATTGAATAAATAAGGCCACAAGCCATGTGTAGAAACAGAAGATGAGGGATAATTTGTGCCTCGAACAGCTGAGCTCAGTTAACGAGGACTTGCCTTGGGCACCTCAGTGTGAGGCTAAAAGCCTGAGTTCCCTTGTGTAGGACCCCTGCACAATTGTAAAGATTTTATAAATATGACTTAATTGGCTTATATATAGATGTTTGATGTTTTTTAAGTTCAGGTGTTTTAGAGAAATTTATACTTTGAAAACTATTATTAAGGAGAGATTAATTGCTTTGCAAAAGGGTATGCCACAGTAAACCTTTAAATTTCCTGGATCTTAAGTAGTTTGATTAAAGTTTATTTTGATATTTGTTGGGCCATGTTGTTAGTCATTGTGTCAGTCTGGAGGGATGCAATTATGAATACATTGTAGAGCCTTCATTTAAGGAAGCTATTAAGTTGTATAATTCACTAATTAAATACTAGGCAGATTTAATTAAGTGCTAGACAGCACTGTTTTGAGGGATAACTAAGAGAGAAACATTTCTTCTAATTGGGGGAATGGAAAGACTTAATGGTGGTGTTGGATTTTGAAGATTATGACTCACATCTCAAGAAAGGCAGGAAGGGGAGAGCAAGCATGGCAGCACAAAAGGGATATGATGAGTTTGCTTTCAATTCTGTAGGGGCAAAAAAAAAATCTGTAGGGGCACCTTTCCTTACAAAAAAAATTAGTGTTGATATAGGATGAAAATTTGCACATAAACTAGTGTTTTTCAAAATGTCGGTCATGAAATCGATTTAGAAAGTGGTGACTAGTAGTGTGTTTTGTTTCTCAAGTTTTTTTTTTTTTAAGATTTATTTATTTTAGGGGCGCCTGGGTGGCTCAGTTGGTTAAGTGTCCAACTCTTGGTTTCAGCTCAGGTCATGATCTCAGGGTTGTGAGATGGAGCCCTGCATTGGGCTCCCTGCTCAGCACAGAGTCTGCTTGAGGTTCTCTCCCTCTGCTCCTTCCCTCGCTTGCACACTTTCTCTGTCAAAATAAATAAAGTCTTTTAAAAAAGAGATTTATTTATTTTAGAGAGAGAAAGAGAGGGAGAGAGAGTCTCAAGTGGACTCTGAGCTGAGCACAGAGACAGAAGTGGGGCTCAATTTTATGACCCTGCGATCACAACCTGAGCCAAAACCAAGAGTTGGACATGACCGACCGCACCACCAAGGCGCCCCAAGATTTTGTTTTTAAGTAATCTTTACACCCAAGTGGGGCTGGAACTTACAACCCTGAGATCAAGAGTCACATGCCCTATCGACTGAGCCAGCCACACACCCCACTAGTGATATTTCTAAATGGAGTAGAATAGAAAATAGCAGAGACTGATGCTTAATTAGGAGTAAATATGTCTCAGGATAATTTTGTTTCAGTATATATGTATATCACTATATCTATCAGTGTTGAGTGAGAACATAAAATGTATTTCTTACCTTGGTTTGCAGGAAAATAAATTTGAAAGCCACTAATAAAAATCAATAGTAAGGGGCTAGGGCCCCTTACATCACACGCTCTCTCTCTAGCCTCTGTATTTGGGATGGATGGGGTAGAAGGATACTAGTTTTAATTATTTCCCCAGTGGGCTCTTGTAGCTTATGGCAAAGTAAGTTAGCTCCTCTCTTACTTCTTAATCTTGAGGCTATTTTACTGTTTATTTGGCAATTCTTTCCCCCTTGCAGATGATTCCAACTAATGTGTAAATAGTAAAGATTCTAGGGGTCTGGAAGTGAGTTATTTTAGAATCAGCCATTTACCCTCAGTGGCTCAGAGCCCATGTGTTAGTTTCTTATTATCCACTAGGTGGTACTGTGAGGGGCCGGTGTTCGCAAGTTATCCTGGCTCCAGACTCCCCCTTATTTTGAAACTAGCAGATAGGTTTACTTAGGCAGAAAATCTTTTTCTCTTCAAGCTCCCAGGCATTCCAGCACAGGGTGTCTAGATCTCCCTCCACTCCCCAACCATAACCTTGTCCTACAGATTGAGGAGGATAGAGACTCTGGGATCGAGAAGGTACAATTTTTTGTCAGTATTGCCATCTCTCAAAAGAGATCAGAAATGCTTTACAGGGGCGCCTGGGTGGCTCAGTTGGTTAAACCGCTGCCTTCAGCTCAGGCCATGATCCCAGGGTCCTGGGATCGAGCCCCACATCGGGCTCCCTGCTCATGCAGGAAGCCTGCTTCTCCCTCTGCCTGCTGCTCCCCCTATTTGTGCTCTCTCCCTCTCTCTCTCGCTCTCTCTGTGTGTCAAATAAATAAATAAAATCTTTAAAAAAAAAAGAATTCCTTCTTAAAAAAAAAAAAAAAGAGAAATGCTTTACATTCACCCGTGGAGATCAAAGAAGATGCTGAACTGCAGTGGAAGGAATGGAGGTTATACCCCCAAGACAATAACTGGCTTAGTGGGGGTAATGGAATTGGCTGGGAGGAGCGGAGGGAGAAGATGCTAAAGGATCTCTTCTTTGAGAGGCACCTGGGTGGCTCAGTCCATTAAGCAGAGTTAAGCTTCTGCCTTCAACTCAGGTCATGATCCTGGGATCCTGGGATGGAGTCCCCGTGTCGGGCTTCCAGGGAGCCTGCTTGTCCCTCTCCTCCCTGGTTGTGCTCTCACATGCTATCTCTGTCTCTCTCAAATAAATAAAATGTTTTTTTAAAAAATAAATATTTTTAGGGGCGCCTGGGTGTCTCAGTCGGTTAAGCTTCTGCTTTCGGCTCAGGTCATGATCCTGAGGTCCTGGGATCAAGCCCCACATCGGGCTCCCTGCTCGGCAGGAAGCCTGCTTCTCCCTCTCCCACTCCCCCTGCTTGTGCTCACTCTCTCTGTGAAGTAAATAAATAAAATCTAAAAAAAAAAAAAAAGGAAAGAAAAAGAACTGCTTTTAAAAATAAAGATTTTATTATTTTATTTTATTTAAAAATATTTATTTATTTGTCAGAGAGAGCGAGCACAAGCAGGGGGAGCGGCAGGCGGAGGGAGAGGCAGGCTCCCTCGGGCGCAGGGAGCCCTGATGGCAGGGCTCGATCCCAGGACCCCGGGATCATGACCTGAGCTGAAGGCAGACGCTTAACCAACTGAGCCACCCAGGAGTCCCCCCAAAATAAATATTTTTTAAAAAGGATCTCGGGGTGCCTGGGTGGCTCAGTTGGTTGAGAGTCTGCCTTCGGCTGAAGTCATACCCCACCTCAGGCTCTCTGTTCAGCGGGGCGTCTGCTTCTCCCCCTCCCTCTGCCTGCCACTCTCCCTGCTTGTGCTCTTTCTCTCTGTCAAATAAATAAGTAAAATCTTTAAAAAATGTTTTTTTAAAAAAGGATTCTTCCTTGGGAAAGCAACAAGTTATAGAATTTGATTATATTCAGCAAACATTTTTCAAGAGCTTTCTATAGGATAGGAGAACACAAAGTTGAATAAATTTTGGTACCTACTTTCTAGGTTCAAGAAAAACAGAGACAACACTCAACAATAATACAGTGTGATAAATAGGGGCATACACAGGGCACTGTGGAAGCATAGAAGGGACCCCTATGTCAGTTGTGGTAGTGGCGGCTGGGAGATGGTGACCAGGGAAATTTTCCCAGTAGAGATGACACCTAGGCTTTCATCCTGCGAAGATGAATAGGAGCCCTCCAAATCCACAAGGTTCTGCTGTACTCAAGTCTCCCCTGGTGACTTCATTTACTCCTGTGATTTCAACAACTACCTCTGTGCTAATAACTCTCAATGTTTCCCTAGCCCCGTCATCAAAACCTGCTCATCCAGTGTCTATTTGTATGTCACTGTTCAAATTCAACTTGTCTAAAACCAAGCACTGAAAAAGACCCAAGGCTTTGATTTTTATAGGAATCATATAATTTTTATCCTTATTCATTATATGGGTGGATATCACTTCCTGTACTTACTGCAAAATCACACTAACTGAATCTGCAACTGAGATCTCTCTCCACCACCCATTGCCCCAGTCTGTCCTACACACTTAGATCTTCAACAAGATTTTGTTGAGATTTTTAAAGATTCAAAAATCTTTAAGAAAAAAAGAAAAGACAACCACTCTAATAGAAAAAATGGCAAAACACAGACAATTCCAATTGATATGGTTAGATTTAAATCTACCACCATGCTGTTCGTTTTTATTTGTCCTATCTATTTTTTTTAAAGATTTTATTTATTTATTTGACAGAGAGAGAGAGCAGGTGAGCACAAGCAGAGTGAGTGGCAGAGGAAGAGGGAGAAGCAGGCTCCTGGCTGAGCAGGAAGTCCAACACGGGGCTCGATCCCAGGACCCTGGGATCATGACCTGAGCCGGAGGCAGATGCTTAACGAACTGAGCCACCCAGGCGCCCCGTCCTATCTATTTTTGTTCCTGTTTTCCTGCTGATGTTGAATTGAGTATTTTTAGTATTTCATTTTATCTTCACTTACTAACTATATATTGTTTTCAGTAGTTGCACTAAGGCTTACTATATGCATCTTTAACTTAACACAGATGATCTTCAAATAATATATGATTTCATGTGTAATATAAAAACCGTATAGTAGTATACATCCATTTTCCCTTTGCACATCCTTCTTGCTATTTTTTTTTTAAGGATTTTATTTATTTGACAGAGAGAGACAGCGAGAGGGAACACAAGCAGGGGAGTGGGAGAGGGAGAAGCAGGCTTCCCGCTGAGCAGGGAGCCCGATGTGGGGCTCGATCCCAAGACCCTGGGATCATGACCTGAGCTGAAGGCAGACGCTCAAAGACTGAGCCACCCAGGTGCCCCTCGCTATTGTTGTCATACATTTTACTTCTACATATATCCCACTGTATATTATTACTATTTTTGTCTTAAAGAATCTATTATTTTTATTTCTTTATTTTAAGTAAACTCTACACCCAGTTCAGGGCTCAAACTCACAACCCCAAGATCAAGAGTTGCAAGTTCTACTGATTGAGCCAACCAAGTGTCCCAAAGAGTCAATTATCTTTTAAACAACTTTTTAAAAATGTCTTTTATATTTACCTACATATTTACTATTTCCATTCCCTTAATTTGTTTGTGTTGATCTCAGTTTCTATTTGGTATCATCTCTCCTCCATCTGAAGAACCTCCTTTGACATGTCTGGTAATGTAAGTGATAAAATTTTTTAGCTTTTTTGGTCTTAAAATTTCTTTTTTGTCTTCATTTTTACAGACACTTTAAATACTATTGTAAGTTGACACTTGTTTCATTTAGCACTTTAAGGGTGTCAGTCCATCGTCTTCTGTCTTGAATGTTTCTGATTAGAAGTCAATGCTTATACTTGTCTTTGCTTCAGTATTTATATCTTTTTCTCTGTCTTCTTTTCAGATTTCCTTTTTATCATTGGTGTTTAGCAATTTGATTATGCTGTGTCTAGGTATAATTTTTTTGTATTTATCCTGTGTGAGATTCATCAGATTATTTGGATCTGGTAGTTGATATTTTTTCACTAAATCTTGTGAATTTTTTGCCGTAATTTCTGCAAATGTTCTTTTCTGCTCCCCTTGTTTTCCAGTGCTCCAAATTATATGTATGGTAGAATGCTTGGATCATCCAACAGATCACTGAGGCTCTCCTTATTTCCCCTCCAGCTTTCTTTTCTCTCTGTGCTTCAGGTAACATAGTTCTTATTTCTTTTCTTTTCTTTTCTTTTAAATTTTATTTATTTGACAGAGAGACACACAGCAAGAGAGGGAACACAAGCAGGGGGAGTGGGAGAGGGAGAAGCAGGCTTCCTGCCGAGCAGAGAGCCCGATGTGGGGCTCGATCCCAGGACCCTGGGATCATGACCTGAGCCGAAGGCAGATGCTTAATGACTGAGCCACCCGGCACCCCCATAGTTCTTATTTCTACATCTTTAAGTTCACTGATCTTTTCACCTTCATCATCTAATTTTCTGTTAAGGCCATACAATATTATTTTTCATTTCTTTTGTAGAGTCTCTATATCTTTCCTCATTGGATTTATGGTTTTCTTTAAATATTTGAACTTATAACTGATGTTTTGAAATCTTTAACTATTAATTGCATAATTTCTGTCATTTCTGGGTCTGTTTTTACTGTCTAATTTTTCTCCTGGCTATAGATCACATTTTTAAAAAATTTTGCTTATTTATCTATTTATTTGGTGGTTAGAAGGAGCATGTTTATTAGACACTGGACATTGTAAATGTTACATTGTGGAATTTCTGGATTTTATTGTCTTTCTTGAAGAGTATTGGGCTTTGTTCTGACAGGAAGTTAATTTACTTGCATATTAACTTGATACTTTTGAGGCAAATTTTTAAACTTTGTTAGGGCAGGTCTAGAGTAGCTTTATTCTTGAGTTAGTAGAAGTCCACTCCTAAGGCACAGCTTTTTTGAGGTAGCTAATGAATGCTCTGAATGTTTTTTTTTAAAGATTTTATTTATTTATTTATTTGAGAGAAAGAGAGAGAGAGAGAGAGAAACAGCATGAGAGGGGAGAGGGTCAGAGGGAGAAGCAGGCTCCCTGCTGAGCTGGGAGCCTGATGTGGAACTCCATCCCAGGACTCTGGGATCATGACCTGAGCCCAGGGCAGTCGTTTAACCAATTGAGCCAACCAGGCACCCAATGCTCTGAATGTTTGACATGGTCTCTCCAGTCTGACTAGTTAGAACTCTAATTTCCTCCATCCCTGTGTAAGCTCCAGTAATTATTCACTTTATAATTCCCCTGCAATTGTTCTTTACCTGGTAGTTTATTTTTGGCCAGTTTTAAGGAGTCTCCCCTCTCATGCCATGCATGTGCAGCCTACTGTTCAGCCAAAGACTCACAGGACCACTATGCAAATTTGTGGAGCTCTTTCTTTGCATAGCTCCCTTCTCTCTAGTACTTTCTCACAGAATCCAGCCTCCTCAGCCGCCCTGAAATCAAATCTCTGTCTCCTCAGCTCAACAAAACCACTGTACTCTGCTTGGATTTCCCATCCTTGTGTTATATAGTCTGAAGAGAATTTATGGGTAGATAGTTGGGATAATTGGAAAGTGCACATAATTTGCTTTTTCCTTTTCTCTTAGGGATCACAATCTTATGCTGCCTTTGCCCAATATCTTAAAACAGTAGTTTCATGAGGGGAAGTGGGGGGAATGGGGTAACTGGGTGGTGGGCATGAAGGAGGGCACGTGATGGAATGAGCACTGGGTGTTGTATGCAACTGATGAATCACTGAACTCTACCTCTGAAACTAATAATATACTATATTGTTAATTAATTGAACTTAAATTTTAAAAAAAGGAACCCCCCAAAACACACAGTAGTTTCATATATTTTGTGCAGTTTTCTTGGGGTGTGTGTGTGTGTTTGTGTGTGTGTGTGTGTGGTGGGAGGGCTAGTCTGATGCCAGTTACTTTGTCATAGTCAGAAATAAGAAGACAATTCAATTTTCACTTGATATAGAATTTCTTTTAGTTCTTCAAAGATGTCATTCCATTGTCTTCTGACTTGTATTGTTATCTTTGTTTTCCTATGTGTAATGTTTCTTTATCAGAAATGAAAAGTAAAACAACCAAATACTTTATTCTTTATTTTTTTAAGATTTTATTTATTTATTTGACAGAGAGAGAAGCACAAGACAGGGGACACAAGCAGGGGGAGTGGCAGAAGGAGAACCAGGTTTCCCGCCGAGCAGGGAGCCCGATTGGGGCTCGATCCCAGGACCCTGGGATCATGACCTGAGCCAAAGGCATCTGCTTAACGACTGAGCCACCCAGGCGCCCCCCAAATACAATTTATTCTTATGTTATTAAGAAAAAAAGAACTTGGTGTGGTAAGTATCAGGGAAATGGGTATATTCATACTTCTTGTGGTATAAATTTTCAAAATATTCTGGCGGGGTTAATTTGACCTAAGATACTAATCATCTAAAATATTTTTCTAGGCACATAGGAGAATGCATATATAGAGAACAGCTTTTTTTTTTTTTTAAGATTTTATTTATTTATTTGACAGAGACACAGTGAGAGAGGGAACACAAGCAGGGGGAGTGGGAGAGGGAGAAGCAGGCTTCCCGCTGATTAGGGAGCCCGATGCGATGCGGGACTTGGGGACTTGGGGACTTGGGGCTCGATCCCAGGAGCCTGGGGCCATGACCTGAGCCAAAGGCAGACGCCTAATGACTGAGCCACCCAGGCGCCCCATAGAAGAGCTTTTTATTTAAAAAGTAATAGGAGTCCGCTCCCAAGCGCATCTGCAATTCAAAATGTCACACCCATCCCGTCAAACTAATCCCTTCAACCCCAGTAACCCCCAGGTCTTTTTTGGTGTGGATATTGGAGGGAGAAAGTTGGTAGAATTGTCTTAGAATTGTTTGCAGATGTTGTACCCAAAACTGCGGAAAATTTTTGTGCTTTGTGTACAGGAGAAAAAGGCATTGGACTCACCACTGGGAAACCTCTCCATTTCAATGGATGCTCTTTCCATTGAATTTTTAAGAAATTTATGAATCAAGGTATAGACTTCTCATATCAAAATCGGACTGGTAGAGAAAGTATTTATGGTGAAAAACTTGAGGATGAAAATTTCTTTTTTTTTTTAAAGATTTTATTTATTTATTTGAGAGAGAGAGGGACAGAGAGACAGAGAGAGAGAGCATAAGCGGAGAGAGAGAAGCAGACTCCCTGCTGCGCAGGGAGCCTGATGCTGGGCTCCATCCCAGGACCCTGAGATCATGACCTGAGCCAAAGGCAGATGCCCAACCAACTGAGCCTTCCAGGTGCCCTGAAAAAAAAAATTTTTTTTAAATAAATCCTCTTTTTTTTAAAATTTTATTTACTTATTCATGAGAGACAGAGATAGAGAGAGAGAGAGGCAGAGGGAGAAGCAGGCTCCCAGGCAGCAGGGAGCCTGACGCGGGACTCGATCCCGGGACCCTGGCATCACGGCCTGAGCCGAAGGCAGACGCTTAACCATCTGAGCCACCCAGGTGCCCGAAAAAAAGTTTTTTAAAGATTTTATTTATTTATTTGACGGGGAGAGACACAGCAAGAGAGGGAACACAAGTAGGGGGAGTGGGAGAGGGAGAAGCAGGCTCCCCGCGGAGCAGAGAGCCCCACGTGGGGCTCAATCCCAGGATCCTGGGATCATGACCCAAGCCGAAGGCAGACGCTTAATGACTGAGCCACCCAGGCAACCCTGAAGATGGAAATTTCTATTATAAGCATGATCAGGAAGGTCTATTGAGCATGGCAAACGAAGGCTGCAATACAAATGGTTCTCAGTTCTTTATCACAATAGTTTTGACTCTTCATTTGGATTGGAGACAGGTGGTATTTGGCCAAGTAATTAAAGGAATGGGTGTGGCAAGGATACTGGAAAATGTATAAGTGAAAGGTGAAAAACCTGCCAAATTGTGCATTATTGCAGAATGTGGAGAATTGAAAGAAGGGGATGATCGGGGGATATTCCCAAAAGATGGCTCTGGTGACAGTCATCCAGATTTCCCTGAGGATGCAGATATAGATTTAAAAGATGTAGATAAAATTTTACTAATAACAGAAGACTTAAAAGACATCGGAAGTACTTTTTTCATATCCCAGAACTTGAAGATGGCCATTAAAAAATATGAGAAAGTGGGGCGCCTGGGTAGCTCAGTCGTTAAGCATATGCCTTCGGCTCGGGTCATGATCCTGGGGTCCTATGATCGAGCCCCGCATCGGGCTGTCTGCTCCGCAGGAGGCCTGCTTCTCTCTCTCCCACTCCCCCTGCCTGTGTTCCCTCTCTTGCTGTGTCTCTCTCTGTCAAATAAATAAATAAAATCTTAAAAAATATATATATATGAAAGTTTTAAGATATGTGGAAGGTTTAAAGACTGTTGTTGAGAAAGCAGATAGATCGAAGCTTGCCACTGATAGCTTTAAACTCCGTGCTGAATATTGGTGCTTGTAAAGTGAAGATGTCAAATTGGCAGGGAGCAACTGACAGTTGTTTGGAGGCTCTTGAAATTGACCCATCAAATACCAAAGCATTGTACCCTAGAGCTCAAGGATGGTAAGGATTAAAAGAATATGATCAAGCGCTGGCTGATCTTAAGAAAGCTAGCACGGGAAGATAAAGCTATCCAGGCAGAATTGCTGAAAGTCAAACAAAAGATAAAGGCAAAGAAAGGTAAAGAGAATGCAGCGTATGCAAAATTGTTTGCCTAGTAAGGAACTCAGTTTTATTTAAATATTATGCATTGATAGTATAAAGGCAATAAGAAAATTTAAAGGTTTTGTCTGTTATATATGATCCCTGATGTGTTTCCTTTGATACTTCAGTTTCCCATTATTTACAGTTTAGGAATACTAAAAAAGATTCACTCTTTAAAAAAAAAAGTGTTACAAAAAACAAACAAACCCCAAAAAAAAAAAAAAAAAAAAAAAACAAACAAGAAAACCCAAACTAAAACAAAAAGAAATCATGCTGATTACATTTATATAAAATATAAAAATAAGTAAAACCATTACTACTGTTAAGAAGTTAAGATGGTAGGGAATGGCTGGGTGGCTCAGTTGGTTAAGCGACCCCCTTCGGCTCAGGTCATGATCCTGGAGTCCCGGGATCAAGTCCCACATCGGGCTCCCTGCTCAGCGGGGAGTCTGCTTCTCCCTCTGACCCTCTTCCCTCTTGTGCTCTCTATCTCTCATTCTCTCTCTCTCAAATAAATAAATAAAATCTTAAAAAAAAATCTTTCATGATACTACATTTAGAGCTACTTCATTCTTTTTTTTTAAATGATTTTATTCATTTATTTGAGAGAGAGCACACAGGAGCAGAGTGGGGGTGGTGAGGGGCAGTGGGAGAGGGAGAAGCAGACTCCCCAGTGAGCTGGGAGCCCAATACGGGGCTTGATCCCAGGACCCTGAGATCATGACCTGAGCTAAAGGCAGACGCTTATCCCACTGAGCCACCCAGGTGCCCCTACTTCATTCTTTTTAATGCTTGTACTTTATTCCTTTATGTATCAATATCTATTTAGCCAGTTCCCTCATGATGGCTATTCAAGGTATTTCCAACATTTTATTGATAAAAATAATGCTACAACAAACATGTTAGGGGCGCCTGGGTGGCTCAGACGTTGAGCGTCTGCCTTCGGCTCAGGTCATGATCCCAGGATCCTGGGATCGAGCCCCGCACCGGACTCTCTGCTCGGTGGGAAGCCTGCTTCTCCCTCTCCCACTCCCCCTGCTTGTGTTCCTGCTCTTGCTGTCTCTCTCTCTGTCAAATAAATAAATAAAATATTAAAAAAATAAAAAAACAAACATGTTAATAGCTTATTTAGACAAATGAAGTTATTATACTTACTTATATATCCTACACTCCTTTAAAAAATCAGATTTTTTTAAAAAGATTTATTTATGTCTTTTAGAGAGAGAGCATGAACTCATGTGCAAGTGGGGGAGGGACAGAAGGAGAGAGAATCTCAAGCGGATTCCCCACTGAGCACAAAGCCCCAACCGGGGGCTTGATCTTATGACCCTGAGATCGTGACCTGAGTGGAAACCAAGAGTCAGATGCTCAACTGCGCCACCCAGGTGCCCCTAAAAATCAGATATTTTAAATGAAAGTCGAAGTATTGAGAATGACTAATGGAATATGTGGGTAATGTGTGAATTTGAAGGGAAAGAATCGGGGTTTTAGCAATCCTATTTTTTTTAAAGATTTTTATTTATTTATTGAGAGAGAGAGAATGGTAGAGAAAGAGCGTGAGAGGGAAGGAGGTCAGAGGGAGAGGCAGACTCCCCGCCGAGCAGGGAGCCCGATGCGGGACTCGATCCCGGCACTCCAGGATCATGACCCGAGCCGAAGGTAGTCGCTTAACCAACCGAGCCACCCAGGCACCCAGCAGTCCTATTTTTATTAAGTATATATTCAAGTCAACAAACCAGAAAGCGATGTAAAACTAACTCTTGTTAAAGACTATGACTAAAAAAGAAAATAAAGACTATGACTGAATTGGTGAGCCTTCTCTAGATTAAGGCTACTTTCTCACTATGGAATTTCTCTTAAGGGCTCCACTTAATTTCCCAAACACATCCTTTCTGTTCCATGCTCAGAAGCTGCCTGGTTTATCTCTGTTCACTCAAAACTATCAGACCTGTTTGGTAGCAGGTGATGTACATTTTTAAGATTTAAGATGTTTCTAACAAAATTTTCTGGCTTCAGTGTTTTGTTGGGAAAACAGATATCATTTGATTCCCAATCCTTTGTACATGACCTATGTTTTCTCTTTGAAATCTTTCGGGATCCTAATCGTAGCCAATGAGGTTTATCCGAGGCGCAATTATTGCTAATTGAAATCTTTCAGGATCCTCTCTGTAAGGTGATGATGTGATTGGTATATTTTTGTATTATTTACTCAATAATTTCCTCCTTCCTATTTCTCTGTTCCCTTTTCTCATATTGAATCTCTCTTGGACTGATACTTGAGTTTTTGTGCCTTTTCACTCTTTTTTTTTAAGATTAAAAAAATTTTTTTAAAACATTTTATTTGTCAGAGAGAGAGAGAAAGAGCGAGAGAGAGTACAAGCAGGGGGAGAGGCAGAGGGAGAGGGAGAAGCAGGCTCCCCGCTGAGCAGGGAGCCTGACTGGGGGCTCCATCCCAGGACCCCGGGATCATGACATGAGCCGAAGGCAGCCGCTTAAACGACTGAGCCACCCAGGTGTCCCAAGATTTTATTTTTTTAAGTAATCTCTACACCCAGCATGGGGCTCAAACCCACAACCCCAAGATCAAGAGTCACACACTCCACCAACTGAGCCAGCCACGTGCCCCTGTGCCTCTTCATCCTATTGCCAGTCTTTTTGTTCTACTTTCTTGGAGATTTCATTCACTTTAACTTCCAACTTTTCTAACGGAATGTTTTTATTTTGGCTATCATATTTTTAATTTCCATGACTTCTTTCTTCTTTTATTTTTATTTTTTTAAAGAATTTATTTATTTATTGGACAGAGAGAGACACAGCGAGAGAGGGAACACCAGCAAGGGGAGTGGGAGAGGGAGAAACAGGGCTCCTGCTGAGCAGGGAGCCCGATGTGGGGCTCGATCCCAGGACCCTGGGATCATGACCTGAGTCGAAGGCAGACGCCTAACGACTGAGCCACCCAGGCGCCCCTCTTCTTTTATTTTTTAAGAATAGTATCCTGGGGGTGCTTGGATGGCTCAGTTGGTTGGGCTTTCGACTCTTGGTTTTGGCTCAGGTCATGATTTTCAGGTTGTGAGATAGAGCCTGCTTAGGGCTCTGCACTCAGCAGGGAGTCTGCTCCTCTCCCCCTCCCTCTCCCTCTGCCCCTTTACCTGCTCACATGTGCGTACACATGCGTGCTCTCTCTCTCAAATAAATAAATAAATCTTTTTAAAAAATAGTATCCTGGGGGTGCCTGGGTGGCTCAGTCGTTAAGCGTCTGCCTTCAGCTCAGGTCATGATCCCAGGGTCCTGGGATTGAGGCCCACATTGGGCTCCCTGCTCAGCGGGAAGCCTGCTTCTCCCTCTCCCACTCCCTCTGCTTGTGTTCCCTCTCTCGCCGTGTCTCTTTCTGTCAAATAAATAAATAAAATCTTAAAAAAAATAGTATCCTGTACTTGTTTCATGGTATTATTTTTTTATCTTTCTGAAGATATGAATTATGTATATATTTAAAAATCTTTTCCAGGGTGCCTGGGTGGCTCAGTCAGTTAAGCTTCTGCCTTCAGCTCAAGTCATGATCCCAACACCAGGGATCGAACCCCACATCAGGCTCTCTGCTCAGCAGGGAGTCTGCTTCTCCCTCTCCCCCCACTCATGCTTGCTTTCTCTCTCTCCCTCTCTGAAGTAAATAAATAAAATCGTAAAAAAAATAATAAAAAAATAAAAATCTTTTTCTGTTGTTTAGTCTCTTTGTTTTTTTTCCAAGTCCCGTCCCTCCTTTTTTGTTTGTTTGTTTTGGTCTCAGTTTTCCATATTGGAAACTTTTCTCAGATTATCTTGTGAACTGTGAACTGTGACTGTCCATTTATCTGTGAGAATGTGGAACTAAAAAACAAAACAAAACAAAACAAAAAAACAGTTATTAGCTCTGTGTGTTTCAGAGGTATATTGATAGATAAGTTTCATTGTGGGGTGAGCAGGCAGTGAGTTGGCTTTTTGTTGAGGGGAACCCAAGTATCAGTAGCTGTAAGTTCCTCGGGAGCTATTCAGTCTCTCCAGAGAACCCTCCAGTTTTCTGTGCGGTGGGTAAAATTGTGGCTGCTAGCTTGCCAGCAGCTGGGAAGGAAAAGGGGTCTCATTCTTCAGGGTCGCAACTGTGGTAGGCACAAAAAATGCACCCTACTCCAAGACACATTCGCTTTCTAGTCCCCAGGACCTGTGAATATTATATAGCCAAAGAGTGACTATTTTTATGGAAAGATGTGATGAAATTAATGATCTAAAGAAGAGTTTATCCTGGATTGTCTGGGTGGAACCTAAATGTAATCACACATATCCTTATAGGAGAGAGGCAGGGGAAGATTAGATGGAGGTCTGCAGGGAGGAGAAGGCCATGTGAAGCTAGAGGCGGAAATTGGAATGATGTGGTGATAAGCCAAGGAACATCTAGAGCCACCAGAAGCTGGAAGAGGCAAGGAACAGGTTCCTCCCTAGAGCCTTTGGAGGGTATGTGACTGCTGACAGTTTGCTTTTGAACTTTTGTTCTCTGGGCTATGAGAAAACAGATCTGTTTTGTTTGTTTGTTTGTTTTGTTTTGTTTTAAAGATCTTTTTTATTTTATTTTATTTTTTTAAAGATTTTATTTATTTATTTATTTGAGAGAGAGAGAATGAGAGATAGAGAGCACAAGAGGGAAGAGGGTCAGAGGGAGAAGCAGACTCCCCGCTGAGCAGGGAGCCCGATGTGGGACTCGATTCCGGGACTCCGGGATCATGACCTGAGCCGAAGGCAGTCGCTTAACCAACTGAGCCACCCAGGCGCCCTAAAGATCTTTTTTAAAAGATGTTATTTATTTACTTGACAGAAAGAGACACAGTGAGAGAGGGAACACAAGCAGGGGGAGTGGGAGAGGGAGAAGCAGGCTTCCCGCTGAGCAGGAAGACTGACGTGGGGCCAGGCGCCCCAGATCTCTGTTGTTTTAATGCCACCAAATTTCTGTTAATTTGAGAGTGCAGCCACAGGAAACGAATACAGTGACTTTCACTTAAACTCCTGTTTTCAGGGGCAACTGGGTGGCTCAGTCATTGAGTGTCTGCCTTCAGCTCAGGTCATGATCCCAGGGTCCTGGGATCGAGCCCCACATCGGGCTCCCTGCTCTGCGGGAAGCCTGCTTCTCCCTCTCCCACTCCCCCTGCTTGTGTTCCCTCTCTCGCTGTGTCTCTCTCTGACAAATACATAAATAAAAATCTTATAAATAAATAAATAAATAAATAAACAAACTCTTGTTTTCAGTCTGATTTCATGTCCTACTCTCTCCCCTGGATCCTCTGGCTCAATTTCTCTGAGGAAGGAACTTCGTATTTCCTCCTGGGCAGTTCCCTGAGCAAGCTACCTGGCCAGGGAAACATGGGAATGGGGATCTTATATAAACTAGAGAAATTGTCCTTTCCCACCGCCATCTGAGGTACTGGTGCCTCCAAGTTCTGAGGCTTCTGGAATGAGGAGTCGGTGGGGTTGTAAATTGGCTGCTGTCTTATTGGTTTCACCCATTATGGGTATTTAGGCTTCAACTTGCTCCAAATTGTAAAGTTATCACTCTTCTACTGGATTTCCTTTTTCCAAAATATGTCATCTCTCATCGACTATTGACTTCTTTCCTATTCTTCTTGTCCTTGTGGGTTTATTTCTTTTTTTATTCCTTTACTAACATTTTTGAGGAGAGAGTGTTCTATGTGCGTGTTTAACAGGGATTTTTTTTTTCAACTTTTCAAACTGATATTTTTCTATTTCCGAATTTACAATTTTTTAAAAGATTTATTTATTTATCTTAAAGAGAGAGCATGAGTGGGAGGGGCAGAGGGAGAAGGAGAGAGCATCTAAAGCAAACCTCATGCTGAGCACCCTGAGCCCAAACCCAAGACCCCAAGATCATGAACAGAGCCGAAACCAAGAGTTGGACATTTAACCAACTGCACCACTGAGGCCCCCTCTATTTCTGAATTTTAAATGTTTATTTGATCATAATGGCTTCTGGGTTTTGCTTCATGCTTAGAAACACCTTTAAAAAAGAATACTTTTAGGGGCACCTGAGTGGCTCAGTCGTTAAGCGTCTGCTTCGGCTGGGGTCATGATCCCAGGGTCCTGGGATTGAGCCCCGCATAGGGATCCCTGCTCAGCGGGGAGTCTGCTTCTCCCTCTCCCTCTGCCTGCCTCTCCCCCTGCTTGTGCTTTCGCTCTCTCTCTGTCAAATAAATAAATAAATAAATCTTTAAAAAAATAAATAAAAAATAAAGAATACTTTTATGGTTCAATAACTTACCTTTCAATCACTGATCTGCAGTTTATTTGAGTTCATTTAATGACATAAGCTCTAGCTTTTCTTTTTTAATGGCAAATAGTTGCCCTAATTCCACTCATTGAAAAATCTACTCTTTCCTCACCGACTTGAAATGTCCTATTTATTATATGTGCTAAAATTTTTTAAAGGTTCTTTTTTTGATTGATGGATAATGTTATTTCTAAATTTGGAAGGGTCATCTTATATTTGTTCTCATATATACACTAGTAGTTTTTTTATTTTTATTTTTATTTATTTATTTGAGAGAGAATGAGAGCATGAGAGGGGGGAGGGTCAGAGGGAGAAGGAGACTCCCCGCTGAGCAGGGAGCCTGATGCGGGACTCGATCCCGGGACCCCAGGATCATGACCTGAGCCGAAGGCAGTCGCTTAACCAACTGAGCCACCCAGGCGCCCTACACTAGTAGTTTTTTTAATTAATAAACTTTATTTTTTTTAGAGCAATTTTAGGTTCACAGCAAGATTGATCGGGTACAGAGAGTTCCCATAAACCCCCTACCCTCACACATGCAAAACTTCCCCCACTATTGACTTTCCACATCACAGTGGTACATTTATTACAATGTTGAACCTATATTGACACATCATTATCACTTAAAGTCCATAGTTTACATTAGGGCTCACTCTTGCTGTTGAACGTGCTATGGGTTTTGACAAATATCTAATGACATGTATCTACCATTGTAGTATCATACATGATAGTTCCACTGCCCTGAAAGTCCTCTGTATTCTGCCTGTTTATCCCCCAACCCATGGCAACCACTGATCTTTTTACTGTATCTGTAGTTTTGCCTTTTCCAGAATGTCATATGTAACCTTTCCAGATTGGCTTCTTTCAGTTAGTAATATGCTAACATATAATAACATGGTTCCTCCATGTGTTTTCATGGCTTGATAGCTCATTTTTTCAGCACTGAATAATATTCCATAGTCTGGATGTACTACTACAATTTATCTGTTCACTTACTGAAGGACATCTTGATTGCTTCTAAGTTTTGGCAATTATGAGTAAAGCTGCTATAAACATTCATGTGCAGGTTTTTGTGTGGACATAAGTTTGGTTCATTTGGGTAAACACAAAGGAGTGTGATTGCACGATTGTATGGTAAGAGTATGTTTAGTTTTGTAAGAAACTGCCAAACTATCTTCCAAAGTGGCTAGTCCATTTTGCATTCCCACCAGCGATAAATGAGAGTTCCTGTTGCTCCATATACTTGTCAGCATTTGGTTTTGCCAGTGTTTTAGATTTTGGCCATTCTAGTTGGTATGCAGTGATAACTCACTGTTGATTTAATTTGTAATTCCCTAATGATATAGGATGTTGAACATCTTTTCATACGCTTACTTGCTATCTGTAGATCTTCTTTGATGAGATGTCTAGGTCTTTCACCATTTTTATTTATTTATTTTATTTTATTTTATTTATTTTTTTGCACTTGTTAGCATTTAATGAATGCCCTCAAATGTGGCTTCAAGGTACTAGAACGCAGGCGCCCCCAACACCCTTAATCTTCTCCTCTGCTCTTCTACTGAAGAATTTGGCCTTCACGATGACAGGCTGTTTTGGGAGTTTTCCCTTTCCCAAAACTTTGTAGTAGCCCGATCGCACCACATCAATGATAGGAGCAGCTCCAGTCTTGTTTTTGGCAGCACTTACCCGTGTCTGCTCACTGACCAAGGTCCACAGTTTATCAAGGTTGACAGTTGGGCAGAAGCTCTGGTTCCTTTTTAAGTGGTAATGTCTCATACCAACTTTTCCAAAGTATCCTGGATGATATTTGTCGAAGTTGATCCTGTGGTGATGCATGCCACCAGCATTACCCTGGCCTCCTGGGTGCTTCCGGTGCTTGTCAATGCGGCCGTGGCCGTGGTTCACGTGGCCCCGAGGTTTCCGGGTCTTCCTCAGTCTGGATGGCATGTTGGCAACTCAGACGGAAAATATTTATTTATTTTAAAGATTTTATTTTATTTATTTGACAGAGAGAGAGATGGAGAGCAGGAACACAAGCAGGGGGAGTGGGAGAGGGAGAAGCAGGCTTCTCGCGGAGCAGGGAGCCCGATGCAGGGCTCGATCCATTTTAAAAAAATCAGGTGGTTCAGGGGCTGGGTGGCTCATTCGGTTAACCGTCTGCTTTCTGCTCAGGTCATGATCCTGGGGTCCTGGGATTGAGCGCCTCATCAGGCTCCCTGCTGAGCAGGCTCTCTGCTTCTCCCTCTCCCTCTGTCTGCTGCTCTGCCTGCTTGTGCACGCCCTCTCTCTTTGTCTCTCTGTCAAATAAATAAAATCTTAAAAAAAAAATCAGGTGGTTCATTTTCTTGTCACTGAGGGTTTTTTTTTTAAGATTTTATTTATTTATTTGAGGGGAAGTAGGGGCAGAGGGAGAGGAGAGAGTCAGTCTCCAGCAGACTTGCTGCTGAATACAGAGCTTGACTCAGGGGCTCAATCTCACAACCCTGAGATCAGGACCTGAGCTGAAATCAAGAGTTGGACGCTTAACTGACTGAGCCACCCAGGCGCCCCATCTTATTACTGAATTTTAAGAGTTTTTTTTGTATATTTTGGATACCAGTCCTTTATCAGATGTGTCTTTCGCAAATATCTTCTATCACCCTTTAGCATGTCTTCTCATTCTCTTGACATTGTCTTTCTCACAGAAGTTTTTAATTTTACTGAAGTTCAGCTTATTAGTTGTTTCTGTCATGGATCATGCCTTTGGCATTGTCTCTGAAAAGTCTTTGCTGTATTCAGGGTCATCTACGTTTTCTCCTAGGAGTTTTATAGTTTTATGCTTACATTTAGGTCTATGATCCATTTTGAGTTAAGATCTGTGTCTGGATTTTTCATGTGAATTTCCCCATGTCAAGATCCTTAATTTTATCATTTGTAAAGCCCTTTTGGCCATGTAAGGGAACATATTTAGAGATTCTGGGGATTAGAACATGGACATATTTGTGGGTCATTATGGAGCGTACCGTTGGGTTACGAAGAGTCAAGAGCAAGGATGCATCTGGTCTTGTGGGACCAGCAAAGAGAAACTACCATGAACCCAGGTGTGTTCTTCCTGTCTCTCTTCTCATTTTGCCTCTGATCTTCTGTTTTGGGCTTCTTTCCTAGCAATAGGCTTCTTCTGGTTCTCTGTCCTCAGAGGGGGGAAAATTAGCCATAACTCACTGTCCGACCTTTACATGTTTCAGACCTGGTCACATGAAGAGACTAACTTATTTCTTTTTCAGACCCAGTTCCTGGGGTGTGGGGAGGAATACACCTACTTGACTCAGTTGTCTATCTCTAGTTCAGTTAGCTGGTCTGGAGGACAGAGTTTTACATAGCATAAATACGGCTGCTGGCAGTCACCCATTTAACGATGTGGAAGGGGGACAGAGAAGGGTAATCACTGTGAGATGGACAAATTTCCCAAAGAAGTAACCACCACATTTATGTACATATACCTCTTACTCTCTGACCATATATTTTCATAATCTACTTGGGGAATATTGGTGGAAAAGTTTAAGAGGCACCAATAAATTCAGTAAGTGAAGCAGTGAATGACAGATAAATACAATTTTTACCAATACTCATTTCTGATATTTGCAAGGGTATATTTTGGCTAGTCAGAAGAACAAACGATTCTTTTGATTTGCCCTCAAATAAATGTCCTTAATCCAAGCTAGGTTCAGCTTCTTATGCTCAACTCCCCAACTTTTTACTTGCTTCTTTTTCACTCTCTTTTGTCACTGGCCTCCACCATTGGCCTCATAGCAGAGGGCTAACATGCTTGCTTATCAATTCTTTTTGATCTTATTGACCACCAATGGCTACTCTGGTCAGTGACCAGCCTTAATTTGTGGCCAGTGATAAACTAGATATTTCTCCATCTGTTCCAGCTCTTGGTTCCCAAATATCTCTCAGATCTTTCCTCCCAGTGTGCTCCTATCCCATCAATGTCTGGCTTTTTGAAGGCAGGCAGTTAGGTATTATCTCAAGTTTTTACAAAGGGGAAGCATCACTCCTATAATAACACTCCCCCACACATACTAGGAGTGTTACAAAAATGGGCAACAGGCAAGCACACACATCCTTAAGAATAGCTTCTGGATAAAAAAATCTGAGGATACATGAGGCGCCTGGTGGCTCGGTTGGCTGGCCCTTCGACTCTTGAATTCACATGATCTTTGGGTCTAACCCTGCGTTGGGCTCCACACTCAGTGGGGAGTCTGAGTCTCTCCTTCTCTCTCTCTCTAAAAATAAGTGAATAGAGAAATCTTAAAAAAAAAATCTGAGAATATACTCTTTAGGATCAACAATCTTCTTTCTCAATTATCTTTTTCTATTTCTCATTTCAAAACTTCTTTCACAGCTCAAACTCAAACTGGAACTTTGCCCCTTTGACATTTCATTTTTTTAAAAGATTTATTTATTTATCTTAGAGAGAAGCAAGCACAGGGTGGGGGAGGGGCAGAGGGAGAGAGAGACTCTCAAGCCGACTCCATGCTGAGCAGGGAGCCCAACTCGGGGCTCAATGTGGTGCTCAATTTCACGACCCTGAGATCATGACCTGAGTCAGAGTCAAGAGTCGGAGACTTAACTGACTGAGCCACCCAGGTGCCCCTTGCCCCTTTTGACAGTTTAAAATCCTTTAGCTCTTTCTTCCTCACTATATGCAGGATATACTTGTTTACCATGTTGATCCTTCCCTCATTGTCAAATTAATGAATTCACTAAAAAACAAAAATATAACCACACTGGTGAACCCTCCACTATCCTTTTTAAATAAGTTAGGAACAAAACAAGGAGCACAAAGGAGAACCCTCTCCCTACATGCCTCCCCCCTTAAGGGCAGCTTTCTCACCCCACTAGCCTTCTCCGCAGTTGCTCGCCTGGCAGAAGAAGAATTGGGTTACTCCTAGGTCTCCTTCCCCCATCTAGTTACTACCCTTTTCAAAAGGGGAAGTCAGGGCTGAATTCTTTCCTTTGCCACCTCCCTATCAAAGCCTTTTGCCAATAAACAGGGATCCAAACATGAAATTTCCAGGCCCATGACAGTCCCCAAACATGAGGACAGATCTGTTTCTTGGGGTCACAAAGTGAGGACAGGAAGCCAAAGTGCTCCCCACATCCCACTGCTCTTGGGAAAAGCAACAAAAATCAGTTTGGTTTTCATTAAGAAAAAGGCAGCCATTCCCAGAAGGAGCAAAAATCCTTTGTGTTACCATCATTTCCCTATCATCCTAGATGCTGAAAGAACGTTTAAGTTTTTTCCCCCATTAAATAATTATTTTTTAAAGATTTTATTTATTTGAGAGAGAGAGAAAGAGAGCACAAGCAGGTGGGAGAGGCAGAGGGAGAAGCAGGCTTCCCGCCGAGCAGGGAGCCCAATGTGGGGCTTGATCCTAGGACCCTGGGATCATGACCTGAGCTGACGGCAGCCACTCAAACAATTAAGCCACACAGGTGCCCCTTCCCCTTTAATTTAATCACTTTTTAAAAAAGATTTTATTTATTTGAAAGAGAGAGAGAGCACGAGCATGGGGGCAGGAGCAGAGGGAGAGGGACAAGCTGACTCCACACTGAGCATGGAGCCCGATGCAGGGCTTGATCCCAAGACCCCGATATCATGACCCGAGCCTAAATCAAAAGTTAGATACCTAACAGACTGAGCCACCCAGATGCCCCCACTTGAGCTTCTTATTCCTCTACTCTCTCCTTACTCTAGAGGCTAGAATTTATCCCTTCATACATCCCTTTGGCACTGTACTGGGTAATGGGATAACAAGCAGAAGCCTCCAGCAATCTCCAGGGGAATTCTGTTACCTTCTCCTGTAAATTGGAGACAAGGAGCAGATCTTGGTTTTCCTCACACTTTGACAGGAACTGGAGAACCTAAGGATTTGGGTCTGATATCCTCTCAACTGAACCAATTCAGGCCAGTGCCGGAGTGCGTGCGTGTTTGAGGAGCTATAGGTGGGAGGGAATGCTTGTGATGGGGAAGTGTTTCTAGGGGGCCTGAGGAAGTCTGGAGCATCCTGGGAACAGAATGTGCTGGCTCAGGCCCTGAGCCATCCCCCAAGCCCCTCCCACTTCTCTCCTCACGTCACTAACCAGTTCCAGCTGTGTACAATCCAGGCCATGTCTTCCCATCTGGCTTCTAGGAACTCATGACTAATTAAAGGAGTGTGTGTTGCCGGAGCCGGGGGGGGGGGGGGGGGGGGGGGGGGGGGGGGGGGGGGGGGATCTTAAAAACAGAGGTTTCCAGGGAACAGCTTGGAAAACTCAATCCCATTCAGCCAGGGAAATTTCCCTCTCTCCTGATTCCCTCAGGGCTCAGGGGAAACAGGCCAGAAGCTAACACCGCATTTCTCTAAATCAAGAGCAGTGTCTGGGTTGGTGAGTTATAACTTATGTTTTTCTCACCTCCAGTTTCCAGTTTCAGGCCCCAGACTTGCCCTTTATACCAGAATGTCCAGCCCTAGGGGCCACCCCTTTCCGGTAAGGGTGGCTGTCAGAGAGGGCGGGTGATGGTTTAGAGATCCGCTTCTCTTGGACTTAGAGACTTCTAACAAACCTTTGCCCTACAACCTGTAGCCCTATTGCCCTGATCACTAGAAAATACTCTCAGAATCTAACCTATTTCTTCCTGTTACAGTTTAAAATATTTTATTTAAAAATATTTCCGTATACAACTCTTCCGCCACATTTGTGGACAGGGAGGGAAACTAGTTTGCAGGAAGGGAGCAAGCAAGCCAAAGAACGCAGTTCTTTCCCTCTGAATCAAGTTCTCTTTTGGGGGCAGGCAGAGCACATGTCCTAACCCTTTGCACACATCCCCATATCTCCCCCAGTGAGAGATGACAAATTCAGAGGGAAAAAGAGCTGGGTCAGCCTGGCTCAGGGGGTGGGGGCTGGTGGAAGGGGTGGCCATGATGTCACTAGGGGACCGGTTAGTCATAGGTCCTTGCACATGTGCCCGCCTGCAGCTCCTGGCTCTAGGGGGTTTGGTCTGGGTGCCTGCGGAAACTCTTGAGAGGCTGCAAAGATCATCACAGCTTGAGCCTGAGGCTCAACTGCTTCCTAGCTGTGTGACCTCAAGCAACCTACTAGAGATTCAGTTTCCTTTTCGGTAATAAGGTGATAATACCAGCTCGGTTGTTGAGAGGTAGATGAGGTAAACTACTCAGCAGCTTTTACTATTTTACTCTATTCTCTCCTGGTTCCTTAGTATCTGGAATGTGGTTCCATGCCAGAGCGAGTGCCCACCTTTTGTAATAATTTCTTACACACTGTCACACGTTCTTAAGTGTCCTCCCTGCTCCTTTTTTTTTTCTTTCATAGATGGTGCCTAAGGGGAGGGAGTAATCAGCTATCACATTCATCTTCTTTCCCTCACATCCTCCCTGTCTGCATCCTCCTCTCTCCCCACCACCCTCAGCTCCTGTCCCTCCTGCATTATTATTATTATTATTATTATTTACTATTTCTTATCGCTTTCTCTTCCATCCCAACCCATCTCTAGGGGCTGAGTCTGGGCAGGCAGAGCTGGAGCTGAACTCAGAGCCACAGAGCTGCAAGGAAATGGGTCAAAATGTTACTAGTGGTTCTCTTCTGGGTAGCATTTACTGGTGATTTTCATGTTCTTCCTTGTTTATTTTGATATTTTCCAAATTTACTACAATGAGCAAAGGATAACTTTTATTCAGGAAAAAGAGAAAACTTTATTTATTTATTTAAAAAGATATTTATTTGACAGAGAGAGAGCATGAAAGAGCACAAGCAGGGGGAGTGACAGAGGGAGAGGGAGAAGCGGGCTCCCGCTTAGGGGAGCCGGACGACGTGGGACTCGATCTCAGGACCCTGGAATCATGACCTGAGCCGAAGGCAGATGCTTAACCGATGGAGCCAGCCAAGGTGGCCAAGAGAAAACTTTAATCAGAAAAAAATTATAATTTTCAATTGGACTATGTCCTGTTCTCAAAAAAAGAGGGAGTGAGGGGTGGAGGGTGGAAAGAAGGGGAGAAAGGCAAGGTTTCAAAAGAACCCTGCAGGGGGCTGAGTGAGAGCTAGTTCCTAAACTCTGTCATTTCTTGGGGACATCAGCCTTGGTGATGGCCTCAGTCATGGCCTTTGTCACTTCTCGGTCAGAAGCTCCCTGTCCTTCCTTGCCTGTCACTGGTCATTTAGGACTTAGTCACCTGATTGTTACCCAGTTCAGGGCTGGGTGGGTCAAGGGCTCAGCATCATCAAGGGCAACAATATGAGTCAGGAGTATCCCCCACCTCGACCCTGGAGCGTGAAGAGTTCCCTTGTAAACCTTGCCAGCCTTACAGCCTAGCATGTGGGGAAGGGCTCAGCATTGGGGTCCTACTGAGAACATGAGTTCAGTAACCCCTTCTCCCAGTCCTATCCCTACTTCTCTGTGCATTTGAAGGATATGCAAATGTGTGATGCATAAATGAGAGTGGAAACTTAGGTGGCTCCTAAACATTTGAAGAACAAAATTCTTTTTTTTTTAAAGATTTTATTTATTTATTTGACAGAGAGAGACACAGCGAGAGAGGGAACAAAGCAGGGGGAGTGGGAGAGGGAGAAGCAGACTTCCTGCAGAGCAGGGATCCCAGTGTGGGGCTCGATCCCAGGACCCTGGGATCATGACCTGAGCCAAAGGCAGACACTTAACGACTGAGCCACCCAGGCTCACTGAAGAACAAAATTCTGAGAGTCATCATGGTGGTGCATGGAAAGAGTATGGGTTATGTTGGGTTATGGAGTCAGCAGAGGGATTTGAATATAGCCAGATCAATTGGGAGCTTTATGTGCTTAGTCAAGTTCCCTCTCTGGGTCTCCATTTACTCTTATAAAAAAAAAATGGCCACAAAAATGGCAAAAACAAAAAACAAACAGAAAAGACCAGAACAATTCCTCTGTCCTAGGAGGGTTGTGAGAATTAAATGAGATCATTGATAAATCACCCAACACAAAGTAGATGTTTTAAAGTGGAAGTTTGTCATTTCTTCCTTAAAGAGCACTCAAGACCATCTCTCAGCTCTGGCTCCCAACCACTTTCCCACCCCAGTTATTTGTGTGACAAAGATTCATGAAGCACCTCCTGAAGCACTGAGCTGGCCAGAGCTAGGTACTAGGGACTCAGCAGGGAATGAAGTAGTCCAGACCCTGGAAACTCTCACCGAGCACAGAAGTTTGGCTCAGCTCTGCACTTTTACTCAAGGCCCGCACGGTCCCTGTCCCTCAGGGCTCTTTTACTCCAGCCACTTCTCAGCCAGCCTTCACAGTCCGGCTCAAAACCTGCCTTCGTGGCGAACCTCCCCACGGCCCCATGATCCTTAGGATGGGGCACCTCTGGCCTGGCATCCTGGTTCCCCTCATTCTGGGTACTTGGATCAGCCTCACCCTATCCGCCATCTCCCTGTGGGCAAGCTCTGACCCTTTGCTGCTTTGTGCCCTTGTTAACCCCCATCCCCACCCCGACATTACGGGCTCATTAAATGCTTGAAATAATGACTTTTTGTTAAAGCACACACAAGTGGGCTTCAAGAAATCCCCAAATTGGTCTCCAGTACAAAGAAACTGAGACCTCATCTCTGATTTCTTCACCTGAAACCTGAGCACCTAAACTGCTTCTTACCACTTCACTTTTGTTTTTTTTTCCTATCCTAGAGCAGACAGGGACCCATGAAGGTTGAGGATAGGGGGTTTGCTGCCCCAGGATTCCTGGGGCACAGGAATGTCCAGCTCCAGGGGATAGCCATGGTCCCTATCCCAGTCTGCAGAGATTCTGCATCTCCTCCTGCCAGGATGCCCACCCTCAGGACAGCATGAAAAGTCTTCTCATCTCCAAGAGAGGACTCTGTGGGAATGGCTTGGGGCTCTTCTTGCCAGAAGCTCTGTGGCAAGGCAGGGGTTAATGGTGAATTGCAACACATCTCTGGGCTGAGTCGCCTCCCACTGCCACTCCTCCCAATTCCCCTCCTCTGAAGTTTTATAAAGAGGGCTGGAGATTGGAGAGTGGGAAGAACTGGAGGCAGGAGCGCCCCCCCCTTACCCCCCCAGCCCTGCTTCCCCAGGCTCCCAGAAGTCTCAGGGCAGAGGGCACAGACAGCTTCTGGAGTTCCTGCCTGGTGGGACCATGAAGTGGCAGTGGCTGTGGCTGGGCTTCCTATTCCCTATGACAGTCTCAGGCCGGGCCCTGGGGCCTGCAGGGAAAGAGACAGCAGTGGTGAGTGTCCCGAGGAAGGAGGGACCCAGGCCCAGGAAGGGATTGGGGCAGTGCGCCACAGACCTGTCCAAGCCTCCTTCCTGACCTTCAACCTGCCTTTCCCATCCTTCCTCTGCTCCATGATCTACTCTTGCCTGTCCCCCACTCCTTGCCTTTGTTCCAGCTGAGCCCCTTCCCTAAGATGCCTCTCCTTTAGTCCTTCCATGTCTGTCCCCATCCTATCCTCATGGGTCTGTTAGGTCACTGAGAAGCTCTACCCTGAGATTCACTCCCTTTCTTATTCTGTACCGTGATCCCCATCATAGGATTACCTGTTGCAATATGGGTACCTACAGAAGCCTCTAGAAGGACCTGATGACTTCAGGCCAGAAGATATCATGGAGGCTCTGAGGTGAGAGGTCATAAGGCACATGCCTTAAGGGTCAAGGTTGCAAGGTCATCTTTTCCTCTCCTCATTTCTTCCTCTCCCCAGGCCCACTTCTGCCTGACTCGAGTCCATGTCAGGGATCTAGGGAATGGTTGCTATCACTCTTAGGGGGGTGGGGCATGGAGTGAGATGGGGATTCAAAGATGAGGAGCAGTCATTGGATCTTCCTAGGCCCTGAGCATCCCTTTGGAGGCTCCATTCCACATTGTATCCAACACACTATTAGCGACATCCCACACGAAGTATAATTTACATGTAAAACTATGAGTTGAGTTCATATGGAGTTGAGTTGTTGGCATGTTGTTGCTTTTTGTAGACATTTAATTCAGCATTTATTTCTATTTTGAAGTTTTCTTTTCCTATTTTGGATCTAATGGATAGTCTTTCTTTCTGCTCTCAGATATGTTCACAGTCCCTTGAAAAGCCACTGTGCCTGCAGTATCTGAGTGATGAAATTGCCCCAGAGCAGGCTGGGCTGGGAGGGGGGCCTAGCCAGGAGGAGAAGGCCGAGGGAGGACAGGCCCTCAGGTGGGACCAGTGGTGGAAGAGTCTCCAGAGCAGGGGGGAGGACACTTTCCCAGAGCAGAAGGTTAGAGATTGCAGCAGGGGAAGAAGGCTACACCTGAGGGAAACCTCACACAAATAAGACACTGAAGATGGGCAGGTGAAGCTGGAGTATCGCTATTTCTGCAGAACAGAAGAGAAAGTCCTAATTATGAAGACTGGATACTAGAGTGATCCCATCAGCTTCAGAGATTCTGTATATGTGCTGCCGAAGCGAGCACAAGCTTCAGAGATTCTGTGCCATTCTCAGCTACCACCATGGGCAGAAGGGGGCCAAAGAGCTATCCCCAGTTTCCCATCATTCCAGATTCCCCTGCCCTGTTGGGCCCATCCCTCTCCCTCTTTTCAGAACTTTTCAGGAAGCATCTGAGCTGCCAGTCTCAGGTCAGCTGGATGATGCCACAAGGGCCCGCATGAGGCAGCCCCGTTGTGGCCTGGAGGACCCCTTCAACCAGAAGACCCTTAAATACCTCCTGTTGGGTGAGGACTGAGACTGGGAAAGGGAGGGAAAGGAGGCTGTGGCATGGCTCTGGATTACAGGTGACATTGGGACAGTCTGGTCCAGCTCAGAGTTGAATGGATGATCACCTGGTGATTAGCTAATCATCACCTGCCTGGACACATAGCTATGTTGAGTGAATGCCTGGACTCAGGGGAGCTCTCTGGGTTTGGCAGAGGATCTCTGTTTCTAATCTATTTTCTGATCCAATAACCAGGCCGCTGGAGAAAGAAGCACCTGACCTTCCGCATCTTGAACCTGCCTTCCACCCTCCCTCCCCACACAGCCCGGGCTGCCCTGCATCAAGCCTTCCAGTACTGGAGCAATGTGGCCCCCCTGACCTTCCAGGAGGTGCAGGCTGGCTGGGCTGACATCCGCCTCTCTTTCCATGGCCGCCAGAGCCCATACTGCTCCAATTCCTTTGATGGGCCTGGTAGGCACCAGCTCTTGGCTCCCACCTCACAGACGTTTGAGATTATCTCTGTCCCCTTGAGCCAGTGACTCTGTAACCTTAATGTTCAAGCAGCCACCTGTGCCCAACTGCACCCTACACTCTCTAACCACCTTCTAACATTCTCTTGGGGAGCAGCTGGTCACCTCCCTGGGGTCTTATCAAGCCTCCTCTTTGAAGCTTATGCCTTAGTCCTTGGTTTAAGTTCCCCTGCTCAAGACACCCCTCAGAGGACTGGGCAAGAGAGAAGAGAGTGGTTGGGAAGTACAGAGACAGAGGGATGGGCAAAGCAGAGAGAACTGGGTGATGAAAAAGGGAGGTGAAAATTCAGAGAGAGGCATCCGAGAGACTGAATATAGATGGAAACTTAAGGGAATGGAGAAATTGGGGTTTATTACAGGCAGGGGATGCTTTAGCCTAGGAGACTCTGACCTCCTTCCTGTCTACCTTTGTCTTTGTCCAGGGAAGGTCCTGGCCCATGCCGACATCCCAGAGCTGGGCAGTGTGCACTTTGATGAAGATGAGCTCTGGACTGAGAAGACTTACCGGGGGGTGAACCTGCGCATCATTGCAGCCCACGAACTGGGCCATGCCCTGGGGCTTGGGCACTCTCGATATACCCAGGCCCTCATGGCCCCTGTCTATGCTGGCTACCGGCCCCACTTCAAGCTGCACCCAGATGATGTGGCAGGGATTCAGGCTCTCTACGGTTAGTCTTTTCCCTCAGGTTATGGCTAGTCATGACCCCTAGTGATCATGAGCGTCAGTGTGATCAGCATCTCTTCAGGCTTGAAGAGACAGGTCTGACCTCCATGGTAGGAAATGACTTGGCTTCTTTCTCTTCTGCCTACCCAGTTATCCAGGCTTCTGCATTTTCAGGAGTTGTTTTTCTGACATTCCATGTCTGCTCTTCCTTCCAGGCCTCTCTCCCCTCTTACCTGTTCTTGGGGATGAAGAAGAATGAATATTCCAGCAAACTTCCTTCCCCCTTTCTGGTGCCTCTCAAAACTGAAATGTGTCTCCTGTCGATATCAATACGATCTTGCCTCCCACCAAGAGAAATTCTCTAAGATTCTCTTTTCCCCTTTCTACGGGGCCTCTGAGCCAAACTTATAGAAGAGTGGGGAGGCCAGGTGCTATGAGTTCTCTCCTTGAGCAGCATTATGTGACCTTGCAGGCAAGAAGAGCCCAGAGACAGAGGATGAGGAAGAAGAGATGGAGCTCCCCACTCTACCACATGTGCCCACAGAGCCCAGTCCCATGCCAGACCCCTGCAGTGGTGAACTGGATGCCGTGATGCTGGGTGAGGCCCTTCCCCTCCAGGCTATAGGCAGTCGGTGGCAGCAGCCCACTGACTTTGAGACATGGACAAATGGGAAAGACATGGGACTTCAGCATGAGCAACAGAGGTTAGATACCAGGCAGGGGTTAGTGGCCATGGGAGAAGCCATGTGGCATGGTGAGGGAGGCTTCAGAGCCAAATTAAAGATGGGTTATGTGGGCATTTACCTCAGTTGCCTCCCTATAAGGGCCACCAAAACATATCTGGTAATATAGCAAGATGAAGAAAACTCTATTTGCTGGAATGTCTATTAGAGATGGTATTATACCTGCATGGAAGGACAACTTGGAAGCTACTTGGAATGGGAGGTGAGGTCCCCAAAGGGAAGCAGCTATCTGCAGGGCTTTTGTTTCATTGAGTGAATTAGAGTGCTCAGAGCAGGGCTTTTGTTTCATTGAGTGAATCTGAATAATGAAGAGGCTGAACATGGAGTCTTCCTTCTCCACCTTAATTCTCTTTTTTTTAAAGTTGAATGAAGTTTTGAGGACCCAGCCTGTGGGAGGAGAGCAGATTATCAGCCTGCCTGAGGTGCCCATCAGTCTTTATTTGACCCGGGTCTTTTTGACATGTTCACACTTTTGCCCTCAGGGCCCCGAGGGAAGACTTATGCCTTTAAGGGGAACTACGTGTGGATGGTGACTGATTCAGGGCTGGGTCCCTTGTTCCAAGTGTCTGCCCTTTGGGAGGGGCTCCCAGGAAACCTAGACGCTGCTGTCTACTCTCCTCGAACACAATGGATTCACTTCTTTAAGGGTAAAAGGGACTGGTTTACAGTGTGTTACCTGAGGGGGGCCTACCATCAAAGAAGCCGCAAAAGGGAGGGAGAGATGAGAAGTTTCTGGAAGGGTGGAATGGGAGAACCAAAAGCTATCACCTCAAGACAGAGATAACTTGTTCTTTCCTTACCTGCTCTCAGGAAACAAGGTGTGGCGCTATATTAATTTCAAGATGTCTCCTGGCTTCCCCAAGAAGCTGAATAGGGTAGAACCCAACCTGGATGCAGCGCTCTATTGGCCTTTCAACCAAAAGGTGTTCCTCTTTAAGGTATAAAGTACAAAGCAAGGGCAAATCCCTTCTTAGGAGGGGTGGGCTACCTTACACCGAGAAGCAGACTTGCTCTCAAAGGGAGATCATTTGCAGCTGGGGGTAGATCTGGGGATCCTTGAGCTCTCTCCTTATCCTCTTCTTCTCGCTTCCCACCCTACTCCTAGGGCTCTGGGTACTGGCAGTGGGACGAGCTGGCCCGAACTGACTTCAGCCACTACCCTAAACCAATCAAAAGGTTGTTTACGGGGGTGCCAAACCAGCCCTCCGCTGCTATGAGTTGGCGGGATGGCCATGTCTACTTCTTCAAGGGTAAACAATACTGGCGCCTCAACAGGCAGCTTCGGGTAGAGAAAGGCTATCCCAGAGATACCGCCCGCAATTGGATGCACTGTCATCCACCGACCTCAGACCCTACTCTGTCAGGTGGAGATGCCGCTCCTTCAGCCACAGGTACTGACCACTCTGCCACAGGAACAACTGTGGACACCACTTCCTCAGCCATAGATACCACCTTGAACACTGACCACCCTCCTGAAGACCCCATCGTGGACATTACCCTCTCAGCCACAGGCTTCCCCACCCTTTCATTCCCTGGTAATGTCACCCTCCCAGAGGCCTAAGGTGTGAATCAAATGTCGCCTCACTAGGCTGCCAGGCTGCAGCAGGGGCATGAACCATAGACCTCAGGTCTCTAAATGTCCCAGCTCTAGCCACCACTCCTCTGTGCTCTTGCCCTCCCGGGCAGTGACTCCCTAACTCTGAGTCAGCTCCCAACTCTATACATTTCTTCTCCACCCTAGATAGCACTTTGAACTGTGTTATCTACTCTCTGGAAGACAGTGGTAGAAGGAAGGCATCACTCAGGCCCTTGGCTGACAGGTGGCAGCAGCTGAGAAGCTAAATGCCTGGGTCCTGTTCTTCCTAGATAAAGTGCAAGAAAATGGCATGGCCAGTAAAATGAGCAAGGGCTTTGGAACCCTTTAAGAATCACACTTACTTGCTTATGACTTTGGGCAAGTTAATTAACCTCATGAGCCTCAGATTCCCCATCTGCAAAATAAGGTCAATACCAATCCTGCAGGGTTTCGGCATTAAATGAAATACCGTTTGTGAAGTGCAGGGCACAATGTCTGGCACATTTGTGCTTAATAAAGGCTAACTCCATGTTCATTAGAGAGGACTGAACAGCTCTTCCTCTGGCTGTGTGTGTGTGTGTGTAGCTGTGAGTCCGGTCGTCCGGTCTGATAAGGATAGCTGTATCAGATCTTTAGGGGACCAGAGGACTTGTCAGTCTGGCTAACTGTTTGGGGGTGCAGAGAAAGAAAAGAGCAGCAATAGCAGGGGCTGGACTCTCCGGTTCAGTGTTCAATGCCATTTTATTCACATGCTCCGTGTTCTTCCTCCCTCCCATCATAGCTTTGTTGCCCAGGGGAGGAAGATATCTTCCTTCATGCTGTCTGGGGAACCAGGGAACAGACTCTGAGCAGGAGAATCAGAGGAGGGAGTTAGAATGGGTTGGTGGCTGGGACAAAGTTCTAGTTAAGGAGATTAGCGTCACCTACAGTGAGAAGCAGAGAAGGCACTCGTCTCCCATGCAGCCGTGAAGACCGGGCTACTTTGGGCAAAACGGCAAAACTCTGGCATGTGGGCAAATGGTCTCTCCTTGGAACAAGTAGACAGCTTTGGGGGGAGGCAGGTTCTGCACCATGCATTGCCCCATGGTCTCCCCCACATTTAGGAGAGAAAGGGAAGCACCATGGAGGACAGTACTCCCAACTGAGGTAGGAGAAGGGGACTTGAGCCTATGGACCCAGGAGGAAAGGCTAACCAGGAGCCAACCACCCGCTAATGAGAGGTGTAGGGATTAGGTGATCTTAGTGCTCCTTTGTGCCCTTCTCCCCATCAAATAGCTATTGAGTGCTTTAGGGAGCTTCCTGGTTTTCTGTAGGTCCTACAACAAAAGCCTTTATTTTACCATTGTGAGGCACACTGAGGCAAGTATATAAAGGGCTTTTTGGGTAAGGGCCCTCCTTGGTTTGGAGGGAATTAGGAAGTCAGTTACTTTAGGGGCCAGGGCACCTCTATTATTGGACAGAGGTAGGTACTCATACTTCCATTCTTCTCCCCTCCCCACAAGATTCCCCTTTATCTGTCCCTGAAACATATCCCTACAGGGCTGGTCTGGGTTGGGGTACAGATTCTATCCCCAGTGAGAGAGGTGGGGAAGTTTGTGTGAGGGTCCTGTGGGCTCAGGCCCTGCACACTTGGTGTTCCAAGGCCCTTGCTAGGGATGGAAGCATCAGTGGAGGTTTAGGCTCAGGTCTGGGTGGAACCAGAAGGTGTGGTGAGGGGTACAGTGGAACCACAGTCAGAATCCAGATCCAGGACGGTGTGGGGGGCTGTGGCCTGGGTGCCTGGTCCCAGTTGGCGCTCTCGAAGGCTCTGGAGATAACTCTGGAGAGGCACAGGAGAGAGGGCTGAAGGAAGGGCCTGGGTCAGAGCCCCCGCCTCCTACCCTGACCATCCCCATGTGCCCTCTGTCCCATCCCCAAGTGTGCCCCTCCCCTCACTCACAGGAGCCAGACTATCAGCAGGGCTCCGGGCGTTGGGGGGAAGCTGGCGCCGGTAGCTGCCTTCACAGAGCCCCACCCCAGGGGATGTCCGATGCCACTTGGCCTCTTGCTGACGGATCCGAAGGAGTTGAAGATGCCTTCGCTGGTGGCTCAAGACCACTGCTTGGGAGGGGGCCGTACGGACTCAGGGAGGCCTCTTTAGACCTTGAACCCCAACCCCAAACACCCTCACCCTCTAGAGAAACCCATTTGATCTCCCTGTTCTGTCTCTCTCAAACCTCATTTCCCCCCTGGTTATTCTAATAGAAACTCTTCTCTGGAATCCTCTTACACTTTCCTCCTGGACTTCCCTGAGATCTTTCTTTCCTTCCATAACAGTCCCCAGTAACTGACTCCGCCCTGCTTCTGCTCCTCTGACAATTTTTCCTTATTCTTACCCAGACCGTTGGCTCCTCCAGCTCTAACTTCCTTTCAGTGCCTTTCACTGCCTTATTCACCTTAGACAGCGCCACCCCTAAGTATAATTCTCCCCCACCCCCGCCCCGTCAAGTTTGGGAACTGGGGACATGAGAAGGCACAGGTTTGCTGCTTCTGTACCATGGCACTAACTCACCATTGGCGTGGCCTCCATGTTCCTCATCCATGAGCTTCCACTGGGCTAGGGCCCCAAGGGCCCCCAGGGCTGGCCAGGTGCCCAGCAAGACCCAGCTATACCAGCAGAGAGGAGGCAAGGCTGGAAGTGCCTGCAAGCGTTGGCCCAGCCGACTGCCCAGTGCCAGCCCCTCTAGGAAGTAGTCAGCACAGGCCACCAGCACCGCAGCACCCAGCAGGGCTGTGCCCAGAACTGTGAATGGACGTGGCCACCGAAGCGTGAGCAGGGCTCCCAGCAGTGCCAGCCCCACCAGCCCCCCAGCCGGCACCCAGGCTGAAGGTGGTTGGTAGATGGGCTCTGTGCCCAGCAGGGCCCCGGCACCCAGGGTTAGGCCCAGCAGGAGACCAGTCAGGAAGAGCCCAACGCTGCGAACCAACATGGTGACCAGGCCACAGAGGAGTCCGATGCCCAGCGCAATGCCCGCGCTCACCTCCAGGCTCAGCTGTGTCTCTAGCACTCGCTCCTTGTGGCACAGCAGGAAGATCACCAGAGCTCCTGACAGCAGGCCCGAGAGAAACATTACTGCCTTGAAGCAGCGGTAGCCTGGGAAAGGAGGCAGGTGGCATTGAGAGACAGGGATGGCTCTGATGAATTAGAAGGGAGAGGAGTGGCTAACCAGAGGAGCAGAAGACAGGAGCAGCAACCCAGGGACCTCAAGGCAAGGGGCAGGAAGGGATCATCTCAGGGAAGGCAGGGGACCTTTCAAAAACTGTGAGGGGGTGGGAGGAAAAATCAGGAGGTAAGATGGATACACTGTGTGGAGTAAATATGGAAAAAAAGGTTTAGTACTTCCAGGGATGGTAGAAGGGAAGAAATCAGTACAGGCTGATTTAGGTTATTGGGGAAGGGTTGAAGAAGCCTTAAACATGGAGGATAATGTGGGAATGGAGTTTTGAGGGAGGAGAGAAGGGAGAGGCAAGTGAGAGTTGCCAGGGGTCAGAGCTAGAGGGCATGGCTATGGGGCGGGGACAAGATGAGCTGGCAAGAGCAGCATGAAGGTAGGCATCCCCTGATAGAGGAGTAGAGGTGGACCAGGAGCAAAGGAGAAAGTTGGCATCATCCTTGAGGGTGACAGTTTTGGGCAGCTGCCCCCCAGAATCCTGGCCCTGCCCTCACCGAAGCAGCAGTAGATGATTCCAAAGCAGCAACAAAGAGCACACACCAGGGCGGGTGCCAGTTCAGGATTGTCCTGGGGTTCCAAGACACATCTTGGGTCTGGAGGCTCTGGGAGTTGTTGATTAAAGGGCCTGGGGTCAGAGGTCATGGCCAGGGGCAACAAGGCTTCCTCCATGGCCGAAGAAAAGGTGATCCCAGAGGGGAAGGTCAGTGTCAGCTCCTCTCATCCATCCATGAATATCTTGAGGGGGTTGGGAAACCTGCAAGGGGGTAGGGGGCAGGAACTCAGGTGCCCATGAATCTTGAGGATTCTGTACCTCTACTTCTTATGAAGAAAGGCCAGTCTCAGGAGGGAGCATGGCCTTGCTGGGGTAACTGAAAAAATCTACAGGACTGGGTCAAGGGGAGCCAGCTGTCTTTTTACTACCCTCTGAAACAAGGACACTAAGTAAAACTTAAACTAAAATCTTATAAAGTTATGACACTTTATCTGCTCCCTAACTTTCCAGGGTGGGTTGGGAAGAGTAGGAAGTCCTAGGTCAGTGGAAGGAGGGGCCCAGGGACATTAGTGGGACTGGGCGCTAAAGGCCCAGAAGCTTGTTCCAGCTAAAAAGAAAGCTTGCCCCATCTGCAGTTGGGACTCAATACTGCCTCACTGGACTGGGAAAGGTGGGGTTAATTGAGGGGGGGAGGAGGAGAAAGAGGAGAGAATGAGTCATGGTGGGGTCTCTGGACAGCTGCTCCAACCCCAGGGAAGGAAGAGGGGAGAAAAGAAACAGACACCAAAAGAGTTTGGGACAAGGAATCGAGTAGAGACAGTCCCCACACTTTGTCAAGGTTCTGAAGCCTTAGCTTCATGTGGAGATGGAGTTGTTGGGGGAAGGTGCATCCGGCCACAGTCTAATTCCCATGGTCCCTCTTGGACTAAGCAGGCACCTTGCCCACAGACATCTCACATCCTGGTAGCCTCTTACTCCTCCTCTCAGGACATTGGTGGGACTTTTCCCACCCCTCCCTTACCCTAGGGGTGTCAGGGCTGCCAGTGGGATTTGAATTCAGCTCCTGAAAGGAAAACACCAAGGAGGGGCTGGCATTGGGGGCACTGTGGGAGTGGGGTAGGATGGATGCAGGGGCTTTCATTTGTCTTCTTTTGGACATCAAGGTCCTAACAGGCTAGAGGGTTGGCGTGGGGAATCCCTGGGTCTCCTCTCTTCAATCCGCTTGGAAGTCTAGGAACTCCAAACAAGGACAGATTGGGGAAGGAGTGTTAACTACTCACCACCCTGCCAGGGCTCAGGAGAGGCGGGGGTAGAAGTGCTTCCCTAACCCCCCTGCTGCATCCTTGCCCGGAGGTCCTAGGCGTCGGGGCGGCTGTCGGGCGTGGGCACCCCCAGGGTCACTCTGTTCGTTGCCCCCTAAACTCTTCCAAGTTGAAGCCCAAGCCCCGTGAGCTAAATGCAACCAGCCTGGGGGGTGGAGGAAGGGGACAGGGTGTGTGGAGGGTGACATCACGGGGCGGGCCCCTCCAACTCTTTTCCCTATGTGTGGGGGGGACCCAGTTTGGCCACTGCTCTAGGCTGGGACCAGAGAGCCCCCGACCATAGCAGGGAACGGTTTTGGAGACACTGCAAGACGTCTGGGGAAAGGTCTCTGAATACTTAGGCGACGACTCGACAACTAGAAGCTCTGAAAACCCCAACTGGGGTCCCAGCGCCCCCCTAGCCCCGGCTTGGTTTCTTCCACTTCCCAGAGAATTGGAGTATTGTCTTCTGGAGAACCTGGTGGTCGAGCCTGGGGACCCGGGGAAGGGGCTTTTACAGGACTGGGGGCGCCGGCGAGGGGCTCATGGGCGGAAAAACTTGCGGAGCAAGACGGGGTCTGGAAGGGGGACTAACGGCAGAGGCGCGTGCAGAGGAGGGGACCCAAGCTGGGTCTGCGTGGGGGCGGGAGCGCGTGTCGACGTCGACCGAGAGCAGCTCGGTATGCAAATGAGACGCAAAACAGCATGTAGATGAGTGCACTGGTTTTTGGCACTCCGCTCGGGTCCTGAGCCCAGCGGAGCTACGCTCTTAGTCGCCCAGAACCGCTCCGTTGACGGTGCCTTGGAGCTGCGTCCCGAGGGGCGGATCCCGGCCGTGGGAGCTGCAGTTATACCGGGCAGTTTGCCAGCTGGGTCAGGCCCTGGGGAGGCCGAGGATTGCTGGGAAAGAAGGGGCAGTGCAGGGAGGCCGGGGCGGGGGCGGGGGCGGGGGCGGGCCCGGGGCGTCCTCCCCTCTGCTCCACCTCCGCATGATACAAAAGGACCTCTGTCCTCGCTACAGGCAGCCGGGAAAGGATCGGGGTGGTGGCTCTTCTACGCTCCCTGGTTTTGTCTGCAAGGAAAACAGACTGTGGCTCGGTGGCTGTCCTCCATCTCCCAGTCTCGGCAAAGCCCACGAATACAGCCAGAGGAACCCTGAAAAATCTGTCCCCCGTCCGCAGGCACTGCTGCAGCGCCCACCAGCGGTGCAGCCTGGGGGGTATCACTCCAGCACGCGGAGGGTGGCAGCAGAGATCCCTTTAAGGGGCGGGGCCAGTGCTTCCTCAGGACCGCCTCCTCCGATTTGACTCAGCTTGCTCTACTGGCTCGCGCCTCCGCCAACCGCTTTTTCGTTTCCTTCCCGTCTCTTCCCGGGTGACCCCGGAAGTGGAAGTAGGCGTAGGTCGGCGGCCACGGCGGGGACGGAAGGCGGAAGCAGAGCGTGAGCGGGAGGCGGAGCCGGGGGAGCTGCTCTCGTAGCTCCCCCTGGCCCTAGGCCCAGCTGCTCGAGGGGGAGGAGTTACCGCCGCTCTTCGGGTATGTTACCTTCGCCCCCTCTACCCAGCCCAAGGGTTTCTTGGATGTCTTTCTCAGGGGCAACCCTAAGCTCCGCCCCCCAGGTTTTCTTTAAGAACCGCACGGTCCCCACCCTTTTCTGGCAGCCTGCGGCCCCCCTTTCCGGTCGTCTTTCCCTTTTTACCCGAGAGTGACCCCCGGGCCACATCCTTTGCGGTACCTCCCTATATCCCTGATTCCGGATTATAGCCTTCTGGGGAAAGAAGAAAAACTAAGGGGATTTTTGAGGGGGGGAGGGAGCACGGTTGTGGTTAGTGTAGTATTGGCTTATTGGTAGGGATAACAAACGCCCCAGAAAAATTTGAGAAAACAAGGGAGATGGGTGCATTACTAATATCCCCAATTTAAGGTTATTTAACCCCCTCTTGGTTCAATCCTGATCATCACCACCTTGATACCTTTGTTACAGGCATCAGAACTTATCATGATGGCTGTGACCTAAAATCCTCAGGAAGCCCCGGGGTCATGGCCCAGAAGCACCCCGGAGAAAGAGGGTTGTGTGGAGCCCACCACAGTGGTGGTGCCTCCTTCAGGACTTTAGGATCCTCTGTGGACCCTGAAATACTTTCATTCTTAGGACTCAGGGACTCAGCGGGGCCTGCTCCTAATGGTACCCGCTGCCTCACAGAGCATTCTAGTCCTAAGTACACACAGCCCCCAAACCCAGCCCACTGGTCGGATCCAAGCCATGGCCCCCCAAGGGGTCCAGGACCCCCTAGGGATGGAGAGGACCCTGACCAGAGTGAGGCATCTTCAGAAGAAGAGTCAGGAGTGGACCAGGAACTCTCAAGAGAGAATGAGGCTGGGTACCAGGAGGATGGGAACCCTTCTTTTCTTTCCATTCCATCTGCTTGCAACTGCCAGGGAACCCCTGGAATCACTGAAGGGCCTTACTCTGAGGGAGGAGATGGCTCTTCTAGCAACTTTTGCCACCATTGTACCTCTCCAGTTTTGGGGGAAGATGAAGAGTTGGAAGAGGAATATGATGATGAGGAACCTCTTAAGTTCCCCAGTGATTTTTCACGTGTGCCCAGTGCGAAGAAACCACCACCCCGGCGACAGCGGCACCGCATTCCAGCCAAGGAGGATACTCGGGAGGGTGGACGCAGAGATCCCAGGTCCCCTGGCCGACATCGTTTGGGCCGGAAAAGAAGTCAGGCAGATAAGCGCAGAGGCCTGGGATTATGGGGAGCAGAGGAACTGTGTCAGCTTGGACAGGCAGGCTTCTGGGGGCTGATTGAACTGCTGGTATTGGTGGGAGAGTACGTGGAAACTTGTGGCCATCTCATCTATGCATGCAGGCAGCTGAAAGGCAGCGATCTGGACCTTTTTCGAGTCTGGCTGGTAGTCTGGGCAGGGCGGCTGGGGGGCTGGGCCCAGGTGATGTTCCAATTTCTGAGCCAAGGATGTTACTATGGGGCAGGGCTGTTCACCCGTTTTCTTAGGCTACTGGGTGCTTTGCTGCTTCTGGCTCTGGCCCTCTTGTTGGGCTGTCTACAGTGGGGCTGGCGGTTTCTGGTGGGACTGGGTGACCGGTTAGGCTGGAGGGGTAAAGCCACTTGGCTCTTTTCTTGGCTGGATTTTCCCACCTTGCAGCGTTGCCTGATTCTGCTGAGAGAGAGCAGGCCATGGCAGCAGTTGGTAAAAATGTTTCAGTGGGGTTGGCTGGAGTTGCCTTGGGTCAAGCCAAGGACTAATAGGCAGGGGAATGCACCTGTAGCAGGTGGTCGCTACTGCCAGCCTGAGGAAGAAGTGGCTCGACTCTTGACCATGGCTGGGGTTCCTGAGGATGAGCTAAACCCTTTCCATGTGTTGGGGGTTGAAGCCACAGCATCAGATGTTGAACTGAAGAAGGCCTATAGGCAGTTGGCAGTGATGGTGAGTACCTTTCCCGTGTTTCCTGTTCCTCTTTTGTGCTCGCATTTTATTTTCTATTCCAATTTTAGGGAGAATATGATAAAGAGAAGGCAGAGTAAAAAGTCAACTTGAAGCTGGAGTAACATTCTTAGGAAATAGTCATAAAGACTTTTTTCCCTGTACTATGTGATCTGACTTTCCCTTCATTTTAAGCTTTTTGTCATGAGATTTTTTTTTTTTAAAGATTTATTTATTTGAGAGAGCACTAGAGAGCGCATGAGGTGGTGGGGCGGGGGGGGGGAGGGAGAGAGAGAGAGAGAGAGAGAGAGAGAGAGAGAGAGAGAGAGAGAGAGAGAAGCAGACTCTCCGCCCGAGCAGGGAGCCCGACGCAGGGGCTTGGTCCCAGAACCCTGGGATCATGACCTGAGCCGAAGGCAGACGCTTAACCAACTGAGACACCCAGGTGCTCCTTGTCATGAGATTCTTAATGAAAAGAAATGAACCTGGTCTATCAGTGTTGGACCACTCGCCCTGGAATATCCAGGTGAAGTCCCTCCAACTAGGGTGGAGAAGAGGCCTAATCAGAAAGCCTGTCAGTTCCTCTACCCTGAACAAATGAGGGTTTTTTGAACAGGGTGAAATCCAACTATCTGTCCCAGAGAGGCAAGTGTGGACTTAGTGTGGGAAGATTCAGGGAGTGCATGTGATTATTCCAGGACCGGGTGAAAGAAAACGAAGTATTTCAAGACCAGCAATCTAGAGTGGAAAAGGGAAAAGGGAAAGAGAATGGAACATAAACCATAGAGAGGCATGTGCATCTGTAGGTCATACATGAACATATGGTTTTTGTTGTTTTTCTTTTTAAGATTTCATTTTTAAGTAATCTCTATACCTGATGGGCTCAAACTCACAACCCTGAGATCAAGAGTCCCATTGCCCTATTGACTGAGCCCTCCAGGCGCCCCATGATGTGGTTGCTTTTATTGATAAAGGGGCAGGTGGTACAGGTGGCAGTTGTGATGCCCCATTTGCTTGAGGGAAATGGTTTAATACAAGCATGTAAATTTAAATTTTAAATTTTAAAAAATAAAAATGCTATTTTTAGATACGATTATTACGGCTTTTTCTGTAAGTAAAACTATGTTATGACTATAAGTAATGTGTGTAAATTCCATCGGAGGCCTGTTTGAGTCTATGGAACTGGACTGGTAAAATTATCACGGTGTGTAAATTACTTCAAGGACTGCATGACAACAAAGAGGAATGGGTAACCAAGGTGTCCATTAACTGTTCAAGACACAGTAAGGTACCAGGCCTGTAACTTAGCAGAGGACTAAATTAGTTTGGTGGGAAATGCATACCCCTTAGTGGATAGACTGGGATATTTTTTTTTTTTAAGATTTTATTTTATTTTTTGACAGAGAGACAGCGAGAGAGGGACCACAAGCAGGGGGAGTGGGAGAGGGAGAAGCAGGCTTCCCGCCGAGCAGGGAGCCCAATGCGAGGCTCGATCCCAGGACCCTGAGATCTTGACCTGAGTGGAAGGCAGACGCTTAACAACTGAGCCACCCAGGCACCCCTAGACTGGGATATTCTTAAGAGTGGGGAATGATAGTTTATATTCAGATTGTTACTAGCAGTAGAGCTTTTTTCTCACTTTCATGTCTTTTAGCAGACATCCTCTCTTGAGGAATAGCATTCTTAGAAAAATTCTCATTTTCAACTTGCTTTCTTGGAGTAGAGATAGAGTTAAGTTCCCTGATCCTCAACACACCTGCCCTACCCCTCAAAGTACTCCCTTGTTCTGGGCCACTGTCTGTTGGCTTCTTTTACAGAAACTCTCACTGTCCTTATTAAGCCTCAGAATGACCAGGACTAAAAGGCTGTTCTATAAGCATGGGTACGTGGAGATTTAACAGCATTCTGTTTATTTGGCATCATCAGGAGACTAGCTTTATTTTGCACTTTTGGAAAAGGAGGATGGGAACAATCAGGAAGCTGTAGGAGGTGAGGATACTATTTGTCTTAGAGAAAAGGCTGAAAGGTGGATAAAAAGCCTGTGAGGATCACAATATGCTATTTCATTTCTGGGACAGAAAGGCAAACCATTGTAGAAGTACATAGGAGTATTTTCTAGTTAGAATGAGTTTGAGGATGTAGTATCTTTGGAACTCTTACTTTATGATTGACAGTAGAGTTAAAATGTGGGGGCTTAGTATGCATGTACCAGGTAGGGTGACCAACCATTCCTGTTTGCCTAGGATTGAGGGTTTCTTGAGACATGAACTTTCAGTGCCAAAACTGGGACAGTCCCAGGCACACTGAGATGGTGGATCACCCTCCTGCCAAATCCTGTACTATGTATGTTGTGAGTATTGTCCCAGTAATCAATGATAGGTATAATATTCTAGGTCATATAGTTAATAGTGACAGAGCTAGAACTTGATCCCGTATCTGGCTGCAGAGCCAGAGCAATTAGTCATTAAGCTGTATTGATTCTTTAAAAGGGTGGTGAAAGAGAACCCTTTGATATGAGGGTTATTATTATTTTTTTAATTAGGTTCCACGCCCAGTGTGTAGCCCAAGGTGGAGCCCAACGCCAGGCTTGAACTTACAACCCTGAGATCAAGAATCAGATGCTTAACCCACAGAACCACCCAGGCATCCTGATAATGAGGGTATTTTGACCTAAGCTGGGGAGAGGGTTGGAATGGATTTGTGATGAAATCTTTTGTCTTGGTAGGTTCATCCTGACAAAAACCATCATCCCCGGGCAGAGGAGGCCTTCAAGGTTTTGCGGGCAGCTTGGGACATTGTCAGCAACCCTGAAAGGCGGAAGGAATATGAAATGTAAGTTGGAAACGGGAAGTTGTCAGGTGGGATAAATGACTAATCTTCATAGTAGAGCTCCCTGGACTTGTGGATGAGTCTCTCTGAGGCAGAGCGAACTGGGGTTGCTTATCTTTCTAGCTGGCCTGGGGCCTCAAGAAGCTAAAAGATTCATCTCCCTTTGTCCCTTGCTCAATACCTTCTGATTTACAAAGGCTTTTTTCTCTTAGGAAACGAATGGCAGAGAATGAGCTGAGCCGTTCAGTGAATGAGTTTCTGTCCAAGCTGCAGGATGACCTCAAAGAGGCAATGAATACTATGATGTGCAGCCGATGCCAGGGAAAGCATAGGTACGAAATAGGGCAGGGATGGGACAGCCACAGCTTAGGCATTGGGTAGCCAAAGACTTCCTTGTGAGTATTACTGGTAGTTGGGGGATACAGCTGATGAGTAAAAAGACCCTGAGGTTTCTACTTTTGCCATAGTGTCAAGAGATTGGGGATTTGAATTTGCAGTAAGAAAAAAGTAATATTTTTAGTTTTAAGAGAGAAGGGTGAGGGTATGGGTGTTTGTAGACATATGTTAACAACTGAGTGGAAATAATTTTAGATATTTTAGCCATATTTGTCAATAATAATGATACTATATGCTTGATTTTAGCCAAAAGGCCGAGAAGCGATTATAATAATGATACTATAACAATATCGTAGGCTTGACAAATTAAAAGGAACTGTCCTTTTGTTGGGTTGTAGGAGGTTTGAAATGGACCGGGAACCTAGGAGTGCCAGATACTGTGCTGAGTGTAAGAGGCTGCATCCTGCTGAGGAAGGAGACTTTTGGGCAGAGTCAAGCATGTTGGGCCTCAAGATCACCTATTTCGCACTGATGGATGGAAAGGTGTATGACATCACAGGTATACTTCTGTTCTCTAGAAATATGGGCTCATATATGCTCAAAACTTTGATGTTTTGACTAATTATTTCTCATGCTTGTAGAGTGGGCTGGATGCCAGCGTGTGGGAATCTCCCCAGATACCCACAGAGTCCCCTATCACATCTCATTTGGTTCTCGGATTCCAGGCACCAGTGGGCGGCAGAGGTAGGTGTTACTTCTTCCAATAATCTACCCACTAAGTATAGTTCGGAATATGATTTCAGATGACATGCTGCTTAGGACACCTAGATGTCTTACCTGTAAGAAGTTTGGCAGCTGGCTCAGTATATCTTTTTTTTTTTTTCCCAGTGTATCTCTAACTTAGGTATAAACAGGTAACACAGGTAACCATATGACTCTTAATAGCTCTTGCCTTATAACGTCTTGTTTTCCTCTCAGAGCAACCCCAGATGCCCCTCCTGCTGACCTTCAGGATTTCTTGAGCCGGATCTTTCAAGTACCCCCAGGCCAGATGTCCAATGGGAACTTCTTTGCAGCTCCTCAGCCTGGCCCTGGGGCCACTGCAGCCTCTAAGCCCAACAGCACAGTACCCAAGGGAGAAGCCAAACCGAAGCGGCGGAAGAAAGTGAGGAGGCCCTTCCAACGTTGACACCCCTTCTCTTCTTTCCTCAGATCAATGTCAGGGAGTCAAAAGGGCTGTGTATAGCACAGGATGGAGTTTTGACTTGTTTATTTTTAAATATTTAAAAAAGGGAAAATTTTAAGCCCAAATTGTTCACTCAGTACTTGTAGGAAGCCCCGGAACCACTCTCCCTCCTCCACCAGCACCTAGGAACTGAATCTTGTCTTCTGACAATACCAAAGAAATAGGGGGTGGCTAGAGCAAAGAACCTAGAGCCGGACATGGGCTGGACAATATCTCCCATGGTAGTGTGTGAACTGGTATTTCCCCGGGGTCTGTATGCCTTTGTCTTTTGCTTCTAGAGCAGATGACACTTCCCCCCCCTTTTTAAACTACGAGTCTATCTTATAATTTCTTGACCCATTTCAGGAGGGAGCCCCCTCCTTTACCCCAACGTACTAGTTAAAAGAGAACAAGAAAGCATGTAGCCCTAATTATAGGAGATTATACATAAGAGTTCAGAGAGTGGAAACTTTCAGTTTTTCCTCTGACATTCACCTGTGGGTAATCTCACCCAACTTCATGCTTGTTGCTGCAGGGATGGCCAAAACTAATAATTTTTAAAAAAGCAGACTCATGTCCTCTGCCCTTGGGTGAGGGGGAAGGATAAAGGGGCTCCCAGAAGCCCCCTTATGATCCAAGGGTTTGTATTTTTTTAAGTTTGTTCATATTTGTATGTACATATCTATTTAAAGCCAGGGGATTATCTTTCTATAAATACATAACTGGCAACCTGTATCTTCCCTCTCTTCTTTGCCCTTTTTCTCACTTGAGAATTCTTTCCCTACTAAGTGTTAGCTGAGTGAAGGGCACCTCCTACTGGACCAAGGGAGAGGGGATAAAAAAATACCTTAGAGAAGTTTTATACAATAAGTTGCTATTCCTTGTTTCTTCCCCAACCTTATGAGGACATCTCCCTACCCTTCCTGCTGACCAAACTAGCCATCTCTGAAAAAAAATTATCTTTATTATAAGGAAAATACACAGCAAAACAGAGCTGGAAGGTGGTGCAGGTAGAAGATCTGGAAAAACTTAATCACCAAACAAACTGCTCAAGCATGGCTTTCTGCTGTGAGGGAGAGTGATTTGGCCCTTATCTTTTCCACCTTTCCTGATTCAAAGAAATTTGCTCTTAGCAGGGCTGGGCCCAGGGAGCCCCATTTTCCCATCTGTTATCTTCCTGGGAGTTTGGGAAAGGTTATATAGTTCTCGGGCTTTCAAGACACAGAAGACAATATGGAGAAGGAAAGGATGTTATAGCCCTTTGGTCCAGTGTTATCCCCAGCGCCATCCCTCAGTATTTGTTGATGCCAAAGAGACGAACCCCATGGAATTGGGGTAACTTAGGTAGCAGTACGCTGAGCAATGAGGCTGTGTTGATGAGGAAGTGAGCAGCATCATATTTGGTGTAGAAGCTGGCCAGGAGGTAGCTGGGGAGAGAAGAAATTGGTTAAGTGAAGTTGGCCTTCCCTATCCGTATTTATGACTTTGCAGTGACTTTCTCTTCTATTTGAAATCACCGGTTTTTTTGCATGTAGTCCTAAAATATCTGAAAATATTCCAGTTAAATTAACAGTATTTACTTTGGGGTTGGGGAGATAATCAGCACCTTTAGCTAGAGATTTATAAGAGTGTTTTTTAATTGTTAATGACGTGGCAAATGACAGCTGAAGTCTATATGACTGTTAGAGTCCCTTTGCTTCCATTCCCCACAGTTTTCACAGATTTATATCAGTTCTGCTTTATTTATTCACTTCCTTTAGAGGTGTAAAACTATTTGGTTTTGCTTGGGTGTTTTCTGAGTCCTTTCTCCATTCCCCTACCACCAAAGGGGCAGCAAGGAATGCTTGATTACTATCTTCTACTTTTTATTGCTCTCCCTAGATTTAGACCATGCCATAATACCTTCAAAGGGTCTAAGTGAGTAGTCTGCTTTTTTAAAGCTTCCCTGTGGGGGTTTTTCCTTGACACTTGGAGCATTTCCCATATCTCCCCCTGGACTCACAGTACGATAGGAGAGATGCTGAGGAATTTGCGGGAAGAGGTAAATTGGAGCCCGTAGTCCATCTGTTCCCAGTGTGTCAGTAGCCGAGCCTTTCCTTGGTCAGGGGTCTCAAAGGGTGTCCCTTTCACCGTATGTAAGAAGACATACATAGCCTGGGAGGAGGGAAGGGGGCAGTGTGAGGAGGCAGAAAGTAGTCCTTCAGCCCAAGAATTATGCTGAGATCCCGAAAGGAAGACATAAATCCCCAAATAATCAGTGATTTTGTTTTTGCTTGGGAAAGGCCTGGGTTCGGTATAAGGGTTTGGTTTAGTGCTCACCAAGTTATGGATGACGTTGGTCAGGGTCCAGACAACAGGAATGCTGAAGAAGGGGATGCTGAGTAGAACCACATGCAGCAGTCCTACCAAGATGATGTAGGCCAGCCAGATGCCCCGGCTATTCATCACTCGAGTGTTGGGGTTTACTTCGCTGTGTGCCACCCCCACATTCATCCTACCGCCGTGGGGGATCAGGCAGGAGTCCAACTCAATTTCCTCTCAACCTTTCTGAATTTGTTCCCCCAAGTTGTCTCCTGAATAGCCCAAATCCCCTGAATTCTATTGGGAATAAAAGAACTTCCCTGTTGTGGACAAAGGAAAAACTGAAGACTTAGGAAAGAAAATTTAAAAGGCAAGACGAGTCCTCTCTACTCTTAGAGACATTATTGGTAATCTTTACTCTGATCCTTACACTTCAACTGTAACCTGAAGGGGTAAGCCTAGTTTTGGGGCAGGGACTTAGGGCAGCAGGGAAAACAAGGAACCACTAATAAGGGGAGAGGGGACAAAACTAATCCCCACCTCTTCCTATGGGGCTTGCCTGTCCTGTCTCTCATCTACTTGGCATGTAAGCAGGCCGCATCCCAATCTCTTTCTCAAGCGAAGGGCGCTGCCAAGTATTTACCCAATGGCTTTTGGATTGAGCTAGGAAGGGACCTGAGCTTAGCATCTCGAGAGACGGAGCCCTATCCCCGATTCCAGGAGCGGCTCTGATCGTCTGAACTTGGCCCTTTAAAATCGTGCTTGTTGATGCCTACTTGGGAAGCAGATCTTGCTCGCCCGTCTTTACCTAAAATTCCCTAAACCCTAGTATTGAACCCGCCCCATGCTCCTCCCAGCTTCCCTCTCTCGTTTGTCGTTCATCGGCTATCCTCAGGGCTCTCTTTAGAGCTCCTCTCGGTATTTAACTTGCCGATGCTCTAACTCCCCCCGCCCTCCACCACCTTTCGCCTCGCACCACTTTTCCTCAGCCCCATTTCCAGTCTCCTGGCACCCCCTACCTGCTGGCTTCAGAAGCCGGTCCGACTCGAAGCGCGGCGTTCACTTCCACCCCTGTGGTCTCCAGGAAGCAGCCGTCCTCGCCCATCTGCGCTCTCCCTATTCGTGGAACAGAATCAGCGCTGCCGCCACCCATTGGTTGGCAGTTTGCAACGGGGACGCGCAATTGGTCGCCATTTCCGCCGTTCGGGAAGTTCAGAACCCGCCCCTCTCCCTGTCCCATCTTTTGAGAGAGGTGGGGAAAGCTGCCTGGAGGAGTGAGAGCGACGTCAGCTGTTGACTAATGCGGGGAGTTGATAGTGTGAGGTGGGAGTAAGAGTGACAGCGATTGGTCGGCCGTGGTTATCTGCGCCTAGGCGGGAGCTCCTGGAAGCGGAGGCAGCGGGTGGGGGCCTAGTGGACTGGAGGGGTAACAAGATGGCGGCGGAGACGGTGGAGCTCCATAAACTGAAGGTACCGTGAGGCGGGGAAAGGCTGAGTTAGACTTTTCTGGGGACTGAATTCTGCCGGGTGGCTTGCGCCTTTTACTGCCTGTTCATCTTGCAGGCTTTTCCACTTCGTTTTCTGGCTCCCGCCGTAGTTCTTTTCTTTTGTGCCTCCTTTCTTCCCCACTACGCCTTCCCTAATTTCCCATTTCTCCGTACGGAGATATGGGATAACACAGTATCTGTGTTATTTCGGCTCGTCATCGTTGTATCATCCGTCACTTCCCCACGGGGTGTGCAAGTGCTTTCAACCTGTTATACTCCCTTTTCATTTCTCGTCAGAGCTGCATTACGTCAGTGGTCCCCTCCTCTTTGCCCCATGCTGGAGCCAGGACCCCTTTTTCTTTCCTGGGTCGGTGCTTTCCAGTCTGTTGTCCAAAGCTGGGATTCCCGTTAGCAAATGATGGCAGCTTTGTGTATTTATATCTACCCGCGTTTCAAACAGGATCCAGAGAATGCTTCCACTCCCTTTATTTAGGTGGGGTTACGCCCTCGGAGCTAACTTTGGAAACCTGAGGAGAGGCCTCAGAAGCTAGGCCTCTCCTTAGAAGCCAGGGATTTCGGAGACCTTAAGGGTTATTGGTAAAGGCACAGATACCTCAGATTTAAAAGTTTTTCGAATTTTCTCACCCGGTTCTCGGCCCGCCCGCCTTACCCCCTACCCTTACCCCTTACCACTAGAAAGACCACTCACTCGTAGCTGTAATATTTTGGAGGAGCTTGTTCCGTGGTTAGGTTTCTCTCTTCCCATTTCAATTCGTGGATGGACCCTGCATCTCTTGGTGTCACCACTGGGTGACACTCTCAGTCACAGGGCTGTTTTAAGTTGTATCTTTTGGGAGTCTTGGTCGCTTCCTGACATTGAGATTATTAGTTTCCTAGAAGAAAAGAGTAGTTTATTTTAGCGTGAATTAGAGAATATCTTGATTAGTTGTCCATTTGTGGTTTCACAAGTAGTTTTTCCCATCAGATGTTTTGGTCATGTTTTGATCACATCATCCTGGGAATCTTGGACAAACCAGGCTGATTTAGCCAAAGCTGAAAATTGATCCTTTAAAGCTTGATGAGCTTTAAAAAAGGAGTAAAGAGAATGAGGGTAGGGAGGACACATGCTGGTTGACACCAGTTAGCCTTTCTTTGAAATTTGATTTCTCACCCCCATGGATTCTAAACTGTTCTAGTGGGTTTTCGTGTATCCTGGAGTTACTGTTGGTAGCACTGAAATCTGTAGATTATATCAGTGGTCTCCTAATGCAACAAGTAAAAAAGATTGAGTAACCACCTCTGTTATATGTCTACTTACTTAAATAAATTACGTTCTGCCATATTGTTATGCATGTTATAAAACATACAAAAAAATTTGTCATTTATTTATTTGACAGAGAGAGAGTGCGAGCAGGGGGAGGAGCAGAGGGAGAGGGATGAGCAGACTCCCAGCTGAACACAGAGCCCGATGCCAGGCTCAATCTTATAACCCTGAGATCATGACCTGAGCCGAAATCAAGAGTCAGACACTTAAACGACTGAGCCACCCAGGCACCCTGAAAAGAAAGTTTTGAGTGAATGGAGATAAAAAGGAAATATGAATAAAAGATTTAGTATTTTCTTTTTATTAATTCCACTTTTCAAATCCCTGGAATAAGTCAGTAGTCTTGTGACTTGCCTCTGTGGATTTTGTGTTGGTTTATGGAGTGATTCTTTCCATAAAATCTGTATTTGTCAGGTTTATATTAAATTTGATTTTGATAGGATAATGTCCTCTGACCCGATTTCAGGTATTATAGTCTGAGAGCATATGAGGCCCTCCTGACAGCCTGAAAAGGATTCACTCTTTTTTTTTTTTTTTTTTTTTTTTAAGGATTTAGTTATTTTTAGAGAGAGGGAGGGAGAGAGCATGAGCAGGGGGAGGAGCAGAGGGAGAGGGAGTCTTAAGCAGACTCCCGGCCAAGCGGGGAGCCGGACATGGGGCTCAGTCTCATGACCCTGAGATTGTGACCTGAGCCGAAATCAAGAGTTGGACACTTATCCAGCTGAGCCACCCAGGTGCCCTTGAAAAGGATTCACTCTTTTAATCACATTTGCTTGTCTTTGCTTTTTCTCTAGAGCGCTTCTTAACCTTTTGGAGGTCACAGATATCTTTGAAACTCTGATGAAAGGTATGAACCCTCTCCCCAGAAAAAGGCATGTACATACACTTTGCATGCGATTTGAGGGGCTTCATAAAACTACATTGTAGCCCTGAGGAGTCCGTGGACCTCTGGTTAAGAACCTATGCCTTTAATTCTGATTTCTGGGACAGTTCATGTTTGGTTCCATGGTTGATCTTGATGGAGTGATCCTGACTTTTGGGTTGACTAGAGTTTTATCTCTTTTTTAAAAACTCCAGTTTTATAAAGAGAATTTGGGGCTTTAGTATAGAGTCTCAGACGAAAGGAACAAGCTTTGAAGTAGGAGGGAAAAATATTATCTGAATTGATATGTAAGTCCACCTCAACAGCAAATTTCTGGAGACTTTGTAGAAATGCAGTCATTCTAACACAGTTGGAGAGAGAGACTGAATGTGGGTGAAAGTGTCTTGAACTGTAGTGGTACCAAATTTCCAGTCAATGGTGAAAAAAGGACTACTACAGAGGAGAGGACCACAAGGATGTTTAGTGTCAGAGTGTTGAGAACATCGAGACATTTGTAATACTGAAGCATAAAGTGCATTTATGTTGGTGGTTGAAGATAGTTTGGAAAGGAAAGTAGGTGAACTAGGTGACCATAAAAGTAGAATGGAATGATATTGAAAAGGGCCTTTTAACTTGTGTAAGGTGTTTGGTTTTTGTCATGTAGGCAGAAGGTGAGGAGCCTTTGAAAATTTGAAAGGAAGAGCTGATGTGATCAGTTTCTGTTCTTTTGGCAGTATGGAGGATGGGGTCTGGAGAGCAAGAGATTTTACCAGTTAGATTTTTATTATAGTATTCACTCTGCTGCTTAAAACCTTTTAATTATACCCCTGCCAGTCTCTCCAGCTTAGTTTCTCACACTCCCAACCACAGTGGCTTTATTTCATTTCATTTCTCAGAATAGCTGTGTTCATTAATTACTAATACCTAGCATTTACTATGTGGCAAGGTCTGGTTGAAGCTATTTATGTACATTAACTGATTTAATTCTCATAATAACCCTGTAAGGCAAATGCCTCTGTTATCCCCATTTTAAAATGAGAAAAATGGAAGCTCAGAGAGATTGAGTAACTTGCCCTAGGTCACAGAGCTAATAAGTGGTGACTCAAATCCAGATAGTCTGTCTCCAAAGTCATGTTCTTAATCACTGCACTGCTCTCTTTCTTTACCTCAGAGCCCAGAACTGTTACACATGCTTTCGGCTGCACTGCTCCTGCCACCTCCATCCCCCATACCTTTGTCTAATTAAGTACTAGTTCCCTTCAGATATCGGCCAAACATCATTTACCCAAGAAACCCTTAGGTAGGATAAGTTCTCCATATCCACACACATGATCGGACCACTTTTTAAATACTTTCGTAGGACCCTGTACATTGTTATATTAAACTTTATGTATACGATCATTGGTTGCCTTGTTTTCTTACTAGATTGTAAACTTCACATGGGCAAGAACTCTTTCTCTTTTCTTTATGATTATTTCCTTGTATCTACGATAATGCTTGATGGAGTGGGTGCTCAAACACTGTCAAGTGAATAAACTTAGTAAGACCTGAAATAAGGTAGTGGATATTAGAATGGGAATGAATTTGAAAGAAATTTGGGATATAAAATTGTAAGTATTTATAGATGAGTTAGATGTGGGAGGAATGAAAGGTGAATCCAAGGTTTGAGCAGGCTAGGTTGAGAGAAGAAGCCAGTTTCGTGCAGCAAAGAAGATAAGTTCAGTTTTGGGCTTAAGTGTCTTTGAGATTTGCACTTGGAGATGTCTAATCATAGTTGGAAATGTGGGTCTCCTTTTCAAGAGCTGAGAGCTGATAGTAAAGGTTTGGGACTTATTCAGGAAATATTTATGGAGTGCCTTCCAGGTGCCAGCTACCATAGGTTCTGGGCATAGAGCAGTGAACAAAGCAGACAGTTAAATAAGTAAAATTTATAGTATGTTAAATAGTGATAAGGTCTGTAGAGAAAAATAGGAAAGGTGTTGGGTGTAGTAGAGTGGGACTACGGGTATTGAAATTTTAAATAAGGTGACTGGGGAAGACCTTAATCGAGAAGGTGATGTTAAAGCAGAGACTGGGAGGTAAAGGAGTGAGTCTTTTTTTTTTTAAGATTTTATTTATTAGAGCACAAGCAGGGGGAATGGGAGAGGGAGAAGCAGTCTTCCTGCTGAGCAGGGAGCCCGATGTGGGGCTTGATCCCAGGCCTCTGGGATCATGACCTGAGCCAAAGGCAAAGGCTTAACCAATTGAGCCACCCAGGCACCCCAAGGAGTGAGTCTTGTGCAAAGTGTTACAGGTTATCACCTTATAGGTGATCATTAGGACTCTGGCTTTTACCCTTGAGATAGGAAACCAATGGAGGGGTTTTGAATAGAGGAATGACATGTTCTGCCTAATTTTTTTTTTCCTGACTTAAAATTTTAAGTTTACTCTGGATACTTTGTGGAGAATAAACTATAATGAGGTGCAAGGGCTAAAAGTTACAGTAATCTGTATGAAAGACCAGAAGGAATTAGATTCTGAATATACACTACTTTCCCCCACCCCATTCATGGGGCTTATGTTCCAAGACCTCCCAATGGTTGCCTGAAACCTAGGGTACTGAAGCCTTACAGATACTATATATTTTTTTTCTATAAATACACACCTATAATAAAGTTTAATTTATAAATTAGACACAGTAACAGATTAACAACAACCAATAATAGAAAAATTATATACTGTAATAAAAGTTACATGAATGTGCTCTCTTTCAAAATACTTTATTGTACTGTACTCACCCTTTTTATGATGATGTGAGATAAAATGCCTATGTGATGAGGTGAGTGATGTAGGCATTGTGACATAATGTTGGGCTGTTACTGACCTTATGAATGAGCCAAAGATCTGGGGTTAGGGACTGGGAACTGGTGGGGGCTGAGATTTCAGTGACCAGAGGCAGTGGCAGGGCCAGTGGTCAGCAGTGATGGATGCTATCCATGCTACACTACCAGTTGTACCAACCTGTCAGTTCCCAAGTCTAGATCAGCTGCCGGTGCAAAAACCATCATTTTCCTTTTCCTGTCAGCTGGGAGTTTTTGTAAACCTTGGCTGTATCTAGGCACAATTTGGGGAAGGAAAGAGAAGGGAGGAACAACTCTGTTAGAACGTTGAACTTTGAATTACCTGAATATTTACCAAAAAGTGTTAACTTAAACCGGGGGGCGGGGGGGAGGGAATGGAGGCTTCTGAGGAAGATTAAGGGTTACAAGATATAAAGAAGTTGTATTGCTTTGTAAACAACCAGCACCCTCTAAACACACGCATACAAATGATATATTTAAAATGTTAAATGATGTTCATTTGCTGGGGTTACATAAGACTTTTATTTTCCTTGGGCGCCTGGGTGGCTCAGTTGGTTAAGCGACTGCCTTCGGCTCAGGTCATGATCCTGGAGTCCTGGGATCAAGTCCCACATCGGGCTTCCTGCTCAGCAGGGAGTCGTCTTCTCCCTCTGACCCTCTTCCCTCTCGTGCTTTCTCTCATTCTCTCTCTCTCAAATAAATAAATAAAATCTTTAAAAAAAAAAAGACTTTTATTTTTCTCTATACCCTTCAGAATTTTCAAACTATTCTACAGTAAACATAATACTTTTATAACGGGCAAATGAAACTTTTTTTAAGATTTTGTTTATTTGAGTGAGTGAGTGAGACACACTGCTCAAGAGCAAGCAAGCATGGGCATGCACGTGCACTCAGGGAGGAGCAGAAAGAGAGAGAGGGAGGGAGAAAGAATCTTAAGCACATCCCACAGGTAGTGATGACCTTTAGGTGGGGCCTGATCCCATGATCCGCGATCGTGACCTGAGCCCAAACCAAGAGCTGAACGCTCAACCGACTGAGCCACCCAGATGCCTCAAACCAACGAAACATTAAAGTGTAACTAAAATCAAAAGCCTTGTTCTCCAGGAAGCAGAGAGAAAAATGAAGAAACAAAGTACCAGTGTGGGAAAGATCCAGATTCTTAACAAATGGACCTTAGAGATCACTTAGTGTCTAGATTCTAGGTTAATAGTATTCAGGGTATGGTCTGAAGGCCAATGTGGGTCATGAACTGTTACTGGTTAACCATAAGTTAAAAAATTAGTAAGCTTTTAGAAACTTTTATAGCAGTTTGGCGTCACTGCTACATCCAAGTGTGTGATGGTTTTCTAGTGATTGGTTTTTATGGTTTTTTTACAAACATATCAGTCCATCTGGCTGGAATATTATAAAAAGTTGGCAGCCCCATCAGTCTGCCTAATTAAAAATACCTTGATTTGTGAAATTCAGAAATATGAAAGGCAGTGATTCTGTCTAATCTTGTCTAATCCTTCACCCAGTGTCTAACACTTACGAAGTGGTTACTAGCTGCCAAGTACTGTTGTAAATGCTTTACAGATATTTACTGATTTAATCATCTTAACAGCCCTAGGGTATAGGAACTCTTGCCTTATCCTCATTTCATAGGCAACTGAGGCACAGAGAGGTTAAGCATCCAAGGTTACACAGCTGTAAGTGGTAAAGCTGAAATTTGAACCCAGGTGACTTTAGGAGAGGCCGTGTTACGCTTTTAACGGGTGATTTACCTATTATGTTTCTCAGTAGAGGGTGCTATTGGTTTGTTGAGTAGGATAGTTCTCCACATAGTATCCCTGCTTGCCTGACCTACTCATTGAATGCTCCACCTGCCCACTCATTGTATTGGGGGGGGCTCCCCTCTCCCATTTTCAAATGCTCCCTTGGTTGAAAGCCTTCCAGAGATGCCTAGCATATTCCTTTACTTGTAAAGTTCCTTCTTCTATGGGGATCTGCTTTCTGACTTCGCCTGGTTGATCAAAGATCTGTACTTCAAAGCCAGGGAAGTCGTCTTTCAGTGCCCATCTATTTGTGCACTGATCTTCATATAGGATTTCTGGAGCCTTCCTTTTCTTGCTTGTTCTCCTTGGATCGGCGTGTCATTATGCTTAAAATAGGAAATAATCATTTAATATAGATTCTGCTTTTCAGTTACTGTAACCTAGAATTACTTTGGTAGCAAATTATACTGTTAACCCTCTTTGTACTTGTAAACATCTAAAATCCTTAGGTCTTTATCCTTTGAGTTACTGTTGAGTCAGATCTTGCTCATCTGGTTTTTGAACAATTTAAGTTTTGAATATAAATGTAATACTTTATAGGGATACCTAGTCCTTCCAAATTGAATCTTCTTTTTGGCTTATTGTTCTCTCTGAAGAGCTCCCCTTCTTGCCCTCCCTGCCCCTTAGTTCTGTCAGTAATTCATCAAGTCTTCCTTCCTCCTTCTGTTGTCTGCAAAATTGATACCTGTTACATGTTTAGTCAAGTTACTGATTTAAAACTCTTCCACAGAACTTGATAGTATGCCATTGGATATTTTTTCCATTTTGACATAGATCTTTAATCAGTTCATTGTTGACATTAAACTAGCTAACACGTCTACCTAATTCTTCAGTGGTGAGGTTTGTATGCACGTAAATAGTAAATTGCAGTAAAGGATCTGGGATAATAGTAAGAAGAATCTGCTTTTAGATAATTAGGTTTTCTACCTAAAGATTCATTTTTTTCTGTATGCCAGCTGGTATAGTAATGGGGGCGCGGATATCTCCCCCCTGAAATACCTAGGGATTTATAATGATAAATAGTTGCATGAATAGGTAAAAATTCTATTAAAGTAGGACATTTATTCTTCACCATCTGTTAGAAAAGTCTTCTTGCATATTGAATATCATTAGAAGTGGGCCAACTTTGTGGATCTGGAGGCTTGGTGGGTTTAAAAGCAGTAGTTTGGGATTGAACTTTTTTTCTTGTGAAAACTTTTTTTTTTTTTAAATCACCAGGTTCATTCTGTTAACTAAGGAATAGCTTTATTCTTTTTTCTCAGCTTGCTGAACTAAAGCAGGAATGTCTTGCTCGTGGTTTGGAGACCAAGGGAATAAAACAAGATCTCATCAACCGGCTCCAGGCATATCTTGAAGAGCATGGTGAGTGTTTTGTAGAGGCAGAGTGATATGAGTGAAGGGATTAATTTTTTGGCTCTGCCATATGGAAGATTTCTCCTTTTCCTTTAGGTTGTTGGTGATATAAGCTCTTAACTCTATCAAGAAAACTCTTGATTATCCAAAATAGTGATTATAAAGCAAAGAAATACACCCCTCCCCCCCTTTTTAAGACACTAAATTTTATTTCAGCAAATTGTTTGAAAGGAAGTATGCTAAAACAAGTATCATCAGACTGAGAATTGGAAGATTTGGATTCTGATTCCTCTTATGCCAGAAATTTACTTGGTTAATTTTGAATAGTCAGTATTTACATGATTAGGTGTCTATTCTGATCTATGAAATGAGACAAATGTTGCCACCCTTGAAATTCATGAACCTAAGGAATCTCTGGTCCCTTCTAAAACTCTGACATTTTATAATTTCACCTTTTTAACAACAAACAAAACCAGCTTTATTTAAGGCATATTATCATCCCAGGTTGTACAAGTCCCCGTTCTGATTTTTATTTATTTCCTTTAATACCCATTCCCAACTCCCTTAGGCAGCTATTCTTTTGTGCTTGATATGTATTTTTTGTCTTTGTCCTTGCAAACCATATAGTGTTGTTTGGTATACAATATTTTTATATAATTGGTAGTGAGGCCATAGCCTAACTTTACTTCTCACTTCTTTTCTTTAAATACCATGTGTTTTTTTAAAGATACATTCATATTCATGTGGCCTGTGGCTGTGTAGTCATGTAGTCTATTGATTCGAATTCCTGCATAGTGTTCTTTCATGTATGGAATCCACCACATTTTACTTAATTTACCTGGTGACAAACACCTGTATTGCCTCCTAGACTACTACTTTCATGTTCATTTATATTTCTGTGTGAGTTTCTTTCTGGGGTAAATGCCCACGAGTGGGATTGCTAATTAATATCGGTTCATAAATGTATCCTTGATATGATTAAGCACTGCCAAATTGTTTTCAATTGCTCTGTAAATCTACGTTCTTCAGTGCATGAGGGTTCTTGTATCTCCTCCACACGTCTTAACTTGGCGCTGTCCTATCAAGTGGCTTAATTTTTGTTAATCTTTTGGTTCAATTTACGTTCCTCTAATTAAAAAGTTTGAACATTTCTTGTGCTCATGGTTCTTAGGGTTTCTCCTTTGCTGTGTTTTTAGTGGGGTTCCCCTTAATTCACTTGTTAGGTTGTAGACATTTTATATTCCTAGTAACTGTTCTCTGTTGGTTTTAGACACAAATACCTTCTTCGTTGTTTCTTTCTTTTTCCATGGTGTCCTTAGTTTTGGAAAATCTGCAATTTTTCGTATATTACTTTTGCTTCAGGGTTTTTTTTTTTTTAGAAATCCTTCCCCACCACTAAATCTTAAAGATATTCTCCCACATTACTTTTTATTAATGTTATAGTTTGACCTCATTACAGTTTTTCAGTCCAGCTGGAGTTCAACTTTGTATTAATGTTAGGTAGAGAATACTGTTTTATCATCTCCATGTGGAGCAGATTTTATGAGTATCAGTTCTGCCTTCCGTTATTGGAATTTTATTTTGGGAAAGCAAAATGATTATAATTTTAGCCTAAGTACAGTGATCAAGATGGTTTTATAGCAGGGCTTGACCTGAATATTTTAATATTCTTTAGCTGAAGAGGAGGCAAATGAAGAAGATGTACTGGGAGATGAAACAGAGGTGAGTTGGAGAGAGTAAGGTTAGTCACTGGCCTGGCAACGTGCCGCTTCCTTGGCCACATTGCTTAACACCAATCATTAGAGGGCTTAAATGCTAACTTGTTAGGGGAGCATAGAGGGGGAATGAAGGTTCTGAAAAACTGGTTCATTTTTGAGTTCTTATATTCTTTTATTGATGGGTATTTACTGTTGATTTATATTAATTATTGTTTCATTTGGTTTTAGGAAGAAGAACCAAAGCCCATAGAACTGCCTGTCAAAGAGGAAGAACCCCCTGAGAAAACGGTTGATATGTAACTATCCCTTTTTTATGATCTGAGTACAGGACAGATAGTTCTGGGTTTTGGAGGGGTTTAGTCTTTTACTCTCTTTACCTCTTACACATTCCCTTTGGCTTTTTCATTTCTTGTTAGATCATATATTTTCAGAAGAGTTTACTTCATTTAAAGTACATGGTCCCAGTGAAGCAAGGTAGTTTGTCTTTGGGTTATGTGATAGATAATTAGGACCAGGAGACTTCAAGCCCAGAGTTTAGTTCTAGCCTTTGTTGTAGCACCATAATAGATGATTCTTTTTCTGTGTAGAGAATCATCTAGATTTCTCTGTGTAAGAGAATCATCTAGATTCTCTGTGTATAAGGAATTTTGTAAGGGAGGAGGGTGCTGAGCAGAGATGATGTCTCTTAGGTAACACTCTGTTCTCTCTTCCTTTTTGATTTACAGTGGAGGAAGGGACGACAGAGTACTAGAGTGGAAAGTGGGCCTTGATTTATTTAAACTGTCCCACAAGGTTGATCATAAACAAAAGGTTGATCATAAGCATCTTTTTTGGGGGCTCTCAAATCCAGCACATTAGTAACAGTTGAATCCTTTTTTAACATTTTTGTTCCTCATAGCTGTATTTATGCATTATAAAAGACAATGTATGTGCTAGTGAAAAGTCAAACTACATAGAGGAGTATATAAACTGAAAATTATGTACCCCTTGTCTCCACCCTCTATCTGACTTCCCAGAGGTTTTCAATATATTCTTTTAGAATGTTACATAGGGAGTTTGTGTATATGTGTATATACAGATACATACACTAGGCATATTGTGGGTTTCTTGATTTTTCTCAGATCTTTTTGTATCATTATACAGTAATATTTTTATTTAAATGTTGTATACAAGGCAGGATTCTAGGTGTTTTACATGTACTCTCATTTAATCCTCACATCAACTGAATGAAATGGGGTAATTATCTTTGTAAGTGGTAGGTCTCCTTTTTTAGCTTGTTAGGAGAAATTGCAAGTATATACACAAGTTATGAGAAAAGTATAGTAGACCCCCATATACCTATCACCCAGATTTAGTAGTTATCAACTTAGAATCTTATGCTTTCTAGAAGCTAATAGTACCCTATTCTATGGATGAACAGTAACTTAACCAATCTCTTGTTGATAAACATTTAGATAATTTATAAAGCAGAAAATGCAGTGCTGCATGTCTTTATGCAACTATTGATGTATTTATACATAAGTATGTCCATATGATAAATCCCCTGCAGTGGATTTGCTGCATCACAGGGGATGTATATTTAATGTTTCATTAGATTTTATTTATTAATACTACTTTTTTTTTTTTTTTAGGAAGGGAAGGGAGGGGCAAAGGGAGAGAGAGAATCTTAAGCAGCTCCACACCTAGCGCAGAACCTGTTGCGGGCTCAGTCTCACAACTCTGAGATCATGACCTGAGGGGAAATCAAATTAAGAGTTGGACGCTTAACTGACCAAGCCACCTAGGCGCCCCTAATAATACTGCTTTTTAAAGCCATGTGGTTATCTTCCATCATAGGAGGTTTATATTTAGATGTAATGCCTTAAGGAAATGGCTTAGGAATACCATTAAAGTAGCGTTGTTTTGGAGACCTCAGGAGCAAGAAGGAGGATGAGGTGAATACAATGATAATTGGCTTGTGTGGTTTAACAGTGAAGTCTGAAAATTTATAGAAATTCATTATCCTTAGCATATGTAAAATGTGTGATTCCCTTATTTAGAAAGTTTAAATTTTATTAATGAATTTCTAAACAAGGAAATTGAAAATGTGTGTGTTGGGAGGGTGGTTTTGCTCTTTAGAGTGTTAGTAGTGGCTAGACTACAATATGTTTAGAAAGGTTCTGGGTCCCTATAGTTTGGAGAATGTCTCATATGTGACTGGGTAGGAGAGAGATTTAACAGCAAAGAGAATAAATTTCCCATGAGTTCCAGAATGTGATGTGTATTTATTGCTTGAGCTTAATTGTGCCTGAGGGAGCTGGAACACAGCAGAAAGAAGCGTCCTTTCTGGGGTTCTCTTTCTGCCACAAGGTGTACTGCAGTGATTGTGCTTCAAGATGGGAATGTGAAGAAAGTCATTAGCTTGGGGTTGGTGGAGAAGACTGTTGTCTTAATGGCATTGGACTTCAAGTAAAACATTAAACTTCAGTATCCCTTTCTGTCTGAACAAGACAGAGGGTTGGGGAAGTATGGATGACCAGGAAATGAGAATTCAGGATTTTCGTTAAGAATATTCAGGGCTAATTTAGTTACTTCGAACATTCAAAAGGAGATCCCTGGGTGGCTCAGTCATTGGGCGTCTGCCTTCGGCTCAGGTCATGATCCCAGTGTCCTGGGATCGAGCCCCTCATCGGGCTCCCTGCTCCGTGGGAAGCCTGCTTCTCCCTCTCCCACTCCCCCTGCTTGTGTTCCCTCTCTCGCTGTGTCTCTCTCTGTCAAATAAATAAAATCTTTAAAAAAAAGAAAAGATCCCCTTCATCTTTGGCTTGAGGTTCTCCAAGAATATGCTACTGTTTCTAGTTTGATCCTTCCCACCCCTCTACCCCTAACCAGGGTAGTTAAATATTGTAGGATGTAGTTGTGGTCAGCAGGGGGCACCCATTGCTTATCTGTCAGTCCAGGGACCTCCAACAAAAGGATGGAGAGAGTAAGTTCCTGTTCCAGAATTGCTTCCTCTGAAAATGCCATTAAACCATTACTACCTTTCAGGGCATCAAATGGGAAAAGTGTCCGGGATATTGGAACAAAGGCTGCCCATGTCTCTAAATGAGGGACCTTAATGAGACTGGTTATGACCCACAGTTTTATGGGAGTTGTTTGGTGGAGGGTTAATGCCCTTCCATTTATCCTGGGTACTTCTGAACTTTGTCTCCCGCCCCGATGGTCCCCCCTCTTTTGTTTTCTCTTAAACCTTTTGACTAGTAACTTAACCATGTTTTCCTAATTCAAACTCCCCTTAGCCTTTTTTCTTCCCACTCCCTTTGGCATTTTTATTTGTCTCACTTTGACTGTTCCAGCTGGAGCTACAGTCCCTGTGGGAGAAATAAGGGATTTGTAAAAGAAGGAAACCAGAGCTTGTAGAGCCCTTGTTAATTGTTGTTTTGATGAAAATTGAGAGCTGCCATTTAAATGAGGGTTGGAGGAATAGTCATTAGTCTAAAAGTAAATTTAAGATTCCTAAAAGTAAAAGAAGTGGTTTCCGGTGTCCTTTGAGTGTTTCCTTTCAGCCCAATATATTTAACCAGACTTCTTTCTTGATTACTTTTTTATAGTTTAGCAAAGTAGGTTAGTCTACCATTTGAACTTTTATCAAAAGATGGCAGCTCAAGGAACTGAAGTTCTAATGGGCTTCATACTTTTTTGGACTAAGGAGTGATGGAGAGATAGGGGACAGAGGACATGATTCAGGTGTATTCTTATACATTTTAAAGTTTTGGTTTAGAAGATCAAGTTTTCTGGTTTTAAAAAAATTTCTTCTTTTCCAGGGCAGCAGAGAAGAAAGTGGTAAAAATTACATCTGAGATACCACAGACTGAGGTAGGTTTTCTGCTCCCTAGTAGAAAAGCAGTCTCTCTCTATATCTTTCTATTTCTTACCTTTTATTCTACCTGTATAATCACTAAAAAAATTAACTCATAGGCAGAAAATCAGTATTGACAGATTTTGGTATTGATATATTTTTCTACCACCTTCACTTGGGAAAATATTTGGGCTGGCATAGTCACCTTTGAAGCCCTAGTCTTTTTGTATTATAGTCCTAAGGCCTTAGTGGTAACCCTCTTTAAGATGTTTACAAACTAGATTAGAGTTTGGGAGGATTGTACCTTGGAAGAGATGAAAAGTAATAAGGGAAAGATGTCACTACTTGATAGCTGGTAAGACAAATTTCTCTGGATTCTGTGTCAGGTCTCTAATTGAGATCTGTGTGTGTGTGTGTGTGTGTGTGTGTGTGTGGTGGGGAGGGGTTTGTACCTTTTAAGTGGAGATGACATAGGACAATGCTGCCTCATTTCTAACTGAAAGAGTACCACTAGTGTTGGAACCAAGCTGTTCCTTTGATCCCTTTTCAAAGGTCAACCAAACACAGCTTTTGTCTTCTTGGCTTCTTGCAGAATGTGGGTTTTATTTTATTCCTTTCCTTTTGTTTTTTGAGGACATGAATGTAATAATAGTCTTTTGTGTTTGCTTTCTGGAAAGGGCTGTTGAGGTAAGCCCTGGAGAGATATAACCTGATATCCTCTAGGATTGTCAGTATTCTCAGTTTAGACCTTATGAAATATACTCCTGGTGTTCTAAAGATACAAACTTCTAAACAACTTTTCTCCTTAAGGAAACCAGAAATTAATTTTTCTCTTCCCCTTCTTTTGTCTTTTTATCACCTAGAGAATGCAGAAGAGAGCTGAACGATTCAATGTACCTGTGAGCTTGGAGAGTAAGAAAGCTGCCCGGGCAGCAAGGTGAGTGTCCTGGCCTTTTGGATCTGAGATGGTGATAGTATGAAGGTGGAGGGGTATGATCCTAGGTTTTAAATATAATTGTTGATTTTAAGTAGAATAGACACCTTGCTGAAAAGAAACACTTTTTTGGCTCTGTTCAGAATTTGCTGCTGATTTGGATGTAGTAGCTGTAGATTAGGTCTTATCAAGCAGGATTTTTGTAATAGGTAAAAATCAGGAACTGTTACTTCTAATTTTGATAAGGCTTCACTTTTAGCTTATTCTCTGATCTCTTGGTGAGAAAAAGAGTAAACTGAACCTCTTTCATGGGGTTGTTAGAATTAGCTAATGATTGCAAGTCTTGAGATCACAAGCAAGAAGTGCCATATGTACACTTGACACGGAGACAGACAATAGGGAGTGTGAACAGCTTCCTAAAATTTAGCTTGTTTTTTTTTTCTACAGATTTGGGATTTCTTCAGTTCCATCAAAAGGTAAGAATACAGAGACTCTTCTAAAAAAAGTTACCTTTATATTTTAACTTTTCTGTCATAACAGATTTCTCCAAATTAAGGTAAACTTGTTAGCTTTAGAAGCCTTTAAGAGGTTATGACATTCACCTTTTTGCTTGAGGTAAAACCATACTTAAGCCTTCCTGGGCAATTTAGAGAAGGGGCTGAAGTTACAAGAATAGGAGGAAGTGCCATCATTTGTTTTCCTTTTCTTGGACATCTTTAGAGAAGTTTCTAGTACCTTGCCTAGTTATTCTGGTGTCTCAAGTCAGCATGTAATTATGTACCTGTCCTGTGTCATACTGCCTAGAGTAAGTGGTGAAAGAGAAAAGAGAGTAGCTTTTACCTCAACAGTTTTGACTTCTAGGAACTTACAAGGAAATAATGTTGGATATGCTTAAAGACCTAGTTAACCAAAGGATTATCACAGCATTATTTTTTATGATCGGTAACTAGAAACAATGTAATATACAATAGGGAATTTGTTAAATAAATGTCTACCATAGTATAGTAGACTATGCAGTTGTTAAAATGATACTGGAGAGTATTTGTCAGAAAAATGTTAAGTGAGAACAAATTATAAAATTATATTAGCAGTATATTTCCCTTTTGGTAATAGAAGTGCATGTATGGATAGAAAAACAGATTTGGGGGGTGCCTGACTGGCTCAGTTGGTGGAGCATGCAACTCTTGATCTCAGGGTTGTGAGTTTGAGCCCCATGTGTGGTGTGGAGTTTACTTAAAAATGAAAACTAAAAAAAAAAAAGGTTGGAGGGAATATGTGCTAAATTGTTAATACTTATTGTCTCTGGTTGATGGAATTTTGAGTGACTTCTTTTTGCTTGTCTGTGTTTTTAAAATTTCTGCAATGAGTATGTATCTTGTAATAAATTAGGAAGAAAGTTATTTTTAAAAAGAACATAGTCCAGTTTTAGAGACTTAAATTTTAAATGTAATCTCTTAATCTAATTTAGTCTTCTTAGTGATCTGTTTGAAGTGTGTTAAGAACATGTCCTCTAAAGATTTAGCATTTTGCTGTGCTTTTTGTTTTTTTTTTTAATTTTTAATTTTTTTTTTAAATATTTTATTTATTTATTCATGAAAGTCAGAGAGAGAGAGAGAGGCAGAGGGAGAGGGAGAAGCAGGGTCCTTGCCTAGCAGGGAGCCCGATGCAGGACTCGATCCCAGGACGCTGGGATCATGACCTGAGCCGAAGGCAGACGCTTAACCATCTGAGCCACCCAGGCGCCCTAATTTTTAATTTTTTTAAGATTTTATTTATTTATTTGACAGAAAGAGACACAGCGAGAGAGGGAACCCAAGCAGGGGGAGTGGGAGAAGGGAGAAGCAGGCTTCCCCAGAGCAAGGAGCCCGATGGGGGGCTTGATCCCAGAACCCTGGGATCATGACCTGAGCCGAAGGCAGATGCTTAATGACTGAGCCACCCAGGCGCCACTTGCTGTGCTTTTTAAAAGACCAGCAAAATTCTGGCCACTATCACTACATGTTTTACTTTATTTTTTTTTCCAAATATTTATTGAGAGAGAAGCACGAGCTGGGGGGAAGGGCAGTGATAGAGGGAGTGTGGGTCTCCATCCCAGAGCTTAAGACAGATGCTTAAGCGTCTGCCTTCAGCTCAGGTCATGATCCCAGGATCCTGGGATCGAGTCCCGCATCAGGGTCCCTGCTCCTTGGGAGCCTGCTTCTCCCTCTGCCTCTCTCTCTCTCTCTCTCTGTGTCTCATGAATAAATAAATAAATAAATAAAAAGTTAAAAAAAAAAAGATGCTTAACTGACTGAGACTTCCAAGCGCCTTCACTACATGTTTTAGAAACAGGTATTTTCTGGCTTTTAGTTATATCAAGAGAGATGCAGTAGGATTGATGATAGTACAGCAAAAATTATTAAAGACCTTAGATGGTACTATTTGAGGAAAGACAAAAGTTAGAATTAATAGTCTAAAAAGGAAACCTGATCAATAAAATGATATATTGATAACATCTACAGTATCATTTTTTTAATTCTAACATCCTTACCCTATAAAGTACCTCTTAAAAGAAGAGTTTGGAACATTTAAAAGGAAGTACTTCTTATGAGTGAGAACATAAAAACATCTTAACAGTTCCTAGCACATGGGTTGTGGTAAAAGTTGAATCTGTACCTGCATGTTTACAGTGGAGAGTTAGGGAACCAATTCCAATATTATGATGACTTAAAATTCAAAAATTTTTTTTTTTTTAAGATTTTGTTTATTTGAGAGAGAGATCACAAGCAGGGGGAGCAGCAGAGGGAGAGGGAGAAGCAGACTCCCCACTGAGAAGGGAGCCTGACGTGGGGCTCGATCCCAGGACCCTGGGATCATGTCCTGAGCTGAAAGCAGCCACTTAAACTACTGAGCCACCCAGGCGCCCTGGAAAAGTTTTTTAAGAATTATTGACTTAGATTAGGGTTGGGCCTACAGGCCAATTCACGTGCTTCTTAGTGATAATTTCAGGATGGGACGTTGGCTTTAAGCAGCCGTAATTTTAAGGAATTTATTTATTTTTTTAATTTTAATTTACTATGATGGTAGCTCTGCTCCTTTGTCCAGATGTGATGTCTTTCTTTCTTTTTTTTTTTTTTAAAGATTTTATTTATTTACTTGAGAGAGAGAGAGCAGGGTCAGAGGGAGAAGCAGACTCCCCGCTGAGCAGGGAGTCCGATGTGGGACTCGATCCCGGGACTCCAGGATCATGACCTGAGCCGAAGGCAGTCGCTTAACCAACTCAGCCACCCAGGCGCCCTGTCTTTCTTTTTTTTAAACAGCTTTATTGAGATATAACTCATATTCCCTGTAATTCATTCATTTAAAGTTGTATATAATTCACTGGTTTTTAAAGAATATATTCACAGGGTTCTGCAACCATTGTCTCAGTCTAATTTTTTTTTTAAGATTTTATTTATTTATTTGAGAGAGAGCATAAGAGGGGAGAGGGTCAGAGGGAGAAGCAGACTCTTCGCTGAGTGGGGAGCCCAATGCGGGACTCGATCCTGGGACTCCGGGACCATGACCTGAGCTGAAGGCAGATGCTTAACCAACTGAGCCACCCAGGCGCCCTCAGTCTAATTTTAGGACATATTAATCACCCCAGAAAGAAACCCTGTACCCATTAGCAGTTGTTTCCCATTCCTCCTTCCACCCGCACCCAAGCAACCATTCATTTTTTCTATGCATATAAATCTGCTTTCATATAAATGGAATTGTGCACTTTGTAGTTTTTGTGACTGGCTTCTTAGCATAATGGATTCAGGATTTGTTCATGTTGTAGGATACATTAGTACTTCATTTCTTTTTAATATTGAGTAATATTTCGTTCGGTATACCACATTTTACCTATCATTCATTAGCTGATGGACATTTGGGTTGTTTTCACTTTTTGGCTACTATAGATAATGGTGCTATGAACATTCATATGCAAGTTTTGCTGTGGATGTATGTTTTCATTTCTCTTGGGTGTATACCTACAAGTGGGCTTACTGGGTCATACGGTAAACTGTTTTAACTTTTTGAGGAACTGCCAAATTGCTTTCCAAAGTGGCTGTACATTTTATGTTCCCATCAGCAGTGAATGCAGACGTGATCTCTAGATGCAATGTTTGCCTTTTTTTTCCTCATAAGATAAAGGATATTTGTCTTGTGTACTTTTTCCCTACTAATTTGATTTGAAGACTATCAGCTTCATAAAAATCATAAATGATGTTTAAAAATGTTAAATAAAACTTTTATTTGCTTCTTTAGGTTTGTCATCTGATGCCAAGCCTATGGTAAGAAATCTTTTTTTTAATACCTTGAGAGACACATCTTAACTCTGGTTTTAAAGTTAGAAACAGCTCCCCAGATCAGAGGAATCTCTGAGATCACATGAGTTTGGTGACTGTTTTCAATATAGTGTTTTATGTCCTGAATAAAATGGATTGTTTGAGTATTAAGAGGTCAGGAAAATTGCCACATCTTCCAAGTCACTATAGACATCTTCCTTCCTGTCATTCCTCTTGAAAAAAATGAGTAGATTTTGTTAGCCAGAGGACAGTCCATATAATTCTTTGTTTTATGGTACTGTAGTTTTAGGCCTTGTCTAATGGCTCTGAAAAATGTCTAATATTTAGTTACCACAAGCAAATCTGTGGAAGCAACTTATGAGCTCTTTTGGTAGATATTGGTATTTTTCAACACTAAATCATAGACTGAAGACTGGTAGAACAAGATGTCTTCCCGGACCATTGTGACTCAGTGGCATATTCAGAAATTGGAAACAGATGCTGTGGGTGAAATATGTTTGGCTTTATAGAATCCTGTTCTTGAAGTTACAGTGCAGTATGGGAAATGAAGCCGAAATGTAGGAGTATCAGCAGTAGTAGTAATGAAAATGTCTTGTACATTCTTATGATAGTAAGTGTTGTATATCAGGGCTTCCAAGAAAAAGGAAGGAAGAAAATTGAGTTGGGTACTGGTGGTAGATTTGTCTTCTGAGGAAAGGAGAGCTGGAATTAAGAACTACTGAAGAGGCTACATATAGGATTTAATGCTTTTGGATTGAATAATGGACTTGTTTGGAGGTGATTATTTAGATACTAGCTTTTTAAGGCAGTGTTTGGTCTACTTTTATCTTAAACCCCCTTTAGGCTCTTGCCACCTTTGATGAACAAAGGAGGCTGTGTTGAATCTTTTACTGCATTCTGGAAGAGGTCTTTTAATAATTAGTGGCTGGATGGGTGCTGCTTAGTGTCCTGATTTGCCATATAGGGTATCTTTGATATTGTAGGCTATTTTGAACTCTTAGCTTTGGACTATAATTTCTGCCTTTTGTATTTTCTGTTTTGATTTTTAAAAATACGGGTTTTTCCCCCTGTGTTTATATAGGTTAACCTGGATAAACTAAAGGAAAGAGCTCAAAGATTTGGTTTGAATGTCTCTTCAATATCCAGAAAGGTAAAGTACTGTTTTTGCCACCTTAGAGCAGTGTGGGGGCTACATAGCCTGGAAATGACTGTCCTGAGAATATAGCTAGCTATTCATATTCAGCACTTCATTTCATGAAGTCCTTTGACTATCACCTCCTCTCGCTGACTGTTGATTACATTACAGGAATTATTTCACATAGTGAAAAATTTTTTTTTTCCCTGCATATTTTTTTCATAGCTTCCACCCAAGCTCTTAGAACATGGTCTGTATTTCTCTTGGTTAAGATGTTGTATTGAGTGATGTTAAAAACTTACTACATCTACTTTAACTTCTAACATAGTTTTTTTTTTTTAAGATTTTATTTATTTATTTATTTATTTAATTTATGAGAGAGAGAGTGTGAGTGAGAGCGTGCGCACGAGCAAGGGGAGGGGCAGAAGGAGAGGGAGAAGGAGACTCCCTGCTGATTAGGGAGCCCAATACAGGGCTCTATCCCAGAGCCCTGGGATCATGACCCAAGCTGAAGACAGATGCTCAACCGACTGAGCCACCCAGGTGCCACTCTAATATAGTCTTAATGGAAACAGGAGACGAAAATCCTGTCTTTGGGTCAAAGGTACCTAGAAACAAAATTTGAAGGTTCCTTCGAACAAAAACAAGAAAGTTATTTCATTCTGTCTTGCCCCTCTGCTAACTGACATTATTGAGTTTGTTAAGCAAGGTGACTGTTGACACCATGCTGTGTGGAGTGATCAATTCTGTAGGGCATTGTTATGTTTGGAGTTTCGCCAGGCATGTGCTGTTGGAGAAAATGCTGAGGATTCTCCTGTTTGCCTTGAGCAGGTAGTCTCTCAGTCTGGTTCTGTGAGAATGAAAGCATGTTTCTTGGTTGTTGAAGTGGGGACAGGGTTAAGGGAAGACTGTTTCAAACCAGAAGAACTATCAAAAGAAAAAATGTCATTGGGGCACTTGACTGGCTCAGTTGGAAGAACATGTGACTCTTGATCTTGGGGTCGTGAGTTTGAGCCCTAAGTTGGGTGTAGAGGTTATGTACATACATACATACGTAAATAAATTTGTTTAAAGGGTCATTATTTCCCACTAAGTCTGGAAGCATTTAGCTCTCTGGAAATCCATGGGAAAACACTGTCCTGAATGGTGGTTGTTAACATTTTTGCTCAGGAGAAAAACTGAGCACTAAAAAGTGTAAACACTTATGCCCCACCGGGACTTCTAACTTTATACACAACTGTTCCATTTTCCTTCCCTTTACATTACATTTTTTATGCTTACCAGAAGCTTAACATTAGGTCTTTGTGCCCAGCTTGATGCTGAGACCATAGGTGTTCAGTAGGAATATTTGCTAGTTTATGTGAAATTTTAAAAAACTCAGGAGTTGTGGGGCACCTGGGTGGCTCAGTCATTAGGGTCTGCCTTCGGCTCAGGTCATGATCCCAGGGTCCTGGGATCGAGCCCTCTATCGGGCTCCCTGCTCAGCGGGAAGCCTGCTTCTCCTTTTCCCACTCCCCCTGCTTCTATTCCCTCTCTCTCTGTGTCTCTCTCTGTCAAATAAATAAATAAAATCTTTAAAAAAAAAATTGGAGTTGAGAGTAGACAAAGTATGTGATTCTTAAACCACATGCAGCTTAATTAGGAAGAATATACTATAAACCAAGTCATTTGTGTTTTGTTAGTTTGCCAAGGGGAAGGGTGCTTGGATCGGTGGCCCCAGTTCTCATCTGTCTCCTTTTGTATATGAAGACTAGGTATCTGAGAATCTCAGCAGTAACTCACTGTAAAGAATTGTAGGGCGCCTGGGTGGCTCAGTCGTTAAGCGTCAGCCTTCGGCTTAGGTCATGATCCCCGGGTCCTGGGATCGAGCCCCACATCAGGCTCCCTGCCCCACGGGAAGCCTGCTTCTCCTTCTCCCACTCCCCCTGCTTCTATTCCCTCTCTCGCTGTGTCTCTCTCTGTCAAATAAATAAATAAAATCTTAAAAAAAAAAAAAAAGAATTGTATGCGTTCCATCAAAATTAACAAAATTGAACATATCTCCAACTGTGTAGCTCATATGGACACTTTATCGAGACGAATTTGCTTCTCATTTTATACTGCCCACCTGAATTATTTTCATAGTATTTCATTACAGGGATATTAGCCTTTTCACTTTCACTTCCTTAGAATCTTTCTCCATATTTGACTTGCTTTCATTTTTAGTCCATGGGAAGCTAAGTAAAGCATGAAGAGATACATTTATTAGCTTTGTGACTTTTAGCAAATTACTAAACTTCTTTGGTCCTCATCTATAAAACATTGTGTTTGTGAAGAGTAAGTAATTGTGTATGTGAAATTATCTAACATATTGACACTTTGACCCTTAATAAGACACTTTGACCCTTAATAAATGTTTACTTTCTTCTTAGTTCAGTTCTGTTGGCCACCTGACTTTATGCCTTTGAGTCAGTTAACTTCTGTGTTTTAGTTGATCATTGATAAGATTTCCCATTTTAAGTCTCTGAAGGGTGCCTGGCTGGCTCAGGTGGTGGAGTGTGTGACTCTTGATCTTGGGGTTGTGAGTTCCAGCCCCACGCTAGGTGTAAAGATTACTAAACAAAATTAATAAATTTAACCCTTGGGTTATAATCAAATAGTGGTAATTGGTAAAACTGACTATGTGAGCTGTGTTTTCAGATGATGTTCATTGCCATACCTATGTTCTGGAATAGTGCTTCTCAAATTCTGTAGCAAAAGCCTAGTTTGTTTTTTTTTAATTTTAAGATTTTATTTATTTAGGGTGCCTGGGTGGCTCAGTTGGTTAAGCGACTGCCTTCGGCTCGGGTCATGATCCCAGGGTCCTGGGATCGAGTTCTACATCGGGCTTCTTGCTCAGTGGGGAGTCTGCTTCTCCCTCTGACCCTACCCTCTCTTATGCTCTCTCTCTCTCTAATAAATAAAATCTTTAAAAAAAAATTCTATTTATTTGTCAGAGAGGAAGAGAAATAGCGAGCACAAGCAGGGGGAGCGGCAGGCAGAGGGAGAAGCAAGCTCCCCGCTGAGCAAGGAGCCCGATGTGGGACTCGATTCCAGGACCCTGGGATCATGACCGGAGCTGAAGGCAGACGCTTAACCAACTGAGCTACCCAGGCATCCCAAGACTAGTTTTTTAAGTTTCTAATTTATTGGGGCTCCTGGCTGGCTCAGTTGCATGAGACTCTTGATCTCAGGGTTGTGAGTGAGTGCAGGCCCCACATTGGGCAGAGGGCTTACTTTAAAAAAATTTTTTTTCTAATTACAGAGTGGTACTTTTGTAAAATACAATAAAAATGTCACAGCAGTGTTAAATTACTCTGGAAGTTTCCAAGCACTCGCAATTTCTGGAGTTATTGCAGACTCGTCAACACTTTGGGGATCAGCACCAGGAGGCAGATCACATTTTGAATAACCCTGTACTGGTGTATGTATGATTTCTTCCAGGGACCACTTTGCTTGGAGACTTGTGACTTTTGAGATATTCTCTTTGAGTATAGATTCGTTTGCATGGATCATTAAGTCCTGATTTTCAGAATCATCCTGATTTCAGCAGTTTGCTCTACTTTGCCCCATAAACCATTACAGTGTCCCAGAAATGCTGATGTTTTGTTGTCCACCACTGTCCAATAGAACTTTCTGTGATGTTGGAAATATCCTATAGAATATTGTTCCATTGAATAAGTCTGTGTTATCTAATACAGTAGTCATTAGCCACATGTCATTATTGATTACTTGAAATGTAGCTAGTGTGAACTGAAATTTTTAATTAAATTTAAATAACTGCATGTATATTGGGCAATTCAAGCCTAGCTTATATTTCTCATGCAGTTTTCACACTTGAAGTAGCATAGAAATCTTTGATCAGACCACATATTTGGACCACTGTTTCTGTGCCTGTAGAATATAAAAACTTCAGAGTGAACGTGCAAGGAGAGAAATTGGAGGAAAGGGAGTAGTAAGAGATAAGGAAGTGTTCTTTTTTATTTTTATTCATTTATTTTTTAAAAAGATTTCATTTATTTATTTGACAGAGAGAGACACAGCGAGAGCAGGAACACAAGCAGGGGGAGTGGGAGAGGGAGAAGCAGGTTTCCTGCAGAGCAGGGAGCCTGATGCAGGGCTCGATCCAGGACGCTGGGATCATGACCTGAGCCGAAGGCAGACGCTTAACGACTGAGCCACCCAGGCGCCCCAGGAAGTGTTCTTTTTTAAAAGTAACTTTTTCCACAGAACTTAGTTCTAGATCCAGATCCTGAAATTGCAACTGGCTACATTCTCAGTGAGAGTTGTTTCGTTCAAAATCTTGTGTATAACTGTTCTCAAACACCAGAGATGATATGCTACCTAGTATTTTTGCCCAAGGTTAGTGACATGATTAAGTTTGTATTTATGGAACAGCTAGGTTAGTATACTGTGCCCACCTCATCCTGGGTTCCGGTATAGCCTTCTCCTATATAATTTGGTCACCTGTCTTTAAGTTTTACTATTCTCTAGGCACAGATCTCTTTCAGTTTGATAGGATGCAAATAGTGGAGGTTAGCAGGTAGTAGAGAGATTTGATTTCTCTTCTTAATTCTAGTAACTTGAAAAGGGCGTTGCATGGGGTTTGTGTTTGCTTGATCCAGCTTAAGGCCCCGATTTCTTGCTGATTTCTCTTTGGTAGATTCCTCTGCAGACCAGTGTAAATGATAAAGAGAAAGTGTGTGAGAGGAAGTGAGCCATGGATCAATAGTGTTTATGACTGATTTTTTTTGGTCACAATCTGGTTATCTTTTTATATTTTAGATTGACATTTTGAGCATATTACAGATTTGAGGATACCAAATCACTGCTTCCTAGGCTGACTTTTGCATGACTGCTCATATATTTCAGCTTTCAGCTCCACTAGTATACTATACATGTTAGGCAGTACACAGAAACTTAAAGAAATCTGCCCCCCCCCCACCTCAGTCATCTTCCTCCTTTCCCCCTGCCCAAGAAAGGCCTGTCCGTTCATGTTTCCAACTCAAGTCTCAGTGAATAGAATCCTGTTGGTTTAGGATAATGGGAAGTGACAGGGCAAAGAATGGCACTGGCATTTATAGACATTTTTTACACAAGAGGCTGTAAATTGTCTCCTCTAACTCTTTGGACTATTTGAGGGTAGAATGGCATGCCTTGTCTCATATAAGCCTCATGGTGACTATGGGCTGAGAAACCTCCCACCCCTCAAACAAAACAAAACCCAGATAAATAACCTCTGCCTGGTTGGTTCTGATTGATCACCAGCTAGGTTTTCAGTCTTGTGCTTGACTGGTTGTTTTTTTGTTTTGTTTTGTTTTTGTTTTTCCTTCTCTGTCAGTTTTCCATGTCTCCCAAGACAGGTAGTGTTTGGGTTAGTCCTATTGGTGAAGGACAGGACTTGGCTTGGCATATAAGAAACTCATCTTTGAAAGGAGTGAGAGATGGATAGAGGAAATAGGTGGGAAGCCAGCTCAGTTAATAGAAGATGGTCATAGGACATTAGTTTTATAAAACTAAATCTGGGCTTAGAGTTAAGGTGTAAACTGATATAGCTAATTTGGATTGTTTTGTTTTCATTTCCCCCCCTCAAACATTGGCATATTTGGGAAAGTGAAACTTGATACTTCAGGAAGTTATAGGACATCCAGCCAAGTAAGTATTCCAAAACAAAACAAAACAAAACCCAAGCCCAGGCACTAAGTAGAAACCTGGAATGTGGTTTATGCTCTTTTCCCTCCCTGAGAATGTGAGGGGCATGTGTTACTGCTTCTTGGTTCTTGATTACAAAATATAGGCATCTTTTATCCCTGTTGACCTTAGTACATCTTCCCTACTTCTCTACTGGAATATTATTGCGCCTTCCCTCTTTGTAGCTCGTGTTAAGGTAACTGTCCTAATGGCGCTATCTTAAGGCGTATAAACAATAAAGTCTGCTTTTCCTGTGTTGTAATTTTTGCCAGTTTTCTTCCCTAATGATTGTGGTCTGTGTTATATAGTGTCAGAATATAAAAAGGTTAAAAAGTTAACATATCTCTTCATTGATCATTATCTTCTTGTTGAGGCTGGTAGCTAGAAGATTCTTGGGTGGCTGCAATGATTAGTTTTTATGAACCGTCCATATAATTATATATTTTTGCTCACCATTGCTTGGGGATGAACCACTTCAGAGTGAGAGAGATATTGGACTTCCCTTGTTTTTGAGGCTCCTGTCACTGAAACCTTTTGAGATATCAGAGAAGCTGTGACAGAGTCAGTTCCAAGCACAGGAGAGCACCAGTGTCTCCTAGCATCTAGATTTCACTGTTGCTAACTGATAGTGGGCTGGTCTCCATTCACTCTTCTGGAAGGCCTGTTTGATTCTATCTACATTCCCTTCCACCATCTGAAATAAATGAAGACATGTTTGTTCTTCCCCTTCAGCAGTGGGTTTTGGTACAGAGGGATGTGGAGAGAAGGAAGTTCACACTATGGATTTAGAAGTTGGTCACCAGCTTTCTCAGAGGGACTATAATTGTTAGAGTTTAGGTATGTGTAAGCGGCTGCCTTCGGCTCAGGTCATGATCCTGGAGTCCCAGGATCGAGTCCCGTATTGGGCTCCCTGCTCAGCAGGGAGTCTGCTTCTCCCTCTGACCCTCTTCCCTCTCGTGCTCTCTATCATTCTCTCTCTCTCAAATAAATAAATAAAATCTTTAAAACAAACAAACAAACTTTTCCAAAGGAAGAACTGTGGGGCCATGCATAGGACATTGCCAACATGGTACTATAAGAAAGTACTGCAGAACCATAAACTATGGTGAGGAGTTTGGTAGAATATTTTTTAAAGGGGTAGTGGTAGAAGATTTAGATCCCAAGTAAGTTGGAGAAGTAGCCTGCTAAGTGGTTTTGGGTTCTTTTCCATCCAACATATACTCAAGTAGCAGTACCTAGACCAAGTACACCACTTAACTTTCTATTCCCCTTTTTCATGGGGCCCCATGAGGCCAAGAGAAGTGCAGATAGTAGGACTGTAGGTGGGAAAAACTCCAGTGTAGGTCTTTCTAGACATTTCATTGAGTATTTCATTGAGCAAGAGTTTTGGGGGAATACCCTTTACCCCTCATCCTAGTCTGTCATTTTTCCCAAAAATGCTTCTTCCACTTGAAAAATTATATTCTTTCAACTTATATTAACTAATAAGAAAAGACAAGAGTGGGATGATGTGTGTGTGTGTGTGTGTGTGTGTGTGTGTGTGTGTGTGTGTGTGTGTGTGTAGTAGATAGAGATAGCAGTTGAGAGTGACCGTCAGGATGAATTTCAGGAAGAGCTAAGATCCAAACCCACATAGGTTACAGCATTTCTTGTAGCATTTTGGGGCTCAGCTAAAATCTAACTAGTCCTTTAAATCTTCTAATTTATAATAATTTGAAAATAAGTATTTGGCCTTTTTTTCTGCCTTCTCTCCTCTAAGATTAAAAACTGCTGTTTCTCCACCCGCCCATTGGAACAAACCTTGAGGGAGTGGTAAAGGAGCTGTTTAAAGAGGAAACAATAGGGAAAACTCTCTGACCTCAGTTTATCCCCTCATCTGGTTCTTCATTTGTCCCTGCTAAGGAACAGAACTTGTCTTTTGTCTGTAACACAAATACATCTTCACCTCCCTCCCTTCCCACTCCCCCCCACCACCCGCTCTTCTCACTCCCTTCTATTATAGTTCCAATCAATGATGTCATTATGTGTGCCATTCAACTGCTGTTGAGCCACTTGGCTATAGGAATTTGGAAGAGCAAAGAGGCAGAATGGAATTTTTCTCTGTCCTGCCCAGGGCTCTTGAAAATGTATTCTAATTTTAACTTGAGAAATAGGAGTCAGGTTTTTCTTTGCTCAATTTCTTCTTCTACCCTCCCACTCTGTATTCTAACCCTTAAACACAGTTTTTACTAACTCTGTATGAGGAAAAAATTGGATAAGAAATGTTAGGAATATAAATTGAACACTTTTAAGAGGAAAAGCTTTAAAAATTTGTGGAAGCAAGATGAAAATTTTGATGCTTTGTCAGGATTTATGGCTGGTGTTTTGCCCTGTTGACTATAAGTTGGGTCTTTGAGAAGTTTCTGGTAGAGGGTTATCCTTGCCTAGGGTGCATGGTTGAAAACACTAAGGATCTTGGATCTTTTCATTTTATTTTTTTACATGATTTTCTACATCAAGTTTGAATCCAAAGAACTAGAGGTAAGAAGGTTTGTAGTAAGAAAAAAAATGCACTGTCTTTTCTATCTCCTCTGCTTGATATCCTGCCCCCCACTTAATGTCTTTGCATTCCTTCTTCTGACATGTCAGAACTGATGACTTTGATAAAAAACAAGTTTTATGCCTTTCTGTGGTCCCCCTGTAGTCTTTTCCCCAAGAGTAAATACAGCCTGGAAAAGGAGGGGAATGAGTCTGTTTTACTTTTAAACACATTTAGTTGTTTTTGCCAGCCAGGTTCTTGAGATGGGATCATTCTCTGAGTGTCAGTTTTTAAAAATTAAAAAAAAAAAAGTTCCACTCATGGTACATAAGGTAAATAATTTTAGAAATTTACTTGTAAATATATTATATCTGATTGTATATCTAGTTGTATGTCTAATTTGGGAGTGACCAGTACTTATGTCTAATTTGGGGGCAACCCAGTAACTGGCCTGGCTTTTCTAAGCATAACAATATCTAATATCTGTCTGATTACTCTCAGATACTCTCCCTGCCTGTGGTGAAATGTGAGCTCACTTCCTGAATCCAAGTCTATCCATCCTTCAGAATCTGTATGGGAGAAAAAAGTATGGGGTGTTTTTTTGTTCTGGTTTGGGTTTTTTGTGTTTGTTTTGTTTTTTGGTTTTTTGGTGTGTGTATATTGATAGTTTTTGGGCAGGGCAGGTAAGAAGTTTTGGTGTTCAAAGGCTCTTTTTATGGTCTGAGAGCTGTAGCAATATAAGGATGTTTAAAATGTATTTTAATACTTGAGAGGCTAACACTTGGCTAATAGTCTTCTTTGGGCTGACATTGATAAGGAGAAGTAACATTTTATTTTTGAAAATATATATAGGTTCATGGGGTGCCTGGGTGGCTCAGTTGATTGAGTGTCTGCCTTTGGCTCAGGTCGTGATCCCAGGACAGGACTGAGCCCTGTATCGGGCTCCCTGCTCAGCGAGGAGTCTGCTTTTCCCTCTCCCTCTGACCCTCCTCCCCGCTTGTGTATGCACATGCTCTCTCTCTCTCTCTGTCAAATAAATAAATAAAATCTTTTAAAAAAAAGAAAATATATATAGGTTCGATTCAAGTGAAGTTTTTTTCAAGTAAAATTTAATAATTACATGACAGTTCATTTTCTTACATATTCATTATTAATAGCAAAGTTGCTTTTCATGCCTGATAGTCAAAGGAGGTCAGATAAAATCCTTTAGTATTTTAGAGATAGGAAGGGGGATGAGGCAGGTCATCAGATTGGAGATATTTTATAGGGGGACATTTGGTGGTAATGTTTGCAAACTAGCAAAGGCCCTGTTTTGTTTTGTTTTGTTTATTTTTTAAGTAATCGCTACCCCCAACCTGGGGCTCAAACTTACAATCCTGAGATCAAGAGTCATATGCTGTACTGACTGAGCCAGCCAGGCACTGCAAAAGGCTCTGTTTTTAATAAAATCTGAGGTGTCTTGTTAAGATCTAGAAAATGTTAACTCCTTTCATCCCCTCCCTTTTTTTTTGTTACTCTTTTCTCACATTTTTTAAATAGTATTTTAACCACATTTTACCTTCTCATCCCCAGATCAGATTCTTAGGACGGAAATAGAAATGTATTTTCAGGGTGTTCTACACTTGAAATACAAGTTTTAAATCCCTAGCAGTGAAGATGTGTTACTGAGAAAGATACTGTGTTTGAAGTGCTTGCTGTCTGGATTTTAAAAGTACTGGGTGAGGAGTTCATTGAGGTATAGAGTAGAGGAGGCAGTTACAGAATTTTCACTACCATGTTCATGCTTAGGTATGAGGTAGTTGAGGAAGTGCAACTAGAAGTGAAGAGAGCTGTAAGATGAGAGAGGCCTTATGTGATGGACCTCTTTAGTGCTGTTAAGTGAATGAGCAGAACACATAAGCCCTAAGACAAATCCTATCTGTTCTCTACTTTGTTCATATTTCCCCTTATACTCCCTATCAGTTCTGCAGGGGTGAAAAAAAACCTTCATGTGCTTCAACCTAGTTGCCTCTGTCTTTCCTCTACATACCTGAAGTTTTCCCTGATCTTGTTTTGGCATGTTTTTCCTGTATTGAACTCCCTTGTAAAAAAGTTTTTCTGTTCCTCTACTTGAGTTCTATGAAGGCAAGCAAGACAGGTACGCTCCTTAGAGTCAGCTGTGATTTCTTCATAGCTCTCTTTTCCTCTTCACGTCCCTGTGGCTGAGATACCCTGGAAGCATAAACTTTTTTTGGAAGGCCCCTAGTGCTTTTGGAGGAAAACTCGAGTGGACTAGCAACTTTGCTTGGACTTGGTGAGATTTATTTATTTATTTACTTACTGGTCTGTGCTTTCTCAGAGCCATTTGCAATTGTTCCCAATTATAGCTGCACATAAGGGTCACCTGGGGACCCTTTTTAAAATACATCTCCCTAAGCTCTTCCTTTTGGGAATCAGATTTATTAGTTTGGGGTGAAACTAGAACTCTGCATTTTAAAATATTACAGGTGGGGTGCCTGGCTGGCTCAGCCGGTAGAGCATGAGATTTGGGTCTTGAGTTCGAGCCCCACGTTGGGCAAAGAGATTACATTAAAAGATAGATAGAGATAGAGATGCATAGATAGATAGATTTCACAGGTGAAAAGAATCTGCTTTCCTAGTGTGCATTCTAATTTCTGAATGCTCAGGTAACTGTTACCCTTCATTATCTGTATATTTGGTTAAGATAGCATTTACCTCCCCTCAATGTTTTTAGCTTCCCTCTACTGACTTCTTGACATTTCTGAATGCCAGCTCTGCATCGCTTATCCTTAAAAGCAGCAGCTTCCTGGCTTTTAAGGGAGGGAGGTGGGGACTTTTAATAGAAACTTGGTTTCCGGGGGTCTCAAGTGTGAAGCCTTCATTTCCTCCACCTGCCTTGCTTTGTCCTACAATCAGCTAGAGCAAGACCGAGACGACCTCCTCTGGGGTTGGAGAGGAGTGGGGGTGGGGGAAGGAGCTTGTTTTGGAGAAAGAGAAAAAGTGATGGGAGCTAGTGACTCAGAAGAGTGTTTGGTTCTGAGCTGATTGTGTTTGGGGGCTTCAAATCCTGTAAAGATAGGAGGAGATACCTACAGTTCCTGGTGGTCTCTAAATCTCATGTAGCTTTAAAGTTCCTGGCACCCTACTGGCCCTAGAAAGTTGATTCTGATCTCACAGTTAAAATTTTTGAGACTAGGTAAGATGGTTGTATTGGGAGGTGTATTTTTTGTTATGTGTGTGGGAGTGTTGGAGTGTCTCTTTACTGTCTATGTGCTAAAATAGCATACTCTTTGCTAGTCCAGCCCTTCACTTTTGTCTTGCTTAGTTAGGCTCTGTGCATTAGTTTTTAGGACCACCTCGTGTTCTGTGGTCTGGCTGGCATAAAGGCTCAGGAATAAACATGTTCAGATGAATTTCAGAAACTGGGGCAGGGAGGTGACAGCTGTGTGTTTAAGCATTGCAGTGTTTCTGAGAGAAAAACCATCAGTTGCTGTCATTCACCCTGAGAGTATGAAATTGGAAGCCCACTTGCCCTGGAGTGTTTCATAATCTTTACCTCAGGGAAGTCAAGGCCATGTCATTATTAATCTACCATCGCCTGAAAGCCCCCAGCCTCTGTTTTTCATCCTGCCATCAGTCATGTAGCGGTGAGAGTCAGGAAAGTGACATAAAGCACCATTCTTTTCTTTTTGCCTCATTCTTACCTAACATTCCCTTAGAAAATCAGACTGGCCTGAGTAGTATTAACATCTTCAGGGGATAGTTAGGGGCACTTGGGTGGCTCAGTCATTAGGTGTCTGCCTTCAGCTCAGGTCATGATCCCAGGGTCCTGGGATTGAGCCCCGCATAGGGCACCCGGCTTAGCGGGAAGCCTGCTTCTCCCTCTTCCACTCCCCCTGCTTGTGTTCCCTCTCTCTCTCTCTGTCAAATAAATAAATAAAATCTTAAAAAAATAAAAATAAAAGGGGACAGTTATTTGTTATTTTTGCAAAACATGACCATCTTAGTTCACTATCAGTCTCTCTCCCATCATTCCAGGGAAAAGACTTCTGAGAAAGTAACTGTTAAAGTGGGGTAAATAAAGTGGTAGAGTTTAGGTCCTAATGGAAATATGTAGCAGACTCTTACACTGAAGAGTGTTGAATGCGCAGAATAGCTGTCGTTAAAACAGCCGTACAAGGGGGCGCCTGGGTGGCTCAGTTGGTTAAGCATAGACTCTTGATCTCAGCCCAGGTCCAGTTACAGGGGCACCTGGGTGGCTCAGTCGGTTTAAGCGTCTGCCTTCAGCTCAGGTCATGATCCTGGGAGTCCTGGGATAGAGTCCTGCATTGGGGCTCCCTGCTCAGCAGGGAGTCTGCTTCTTCCTCTCCCTCTACTCCTCCCCCCACTTGTGCTCTCTCTCTCAAATAAATAAATAAAATCTTTAAAAAAACAAACAAACAGACAAACAAACCAGTTATAGGAGAATAGCCAGCTCCAACTCATAGTAGTACCTGAGCTTCCCTGAAGTGCTCTTTTCTGCTTATAAGGTATCTCAGACTGGATTCTTTAGATTGTAATTTCTGCTTCTCACACATGCGTAAGGAGGGATGATGTGTGAATGAGCTGTTGTACTGACCAGGAAAAATGTCTGGCTTGGTTAATTCGTTTGGTCTCCTCTGAGAATAGTAAAGATACCTCATATTTAAATTCAGTAAATACTCTTGCTTTGGGAATTACAGTTCCTTAAATAAGCCTAAGTTACATTCGGTCACTGTTTTGTTTCTCCTAGTTTCTTCTTTTTTTTAAAGATTGTATTTTATTTTTTAAAGATTTATTTTTGGGGGTGCCTGGGTGGCTTAGTCATTAAGCGTCTGCCTTCGGCTCAGGTCGTGATCCCAGGGTCCTGGGCCCCCTGCTTGGCGGGGAGCCTGCTTCTCCCACTCCCCCTGCTTGTGTTTCCTCTCTCGCTGTCTCTCTGTCTCTGTCAAATAAAACCTTTAAAAAAATAAAAAAAATAAAGATTTGTGTATTTTAGAGAGAGTGCGAACGGGAGGGGAGAGGGAGAGAGAATCTCAAGCAGACTCCACTGTGAGCCCGAGCCGATGTGGGGCTGTATCTCACGACCCTGAGATTGTGACCTGAGCTGAAACCAAGAGTCAGATGCTTAACCGACTGTGCCATCCACGTGCCACTAAGATTTTGTTTTATTTTTTTAAAAGATTTTAATTTATTTATTGGGGGGGAGGGGCAGGGAAGAGGGGAAGAGAGAATCTCAAGCCAGAGCCTAAGGTGGGGCTGGATCCTGAGCCAAAAACAAGAGTCAGATGATTAACTGACCAAGCCACCCAGGTGCCCCTAAGATTTTATTTTTTTAAGTACTCTATACAACCCTTGTGGGTCTCAAACAACCCCGATATCAGTCAAGAGTTGTACACTGTACTGACTGAGCCAGCCAAGCACCCCTCTCCTAGTTTCTTTTTATGATCCAGAGTGGCACTGGTAATAAAATTGAAGAAGATATATGCTTTCAGTACATAGCCCATGGAGTGCTAATTAAATCAAAGTGCGCTCCTTTTGGCAGAGCAAATAACCCTGGCACACTAAGCTTGGAGTGGTCTTCTTTATTGTATTCAGGGTAAGACTAGTAAGTTTTGAAAAATGTTCTCTTGAATTTGTATCTTTTTTTTTTTTTAAGTTATGATGAAGGAGATTTTTTTTTTTTTATGAGGTATCTAGAGTAGTCAAATTCATAGAAAAAGAAATAGAACAGTGGTTTCCAGGGGCTGGGGGGAGTAGGAAATTGGGATCTGTTGTTCAACAGGTATAGAGTTTCAGTCTTGCAAGATGACAAGGTTCTGAAGACTGGTTGCACAATAATGAGAATATCCTTAATATTACTGAGCTGTATATTAAAAAATGGCTATGATGGTAGATTTTATATGTATTTGACAATTAAAAATACAAATTAAAAATTAAAGCTTAAAAAATGAACTAAATAAAAGCTTTCCCTGTGGGAGTGGGTGGATATTATCTGAGACTCAAGACTGTCCAAGATGAAGATCCCTTTTTCGAGCTTCATATGCAGCCAGGGGTGGCCACATAATTGAGTTCTGGCCAGTCTGTTCTGTGGCAGCTGTCAGCACCTGAAGCTCTGCACCTGGACAGAAGCAACTGGGGTTGCTTCTCAGTGTCAAAATGACAACTCCTCCAGACATTAAGTGAGATGTTTCATTTTTACTGCTCTAACTCCAAATGGCGAAGTTTAGGACAGCTTGTAGAAGCTCACAGGGAGGTTGTCAGCGCCCAGTCGGCCCGCAGTGTTGGAGCAGTTCAGAGCCCGGCAGTACTTGGGCATGGCTGTTCGATCCTGTTGAGTCCCGCCCAGTCTGCAGTCTCACTTTGGTTCTTGCCGAACGCCGCCGAACCCGGCCCCGCCCGCTCTCCCGAGATTTTTTTTTTTTTTAAGATTTTATTTATTCACTTGACAGAGAGATAGCGAGAGCAGGAACACAGCAGGGGGAGTGGGAGAGGGAGAAGTAGGCTCCCCGCAGAGCAGGGAGCCCGATGCGGGACTTGATCCCAGGGCCCTGGGATCATGACCTGAGCCAAAGGCAGACACCCAACGACTGAGCCACCCAGGCGCCCTAGAATTTGTATCTTGAAGAAGCAGGTTGGGTTTGGAAGATAACAAAGCTACAGTCTGCTCCATCTTGGGTAGAGATCTTATCCTTGGAATTCTTTGCCATAGAACGAAACATTCACTTTAGAAACTATCTATGATGTTCAGGCTGCCAGTTGTTGCAGCTGATCTTCCATTTGGGACTTAATTCCTGGCTACAGTATATATGCCATAGAAACCATTCACAAGAGTCCTTAATTTAAAATTTCTAGTAATAGGGATGCCTGGGTGGCTCAGTCGGTTAAGCGTCTGCCTTCGGCTCAGGTCATGATCCTGGGGGCCTGGGATCGAGTCCCTCATTGAGCTCCCTGCTCGGCGGGGAGTCTGCTTCTCCCTCTGCTGCTCCCTCTGTTTGTGTTCTCTGTCTCTCTCTCTCTGACAAATAAATAAAATCTTTAAAAAAATAAAATAAAATTTCTAGTAGTAACTTGGTGCTTCCTTTCCCTCTCCTTTTCCTTCTTGGGGTACTGAAGTATTTTTTAATTAATCCCATTATATTTAGAGAAGAATAAGTTCTTAAGGGACCAGCAGCAACCCTGTAACTAACTGTACTTTTTTAAGTTTCTGCCTTGGGATCTGGGTGTTGGATCCTTGTCTTTGGATCTTACCTCAGTACTTCTCTCTCACCTAAATACTTCTGGCTAATAGCAAATATTTTCAAAACCGCTTGCCAGAGAGACTACACATTTAGCTCCAGATTTGTTTTTTTAAAGATTTTATTTATTTGACAGAGAGATAGCACAAGTAGGCAGAGCGGCAGGCAGAGGCAGAGGGAGAAGCAGACTTCCCACTGAGCAGGGAGCCTGATGTGGGGCTCGATCCCAGGACCCTGGGATCATGACCCGAGCCAAAGGCAGACACTTAACCGACTGAGCCACCCAGGCACCCCATGGCTCCAAATTTTAGAGCTGTCAGTAGAAAGAGGAAAACAGTTAGAAGTGTTTATAGTGATTCACAGGGTTGAGAAGATAAAAACTTACAAGTTGTTCAGCAAAAACATAATTACTCTACATCTGGGGACCAGAAAGAAGATTTCCCCATGGGTCCTCATAATGCAATAATGCAATGAACAATGGCATGCATCTTTATTGTAACTCAATCTTAAATTCATAAGTCCCATGAGGTTAAGGATCTTTGTTTTATTCCTCTCTGTTCCCAATGCCAGAATAGTGCCTAACCTAAGGTAGACACTCAGTGGATATTTGAATGACTAGTGGATGAATGGATTAATTTTGAATGGATTAATGGTGTTACTTAAAATGTTGGTGGAAACTGATGTCTGTAATTCATTGAAAGCAATTCATTTGGGACCTTTAGAGTACCTAAGATTGGATCTGCAGAGTTAGAGTTTGGATCCTTGCTCTGTTCCCTTGGATTATTACCTAGATTTTTTTTTTCATTAATTATTAAGTTTCATGAAATCAGTAAAGTCTGGCAGCATAGATTTTTTTAGGGTTTCAGAAGGAGAAGATGGTTAATAGTACCACTGGTGGAGAAGACTGTGGTTGGCTGGTTACTTATTCTGCCACTTTAACCCTAAATCTACTTATCAGTCCAAATACTTACTTGCCTTAGAGCTATGGGAATTTTCTTGTTGTCTTGGTAATGGGTCTGATTCTTACCTACTTTTTTTTTTTAACTTTTATTTATTTATTCATTTAAGTAATTGCTGCACACAATGTGGGGCTCAAATTTCACAACCCTGAGATCAGGAGTGACATGCTCTTCTGACTGAGCCAGCCAGGCACCCCAAGATTCTTACCTACTTTTGATGACTTTGCTTTTTTTTCTTAGTTAGTGATTCATCAGTTGCATATAACACCCAGTGCTCATTACCTCAAATGCCCTCTTTAATGTCCATCACCCAGTTATCCCTTTCCCCTACCCACCTCCCCTCCAGCAGCCCTCAGTTTGTTTGCTAGAATTCAGCATCTCTTCTGGTTTGCCTCCCTCTCAATTTTCATCCTATTTTATTCTTCCTTCCCTTCCCCTGTGTTCATCTGTTTTTTTCTTAAATTCCACGTGAGTGATATCATACGGTCTTTGTCTTTCTCTGACTTACTTCGCTTAGCATCATATCTTCTAGTTCCATCCATGTTGTTGCAGATGGCAAGATTGCATTCTTTTTGATGGTTGAGTAATTTTCCTTTGTATATATGCACCACGTCTTTATCTGTTCCTTTTTTTTTTTTATGTTATGTCACCATACATTACATCATTAGTTTTTGATACAGTGTTCCGTGATTCATTGTTTGCGTGTAACACTCAGTGCTCCATTCAATTCGTGCTCTCCTCAATACCCATCACTGGGCTAACCCATCCCCCCACTCCCCCCTTTTTTCCTAAGATTTTATTTGAGGGACGCCTGGGTGGCTCAGTCGGTTAGGCATCTGCCTTCAGCTCAGGTCGTGGTCTCGGGGTCCTGGGATGGAATCCTGCATCGGCCTCCTTGCTCAGTGGGGAATCTGCTTCTCCCTCTGCCTGCCCTTCCCCCTGCTTGTGCTCTCTCTCTCTCTCTCTCTGACGGATAAATAAATAAAATCTTTTAAAAAAAAAGGATTTTATTTATCTTGAGAGAGAGACAGAGCACAAGCGGGGGAGAGACAGAAGGAGAGGGAAAGGGACACACAGACTCCCCGCTGAGCAGGGAGCCCCTTGCAGGGCTTGATCCTAGTGCCCTGAGATTATGACCTGAGCCAAAGTCAGACACTTAACTGACTGAGCCACCCAGGCGCCCTTGATGACTTTCCTTCTAATGTAGAAGATGAACGAATGACATTGTTAGCTTCAAAATTTTGTTGGTGTTTTCACACTTTGAAATTTCAAAGACCAGGAGAAAGGTCGCAGTAGAAATAATAGCTACCATTTATTGAGTACTTTTATGAATCCCTATATTCTGAGCCGTGCTTTCACACATGTAATTTGTATCTTGGGGCAGCCTTGAATGTCTCAATCTTTTCCTCCAGCAGGCATTGTTTGCTTTATGTTGCCTGAGGATTTTCCAAATATGAAAGGGAAACAAGAAGAAAAGTGAATTTGAAAAGTTGAAGATATTGTCTGAAGAGCTCAGTTTAGAATTATCTTATTCCAAAAAAAAAAAAAAAAAAGAATTATCTTATTCCATGATGGAAAATACAGTGATAGTGACTCATGGGGGTATTTGGCTGTATTATGTTCTGCTTTCCATCCTGTGCTTTGTATATGGGCTCTCTCCTCTTTTGCACAACTCTTTTTCTCATTTTTATCCATGAACTTTTAAAAAGAAAAACAAGGCAGCTATTGGGAGATAGGAGGATTATGTATGCTGAAGTTACTGATGTCAGTTAGTTGGCTTGCTATTTAAATTTTGAGTGAGAAGATGAGCAAGTAAAGTAAATGGATCAATCTGAACATCCAAGGCCTGTGTTTAGTCAATGAAGACAGGTTCCTCCTCTGGTTTTGAATGCAGGTTGTATGTTTTGAGGAGTTTCCACTTGATAGGAAATAAGGGCACTCCAGATTCCAGCACAGTTCTTCCCACACAGGAGCATACATGGGAAGAAAAAAGATTTGTTAATGGTTAAGGGGTTGTGGGAGGGAAGTGGAGGAGGATTGAAGAAGGGAAAGGTTTGCAAATGCATATGACAGTGAGCTAGAGGGGTCAGTGCTGCCTGCAGATGCACAACCCCATTTGTGCACTTGAGCATGGCCTGAGGGAGCATTGGCCTGATGAATGCAGAGAGAGATGCGTTTTGATCGAGGTAATTTCCCTCAGATGGGTCTCACCATCCCATGAATCAAAACCTGTCAGCAAGGAGCTAAAGATGGAGTGAAGTTTATTGTACGTTTGTTTCCATGCGACACCGTCACGCTAGAAGGGTCAAGTGAGAGAGATCATTAGAACTGTGTTGATTTACTGGGCCTGTTGTGCACTTTCCCTGCAGGGCAAGGGGGAAAGAGGCTTTAGGAGGGAAGCTGAGGGGCTCTGGGTAGGGAGGGAAGGGCAGGCATGCACAAAATAAATAAAACCCTCACTGGTCTCTGCGGGTGAGGGGTGGGCAGGCTGTTTGTAGGGGGGGTGGGAGGATCTGTATTGTATTTTTTTCCCTAGAGACCCTGGTAGATTTGTAGCAGATGCTCTGCCTGGATGTCCAGGAGAGACACCAAAGGTCTGATTAAAAAGGGAAGCTCATGGGGAACTCTCTGACCTTAGCCTTAGTGGCTAGAGAAGTGTACCCTCTCTTCTTTCCTCCCTCTGTCTTTCCTCACCTTTGAGCTCAAAAGGAAGCACAGAAAATTTAATTTGGAAGTCAAAATCCCTATTTCAGGTTGTAGCAAAATAGAGAACCAGAGAAAAGGCTGTCCCACACATTCTAAATAGACATAGGCTTTGTGATGAGATTTGTGAAGGGAGTGGCCCCAGGGTTTGTGCTGAAAAAACATCTGGGTTTTGAAAGTACCATCTCCCTCTCTGTGATTTCAATTTGCTGAAATAACCCTACCTCTGAACTGAATGAAAATAAGTATGTAGTTGGGGCGCCTGGGTGGCTCAGTCATTGAGCGTCTGCCTTCGGCTCAGGTCATGATGCCAGGAGCCCCAATCGGGCTCCCTGCTCAGCGGGAAGCCTGCTTCTCCCTCTCCCACTCCCCCTGCTTGTGTTCCCTCTCTCGCTGTGTCTCTCTCTGTCAAATAAATAAATTAATTAATTTAAAAAAAGTATGTAGTAGTAGTTCAGCAGTATAGGGTCTAGTCCTGCCTTTCCTCAAGAAGGATATGGGATGCTCCTTTTATTACTCCTAACACTCTGCTTGGCCTGGAGACTTAGTGAAATGGAAATATTTCATCTAGAATAGTCTATAGAGATTCTCATTTTGAGTGCTCCATATTTATCTCTTACTTTATCTTAATGGTGGTAGACAAATTAAAGAAAACTTTTCCTAGTAACTTTGGTAAGGAAAAATATACGAGGGCTGTGTTCATTGGAAATCTTCCTAATTCTTTTATTACAGTTCAACAGATGGAGTAGGCAGTTAGGCAAAATTAGAAACAAATTCAGTTGAGAAAATCTTTAGTGCAGGATTACAAACTGGAGTCCTTTCCCTAGATCCCAGATAGTTATAAACTGGGGGCATATGTTATGGTAGGAAGGGGATGGGGTCCTAGCATTGACGCAGGTTATTGGAGTGATATGGAAGTGGTCGAACTAGTTTACAGCTGCCTTTAGCCAAGGATCCTAGTGATCCTTTTTCCTTCGGGAATTAAGCACTTCTTCCATTCTGCTACTATTCTTCCAAAGAAAGGGTTATGTGAGATACCTGAGGAGATGGTAAATAAGTAAAATGTCCTGGATTCCATTCCTGGCTCTCTGCCACTTACTACTTGTGAGACTGGGCAGGTTACTTAGTTTCTGCAAGTCTCCTATCTATGAAATGGGTTTAGTCGTAGGACCTACTCTGTATGTCATAGTGCCTACTATGTTTGAGATTATTATAAGAAGTAAATGAGGAGTGTCTGGCTGGCTCAGTTGGAAAAGCATGCGACTCTTGATCTTGGGGCCATGAGTTCAAGCCCCGCATTGGGTGTAGAGATTAATAAAAATAAATAAATAAATGAATAAACCTAAAAAAAATAAGTAAATGAGATATCGCATGTAAAGAACTTTGTACAGTACCTGGCACAAAGTGAGCACCCAGATGTTAGTGACTGTAATATTATTCATCATTATTTTAATTTTTTTAAAGATTTTATTTATTTATTTGTCAGAGAGAGAAAGTGCGCACAAGTAGGGGGAGTGGGAGTGGCAGGCAGAGGGAGAAGCAGGCTCCCCACCAAGCAGGGAGCCCGATGTGGGACTGGATCCCAGGACCCTGGGACCATGACCCAAGCCGAAGGCAGACACTTAACTGACTGAGCCGCCCAGGCATCCCTAATTTCTGATTATTATAAACAAGAATAGTTTTTTGGGGGGCACCTGGATTGCACAGTCGGTTAAGTGTCCAACTCTTGATTTTTTTTTTTTAAGATTTTATTTGAGAGAGTGAGTGAGAGAGAGAAGGAGCAGGGGTAGGAGCAGAGGGAGAGGGAGAAGCAGACTCCCCACTGAGCAAGGAGCCTGACTTGGGCTGGATCCTGGGACTCCCAGATCATGACCTGAGCTGAAGGCAGACACTTAACTGACTGAGCCACCCAGCCCCCCTCCCTACTCTTGATTTTGACTCAGGTCATGATCTCAGGGTCCTGGGATCAAGCCCTGCATTGGGCTCCATACTCAGTGGGAAGTCTGCTTTAGAATTCTCTCCCTTCCCTCTGCACCCCCCCCAGCCCCCCCCAATCATTTCAAACTATTCAGAGCCTTCTGTGACACTGCTGGGCATTCATAATGCTTGGCTTTCTTTTGTACATTCTTCAGAAATACCACTCTGGCCTCTTTCCCTTCCATCCCTTGGCAAGTAAATGGAACTTGTAAGCAGTGTTCAACAAGTAGTTTGGGTGCCTTTTACCAACCTTTTGTCCTCAGATGTTACTGAAGCCTTAGTGTTCCATATCTCTGAACCACAAGAATTTCTGCAGAAATTTGTTGTATGGGTATTTCTTATGTTTTCTTGATTCCATGTGTCTTATGAATATTGAAGTACTACTTAAAATTAAGTTTTTAGTCATTTTTTTTTAAGATTTTATTTATTTATTTGACAGAGAGACACAGCAAGAGAGGGAACACAAGCAGGGGGAGTGGGAGAGGGAGATGCAGGCTTCCCGCGGAGCAGGGAGCCCGATGTGGGTCTCAATCCCAGGACCCGAGATCATACCTGAGCCGAAGGCAGACGCCTAACCACTGAGCCACCCAGGCGCCCCAATTCTTCTTTTTTTAATACATACATATTTTATCTATTTATTTGAGAGAGACAGTGAGAGAGAGCACGAGCGGGAAGGCGGGGTAGAAGCAGACTCCCCGCTGAGCAGGGAGCCTGACGTGGGGCTCAATCCCAGGACCTTGGGATCATGATCTGAGCCAAAGGCTGACGCTTAACCAACTGAGCCACCCAGGAGCCCGTTTTTAGTCATTCTTAGGGACAACATACTATATGCTTCCTTATTCAGGTCCCTATTTTTTGTTTGTGTGATCCTTACTTTTTGGCACAAGGTTGGCTGGCATATTGTGACCATTAAGTTATAATTTCAGGCACACCTGGATGGCTCAGTCATAGTCTGCCTTCGGCTCGGGTCATGGTCCCAGGGTCCTGGGATCGAGCCCCACATCGGGCTTCCTGCTTAGCAGGAAACCTGCTTCTCCCTCTCCCACTCCCCCCTGCTTGTGTTCCCTCTCTTGTTGTGTCTCTCTGTCAAATAGATAAAATCTTAAAAAAAAAAGTTATAATTTCATTCTCTTTTATCTCATGAGTGGGAGGCTAGCTTGTTTCAATTCTTTTCTTTGTCCCTGAATAGTCTGAAGATGATGAAAAACTGAAAAAGAGGAAGGAGCGATTTGGGATTGTTACAAGTTCAGCTGGAACAGGAACCACAGAGGATACAGAGGTAAAATATACCTAGAGTGCTTCATAGAGCCCTTTCTTGAAAGGAAGTGAGGGTGAAGAAATGTTATTTCCCTGGCCTACTTCTTAAGTGCCCAAATAATAAGATCTTTTTATTCTTTGCTTAATATCTGTTTTCTGGATAAAGTAGCCACATTGAATTCCATCAGTGTACTTAATTCGGTGTTAGAGCCATTTAGCCTAGAAAGGAGCACAAGATTTGGAATCACAAAGGCTTGGATTTGAAAAATGACTCTGCCACTTAGTATTACTTCAAGTTAGGCAGTTCTCTGAGACTCAGTTTCATCATCTGGGAAGTAGAGATAATAAATACCTACCTCGAAGTGTTATTTTAAACTTGAAATTATTTTATGTAAAAAGGGATGATACTATGTAAAATGCTTGACACAGAGCCTGTCATATATTTAGTAAGTAGCAGTGTCTCTGATTATCTGCTAGCCATATTTCTTTGATCATTTAATGAAGGCTTATCCAACTCAGACACAAGTATAGTTGTGCCTAACTCCCCTCTGGAATTACCTCAATGGACTCAAATGAAACCTCTTGTTCTTATCACTTTATTTATAACTAGTTTCTTAAATGAAAAAGTGGCCTTTTTTTTTTTTTAAACTTGTGTTTATCCATATCCCAGCTTCCTTGGGAGTAACTCACATTAACTGAGACCCTGAGCATTGGCAAGACTACTCAGAGTTTTGACAGACAACATTGATTTGGTGATTTAAGAGTATATCTATAAGGGCGCCTGGGTGGCTCAGTTGGTTAAGCGACTGCCTTCGGCTCAGGTCATGATCCTGGAGTCCCGGGATCGAGTCCCACATCGGGCTCCCTGCTCGGCAGGGAGTCTGCTGCTCCCTCTGACTCTCTTCCCTCTTGTGTTCCCTCTAATTCTCTCTCTCTCAAATAAATAAATAAAAAGCTTAAAAAAAAAAAGGGTATATCTGTAATGGCGGCACTGGCTCATTTGGTAGAGCATGTGACTCTTGATCCTGGCATTGAGAGTTCCAGCCCCATGTTGGGCATAGAGATTACTTAAAAAAAGAGAGAGTATCTATAATGGAGACCTAAAGCGTCACCTGTGGTGTACATAAAGAAGAGTTGAAATAGTGAATATGTTTAGAACTCTAAAAATTTCTTGGGTGGTTGAAGCATTTGCAATGTTCTTTCTTCCTTTAATCCAAATTTACTTCTTTCCATCTACTTCTGGAGATGGCTTCTGTTTGTTTTAAGGTAGGCTCCACACCTAGCGTGGGGCTTGAACTCACGACCCTGTTCAAGAGTTGCACGCTCTACCAACTGAGCCAGCCAGGCAGCCCTGGAGATGACCTTTGAAAATCTGTTACCTCACACACTCAAAATCTTATAAAGTCTTTTTATGAATAAATATCAGAACGAGTCTTGTAAATAAACACTGAAAATTTTGCAGTTTGATCAGTTTACATCTCCAGTAAGGAAGAAACTTGAAAGACTTTGTATTCTTTGTGCTACTAATTCAGGATAAAACATTACCTGTTGTAAGTATCAGCTTACTTATTGACTTGCCAGGATGAGCTAGAAGTAAACTTAAAGTCTTGTTTTAATTCTAGTAAAGTTATTCCCTCTTTGCCAAGGAAACTGTTGAACCAGTCAGGTTTTTACTAAGGTAGTACATTTGGCTTCTCCAAGATAAGGCAGATGATTTTGTTGGTTGGCAACAATAGTAGCTTTTGTTGGGAGAGTCAGTGCATGTAAGGGAGTAGTAACTTCAGAGGTTGATGGAGTTCACATGAACCAGATGACTAATTTATTTGATTCCAAAGAATTGTGTCAGTAATCCAGGTAGAGTGGGCTGGGCTTAAACACACTCATCTTTTCTTTTTAAATCTAAATTATACCTCCTGTGTGAATGGAATGGAAAAAAAAAGTCCCTGGGTGCCTGGGTGGCCCAGTCAGTTATGCATCCAACTCTTGATTTTGGCTCTGGTCATGATCTCGGGGTTATGAGATTGAGCCCCGCTTTGGGCTCTGCACTGGGTGTGGAGCCTGCATAAGATTCTTTTTTCTCCCTCTGCCCCTCCCCTACCTCCCTCTCTTAGAGAAAAAAAGTCCCCTCTTTGCTGGGGGCAGTGGTTAGAATGAGGATGAAGGACTCACCCCTGTTTTCAGGCACTCCCAGAACAAAAAGTCTTTCTCTCCTCCCCCACTTCTCATTTTGTGCCTCTCTCCAGTGCTGACTCCCTTAAAGAGATCCATGTTGAGGACTCCCCTCCTTCCCATTTACTCTGTTGGCACTGAAGATTTATATGCCTCTCTCTGGATTTGGAGGTCCAAGGAGTAGTTCCTGCTTGGGTCTTACTGCCTAGGGAGGCATCCCCTTCACCTTCTCCATGAAAAAATAGCATCAGTCAACCCTTTGTCCTCTGAGATCTCCCATCTCTGCACTGACTGGAAGATTCCCCAGTCTGTTCAGAGTCCATTGTTTCCAGACTAACTCGATATAAGGCTGAGTAGCCCTCTCTCCTTCAGGAATCTACTATTACTCTCTTCCTCCACTTCCCCCACCCCCTACTCCCTGCAGTCTTCTCCCCTTCTTTCCCACCAAACCTCCCCAACTCTAACTGGATAACTAGAGAGATTCAGGAATGAAATCTCTGGCTGCCAAGTGTGAGCCTGTGTCTTCCCTCCTTGGACCTTATGATAGTTCATGTGAGTTTGGATTAAAGCAGCCAGGAACCCAGGCCACTGTTGTCTTGCAATCTAATTTTTTTCTTCTTCCTTCTTTCTCACAGGCAAAGAAGAGGAAAAGGGCAGAGCGCTTTGGGATTGCCTGATGAAAAGCTCTTAATGCTTTCTGTTCTCCAGTGGTTTCCATCTCTCTGACTTTTCTTGGTCATATGTATACCCAAATGCACAGTCACGTGCCTGGGTTCTGCCTCGCAGTGAGAGAGCATGTACCCTGGGTACATCCAGGAACTTCAGCAGCAATTTGACTCATTGCTGTTCCAACTTTAAGGTGGTTGTTGTTGTTGTTTTTTAATTATTATTTTGCTTGTTAATAAAAAACAAATAGAAAACAATGTGTTTTATAAGGTGCTCCTTTGGGTTCTTAGAGCCAGATTAGACCAGATAAGGGGTGCTTCAGGGACAAATATTACAGGGAATTAGCCATAATGCCTTCATTCTTTAGAAAAGAGAACAAGGAAACGGATTTGAGTCTGTTCCTTTAGGCCTGTTTATTCCCTTCTCTCATACTCACAGGCATCCTTATACTTTTTGTCCGCCATGAAGAGGCCAGTTTCACCCTGAATCTTTGCTTCGGCAGGTTGGCATGACCCATTGGGGTAAAATAGGGGGAACACTGAGTTTTAGGTGTAAAGGATATAAATATAAGGGCTGATGATTGCTAGTCTGTTATGGAATGGAGTCCAGAAGGGCTCTGTTTTCAAGAGTGACCTGGTGAGATACTGTCTGGTTTCAGCCAAGGCCAATATGTAGGACCCTGTTGGTTGTGCAGTTCAGGAAAGGAGATGGGCTGGGTATGCCTCAGAGCTAGAAGAAAGTGTAGGGCTTCAAAGCATGACAGGATGTTAAAGGTGTTAAGTATTGTTGTCTAGATTATTGGGAATATGAGCAGTGGACTGGGGACCTCTACTTTTTTTTTTTTTTTAAGTTTTGTGTGTATGTGTGTGTAAGTAATCTCTACACCCAGCATGGGGCTCAAACTCAGGACCCCAAGATAAAGAGATTAAAAGCTGCATGATTTTCGACTGAACCAACCAGGTGCCCCTGGAGGTTTCTATTTTCTTTTCTTTTTTTTAAAGATTTTGTTTATTTATTTGACAGAGGGAGAGATAGAGAGGGAACACAAGCAGGGGGAGTGGGAGAGGGAGAAGCAGGCTTCCCGCGGAGCAGGGAGCCTGATGGCGGGGCTCGATCCCAGGACCCTGGGATCATGACCTGAGCCGAAGGCAGACGCTTAACGGCTGAGCCATTCGGGCACCCTGGTTTCTATTTTCTAATCGAGTCCTGTGCTAGTTTGTCTTCTTCCATTACAGAAATATACAGTTTTAGTCTCAGCGTTTCTTAAATATTACCAAAATCCGTTTTCCTTGCTGAGCCTCCTACTTAGAAAGGTTTGACTCTCTCCAAGCAGGCTGCCTATTTGCATTTAATGTTTCACCAAGGTCTGAGACATGCTACTTTTCTTTTTGGGTATGTTGGTGTAGGGTTTCTCCTCTTGATCTTTATTTCTGGACATCTGTATCAGGTTGGTTTTTGTTTGTTTTGAGAATTAAGAGCCTGGCACCTTACCTGAAGACTTTGATACCTTGATCAGATCCTGTGTTGCTGTGGTGTAATTCCTTATTTCCATTTCTACTATAACCTGTCTGGTTTTGTGATTAATAGAATAGAAAAGTAATGGTTTGATCCCCTTCTTAACAAGAATCTCTTTCCACAAAGTCTCTTTGGTTGCTGAGTAGGGCAGGGACCTAAGTTTAGATGCTTTAGGAAAACTGTGCCTTGGAGAGCAGATGCAAAGATTGCCCATTTATTGTGAATTTTGCCCCAATTTGATTTTGGAGAGGTGAACAAAAGGGAACACTGGTTAAACATTTCCTTCCCTCCCTTCCCTCTGGCCCCTTCTGTTTGCCTGCCTTTTCTTTTCTCCAGGCCCTGATCTTGAGGCTAACTTTTCTCTCTCTCCTCTATTTCTCTCTGAAAACAGAACCACAGGAAATTAGTTGTTTTGTAGCTTGAGAGAGATTATAGATTCAGTAAGGGTTTTCTACCCAAGGATGGGAAAATAAGAAATAGGTAAAGAAATAGAACACTGGGTCCTTCAGAAGTGTTCTTCACTTTGTCTCTATCTTCTAAAACCTTCCAAAAGGGTATTCAGCCTTACCCCAGGATTCTCTTTCTGAAGCTTAATCATTCTTTCCCCACTCAACTCACTACCCCAAATCTTTGATACTGTTTTTTCTCAATTTGTGGATTTTTAAAAACTTTTTTCATCCTGTTCCAGCAGCTGTTCTGTCAATAAGTCTCTCACCTCCAAGTCTGATCACCAAATCCTCCTCTTCCTGTCTCATGGTAGTCATTCCATGCATACTTCTTGAGCATGAACGTTCAGGATGCCTATGTCTTTTTTACTAATTCAGTCTTAAAATAGTAAGTCCCTTTAAAAGCATCCAGGCTTGCAGTTCTTTATCTGGGATCCAAGTACCCTTCCTTCCTATCCCCCAGTCGCCCTGGTGTAGTTGATCTAGGATTCATATGCAGTTAACTGACTCCAGTCTTTTCCCTGTCCTGAAGCTGTGACATTCTCTGCATACCTGGGAGCTCTTAATGAGGGAGTCTATAAAAGATATGGAGGGAACTAGCTTCCTCAGCTGTAAATCTGCACCTTTTTATGGTTCTCTAAGAACCATGGGATCGGTCTCTTTTTCTCCACCATCACTCTAAATTGCCCTTCCCCCTACCCCAACTCTTGGGAACTTTTGAATATACAACACTAGAAGCTTTTGTAGGGGTGAGAGCTATAGGAAGGAAGATGTGAATAAGAGCAGGACTTCTTGGGGTTGAGTCCTATTGCCATGTCTGACACGAGAAACAGATGAGGGGGAAGGAAGGAACTTATATAAGGGAGAATAACTTTTTCTCTATTCTCTTCCATGTGGACCTCTGACAGACAATGTTGTCCCCTCTGATTATTGAAATCCACTAAAATGTAACCTCCCCTTCTTGCTACATGTCCACATTCTTGTTTTTTGTTTCAGAGGGATTGAAAAATAATGGCAGGTTTCACACCTTTGCAGACCTTTTGTGCCCAAGGTGGATCCCAGCTTTCTCTTTATTTCTTTTCTTGTCCTTTGCTTTCTTTGCCTTTAGTTTTTCGACTTCTTAGATTACTATTAATAGAGTAGAATATTGTGTGGTACTTAGGTGTAATTCGTTCTAAGATCTAGCTCTGCTGGCTCTGAGACTGGACAGATCATTCCATGACTCTTTCCAGACTGTACGGACAGCAAGTGACCCTATTGTGAAGGTTGCTCTGAGAAATGATAATAGATTATATACTCAGCACAATTTGCTTACCATAGTTTGCATAGTAATCATTCAATAAGCTCTTTTACTAGGTGATTTACAGTGGAAATACTTCTTTTCCCTGAGTAGGTTCCAGCCAGAGGGTAGGGAGGGAGCTGAGTGGACTCATTTGAAAGTGTTGGGGGGGGGCACTGCATGTATAGGTGCATTTAGGGGTTTTGAGAGTGGGAAGAGGTGGGAGTCCCAGTTGCTCCTTTACCCCCACCTCATAGGCAGGAAATCTGACCTTGTAGCCTGGGGCATCGACTTCCCTGCTTCTGCCTCACTACAGATCAGAAGCTGTAAATGCTACTGCCTGCTGGTTCTTAGCTTGGGGCCCTGACATCCAACAAACAGGCCAAGGAACAGTATAGGATAGCTAGCTACTCATGCATTGGGTTGGAGGTTGTTTAGGGATAAAAGTCATCTGGCAATCTCTTCTGGGTGTCCTTTCAACATAGGAAACAGTGAGCAGTGAGGGAGAAAACTATTTTTAGCTCAAGCCAAAAGCTAGGAGTAGGTGTGGATAAAACAATTCCTTGGGAAGATACCATGTGTAGCACTTTTATCTTCCCTCAACCTCACTCTTGTAGTTGGTCTGCGGTGGGGTCAGTCTACTGACAGAACTGATAGGACAGGGAGAGTGTGGTGGCACACTGACCCCGCAGTGGCCCTGGCCCCCATTATGGATCAGGTCAGTGTGACAGGAGCTGTCCTTGTTCTTTTTCAAATGTGAGTTAGGCAAGATTCTTTTGTTTTAGGTACATGGGAGACATTTTTATGGTGAATCAGACTATTTGAGATGCCTAGCCATCTTGGTACATTAACAATTTGAATGGCTATGTAGGTTTGGTTTGTGCATTTTGGTGAAATTTAGTTAAGGAAACAGGATCAGGGAACTATGGAAGAATGGGACTGACATTAGCTGGATTGTCTTAAGAGAAATTTTAGATCCTCTGTTATGTGGAGGCTGGGAGAGGGTTTTGGTAATCTTTGGGACTGTTTTGGGTCAAGTTTTCCAGAGAAGAGTTGTTCTAGGTCCCCTCCCTTTCCCATACTCTGCCCATCCGCCCTTGGACTATATGTCCTCACCCTCATTCCAAATGCCCCTAGTGTTTTTTTCTTGCTCCAAAGAGCCCCATGTTCTTATTCCTTGAGCACAAGGTTTCATCCTTTCTCAGATCCTCTTTTGTTCCTGGTCTCCAAGGTAGAAATGTGGCGCTTGATTAGGGAGAAGAGTTCACCACTGAATTCTAAACTCTTTGACTGCTTTTATTTATTTATTTTTTTTTCAGGTTCAAGTGCTGGATTGTGTCATGTGACCATCCCAAAACTCAGAGCACCCTATGGCCATCTTTGCCCTCTGTCACATAACTTGAAAACTGCCTGATGGCCTTTTTGCAATGGTTCCCTCCAGGAAGCCTTGATCTCAGTGAAGAAGTCCTTTCCCGGCATTCCAGTGCCCCTGTCACCCCCATACTCCTCAGTCACCCTTAACAAACAAAGGCAATCACACACATGGTGTAACAAATACACAAAGTAAATAATAATTACACTACTTATGATCAGAGGGGCACTGGCCAGGTCCACACACATCATAACGTGGGAGAAGGGTTGCTAGTTCCCACTAGGTTGCTGGACTGTGCCCCCAAGCCTCTTTACCCATGCCTCTTTGGGGGTGAGGAGGACCAAGGGAATGAGACTTTAACTCATAATTTATGTTCAGAAGAAAAAGACCCTCCCCACCCACAAAGGTCTTTACTTGGTGGTGTTAAAGGGGCATATTGTAAGTGTCCCCCAAGTCTAATGCTCCAGCTCTCTAGAATTTGTAGAGGGAAGTCACCTGATGTCTATTGTCCAACCCCCACCCTGTGCCAAGATCAAGAGACATGAGCATTTGATCTTGGAGGAGACATCTTCTGTTCTTCTCTGTTCCTCTCCTTCAACCAAGGAAATGTGAATGGTGTTGATGGTCAGGTGTATCTTGTTCTCCAAGGTTGGGGTAGAAGGATGGAAGAACAGGGCCAGAGAGGAGAGGCTGGGGGTTAGCGTAGCTGTTACATGGGAGGCAAGTTGAAATGCTTAGCCCCTGCCCATTCCTGTACCAAAATACCTCAACTCACTTTTCCCTATGGGAATGGGAAGAAGATACTAAAGCTCACCAACATTACCTTCCCAAGGGTGGTCACATACCTTTGCCCCTTTCACCATCTGGGCCAGACAGGAGAGTCATCTCTTAAGAACAAACCTTCCAGGTCAGCTCTCCAGGTCAGGCTTTAGTTCAGTACTGTTTGCGTCAGACCCATAACTGCTGGCTCTACTTAGAGTGACAGTTTTGCTGAAGGTTCTGGACCTACTCTCTTGACATCCTCTAGGCTCTTGCCTGGAGCCAAGAGGTCTGGTGGTGAGGTATGGATAGGGTGTGGATCAGGAGATTTCTCAACTCCTTAGCTTCAGGCACTGTCTGTCTGAGAGGCAGAGGGGAACTTGTACTCTGAAGCCTGTGACTCCTCTAAGCCTCACATCTCTTCACCACTACTCTGGTGCCCTGGTTATCTGTTCCACAGCGAGAGGTATTTTATGTCCATAAAGTGCCCGTGGTAAGTGCTCAGAATTCATCTCTTGGCTGTGGCGGGTGCTGCTATTTCTCATTCCATCGAGGGGAAGAAACTGAGGCACAGTGAGTCCAGAGGATGGTGGGTCAGGATTGTGGGAGGAATGAATAGGCCCAGCTAGTAACTGGGAGTGGCGACCAGTCCCTGCCTGCTTCCTAGCCTTCCAAACCAGGGAGTCTCCATCCTTCCAATCCTCTGCTCTAATTGGCCTTGTCAGATGCTTTTCCCTTCCCCACTGTATTGTCCCCTCCCTGCTGCCAGGTACTGCTAGATTCCAAAAATAAAAGATAAAAATAATTATAGACACTCTGCTCCCTTGTTCTCCCCCCTTCCACCCTGAGCTTTGGGGTTGGGGGAACTAGAATGTCCCCCCTCCGGAATCCCTTCCATCTTGGTCTGCTGGCTCTATTCCCTAGCCCAGAGCAGTGATTTGGATTCAAATGCCCTGTAACCTTCAATCTCCTTACTACTCCTTTCTTCACCCCTCCTAACCCTTCCCAGACCTAGGACTCTGGGATCTCTATTCCCCTTTTATTGACCTGAAGATAGAGGCTGGGAGTAGGGGTATTCCACAGGCTCTTTGGTCTCTCTCTTGGCTGGGGGGAATTTGGGCATATGTGGGCCACACCCTCTGGCTAAATAACTCAGGACTATGAGGGTAGATCTGAGGGTTAGTTTAGTGGCTCTCATATAGATTCTGGATGTTGAGGGCTCTCCCCTCCTCTTCCCTCCACCCCCAGCTCCTAAACCCTAACCTCGTACTGTTTCTGTGACTGCTGGAATTCAGTTCAACCCATTTGGCTCAGGAAGGTCAAGTTGGGTGATTATGGGTTGGAAACTTTCATGTGTTAGCCCTCTTGCCCTCTGCTCCCATTCCCAACCCTGGAGGCTTTATACAAGTGCTTAAATAGGTGGGTATTGAGGGAGAACAGGGCTTTGGGGAATAAGGGAGAAATGGGGCACAGTGGGCAGGGGCCCTTCTATTTCAGTAAAGCCAAATACCAAAAAATGAAAAGTCACAATAAATAAATAAATAAAATTCCCAAATCCTTACTTTTGCCCCTGCCCTCACTTCCCTTCCCTGGCCACTGTTGGAGGGAGAAAGGGAAGAAGCTAAGAATGGATTTTTGATTTCCTCCTACTGAGAATGGTAGTCAGGGGATCTCCCCAAACCATACCAAGCCCCTTACCTTGCCAGTGGAAGAAAGGAGGCTGGGTGTGGGGCTTTCTCTTATTACTCCATTTCAGCCTCTTTCTCATCGTTTATCTCTGCCTGGTCTCTGTCTCTTCTGCCTCTCTCTCCCTTTGCCTTCTCACTGCTGCTCTTTTTGATCCTCTGTCTCTATCCCTCTGCTCTACCTCTGTCTCTACGTCTCTCTGTCTTCTTGCCAAACCTTCTCACCTGCAAACCTCAAACACTCCCCACCTGACCATGCCCCCTCTTCCCCCTGTTCCCCAAACCTCTCACCCGTCAGTCCCCACCTGCCTCCCTCTGTTGTATTGCACACTGCTTGGGCAGGGAACAAGGTGTGATGTTCATGGGAAGAGGTGGAGGGAGCTCTAGGGCCTGGGGGTAGGGGGGTCAGGGCTGGGGGTCTAGGGGTAGGGTCTATGGGGGAGGTATCCTCTGTCCCCCACCTTAGGAGCAGCCACAGCGATCCACCACCATGCCAGGGATCTTGCCGTAGATAATCTGCTGCTTGTCATTGAAGTAGAGCATGTTGATTGGGGACATCTTGGTGGGAGTACAGCAGGGCCCAGCAGAGCCTCTTGGATTAGCCTGTTGCACCAAGTGGGTGTGCGGATACTTTTGCATGAACATGTACTCGCACTGGCCAGAGCAGTAGTTGGCCTTGTATCGTTTAGGCGCGATGATCCAGTCCCAGCCAAAAGCCTCAAAGTCCACTGTGAGGGGGTATCGGCAGCAGCGGGACTCACTCGAGTGCTCATCACAGTCCAGGCCCAGGTTCCGCCGGGACCGTTTTGTGTTCTCTAGGACCCGAAGCTCCATGAAAGGATGCTGGGGGTGAGGGAGAGGAGAAAGAGATGTAATAGAGCCCTGAAGAGTGCTACTCCCTTTCCTTTCTCATCTGCCCCTCAACAGGGGCATCAGAACAGAGACCATTGCCTTCTCAGCTTTTCCCTTGCTCCTATGCCCAGCCCTATCTTCTACCTACTTTTTTCGCAAGCTAGCTATCTCTCCTTCAACTCACCTCTAATTCTCTCCTGGCAACCTGACCCTGATCAGCCCCCTTGGCCCCAGGCCTAATCAACAGCCCATTTTTGTGTTTTCGTGGATCTCCCATTAACACCACCCCAAATCCAATTTCTAGCTGTTTCCTGGCTTGTATCTGAAAAATGATAGCTGCCACTCCCCACCCTACCCACCCCCCAAAAACTGCTCCTCTAGAATCAGCTCCTGGCCCCTGAGAAATAAGGCTGGTGTCCCGCCCCTTCTCATTCCTGATCTACCTTTTTCCAACATCCCACCTCCTCAGGGCCAGGTTACACATATCTGCCACCATCTCAGGCTCCCTGCTCACCAGCCCCTCAGCTCCCGGCCCCAGGGAGGTGACAGCCAGGTCTGTGCCACTGGGATCAAAGGCGTTGATCTCGATGCCCCAGTTGCTCTGTGGCTGTCGGAACCAGCTGTGTAGCACTTGCTTGAAGTCGATGCTCTGCCAGTGGCCTGAGCGTGAGTGCAGCTCAATCTTGAGTGAGCGGATACGGATGTGACGCCGGCCTCCGCCCCCTCCCCCTGCAGTCCCTTCCCCCGTTAGGGGTTTCAGTCGCAAGATCTGCAGGTAGACTGTGGCTGGGCGGGGCACCGGCCGTAGATACACCCACAGCTGGGCCTTCAGTACCTTTGTGAACATCACCTTGGGGCTGAAGTGGAAATGGCAGCAGAGAGGGCTGCCATCTGTCTGCACTGCAGGGTCCGCTGATAAGAGAGAAGGGGCACAGCATCAGCAAAGGGTGTTTGTGAAGGGCGTCAGCAGCATTCTGACATTGTGACAAGTGGCACTGGCAACTTGGACGACTCAGCTTGAGTTTTCCAGTTCTTTACCCTTCTCCTGTGTCTGTCTTGTTGACTACTGTGTCACTGTTACTCAGAGCAGTGCCTCCTTTCTCTATAGGATGATGTCTCTATCAGGCCTTTCTGATCTGCATCCATTCCTTAGTCCATTTGTCCTAATACATAGGCCACCCCCCCCCCGCCAGATAACCTGCACAGAGAGTTATTAGGGATATCCCCTCCCACATGCAGCCTACCATTCCCCCAACATGTAGGGCTCCAAATTTTCAGAACTTTGATGCTCTTCATAGAAGCCAAACCTCATCACACCTGCTGTTCTCAGGGCGCCTTGCCCCATTTCTGCCCTGTTTTGTATGGTGACCAGGTGGAGCCTTGGTACAGCCCCCATTCCCAACCAGATGATCTCAAGAATGGATAACCAGGGTCCAGATAGGGAGCAGGGGCTAACTGTATTCCATGAGGGAAACCAGAATTCAGATCTAGGCTTCTTGCATCATTCCTGCCAGAAACAATACACTCAGAAGAATGGATCAACTCAAGTGCTGACTCTTGTGCATCTGACTCTCCAGACCCTTGAACCTGAGAACAAGTTTCCTCAGCTGTTTCCTCCTCATCATCACCATTATTGCCTCAATTTTTAAGGAAGGGAAAAACTACCTCCATGTTGTTTACTCCTATTGCCCAAAGCTTCAGAAATAAAATTCAACACATCAGATCAACTGCAATGTCTTCTTTTCTCCCCTGTGCTTCCTTTGGTTTCTCAGTCACGTGCCAGTAAGTCTTTACAAAGGTTTAACATCCCAGCTTTACATTTTGGCCCAGTACATCTTGTTCTGGACCAGAAATTGACCCTTCTTGGGTCAAAAGGCTGATTCTCAGCATCTGCCTCTGCTTCCATTTCAGCTCCTCTGGGTTCCCCTTTCTAATCTCTTAAGTCAGTTAGAAAGGCCCTAAATCATGTTTCCATTGGATAGGAATATCCATTTTCACTCTAAATAGACTGAGAGAACAAGAGTCAGGAATGAGCTTCCAGAGCTATGTAAGTATGATCAGGAAGTCCAGGCCCTTATGTATCACGCCAGGTCTTGAGTTCTGTATAATCATGGAGGACTTAGCATCTGTTGTCTCCCATCAGCACTCCCCCACCCCAGAAGAAGGAGGATCCTCCAAGTGAGATGAGGAGGCAAGTGCTCAATGATCTTCATATATTCAGGAATGAGACACAAGTTTCCTCTGGTAGCTTCCTTTCCCTTCGTTCTTCTCTGAGGTCCCAGGGCACTGGTAGTCCTCCCAGTTATTCTGCTCGAGCTGCAATGCTGGTACAATGAGGGAGGATTCAGGGAGTAGAGATTCAGAGATTAGGAGAGTAGCTGGTGCAGGGAAGCTGCCGGTGAGATGGGGCTACTGTGCCTAATTTCATAGGGTTGTCTTTTTTTTCCACCTGTCTTCATTATTAGCTACTAATCTCCACGAGGGTGGAGACTTGTCAATACTGTGTCTGTTCTGCTCACCATTATAGCTTTAGTGCCTCTCATATTACCAAACAGTGTTTAGTAAATGCATGCTGAATGAACTCCCTAAACTCCAAATCTTAAAATATACAGGCAAGTGCCTAAAAGTTCTTTCTGGCGTCTAAACACTGTTCTTTGACTACAAAGTGGGTTTAATCACTGCTGGACTCCTCATTAACCTGTATCTGACCTTTCCCACCAAACTTCTCAGTGATACAGATAATAATTCTTGTTTTATAGGAGTGCTGAGCACTAAATAAAGAATGAAAATAGTAGTAGCTTTCAATAAATGCTGCTTTATTGTTAGGTTTGTAAGCTCTAAGCATACTCCTCTACCTAAGCTGACCCAAGGTTTAGAGATAAGGGATTGGGCACTAGGGCCCAAGTCTTTGGTTTCTTCAGAGTCCCCCATCCCTACCCCAGGGAATCACCATACACTTCTCTCCCAGGGGATGTGGGGACAGTTGGTACTAGAAGGGGCCAAGATGGATGGGGAAAGGGAAAGGGGAAGAGACAGGAGAGAGACTGGAGGTGGTGAGGGAGATAAGAACGGAGAAGAGACTGTTAGTGATGAAGGCAGGTTGGAAGAGATAGTCAAGAAACCTGGAAGAGAAGGAAGGGAGAGAGGAAGATCATGGTAGGGGGAAAAGAAATAAGCTTGGGAGTTGAACACTGGGAGAGAAGGGGGAATGTGAAAGGAGTGGTTGGAGGCTAAAAAGTGAAAGGAGGAAGGTAGCTAAGCCTGGTGGGGTAAAGAGAAAGGGTAGAAAGATACAGAGAGAGGAACAAAGAAGAAGCAGGTAGTGCCACAGAGGAAAACGAGAGGCTGGAGAGAGTCCCCAATACACAGATATAGGCCCAGCTCCCAAGGGGAGGGGAAGGAGCCACATCTGTGTTGGATTGATCGGGTTGGTGGCAGGCAGCAGGTCAGGTTTAGTAGGCGGTGCTGGTCTGGAGAGAGGTCATTGCACTATTTTCAGCAAAAGCCCAACCCCCTCCCAGCTCACCACCTCCTCCTTCACCCCCCCCCCCTCACCCCCTACACACTCTCCTTACCCAGGCTGGAAGGCCTAGGGGCAGGAGGTTGGGCTGAGAGGGCAGGGGCCTCTTGGTGTAGGAGAGGAGAGAGAAACTGAGGGGCTGGGCTTGGCTCCCAGAAGGGCAAGGGGGCTGGGTTCCCAGGATGAAGGCTGGGGTGGGAGAGCCTGAGAGGGTGGAGGGAACTAGGGCAGGCACTGCAGCCTAGGAGAGGTGGGGGCTGGGGTCCAGGGCTGAGTGCTGGGGGAGGGGAGGAAGGGGGAGGGGAGCGGAGGCCATCTCTGCTGACAAACACCTCCCCCGATTAGCAGAGCACAAGTCTCTTATTAAAGCGGGTCCCTGGGGATTAGACTATAAAAGTCTCTTTTTCCTTTTCCCCTCTCTCCCTCCCTTCCCCTCCGCTCCCCCTCCCTCTCAAAAGAGCTCAGCTTGGCTCTTAAAGGGGACGTACAATACCTGGCTGGAGACCCAGTTCCCTAGTTATCCAAGTCCTGAAGTAGAATGAGGGCGGAAGTTCGGGTAGAACCCCACCTACTGGTGTCCTTCCTGGTCCCCCCCCAAGCCTAACCTGCACTGTCCGATCCATGCACGCAGAGTGTATTCACTCCCTACATCCCCATTATGAGGACTAACTCTGGGCTCAAGCCGGTTGGTTAAGGGATGCTAAGGATAGAAGGAGGCAAGGGGAAGTCCACAGCTCCATCACTCATTCTGAAACTCCTCACACACACTATACCACACAGACCAGAGTATCTTTTTCCTCTGTACCCTTCATCTTCTTCCAGCATACTCTTTTTCAGAATTCCTCTACAACTGTTTCATAGAATCCCCACCCCCACCCCTGCCCTCAGTCAATCTTAGATTGACCCTAGCTTCTATAAAGCAGAAACCTTAAGAACACAAGGGAGACTGAGGAACCCAGAGAGATCCCAGGCTTTCACCAACCACCACCACCCTCAGCAAGTTTCCTAGTCCTTGGGTTTTCTTTTCTTTATAAGCCTGGCCAAGTATTGTGCAGTTAGGGTCTGCAGAAAAACTGGTGGCAGTATGAGGCACTCAGCCTCCCAGATGCACACCTGGGTTCCTGTGCCTCTCCCATGGGGGTGGGCCACTAGGAGTCCACCTCAGCCCCCAGCTTTTTATGACCCATCTGCCAATAAACCAGTCCCCCCCTCTTCTGTTCAGAGCCATAAAACTGAACTATTGGGGGGGAGCGACTTTGCCAAATCACTAGGGAATAAGAGAGGGCCTGGTTCCCTGGAGTTGGAGCAGGGAAGGGGTGAAGGGACCTCAGTGGGGGAGGGGAAAGGGAGTCATCTGACCCTAGGGAGAGCTGGGGGTGGGGTGGGGGGGTGTTGGCCTGGATTTTCCAGGCCATAAAATTTCAAAGCAGCTCAAGTCTATTAACATGTTCATCTTCCGTTTGGCCAGGGGCTTGAGTGCCTGGGTTCCCCCACCCTCCTTATCTATTTCTTTCTTTTTCTCCCTAGGTCTCCCTCTCTCTCCTCAAGTCCAGTTTTGAGTAGGGGCGGGTGAATAAGGAAAGGAATGATAAGCTTTGAGTAGCCAAACGGGTGCCCTTAGCCCCAGCGCAATGGAGTTGAGTTCTCTGAGCCCGGTCAGTACCGAGAAGGCATAGCTTTCCCAGCCCTTTGGGAGACCGGGTGTCAGAAGGGCTCTGGTGAAATGGGTGCCCGCTGGGCTGCCAGGAGAGACACCGGGCTGTGGGAGGGACCTCATTCCTGCTGGAGGGAGAAGAGCACTCAGCTCTCTGCAGCCCGGTGGGCGCGTTGCGGAGCAGAGGTGGAAGGGGTGGAGAGTGGCCAAGGCCACTGGGAGCAGAGAGCTCTGCAGCCCGTCTGGGACTGGGGAGGCGGGGGGGGTCCCGAAGCGTCCCGATTCTGTTCTCCAGCCTCTCCTCCATGGCCCTTCAGGACTGAGTTGCTGCCCTTTCCACTCCGCTGCGAATGGGCTCCAGCTTCCCCACACTCCCCGAAACACGGGTCTTTTTTGCATGCCCGGGGTGGGAGGCGGTATCTCGCAACCCTCTCTGTTTGCCCTCCCATCTCGGGGAACCGGAGTGTGCACACAACTCTGCAGCCCGTCTCCACCGCTCGAAAAACTTCTATGGAGCAGCCCCCGCCCCCCAATCCGTCAAGTTTTCGCAGAAAAGGCTTCTGGGCCGGAGCAGCCGGGAGCGCCCCGCTTCGGAGCGGGAGGCGCTCACTTTCCCGGAGCCGGAGCCAGCACCCCACTGCTCGCGCCCCACCGCCCACTTACTCTCCTGGGCCATGCTAATGACAGTCTCCGTGGTGGCGTGGTACTCGTCCTCCTCCAGGAAGTCCTCGGGCTGCAGCGCGTCACCCTGGAAGTCGTGTAGGTCCAGGATCTGCTGCAGCGGCGGCGCCTTGGGCAGCAGCTGCTTCACCACCTCGCGGCTGATGTTGGGCGCCTCCTTGAGCCGCAGTTTGCTCAGGATCTGCGACTTGATGCTCTCCAGGCGCAGCTCGCGGCTGTGCTGCCGCCACACGCACACCGGGCAGCCGTCGGGCTCGGGCGCCACGGACGGGGCCGGCCGGCTCGAGCGCTCCCCCCCGGCCCCCGCCGCCGCCGCCGCCGCCGCCGCCGCCGCCGCGGGGCCCTCGGCCGCCTCCCCCCGGGGCCGCAGCTCCAGGGCGAGGAGCAGGAAGCCCAGCAGCAGCGGGGCCGCGAGCACCATGCTGGAGGGGAGGGGAGGGAGGACTGGGGGGCGGGGACGCCGGAGTCCCGCAGGGAGGGGGCGGAGGGAGAAGGGAGGGAGGAGGAGGGGGTCCGGGCGGCGCGGGATTGGGGGCTGCCCGGCCGAGGGGGGGCCGGGGGGGCCGGGGGCGGCGGGCGCGCGGGCGGGGCGGGCGGGCGGCCGGGGCGGGCGGCTGGGGGGGCCCGAGCCCGGGCCAGGCCCTTTATAGCCCCGGCCCCCGTGTCGTCAGCGGCCGCGATTGGCTGCGGAGCCAACAAAAGAGGCAGCGCTGTCATCCGAGGCGAGAGAGGGAGCCGGAGAGAGCCGAGGAAAAGAGAGAGAGAGAGAGAGAGGGAGGGAGAGAGGGAGCGAGGGCCCAGAGAGAGATGAAGAGATACTGGGGTGAGGGTGAGGAAAGGAGAGACAGTGAGAGAAAGTCAGAGTCAGAGAGCCCAAGAAGAGACAGAGAGATAAAGGGGCAAGAGACAGATCAGACACAGAGATAGGTACAGCAGGAGGAAGAGGAGAGAGAGACAAAGGGGGATAAGAGAGAGTCAGACGGGAGAAGACAGAGGGGAGACTTAGCTAGACACGGAGACAGAGAGGGAAAGAGGCTGGTATAAACTAGTGGGACAGTTAGAAGGGGAGAGTCAGGGACAAAGACGGGAGAGAGACCACCGGGAGAAGAGATGTACGGCTGGACAGGAGGAAGGGATGCAAGTCCACAGAGCCTGAGCACAAGAGTCAGGGGTGCAGAGAGATGGGAGCAGGGACAGAGAAACTGATGGGACAAAGACCAGAGTCCTGGGAAAGAGAGAGAGGGAGAGGGCGCCTGGGTGGCTCAGATGGTTAAGCGTCTGCTTTCGGCTCAGGTCATGATCCCAGGGTCCTGGGATCGAGTCCCGCATCGGGCTCCCTGCTCCTTGGGAGCCTGCTTCTCCTTCTGCCTCTCTCTCTCTCTCTCTCTCTGTCTCTCATGAATAAATAAATAAAATCTTTAAAAAAAAAAAGAGAGAGAGAGGGAGAGAAATCAAGAGGGAGAGGCTTGGGAGTTGCCAAGGGAGACCCTGAGGAGGCAGACACAGAGGATCAGGGGAAGGCAGAGATGAGAAGACAGAGACTTTTGAGGAGAGGAGAGACCGCACAGTGACAGGGTCAGCCTTGGTGGGAGTATGGAGAGCCTGAGGGGGAGGAGGTGGGGAATTTGAGCCCAGAGGAGCCCCAGCTACTGGAGGTAGCCCAAAGAAAATGTTTAAAGAAGCTATGGAGGGGGGCGCTTGGGTGGCTCAGTCAGTTAAGCATCTGCCTTTGGCTCGGGTCATGATCTAAGGGTCCTGGGAGGGAGCCCCACATCAGGCTACCTGCTGAGTGAGGAGTGTGCTTCTCCCTCTCCCTCTGCCCCGACCCTGCTCTCTCTTTCAAATAAAAATCTTAAAAAAAAAAAAAAAAAAAAAAAAGAAGAAGCCATGGAGGGCAGCATCAGGCTGGGCTCATTGGGAGATCAGGAACAGTGAGATGGACGGAAGGATGGGACATGGGGGCTAGCAAGGGAGACCAGGAGAGAAAGAGGCCAGAGATAATCTGAGCAGGTGGGGAAGTGGTGGGAAGGCCTGAGACAAGAGCAAGTCTTGAGGGGTAGAGAGTCAGCAAGCTGGAAAGACAGGAGCAAGGGACCACTGGGGTGGATGGGTGGGGGTAGGAGGAAGCAGGCTGGAGACCACTATGCTTGCAGAGGAATCTGGACCTCTGAATTCCTAGTTATACTTTTGCATCTGCAGGGTCTTAGAAGTCTGAGAAGGCTCTTGTAATCGCAGGGGTGGGAATGAGAGAGATGTCTGAGTTGGGGACAGCAAGTTGCAAAAGGAGAAACCTAGATGTGGGACCAGCCCTAGTTTCCAGGTATGACCCTGGGTACAGCCAGAGGGCAGAGTGGAAGAGTGTTAAAATGCTCCTGAGGTGCTTGACTTCTGGTTCTGGATTCCTCTTCTCGGTCCTCAGTTTCTCCAGGCTGATTTCTTGAGTCCAAAGCCCTGGAGGTCAATAGACAACCAATAGATTGAAAATGTTTGAGCGGGAGGGGGTGTGTGTGTGTGCCCGGGTGGCTCAGTCGGTTGGGTGTCTGCCTTTGGCTCCGGTCCTGGGATTGGGTCCATTGGCTCTCTGCTCAGTGGGGAGCTGCTTCTCCCTCTCCCTGCTGCCGCCCCCTGCTTATGTGCGCGCTCTCTCTGTCAAATAAATAAATAAAATCTTTAAAAAAAGAAAGAAAGAAAATGTTTGAGGGATCAGGTCTCGCTCATTTCCTGGTACACACAATGTTCACTGAGTAAAGAGATGAACATTATTGGGCTTCTCAGGCAGAATAAAGAGACACCAGTTTCATCTCTGGATTAGAGCCCAAGAGAATGTCTTAAAATGGCTTGATGGAACACCAGGTATAAGGACAAAGTTGGGCTGGGGAGCTGTAGTGAAATGAGGAAAGAAACTGGAGGTCCAAGTGTGAGGCAGGAAGGTTGGGTAGGGATCAGGAGGACCAGGCTGGGGAGCTTTGAAGAGATAAATGTTTCCATGGAGAACAGGAACAAAGACTGCAGCAGAATGCAATACATTTAGACAGCTGGTTCTCTCCTTTGTTTTGGACCAAGACATGGGCATCTCAACATTTAATCAACTTTCTTCGTCTATAAGATGAATATCACACTGTCCCTCAACTAGTTGTGAGGATTACATAGTAATCAATAGTGGCCTTCATGTGCTCTTTCTTCATGATTCTCTTCTTTCCTTTCTGATTTCTTAGACTAGTGATTGCTTTTATCACATATTCTGGCATAGCCCGTTCTCTAAAATATTTCTCTGATGTCATTTCTTCAGTAAAATTGCAAACTCCTTGAGAGCCGAGGTGGTGTCACCTCCTTCTCCTTCCTCAGAGGAGGTGGCCCAACCTTCACTTTCTCACCAAGTGTGTTTCTATTGGTAGGTCTATGAGGGATGCAAAGATAAATTTCCTCCAGAAACATTTAGACTGGACAGGACACTAGATAAACAGTACCAGCCAAAACTCCAAGCCAGATGCCTCCTTGATATTTCCATCTGGATGTCCCAAGGCACCTCAAACATCATGGGTTAAATATGATAATTAGAGAACTCCTTCTCTCCCCCCAAAATGTGCCCCCATCTTGCTGAGGCACATTTTCATTTTACTGAATGACAAGCATCCAGGCCAGAAACCTGGAGGTAGACTTCACCTTCTTTCTCTTGATCATCTCTGAATCTTTGCATAAGTTGTTTCCTCTTCCTAGAACAACTCCCCTTCCTACCTCCACTGCCCACACTCCCCAGTCTCTTGGCCAAATTTATTCTTTCTTCAGGTCTCAGTATAGACCAGATTTTAGACATGTGTCTTCCACGAGTTTGTTGCAGACTCCCAAGCTGAGAGTAAATGCTCTTCCTAGCTACATCTGCACCATTCTGTGTGGTATGCAGGTTACTCTCACATAGCTTCTAGTCTAGAACTAGGCTGCCTGGGCTCAAGGTCCAGCCCTCCCACCTTTCTGGCAGTGTGAACTTGGCTCTTTATGCCTCAGATTCCTTATCCTTAAGATGGGGATAACAATATTGTAGTTATTTCATAAGGTTATGAGGATTAACTGCCTGACACACAATTCTTTTTTTTTTCTGACACACATTTCTAAATGAGTTATTAGTCATTACTATTAACCCCATTTATCACCCTTACACCGTGAGTGGGACCCAAGAGAGCACGAAGTTTTTCCACCAAAGTGTTCCTTAGCTCCTTTGAATGAAGAATGAATGAACTCTGTTAACTGGATCTGGTCAGAGCCGGGTTGGGGAGAGAAAACTGGATATTTATGGCCATGAGGAGTTATGGGTGTCTGCCAAATGCCAGAGAGCAAGAGTCAGGAGCAACGTGTGAGACAGGAAAGGATTTCCGATTTCCACCTCCTGGCTTCGTCCCCACCAGTTCCAGGACTGGGCTTAATCCAATGAGTGAGCAAGACTGCCATCTGGTGGTAGAATCTGGAATTTTAGCTTCTTGGAGGTGGGACTAAAACTGTTTTGTTTTGCATACTTTGCATATTTTCACTTTAGATTTCTAGTCCAAGAAGTTCTATATCATAATGCATTAAGCCTTGTTCCTCTCACCTGCCCCTCCTACATCTTGCTTCTTTTCTTAGTTCCCTCAGGTTTGGTTACTGTTGGGTTCCCCTGAGTTGCTGGAACTAATCCCTGGGAGGTCTCTTTCGGGAGCTTCAGACTTCCAGCTGCCCTAGACCTAGTTCCCAAGGGGGTGCCCCTGCAGGCTGCACGGAAAAGGAGCTGGGAGAGATCTGGACCTTTAGATCTTTACTCATCCCAATACAGGCTAACCAGGGGTTGGGGCCCCGCCCACTGTCCTGGTCTCCCTGGCAACTGTCTTCCTGCCAGGGGTGCCCCTCTCCGGCGTTACCCAGGCAACCTTCAAGGCCCGCCTCCTTCAAGGTCCTGACTGGTTCATAGCAAATGTGGGTCGGGGCCTAAGGGAAGGCCTTAGGGTTGGAAGACTGCGAGTCGTGCCTGGAGGGAAGCAGGAGGTGTCCCAGGGGGAGGGAATGAGGTTTCAGGAGCTACTGCAGGAAAGAGGGGCTTGTGTAGCCTCCGGTAGAGGGTCTGTTCCATCCTCAGGCAAAGGAACTGTAGCTCTTGGGAGCTGGGCGCCAGGGTTCAAGGCCAGAGACCCCGGGGCCACTCTCAGAGCAGACACTAGAACTGGAGAACCTCTGTAAGGAGGAGGGACCCCTGTTACCCTGCATCCCTAGCCCGCAGACTACCCCGCACACCTAAACTGTACTGTCCATCAGAGCTGTGTTAGTGGGCAGCAACTCAGGATCCCTATTGCCATCTCTTCTCACGTTTTCCTCCTAAAGCCCCTATTTTTAGGATCAGTGGTTCATTCCCTGGCACCGCTGGTCTTTCCAAGGAGGGAAGGGGCTGGGGTCATTGCGAAGCTGCTGAGGGGAAGTTGCTGAGGGGCTTCCCTACCAGGCTTGCTTCCCCCGTCCCCTGCCCTCCCAGCCTGAGCCTCTGGGAATGTGGTATGGGGAGGCTATTCTGGGCGGGGGCTGGAATGTTAGTGGAATGGACCCCTCCCAGGTCTCTGCCCACAAAGCCTGAAGCCCCCAGAGAGGACCTCACTGTGTAATTACCGTCCTCTTGCACACCAGGCTCGAAACCCTATAATTATCCTGCTGGATCTCCTAGCAGGCCTGTTAACCTCTTTAACCCCAGGGCCCTCGAAGAGAAGTTGGAGATCAGACAGAGGGCGCCAAAGAGTTTGTATTTGGGGGGAAGCAGGTGGAGGTGGAGTACAACTGGGGAACTCAAGAGTCATTTGGAGTCACGTCTTCCTTTGCCGCTGGCCTTCCAGAAGACAGCCCTGCCCCACCTCCCTCAGCTTCCCTTATCCTCTTAGGGCAGGCCCCGCCCTCCAACTCCACAGGTGGACCCTCTTTCCCACCTTCCTTTGGTCTCCCCAGGCATCTCCCCTCTTTCTTTTTCTTTTTCTCTTTCTTTCTTTCTCTCTCTCTCTCTTTCTTTCTTTGTTTGTTTCTTTCTTTTCTTTTTCTTTCTTTGTTTCTTTGTTTCTTGTTCTTTCTTTCTTTCTTTGTTTCTTTGTTTTTCTTTATTCTTTCTTTTTCTTTCTTTCTTTCGTTTCTTTCTTTCTTTGTTCCTTTCTTTTTCTTTCTTTTTCTTTCTTTCTTTGTTTCTTTCTTTATTCTCTTTTTCTTTCGTTCTTTTTCTTTCTTTCTTTTTCTTTCTTTCTTTCTTCTTTCTTTCTTTGTTTCTTTCTTTTCTTTCTTTATTCTTTCTTTTCTTTCTTTCTTTCTGTTTCTTTCTTTTCTTTCTTTCTTTCTCTTTTCTTTCTTTCTTTCTCTTTCTTTCTTTTCTTCCTTTCTTTCTTCTTTTTCTTTTCTTTCTTTCCCTTCCTTCCTTCTTTCTTTCTTCTTTCTTTCTTTCTCACCAATTGCCCTCTCTCCAGGCCCAGGCCCAACATGGGGTCCTGCTGGGGGCGGTGGTCAAGCTGCCCCCATGCCCAGTTTGGCCAACAGGAGGCACCTGCTGGTCAAGGGAAAGGATGGGTCGAAAGGAGGGGTCTGAGCCCAAAGCCTGCTTCTCCTTCTCCAGGGACTTCAAAACGCTGGGAGGCCTTTTGTCACCGCAGGAGGTGACAAAGTCTGATTTGGGCTGCTAGGTGAGGGGGGCTGGAGTCGGGAATGCTCAGAGGGAAGCTAATGTCCAGGAGAGAGCCCAGGGCAGCGAAGATCAAGGTTGTTGCCAAGTGAGGGGTGTGTGTGTGTGTGTGTGTGTGTGTGTGTGTGTGTGTGTGTGTGTGTGTGTGTGTGTGTGTGTGTGTGTGTGTGTGTGTGTGTGTGTGTGTGTGTGTGTGTGTGTGTGTGTGTGTGTGTGTGTGTGTGTGTGTGTGTGTGTGTGTGTGTGTAGCAATGGTGAGGGTGTGTGGATGGCCAGAAGATCTGGCTGGGGTCTGGGAATGGGAACCAGAAATTAGAGATGTGAGGGCATTAGAGACTTCTCTGGGCTCTGCCTGGGGGTGCCAGCGACCCCCAGCCACTCAGACCCTGCCTCATCTCCTCACTTCTGGTTCCCTGAACTGCAAGGCCACATGCAGGGGGAGGAGTCTACTGTGTGGATAGCCTGAGTGAATGCTCCCCAAGGCCTCCTGTGCTCTGCTGCATCCCCCCCACCTATGTCAGGGGTGCCCCTGGCATCCAGGGCTTCTCTTTGGCACAGCCCTACCCACACTGTACTTTTGTCTGTGCCTACAGGTTGGAATCATCTTGAAGGCAGAACCATGTATTACTCTTCTCCATAGAGGCCCAGTGCCCGGCATGTTTAGGGCTTTCAATGGATGGGTGGATCGATGGATGCCCCAAGGAACAGATAGATGCCTGAAGTAACCACCCCATCCCATCATTGCCTTTTCTCAATGCTCCCATGTTCCTATCTGCTCCATCCCAGGGGAAAACTTAGTTGTACAGGTCTGTGATTCTCAGGTGGAGACCACCGCCTCCTGAGCCGGCCCTGGATCAGAACCACACAGCAGCTGACCTCCTGGGCCAGGCTGTGCATGAAGATGCCACGGGACGGGGCTGCCTGCCCTGCTCACTCACCTGCTGGGCACCTAGAGTGACCCCATGGGCAATAGTGAGGAGGCTGGGACAGGAACCAGACAAGGTTGGGGAGAATGAGGGGCCAGAAGTCAGGGGCTGGGGCCCAAGGAGCAGAGAAAGGAACAGGCAAGGACAGAGGAAGAGTGCTGAGGATGGAACCTGGGCAGTGGGGGGTGGGGTGGGCTTGGAACCAGAGTGGGGCCCTGGGGCTTGAAACGGGGCTCTGGGCCAAGGCCAAGGTGGGAAGGAGGGACGGAAGGAGGCTGTTGTTCCCCCCCCCCACCCTTTCCTTGGCCACCTCAAGTGGGGTGGAGTCCAGATATCTATTTATTTATTTTTATAGAATTTTATCTTATTTTATTTTTTTGAAGATTTTATTTATTTATTTGACAGAGAGAGACAGAAAGAGAGGGAACACAGCAGGGAGAGTGGGAGAGGAAGAAGCAGGCTTCCCGCGGAGCAGGGAGCCCGATGCGGGGCTCCATCCCAGGACCCTGGGATCATGACCTGAGCCGAAGGCAGACGCTTAGCTTAACGACTGAGCCACCCAGGTGCCCCTAGATATTTCTCAAAGCAAAATCATTTTCATTCCGATGAGCCTCAACACAGGGTATGCTAAAGCCTTAAGGTAACAAAGGCTGACGGTAACAAAACTGATCCCTTTAAATCTCTTTTTCGACCCTTACAACTGTCCTGTGAAGTGTGGCCCTGTGAGGTGGGGAAGGGAGTAGTTTTCCCTCTTGCTTAACTGGGAGGAAGCTGAGGCTCAGGAAGGGTGAAAGTTTAGCCAGGGTCGCCCCTTTCTTACCAAGCAGAGCGTGGGGCACGTGCAGAGTCCCTGTGTCACTTCGCTGCAGGTTGCCCAGAGCCTTGCTTTCCTTGCAGAGAGGATGTAAGGTGACTTTGGCAGTGATGGTGTTCTCCTGGGTACTAGGGGCGCTGTGACCTCGTCTTGCCCAGACAGCTGGTGGGGGGGGGCGGAGGGCGATCAGAGAGGGCCGCCACTGACTCCACCAATCAGGGCAGCTCTGACCTTGCCCTTGTTTTGACCTAACCCTGTAGTCTGGGAGCTGCCATCAAGCACCCAGGCCTCCCTTATAACTAAAGCTGGGGTCTTCGGATTTAAATTTCAGTTCCCGGGGCGCCTGGGTGGCTCAGTCGTTGGGCGTCTGCCTTCGGCTCGGGTCACGTTCCCAGGGTCCTGGGATCGAGCCCCGCATAGGGCTCCCTGCTCCGCGGGAGGCCTGCTTCTCCCTCTCCCACTCCCCCTGCTTGTGTTCCCTCTCTCACTGTGTCTCTCTCTGTCAAATAAATAAAATCTTAAAAAAAAATAAATTTCAGTTCCCTAATTCATTTTTAAAAGATTCTTTTTTTAAAAGATTTTATTTATTTATTTGAGAGAGAGGGAATGAGAGGTGAGGAGGGGCAGAAAGAGAGAGAGAGAGAGAGAGAGAGAGAGAGAGAAGCAGACTCCCTGCTGAGCAGGAAGCCGGGTGCGATGCGGGGCTCCATCCCAGGATGGAGAGATCCTGACCTGAGCCGAAGGCAGGCGCTTAACTGACTGAGCCACCCAGGCACCCCAAGATTTTTCTTATATTTAAGTAATCTCTACATCCAACTCGGGGCTCGAATTACAACCCCGAGATCAAGAGTCGCATGCTCTACCGACTGAGCCAGCCGGGCGCTCCTAAGTCTCAGTTCCCTGATTCAGACCCAACCCCTGACCTTCAGTTCCAGCCATTACCCTTCCTACCCTCCCTAGCAGAGATGGCCTTGATGCTGATGCACCCTTTGGTGCCTCTATCTCCTGTCCTCTCCCCCTCTTCCTCCTCCCCAGCCTTTCCCTGGCATCTGTTTTCCCCTATCTCCTCCATGCCTCCCCCTCCCTAGCCTCCCCTGTACCTCCCAGCTGTCCTCAGCTCTTTCCTTCCCTTCTCTCTCCTCCTGTCCTTCCCAGTCTCCTCACTCCTTTCCCAAGCCCCCCACCCCTGCTGGCCTCTGCAGGTGGCAGTTCCTAGGTCATGGGGCTTCTCCTACCAGGGTACCCACGGCTTATCCCTGAGCCGGCCCCTCCTAGTGGGATGCAGGCAGGCACAAGGGGCCTACTGGGTGGAGGGAGAAGGTATACATGCAGCGGGTGCTAGGCTCCCTGTGTGGATCTGGGCTTCAGAAGGCCTTGGGTGCTGGGGAGGGGCAAGGGTGCTCACTCCAGCTCACCTACCAGCAACCAGTGCCAGGCACCCAAGGGACAGCGGCATGAGCTAATGAGGGCAGTCGCATAGCTGGATGGCATACCTGGATGCCAGGTGCTTGGAGCAGGTGCTGGGGCTCTGAAGGCCATGGTGTGAGGGGCCAGGTCCCAGTCAGCTGATTCCCTGCTCAGAGGGACACAGGGCTGTATGCTGATTTTCCAGACTAGGGTAGTGGGCCACTTATGTGTGTGTGTTAAAATACATTTGACATAAAATCTACCAACTGAACCACTTTAAGAGTACAGTGCAGCGGCACTAAGTGCCTCTGCAGTGGCGTGCAACCACCCGTGCTACCCATCTCCAGAACTGCTTCATCTTACCAAATGGAGCCCCAGTGATCGCCAATCCACCCAGCCCCCGGCAACCACCCTTCTACTCTCTGTCTCTATGAATTTGACCAGGCATGGGCTTTCCTTGCCCTCCCGCTTCCGGCTCCACACTGGCTGCTCTCCAGGGGTGTCCCCGGCCCTCCCCTCTTCCATGTTCCCTGCACCATTCTTTCTCTCCCCTTGCTTGGCCAAGCTGCTACCACCACTCTGCGCTCGCCACCATTTGCTCCCAGCTTCTTCCCCTGGTGCTCCTCTCCCAGGCCCTGGTGCTCCTGACATCCCCCTCAGCTCTGCCCTTGCCCACCTGGATGTATCCACCTTCCTCTCCTTCCTTCTGGGGCCAGCAGGTGCTCCGGATCCTGCCCTGACATGGCTCTGGAGAAGGCCATCCTATCCAATGGCCTTCCCTTGTTTCTCACTCAGATTGACCTTTCTATACTGTTTGATGCTCCTGGCCACTGTCCCCTCCCCGTCCTGACGTTCTCTTTCCTCTTGCCCCCAGGAGAGAGTGGAAGAACACAGGCTCTGGAACCCTCAGAGATCTGGGTTCCAACTCGAACATAGGCCTTTACTGGCTAGGACTCTGGGCATGTCATTCCCTGTCACGGAGTCTCAGTTTCCTTATCTCTAAAACAGGACAAGGTGTACAGATCTTGAAGGGTTGTGTGAGGGTCAAATGAGCTAATGTGTATAATGCCATTCCTGAGCCCAGCAGCGTGTAGGGGTCCAGCTTGGCAGCTTCCTTCCGCCTGTTCCTGAGATGTAAGCTCTGTCTTTGTTTTCTTCTCTTGCTCTGGCCCTCACCCATCTAAGAATTTATTTTTTAAAGATTTTATTTATTTGACAGAGGGAGCACAAACAGAGGGAGAGGGAGAAGCAGGCTCCCTGCTGAGCAAGGAGCCCGATGTGGGATGCAATCCTAGAACCCTGGGATCATGACCAGAGCCGAAGGAAGCCGCTTAACCGACTGAGCCACCCAGGCGTCCCACCCATCTAAGCGTTTAGATAGCACTTTTTCTCTCTAGTCTGACTACCTCTCTCCTGAGTTTCACATCCACAATTCCCGGTGGACATCTCCACCTGGGTGCTGCTTTCGTGCCTCCTGCCTCGGGTGACCACCACCTTTTCCCCTGGGCGCCCAGGTTCGGAAGCTCTGAGTCATCTCGGACTTTTCTTACTTCTCCCCTTCCACAGGTAAGCAGTCATCCTGCCCTCTGAAATGCCACTCAGACTTCCTTCTCGTCCGTGGTTCCAGCCTTCATCACCTCTCCCTTGGGTGGTAGCTGTGATGTCTCAACTATCTTCTGGGCCACCTGCTATTCATTCCCCTTTCTTTTTATTAGGTTTAATTTATTTATTTGTCAGAGAGAGAGAGAGCGCACAAGCATGGGGTGCAGCAGGCAGAGGGAGAAGCAGACTCCCTGCTGAGCAGGGAGCCCGATGCGGGGCTCGAACCCAGAACCCTGGGATCATGACCTGAGCCGAAGGCAGATGCTTAACCAACTGGGCCACCCAGGTGTCCTTCATTCCCCTTCCTTCCTTCCTTTTTCTTCTTTCAAGTTTTTTTAAATAATCCCTACACCCAACATGGGGGTTGAACTCATGATCCCGAGATCAAGAGTTGCATGCTCGGGGCGCCTGGGTGGCTCACTCACTTAAACATCCAATTCGATTTCAGCTCAGGTCATGATCTCAAGGTCTTGACATTGAGCTCCGCATTGGGCTCCATGCTCAGTGTGGAGTCTGCTTGAGATTCTCTCTCTTCCTCTTCCCCTCCCACTTGTGCTCTCTCTTTCTCTAAAATAAATAAATCTAAAAAAAAAAAAAATCACATGCTCTTCTGGCTGAGCCAGCCAGGCACACCCTCTCCTTATTTCAAGGTAGGCCCAACCCCAAGATCGCTCACCCTTTCCAAAACTCCCCACCACATCCCACTGCCTTTAGGACAGTCCCAACCTTGGGGCACCTGGCTGGCTCAGTTGGTAGAGCATGGGACTCTTGATCTTGGGGTCATGGTTTTTTTTTTTAATTAATTAATTAATTAATTTGACAGAGAGAGACACAGCGAGAGGGAACACAAGCAGGGGGAGTGGGAGAGGGAGAAGCAGGCTTCCCGCCGAGCAGGGAGCCCGATGCGGGGCTCGATCCCACAACCCTGGGATCATGACCTGAGCTGAAGGCAGACGCCTAACGACTGAGCCACCCAGGCGCCCCGGGGTCATGGGTTTGAGACCCACGTTGGGCATAGGGTTTGCTTGACAAACCAAACAAAACAGCATAGCCTTCTAGGTCCTCAATAGTCCTATCACTTAGACTGTTTTTTAATTTAAATTTTTTTTTTTTTTTTAGGGAGAGGGAGCTCACACACACACTAGCAGCTGGGGAGGGACAAAAGGAGAGGGGGAGAGAGAGTCTTAAGCAGGCCCTGAGCCCAGCAGCCTGATACAAGATGCAGGGCTCATTCTAACGACTCAAATCATGACCTGAACCAAAATTAAGAGGCGCTTAACTGACTAGAGCCACCCAGACGCCCCAAGACTCTCTGCTTTTTGCTTCATCTATTGTTTTGTGAAATATTCCAAAGCAAATACAGATATGACATTTCACTCTTAAATATTTTAGTATGCATCTTTTTTTTAGTATTCATCTTTAAAAAAATAGAGTAGGGGTGCTTGGGTGGCTCAGTTGGTTAAGCGTCTGCCTTCGGCTCAGGTCATGAGCCCAGGGTCCTGGGATGGAGTCCCGCATCGGGCTCCCTGCTCAGCAGGGAGTCTGCTTCTCCCTCTGCCTGCCACTCCCCCTGCTTGTGCTCTCTCTCTCTGACAAATAAAATCTTAAAAACAAATAAAAAAGAGTAATTTTCTTATACAATCATACTATCATCACAGCTAACAAAATTATATTTTCTCATGTCTAATTCTCAGTCCATATTCAAATTTCCTCAGTTGTTCCCAAAATGTCTTTCACAGTTCGTTTGTTCAAAGATTTAATCAAAGACCAAGCATTATACTTGGTTGTTACGTGTCTAAAGTTTCTCAGTCTTGACTTCAGACCACTTGCCCATCCATTTTTGCCACATCCTTCCGGAACACTTTGAGCTAGCCAACCTCAGGCTGCCATTGACTTTGAAAATTACTTTTTTTATACTTGGCTCTTTCCTTGTCTCTGGAACTGAGAGCTTGTTTCTTTATTCTCTAGAGTCACCTCAGAAAGTACCAGCCACCTTTGTGATACGAAATCTGTTCTTTTTCCTCTGGGGCAGAGGCAGCACCTGTCCCACCCTCTGAGACTGTCTGCTTTCCACCAGCGGATTTTGTGTCTGTTCACAACGTGGGCTTAGCTCTGTCTGCTGGCAAACGGCAGGGCCACTGTCTTCCTTGCCTTGCTGGCCCCCCCGCCCCTGCCCCCCCATCTCCTGTGCATAGCACATGCCTGGCATCTAGAGGCAGCACACTAAAGAAACTAATGAATACCCTTCTTGTAGCATCTCCGCTCCTCTTCCGCTGCCTGCCTACTGTGATAACCCTAGGAGCAAAGTCCAGAATGGGCTTGGTGTGCCTTGCTGGAAGGTTGTGATCCTGGAAACTGGTTCTTAGCTCAGCCCAGAGCTCTTTCCTTTTGCTCTTACAGCTTCTTTCCTTCTTTGTGTACACATACAAAGACTCAGGAAGTGGTTCTTAAGTCAGGACCGTAAGAACCTAAGGGGTGGGGCCCAGGCTGGGGTAGCTCAGAGTAACCGCTGGTTCTGTCCTTGGGCTGTCGACACAACTCCTTCTGGGAACCACCATGGCACACAATGGAGGGAGGCAGCTTGAGGCCGCCCCCTCCCCTTCCAGCCTTCACCTGGCTTTGCTCCCAGGTATATGAAGTGCTGCCTGCTAGGATGGGATGGGGAAATCCAGAAGATACACCCATGCCTGCTTCGGTGTCCTCCCCCACCTGATTGATCCAGGAGTGGCGGGAGCATAGACCTTGCCCACACTCCCCCAGAGGGAGGGACCGCACCCTGACTGGCTTCCTCCGGTTCTCAGCCCACTACTCCGGAGCCCCAGAAAATGGAGAAGGGACTAACAGAGAGGGGGACAGGAACACCCACTCTAGAATGTTGGGGGACTCCCAGGTCGTGAGGCCAGGGACTTTCTGGAAGTGTTTGTTCTGAACCCACCCGATCCCAGGGAGCTAACAGCGCCCTCTGCCGACTGGGCGATGGGGGTGGGGGCTCCAACAGAGACGCGAGCCAGAGGAAAGGAGTGGGCCCCGGGGCGGGGGGGGGAGAATGAAGACCTCTTGAAGACCACCTCGTCACCTTGCCTCAGCCCAGCCGCCCGGCGCGGGCGCTCAGTCTGTAGCTCCGGGCCGCTTTCCCCGCCTTGGCTCGCACACGCTTCCTCCGTTTGCTCGAACCGGGCGGAATCAGGCGCCGCTGGGTCCCGCCCTCCCAGCCCGAGGCGGCACGGGGGCCGGGGGCACCAGGAGGACCCCAGGCACCCTGAGGTCCTGCCCTCGGCGCCTTCCGTTCGCGGGGGTGGATGCTGCCTTCCCGGGAGGGGCCACGTGGCCCTGGCCGGGCGGGAGGCTCGGCCCTCCCCTCGCCGGCCTGGTGACTCAGGCCGCAGCTGTTCCCGAGTCACATGAGGGAGGCAGGCGGCCACTGGGCGGAGGAGGCGGCGGGGGAGGGGGCTGCGGCTGGAGGCCGGGGCGGGGCCGCGCGGCGGGCGGGGCCGCAGCCGGGGGGGCGCCGCTAGAGAGCCCCTGAGCCGCGGCTGGAGAGGAGCGCACAGCCTCGGGGAGCGCAGGTGAGGCCGCGGGGCCCACGGGCGGCCTCAGTCTGGGTGGGAGGTCGCGAGCAGCGTCCTCCGCTGGGGCCCGCCCCGAGTCCCCGAAGATCCGCCGCGCTCCCGAGGCCCTCGCAACTTTGCAACTTTGCAAAGTTCCGGAGGCCCGGGCGGGGTGCGGTGGGGGGCCGGCTGTGCTTATGTTTTGGGGGAGGTCAGAGCGCAGGGGAAGGCGGCTGGGGGGGGGTCGCGCTTGGGCCGAGGACCGTTTGTAGCGGCTGGCTGGGTGGGAGGGGGTGTTGGGCGCTGGGGGGCTGGCGGGCCGAGGGTGGGCGTCGGGCTCCGGCCTCGGTCGGCGCCCTGGGATCCCGCCCGGGAGGCGGCGGGGCGGGTCCGGGCTTCGCGGCGGTCGCCCCCACCCCTCTCCAGCCCGGGAGAAGAGGGGCCTGGGAGACGTGGATCTGACCGCGGGTTTCCGGGTGGGAGGGGCCGGGAATGGGGGCGGCGCAGGGAAGGCCTCGAGGGCCGGCAGGGAGCACGGAAACCGAGGTCCCCCCTCGGCCGGGTCTCATCTCCCTGCGCTCCCCTCTTCCCCAGGCCCGGCAGCCATGGCGGTGGAAGGAGGAATGAAATGTGTCAAGTTCTTGCTCTACGTTCTTCTGCTGGCCTTCTGCGTGAGTGGGAAGGGGGACGATGGGGGCGCGCTGGCAGGGTGCGGGGAGACCGGGATCCGGAGTGTTGAGGGCTTGAGGGGCCGAGAATGAAGGCAGCTGGAGACCAGATGCGGGAGAAGAGCCCGGGGAACAGGCCTAAGACAGCATGGCCACCCCACCCCCTCCAGCTTTCGGGGTCGTCTAGAGGCTTGTTTGGACCACGAATGGACAGCGTGGGTGCAGAGCACCCTCCCCCTCGCCCCTTCTGGCCCTTCCTGTCTGGTGACCCAACTACTTGTGATACCGGGCAATGGGGCAACCAGCCAACGGCCGGCCTGATGGCTATCGCTGTGGGCCTTCCCTCTCCTCCCCACCCTCCCCTCCCCTCCCCTCCCCTCTCCCTTACCCCTCATTCCTTTCCAGTCCCTCATTCCTTTCCAGGCCCTCATCCCTCATCCCTCCTCTTAGCTGCTTGGGGGTGGGGAAGGGCTCTGCCCACCTCAGTTTGCTCCTGTCCTGGGCTCCTGGCTTCAGAGACTGCTCTTTGTCAAGGGAGGGGCACACCACTCCTGCCTTTTTTTCTTCTCCTTTCTCCTCCCTGGCCTAGTGGGCCTGAGGAAGCCTAGTCACAGCTGATGAGGATGGGGCGGGCTCTGGAAGACAGTGAGAGGGCAGTTCTGGGAGCCCTTGAGGCGCAGGGGAAGCACCACCCTAGGTGAGGAGTACGTGCCCTGGGGTCAGGGCTTTCTGGGAACTTCTCTTCTGGCATTTGATCACACTGTGGGGCCAGTATGGGACACCCTCTTCCCCTGCAGTCGTTTCCTGGAGGTGTGCGGCTCTGCCTCGCTGGGATGGGGCTACGGCTGTGTCCTGGGTGTACCTGCTGCCCTCCACCACGGAGGGCTGACGGGTTGTGGGGCTGGCCTCACCCTGACCTGCCCTTCTCACAGGCCTGTGCAGTGGGGCTGATCGCTGTGGGTGTAGGGGCCCAGCTGGTCCTGAGTCAGACCATCACCCAGGGGGCCACTCCCGGCTCCCTGTTGCCCGTGGTCATCATCGCAGTCGGTGCCTTCCTCTTCCTGGTGGCCTTTGTGGGCTGCTGTGGGGCCTGCAAGGAGAACTACTGTCTTATGATCACGGTGAGCTGGGTGTGGGGCCAGCGTGGGGGTCCGGGGCTGCAGGGAGGGTGTCCACGGAGGGGGCTCACGAGCTGAAGTGAGGAAAACCTTTATGAGTGAGCTAGAGGCTGGCTGGGCCACAGCAGGCCGCTCTCACCAAGACTCCAAACCTGACCCCTGTCCACCGTGCCTGCAGTTTGCCATCTTCCTGTCACTCATCATGCTGGTGGAGGTGGCCGCAGCCATTGCTGGCTATGTGTTTAGAGACAAGGTAAGCTGGGGAAAAGGGGAGGGCCCTACCTCAGAGGTCTGGCTGCTCTGATATGTGTGAGCCCTGAAGTTTGACCTCAACAATGCTCCTTCCTCTTCCCAGGTGATGTTAGAATTTAATAAGGACTTCCGGCAGCAGATGCAGAATTATCGGAAGGACAACCGCACGACTTTGGCCCTGGACAAGATGCAGGAAGATGTGAGTGAGGTTGCTGGGAGCAGGGGTAGTGGGGGAAGAAGATTCTTATCTTCACATTGAAGGCGGAGGTTCACGTAATAACTTTCTCCTCGATATTTCTCTTCTCCCGCAGTTTAAATGCTGCGGGGCGGCTAACTACACGGACTGGGAGGGCATCTCTAGCATGCTCAAGGGCCAAGTTCCTGACTCCTGTTGCATCAATGTCACGAAGGACTGTGGGGTTTCTTTCCATGTGAAGAACATCTACACCGAGGTAGGGAAGAAGCTGAGCTAGCAGGGAACTTGGGAAACCTGGGAAAGATTTCAGGGGTTGAGAGAGGGACCAGGGATGGAGTGGAGAGGGTTGGGTCCCTGGGATGGGGAGGGGATCTGGGAGTGCTAGGGGTGGGGTGAAAGGTACAGAGAGTAGGGAAGAGACAGAGGGACCGGGGAAGGTGGGTGGGAAGTTTCTGATTATGTTCTTGCCTTGTGTGCCTACTACCCTTCAGGGCTGTGTGGAGAAGATTGGGGGCTGGCTGAGGAGAAATGTGCTGGTGGTGGCCGCAGCGGCCCTGGGCATTGCCTTTGTGGAGGTGAGAGGCACCCTTGGGACTCATTCTGGGGCATCTGGGCAATAGGGGCAGTCGGAGGAGGGTGCTGGGGAAGTCCTGGCCTGGGGACGGGGGCCCTGGTTGTGTTTGGGGTCTCTTGGGTGGGCCTGGGATACTTTTGCCTTTCTGACTCCTCACCGCTCTATCTTTACTTTTAGGTACTGGGAATTGTCTTTGCCTGCTGCCTCGTGAAGAGTATCCGAAGTGGCTATGAAGTGATGTAGAGGGTCTGGTCTCTTCAGCCCCCTCATCTAAGGGAGTGGGATAGTACACTCCAGGTTTTTCAATTAAACGGATTATTTTTTCAGACTGAAAAAAATAGTCTGTTTGTCTTGAAGACAGTGATAACTTTAGCCTTTTCTTCTCCTCACCCATGTTCCTGTCCTCTGGGATCTTGTTCTGTATGCACCTCGGGAAGGAAAGGTGTGTTTTGGGGGGGGGGTTGTTTGGGAAAGGTGGGTTTTGCTGAAGGCGCTGGTGGGGCTGGCAGTGGAAGTGGGGATCTGGGGGAGGCTGGGACCCACTGCGCTCCCTGTCTCCTAGTCCTGTACTGCCACGTTTAGTGCTGCAATGTTCATGAAGCCATGTCCTGCAAAAGTCAAAGGGATTCCCCACAAAGGCCCTACCTGGGAGAGGCCAGCCCACATCTAGCATGGGCATCTGTTCCTTGGTGTTCTGCCCACCTCTGAGGGCCTAGCAACTCCCTCCCAACAAAGGGGACCTGGCTCCTTTTAGGGTGGTGGTAAGTTGCTGACACCTTTGTGGCCAATACCATCCTTCTTGACTTAGATAAGAGGACAATTTAGGGGTTCCTGGGTGGCTTGATCGGTTGAGCATCCGACTCTTGGCTGACTCAGGTCATGAGATCAAGCCCCATGTTGGGCTCCCTGCTCAGTGGGGAGTGAGATTCTCCCTCTGCCCCTCCCCTCGCTCGCATGGTCTCTCTCAAATAAAAGTGTAAAAAAGAGGGGGCGCCCGGGTGGCTCAGTCAGTTAAACGTCCTGCCTTTGGCTCAGGTCATCATCTCAGGGTCCTGGGATTGAGCCACACATCAGCCTCCCTGCTCTGTGGGAAGTCGGCTTCTCTCTCTTCCTCTCCTCCAACTCGTGCTCTATCTCAAATAAACTCTTTAAAAAAAATAAAAATAGAGGGGACAATTTAAGTGGGTATTACCTTTTTTCCCCATGGAAACCACCCAGCCTGGTCCTGACCCCTCTTCACTACCTTCCCTCCCTCCCAAGAAAAATAGGTAATGGCCATTTGTACTCTAAACACCGAACTGCAACTTTACTCTTTGTAGAAAATAAAGGAAATGTCCAACGGTGCCTTCTGGTGGCCATTCCAGGTGCAGCTTCAAAGAGCACCCGTGTGCCCAGTGGTTGCTAGTGGTTTTGCAGGTACTAAACACGCTGGGGACCCTGGGCACTAAGTCAGCCTAAGGGGTAGCACTTAAATGGGGTCAGTCTCCCACTGGACTTCATTTCTGCCCACCTACAGTGTTTTGTTTGTTTAACAAGACATATTTATTGAGTGCTTATTTTGTGCCAGGCATCAGGCAGTACCAGGGTGGGAGCAGAAACAATGTGCTGCGGGAAGGCTGGATTCAGCAGACTGCCTGGGCGGGCTTGGGAAGGACCCAGGTGAGCACAGCATCCACCAGGCTGGCTGGCAGGTAGGAGGCTGGCAGCCAGAGCAGCTTGGCATCCCAGCCTGGGCTGTAACGGGTTCTGGGGTAACGAGCAGTCAGGGCATGCTCCAGGCACCTGCTCACCTTGGTCAGGTCTGCGTCACAGATCAGGTTCATGATGCGCTGCTGCACTTCCAAGTCTGCATTCCAGGAGGTGGTTGTAATCAGTGTTCCTTCCCACTCCAGCCCATGCCAGGCCCTGTCTTCTGGGTTCTGGAGCTGGTCCCCAGCAGAGGTCAGAGGGATCCTTAGTCCCTCCCCAATTTGGCAAGTGGGCAGGTTCCACATGGCCTGGGTGTCCTTCTGTGGCACCCCATTCACCCTCACGTCCTCCCAGCAGGCTGGTGTAGGACAGGCCTTTCTGGCACTCTCCTTTCCCCTCGTAAGCCCGTGTGGGCCCAGATACTCACATTTGGTGAGGAAGGCGTCCCCATAGGCGGCCTGTGTGGCGGGAGGTAGCCGTGCCCAGCACTCCTGCAGTGTCTCCTCCAAACACTTGAGATTTGTCACAGGGGTTCGGAAGAAGCCAGGCTCCACGATGGAGACTCGGACCCCAAAATGAGCCACATCCCGCCTGGATGGGGATAGAGGGAGGGTTCTGGCTTCTTGCCTTTATAGGAAAGGGATCCTCAGGGACTTGGGTGTGGGGGCTAAAATGGGAAAGTTATTACGGGCCGAGAACCAGGGTTTTGAAGGTAAAGGGGATCCCTGCTGTCCTGGGATGGGGGCAAGTGGGCTGTGTATTTATGAGGTTTGTTTTCGTTTGTAGTCTAAGATCTAGAACAGGGGTCAGTAAACTTCTTAAAGGGCCAGACAGTAAATATTTTTGGCAATACAGGCCGAAAAATTAATGATATCAGTCAGGGAGGTACTTACCTCACCATTTTATAATGTAACCATTTAAAATGTAAACACCAGGGGCGACTGGGTGGCTCAGTCGGCTGGGCATCCGACTCTTGATTTTGGCTTGGGTGGTGATCTTGGGGTCATGGGATTGAGCCTTGCAGCAGTGGGGAGTCTGCCTGAGATTCTCTCTCCTCCCTCTGCCCCTCCCCCCATGCACACGCACGCTCTCTCTCTCAAATAAATACTCTTTAAAAAAAATAATAAAATGTAAACACACCATTATTAGCTGGTAGGCAGTTGGCCACATTTGGCCTAAGAACCAGTTTGCCAACTCCTGACCTAGAACTACCCCATTCCCTAGGTCCCAGAGCATAGGGTTTAGTCCTGGGTGCTGGACAGGAAAGGTGTAGGCTGGTATTTGCTGGGCAGACTGCACACGCACCGAACCTCCTTGACACAGATGCAGAAATCCAAGTAGAAAGTGTGTGTTCCATGATGCTGACTGGAAAATTAAAGGACCAAGCGACAGGGACAGAAGTACACGAAATTCTTTGCTGGGCGATGGTGACGAAGGCAGGCTTCCTATAGAAGGTGGGCTGGCTGGGGGCACATTACTGCTCAAAATTCAGACCCTGATTCCCTGTGGTACCTGTCAAGTGTCCTTTGTTCTCTCATGGGACTTCGAACATTGTTACTTAATTTAAAAAAAATTTTTTTTTTTTTAGATTTTATTTATTTATTTGACAGCGAGAGAGGGCACACAAGCAGGGGGAGCGGGAGAGGGAGAAGCAGGCTTCCCGCCGAGCAGGGAGCCCGACGCGGGGCTCGATCCCACGACCCTGGGATCATGACCTGAGCTGAAGGCAGACAGATGCCCCCAATTTTTTTTTGTTTGTTTGTTTGTTTAAAGATTTTATTTATTTGAGAGAGTGAGCACTAGAGAGAGCAAGCATGAATGGGAAGCAGAGGGAGAGGGAGAAACAGACTGCCCGCTGAGCAGGGAGCCCGACATGGGGCTCGATCCCAGGACCTGGGATCATGACCTGAGCCAAAGGCAGACGCTGAATCTACTGAGCCACCCAGGCGGCCCTGCACGTTTCTGTTTGAATATGGAGGGCAGGAGAACGTAAAGGTGAGGGGCAAGCAGACCTGGGGGTAAGTCCCACTGCTTCCACCAACGGGTTGTGTGGTCTTGGGTAAGTTATGTTACCCTGTGGATATTCATGCCCACCCCTTAGAGGGCTGCTGGGAGAAAAAGAGGAGAAAATGTTCTGTAAAGGTACTAGCTCATCACAAGTAGTAGTTACTAATACTACTACTAGGGGCAAGAGTTTAGTTGAGCCCTAAACTGTCTCCTCTTCAGGACCCCACCATGCTAGGTTTTAGTCATCTCTGCAGGGCAGCCCAGGGCTCTGCACCCCTCACCTCAGGCTGTCAGAGAAGGCCTCCAGGCCAAACTTGGAGACACAGTAGCCCCCACCACTGGCTGCCAGGCGACCCAGGACACTGGTGATGTTGACCACCCGGCCCCGGGCCTGCTGCAGCAGGGGCAGCAGGGCAAGGGTGATGCCGATGGGACCGAGTGTATTCACATTCAGCACCCGATGGAAATCATTCTGTGTGAGCCACGGTGTGGGCCCAATGATCCCGGCCACACCAGCATTATTCACCAGACCAAAAAGCCCTGTGGAGAGATGAGACAGATACCACAGGGTAGGTAAGGCATTCCAGCGCGCTCTCTCCCGATCACTGCTCCTTCCCCACGCAGTCCCTCCAGCTTCCCACTGCCCCTGTGAGTGAGCACCTTGCACCATGGCCCGGCGGCCCCGGCGCTACTCACCTGCTTCCCCAACATGTGTTTCCACCCACTTGGCTGCCCGCTGGACACTCTGGGGATCCGTGACATCCAGCAGGGTGGTGTGGAGGCGGGAGGAGGCCACCCGCTGTAGGTCCTCTGCCCCTGAGGGGGTCAGGCAGCTGGCCAGGACTCGGAAGCCTCTCTGGTCCAGTCTCAGGGCCAGAAGCTTCCCGAAGCCTGAGTCACAGCCGGTGATGAAGACGAAAGCATCGCTGGCGGGCAGGCTCTGCTGGTCCCTGAGTGACCACAGCACTGCCCAGAGCAAGACTCCCAGCAGCAGAGGCAGCCACATGGCCAGAGCCCAAGTGACCGGCAGGTGGCAGCCGAGGCTGGGCAGGAAAACTTGTCTAGTTTACTCTGGCTCTTAAACCCTTGTCCCTAACATCCTCCCTAGCTGGAAGTCTGGTCTGAGCAGATTGAGAAGTTATCTGCTTGGCAGGTAACTGGCAAACGCTGGCTCACCTAAGCAAAGCAAAGATCCAGGCAGACCCTGTATCTGCGGCCACCTCACCTAAAGCCAGATGAGCCGGGGCCGGGGCACGGGAGCAGAGGAATCTGCTTGGCTTTCACCTCTCCTGCTAAGCCAGCGGCATCTGAATTCTCTACATGTAAACTGGGCCTTATTTTTGGGAACACGTACAGGGCAAAGAGCACTTCAGTCCTGTTGGCCCCAAACTTCTCACCGCATCTCTGAACCTGTTTTCTACCCTACCAGTGGGGCCAGCACCCGCCGTGGCCCAGCTGGGAGCTGTGGAGGGTCAAGGGCGATCATGTGTGAGGAAGCACATGAAAAGCTGCCGGCTTCGACTCATCAACACGTGTGAGACTAGGGGAGCCCCCTCTGAGCACCCAGCTCCTGCGCCCCTGCTTACCTCCTCTGGGGAAAGCGAGCAGGTAGTACAGTGCCTGAAGCTCCTTCTTTTGCTCCGTTTGAGAGACTTTGCTCCCAGTCTTTCCAGGCTTCCACACTAGCTACAGCTAATGCCAAAGTCCGCAGTGGGTGGCCTGGGTCCCGGAAGTATTAAGTGTGTGTGTCGGGGGGGGGGGGGGGGGCTGGGAGGAGGAGCCAGGGAAGCTGGAGGCGGCAGTCAAAGCCAAGGCTTGGCACAGGCCAGGCATGCCCAGGCCCCCTTCCCGGCTGTCTCTTCCAGCCAGGGTGCCTGATTGCCTCTGTCATGGACTACTAGGAGGAGGGACATGTCAAGGATGGGCAGCTGCCGCTCTCTGTTGGTGACCTTGGACCTGCCACTCCTCCTCCTTCCAAGTCCTGAAGCGCCCCCATGCCCAAGAATTAATCTCCAACCTGGTCCGGACTCATGACACTGCTTAGCACCAGGCTGGGAGAGGCCACGAGCTCGTGGAGAAGCAGAGAGCCAAAGCCGGGACCAAGCCTGCTCTGCGTCATAGTTCTCCTCTGCAGGGAACTGAAGTCCTGAGTTAGGAAGCTTGGGGCAGGTGCCACTAACCTTCTCTGGGGAGGTGTGGGAAACTTCCGCCCTCTGCTTACGCAACATGCACCGGCACCAGGCCCAAAGGGGGATGGGATGGTAAGAGGACGCTGGTTCTACCCTTTACCCAAAAGGTAACTGTCACTTAGGGAAGCAGTCTTTGAATCTTCCACTCCTACCCACCACGCTGGGCTAGTAGCTCTTTGAAACATACCACGGAGAAACGGAGGCTTGTGTTTTATTCTTGGCCTGTCAGCTTCCCCCATGGGGGAGGTAGGAGGGGTGGCGTAGAGGGAAGGGAAGAGGGGCTAGGAGGGGGCAGACTGCAGCTGCCCTTTGTACACATATTCCAGTGCAGTGGCAATGGTGCGCATGTCCAGCTCGATGCTCCGAGCCCAGTTCTCCACATCCCCGATTTCCTGGGAAGGGGAGGAGATGGGAGGCTGGGAATCAGGGTGCGTGGAGTGTGGCAGATAGGGACACCTCCAGCCATCCCCTAGAAAGGGCTTTGCTTGAACCCACCAACTACTTTTATCTCTCTAGCTTCTCGGACACTGGGGCCATAGATACCATTTCTGGGACCATCCCCATTTTCTTTTTAACCTGAGGCCTGAGCTGACCTGACTGGAGGCAGTCAGTAGGGTCCCAGTGCTGTAGGGAGTGTGGCCCACCTTGAGTGCCTGATTGAAGTTCTCCACCATCCCGATCCACTGGCCTGTTTGCTTGGCAAACTGGGCAGCCTGGACCTGTAGGGTCTTCACTTCATGGTCCAGCTTTCTCTGGTTCATGTAGGCCTGGGCCACACTAGAGGTCGGAAGAAGGATGAGATCAACTCACCCAACTGGTGGGGACTGGTTTCCAGGACTAATATTCCACTGCGAGGGTGGGAGGGCAGCCAGCAGCCAGACTGGGGAAAACCTCACGATTCTGGCCATTCTTGGATGTGATGCAAATGACTACCATTCATGCAAATGAGCCAGCTGCTTCCTCCCACTCCGAGCATTCCCAGGAGAGCCTAGCTGGGAGCTCACTGAACACTTACCATCTCCTACCCCACAGAGGAATTCCTAAAGCTGGGTGAGAGAAGGGAGGATTAACCTGGAGGGAATATCCCTGGGGAAGAAGCTGGGAGGGTAGAGGGGGCTCAGAGAAGCTGGGAAAATCCAGCAGCAGGGACACAGCTGGCCGTGCTTGGAAGCCCAGGGATCTGTGCAAGAAGTTGGGAAGGGAAATTGAGCCCCTCCCTGAATCTGGGGTGGGATGGGCGAGCAGCCCCCCTCCCCAGGAACTCAGGGTCAAGAGAAGATATCCCAGGGGCTTCTTCTTGGCTCTCAGTCTCTCTCCCAACCCTTCTCCTTTCGCCCACACAGATGGAGGAACACACACACACACACACACACACACACACACAGTCTCTCTCTCTCACCCTTTCTTCCTTCTGCTCTGGGCAGTTTTTCTTTTCTCCTCAATCAAGATTGTCTGCAGTTACCATTAATGCCATGAGGTTGCTATCCCCAAACCCCTGCTCTGCCCCCCTTCCCCCAATCTCCCCATCCCACAACAACTGTTCTCTCTCATTGGCTGGTGAGTTTTTCGCTCCCCATCCTAAAGCTCTAGGTCATCTGAGAGACTCCACATCCGCTGCCCAGCCCCCACTGGAATCTGTGGGGGCTGGAGGGGGCAAGGGGTTGAGGTGGGTGGAGAGAATGGGAAGGACACCTGACAGGGGCTGAGATAGACTAAGGCTTTGTTTTCCTTCCCAGGGAAGGAGAGGACCGTGGGCAGCAACACAAAACCCTTTCTAATCTGGCTTTGGCTTAGTTGTCCTCTAAGCTGGAAGAGGGGTGGCCCCTAGCAAAGGAAGAGCAGAGGGAGAAGTCTGGGCCAGTCTCACAGCAGAGCCCAAGAGGCGCCAATGTGGGAGGGAGGAAAGGGGGCAGACCTTGTCCTTTCTCTTTGGGACACAGCTTGGCCATAGTGGGGGGGTTAGTGTAGGAGCTGAAACAGTAATAGCAGGGGGGCTCCCAATGCTTTAAGAGAGTCCCCTGGCAGTTCCTAAAATCCTAGTTTTTCCTGTTGACCTCCCACTCTCACACTGAGTGAAGGGAGAAGTCTGGAGGGGAGGGAGATCAGAGGCCCCAACCACAGCCTCCTTGTCCCCTCATCTTCCCCAGAGATGAGTAATGAAGATGACAGTCCCTGTATGGCTCACTTGGGTGACTCAGTCTCTGGATTCACAACCAAGCTATTCTACTTGTCCTGGGGTGGAAGGCATCATACTTCCCCCTTTCTTCCAATCATCATCTCAGTACTCTTCTGGGTCACTCAGGGTCAAAAGACAATATTCTTTGCTCCTTCCCAAGTCTTTGGTTGTTACTGACATTCTCCTATAGGACTGTGGCAGGAGGTGGGCTCCGGAGACCCGGAAGGAAGGGACGAGACGGCCTGGCTCTGCTATAGCTCCTGGCGTAGGTTCTGCCCTCACCCTCACCAGCTGTGCCATCTCTCTCCCGTCAGCTGCTCCCCAGGCCTGCCAGAGGGTGGGAGGTAGAGAAGGAGAGGGTGGCAAGTTTTGGGGAAGGGGGGTGCTTGCCCTCCTGCTGAGGCGACAGCTGCACTTGGAGGGGTGAAGGGAAGTGGGCAGATGGCATCAAGCTGTGAGCAACAGGGAGGTTACTGTGGGGAGGGGGGACTCTGGCCGCTTCTCCAACCACTGCAGCTGCTCCTCGGTTAGGGGTCAGAGCTGACTCAAGCCTCTCCCCATGAAGTTAAGCTGGCGGAGGGGAGGGGAGGGGAGGGAATGAATGGAACACCTCACCCCCTCAACAGCAATCCGAGGTCTGGACCTTGTCAATGCCTAAACTTGTGTGTGTGTGGGGGGGGGTGGGGGTGGGGGTGGGGGAGGGTGCTGATGGGGAGTTCATACCCCACATTGAGGTGATCCACCAAAGCTTCTGTCAGGCAGGTCGCTGCAGTGATAGCTTCTCGCCTCCTCTTCTCTGGGGATAGGGGAAAGGGATTGGAGTGGAGACTCGGTTTTCTGAAGGGTGCTAAGGGTCGCCACCCATTAATTACTATTCCGCTAGGTGCGGGAACATCTCAACTAATCTCACAGTGCCGGAGCTGAAAAGGACCTTGCAAAACATAAAGCAAGCCTTTTCATTTTATTGTTTTTCAAACTTTTTATTAAAAAAAATTTTTTTTCCTAATTCTTTTCATTTTAGAGGTGAGTTAACTGGTACCCTGGGAACGGAAGCGACTCGCCCAGGGGCGCTAACGAGTCAGTGGCAGCCACCCAGGACTCCAGACCCCCGGCACTATTTTCCCACTATCTTGGCTTGAGGATTCCCAGGCCAGATCCTCGAAGGGCCCCACCCCCATTTCCGTCGTTTCAGGCCGCCAAGACTCTCATCCCAGTCGGGCCCCAACACCCCGGTCCCTCAGGAGCGTCCCTTCCCATTTTCGGGCCGAGAGGGCCTCCCTGGGCCAATCGGCACAGCGCTGTTCCACGCGCAGGGGCGGGGCGAGGATGCGGGGAGACGGAGCGTGGGGGGCGTTACGTGGAGGGGGGCCGGCTCGCAGTGTTGCCGAAGGGACCAGAGCCCGTTGGCAAGGGAACGGGATTTCCAAAAAAGCGCCCCCACCCCCTCCCCGCCGCCCGCGCCCACCAGCCCGCGTCCTTCCCTGCATCTGGGCCGTTACTCGAGGTCCAGGCTCCGGGCTGAGGCTAGGCCGCGGCGGGAGAGAAAACGGCGGACGGGGACGATCGGCTCACCCTGCAGCTCCTTGCGTTCGTTCTGCTTGGCCTGGTGTTCCTTCAGCAGGCGGGACAGCATGGTGGCGGCGGGCTGGGGGCTGGGCACACCAGGCCCCCTCCGACTCCAGGAACTGGAACCCGCACCTCGGCTCCCGCGGGGCCCGGGTCACGTGACCGCAATGTCACGTGAGGCCGGGACCGCCCCCTTTTGAGAGCGGGGGTGGAGGGTATAGAAGATCTTGGCTTTGAACCGAGGGACTAGTAGAGGTTTGGGGGCAAATGCGCTCTGGTTTTTTTGCGGGGGCTCCCTTTTTTGTGAGTGTTGGAAGAAGTTTTCTTTAGTGCGCATATCGCGGAGCCCGTTTTGATCGTCTCCTTTGGATGTCAGGGCTCCCGGGGAGGGTCGGTACTGCCGGGCTGTGCATCATTGTTCCTTTACTGGGGGAGCAGAGGCTCCCTGGACTCATTGGAATTCTTTTCCTTTCCTCGCCTTTCCGTCCTGGCAGCTCTGGTCGCTTCTCCGCTGATTCTCAGCACCCTCCCTCTGGGAGGGAATGCTTTCCTCTCTTTTCCAGCCCCTTCGCTTCTCACCACCCTGCCAAGATCCCTCAGCTCTGGTGATCACTGTAGAGAAGAAGCATTTTCGGCATTTCAAGCGGCCTCTTAGGGAGCTTTGCTAATTTGGCTGGCTATGTGTGGTGAATGTATAATCCCATCTCTGTCCTTTTGTGGTCAGGGAATGCGAACCCTTTCAGTCTTACCAGAAGAGTAAGTGCTGCTGTCACGGGAAAAGGTAAATCATATAACACCTCTCTGAACTAAAGAGAAATGCTTCCGGGATTAACTCCAACAAGAAAAAAATTATAAATATCACCATCATATTCTTGCTATTGCCATCGTTTCTCTTGGTGCACCACGCACTAACATGCTCAGTGTCTCTCTGGGCAAGTTGCTTATGCTCTGGATTTTGGTTTTCTCCCTAGGAAAGTAAGGGGATTGGATTAAATCAGTAGTTCTTTTTTTTTTTTTTTAAAGATTTTATTTATTTATTTGACAGAGAGAGAGACAGTGAGAGAGGAAACACAAGCAGGAGGAGCGGGAGAGGGAGAAGCAGGCTTCCTGCCGAGTAGGGAGCCCGATGCGGGGCTTGATCCCAGGACCCTGGGATCATAACCTGAGCCGAAGGCAGACGCTTAACGACTGAGCCACCCAGGTGCCCCTAAATCAGTAGTTCGCAGCCCTGGCTAATCATTAGAACCGCCTGGGGAAGTTTTTAAAAAATTCCCTGGCCCTAGACTGAGTAAGTAGATCTCTAAGGAGTGGAACCCAAGCATAAGTATTTTTTAAAAGGTTGTTCATCTGATTCTAGTATGCATCGGTGGTTGCGAATCACTGGACTAAACCATATCTAAGACTGTTTTCCAGCTTCAGCATTCTCTCCTTTTGTGGTTCAGTTACATAGTAGAAAATTGGCTTCACGATATATACTTACAGGGGAAGAGAAATAGGTGCTGATTTAGAATAAAACAGTCTTGAATTTTCTGAGAGTTGAGGGATTACTCATTGAGTCATTCAGCTATTTGCAGAGTAGCATCTTAAATCCTGAGAGGTGTGCAACGGTGAAAGGATTAGTGAATGAAATGGTTAAGTGGTAGCATAAAGCAGAACATTAAAATGCCACCAAGATAAAAATTCTGAATAAAAATGTTGGATACTGCATATGTGTCTATGCTTATATGTGTACTATAATTTATTTTCCCAACATTTCCTGGGTACTTACCATGGGTCAAACACTTTACACATATTAATTCATTTAATCCCTAGATCTATGGTGTGAATTATTGTTGCCCTCCATTTTCAGATGGAGAATCTGAGGTACAGAGCAGTTAAATAATAGAGCTGATAACTGGTAGAGCTAGGCTGCAAATCCAGGCTATCTGACTCCAGAGCCCGAGTGTAACCACCGTCCTATGCTGCATAAACCATGGGAAAGACCCCAGGAGGGTAGGCTCTGTTTTGTCACTATGCCCTTCTAGCTTGTGGGCACAGTTGGAGGGAATCCTGGTGGGGGAGGAGTGTTTGGGAAGAGGCTCCGCTCCAGCGTGGGGTTGATCAGTAGGAGCGGGAAGAGTGAGAGCATCACCGGGCAGCCTTGTCCCGTCCTTCCCCCAACCCCCGTTTGGCTCCACCTTCCAACTGCAGTGAGCAAGCAAAATAGAAGCACATTGGAAGATGCTCGGTGCCTCACTCCCAGAGCTGTGGGGCCTGGGAGAGAAGAGCGGGGGTTGGAGGGAGTACCAGAAAATGGTTACTTGGGGATGTGAAACAGAGGGCAGGGGCTAATGAGGGGGGTTGGTGTTGGGGGTTTTGGTGGTGAGTTTGTGAATGTTAAGATTAGGCTGACTCAGGGAGAGTGCCAGCCCGTCCTGTGTTACCCTCACCCACCCTGGCACAACTGCTTGACATTTTCACAATCAGTATAGAGACTGCCAGGAATCTGCAGACATCAGCCCCACCCCCCTCCCCACACACTGGCTGTTCCTTTGCCCTAGAGCTGGGCAGAGGACATGGGTACCTCTATCTGGGGACTCCAGCTGATCTCTCCAGGGTCATCCTCCAGATGCTCTTTTTCTAGGCTTTTCCTGCTCACTGTGTAACTTCAGTTTCTGCTGAGTTGAAGCTCAACTCCCCACCCGCCTTTGGTTGAGACGGACACAAGCTTCATGAATCTCTGGAGAATGACTTTTGACATTTGAAATCTCTTTCTGCCCACATCTCTTTATACTCCCCGCCCCCCAGATTATTTCCTCTTAGAATGAATGAATGCAACCCCACACTCCTTTCCTTCCCCACTCATTTCCTTGTTCTTTTTTGAGGTCTTTTCCTGGGTTAGCGTTACCTAGCAAGTTCTAAACTGAACACCTGGGCCAAACATTCGGGCCGAAAGCTGCTGAGTTGTTAAGGGTTGGATGGGGACTGAAGGAGAACATTGGGGTGAGTGGAGAAGGCTTCTCATACTGGGAAGCCTGGCTGGGTTTCAAGAGGGGGGTACTGTTGGTGGTGTGGCCAAGTTCCAAATGTTGGACTGCAGCCAGTGCTCAAAGAAAAGGGGCCCTCAAGACAGTCTAAATGGCTCCCTGTGGGAAGTGACCTCCCAGTCCTTCTCCAGAAAATGCATGGGTTTCCCTTGGATCCTCAAAGATGAGAGCAGTCAAGTCATTTCCCCAGCGATTCCTCTCAATCACATTTATATTCTCTCTCTCCCAGCCACTCCCATAGTTCAAGCTTTGGCTACAGCCAGAATTCAGAGGCAGGCAGAAGGATTCCAGTGCTGGAGACTTGGGTGGGGTGAGAAAGTCCTCGTGTTGTGTGTGTTGGGGAGGAAGAGACTGACCCTGGGACATATGCTCCAAGGCTCTGCTGCCAGATGAGGTGGAGGGAGAAGTTAACCCTGCAATGTGTTCTGGAAGTGTTTGCCTGTAAGCTAGAGGCAGCAGCTGGAAAATGTGTAATCTGGGGAAGCTGAAAAACAGGGATCCCAGATGGAGGCAAAAAAGGTTGTTAGAGGGGGAAGGGGCTGGAGAAAGCCTCAGCTTCCACTGAGGTAGGGCTGAAGCCTTTGCTGGGCCTGGACATTAATCAATTTTTAAAATTATTTTGAAATGGTTATAGGCTCAGAGGAAGTTGCAAAAATAGTACATGAAGTCCTGTGTACCCTTCACCCAGCTTTCCTCACTGATGACATCTGATATAACTGTAGCACAATATCAAACCCAGGAAGCTGACATAGGGACACTGTTCACTAGCTTACAGGCCTTATTCAGTTTTCATCAGTGTTCTACATGCATTCATTTGTGTGTGTCAGTGTGTGCATGTGTGTGTAGTTCTATGCAGTTTTAGCCCGTGTATAGATTTGAATACCACCAAAATCAAGACACAGATCTCTTCATTACCACAAAGGAACTTCCTGTGCTATCTCTTTTTTTTTTGGCATTTATTTAATTTATTGAGAGAGAGAGAGAGAGAGAGCACAAAATGGGAGGAATGGCAGAGGCAGAGGGAGAGGGAGAAGCAGAGTCCCCGCTGAGCAGGGACCCTCCCCAGACTTGGGGCTGGGTCCCAGGATCCCATGATCATGACCTGAGCCGAAGGCAGACGCTTAACCGACTGATCCGTCTAGGCGCCCCTATTTATTTATTTTTGAAGTATAATTAACACACGATGTTATGTTAGTTTCAGGTGTAATGTGCTATCTTTTTATTCTCACCTCCTCCCATCCCTGTCCCCTGGCAGTCAATAATCTCTTTGTCATCTCTATAGTTTTAATTCGTTTTAATTTCATGAATTTCCAAACTCTTGATTCAAATACAAGAAGTTCTTGGCAGGTTGTTTATTCAAACACCGAGCTTCATTCTCCAGATCCCTCTAGCTTCTTCATTCCGCTCCCCCACTTCACCTACAATCTTGTGCCCCATTCCAACAATCTGGTCTTCACTTCTCCTTTAGGGAAAATCGACATGTCTAAATTTACTAGGCTGGTCTAGGACTCTTACATTCCCCCGCCCTCCCTTGCCCCACTATTTATAGCCAGGCTAATTTTGGGCAGCCTCTCTCTCTTTTCCTGCTCCTTCCTAGTGTGGTGGGTGAGATGACTTCTCAAATATTTGGGCAGAGGAGGTCAGGAGCAGATTCTTGGCATCTGATTTCAACCTTGGATTTAGCAGGAGCCAGTGGGGTGAAGAGAAGGGAGGCAGAAGCCGCAGGTGCAGAGAGGAAGGCACCTGGGCCTCTAAAGGCATTTGACCCACGTTGGAGATCTCGGCTCAGAGTCAGGAGTCCTGGGTTCTATACTGATTTGACTACTCTGCATTCTCATATCAGCTCTACTGTCTGGGGCTCTAAGATGGAAAAGGGGTAGAGAGGGCAGATCTGGGGGATAATAAAAGGATCCTGGTGCCGGCTTGCTGGCAGCACATGTGTTTCCTCGTAGCCCCTAGTTAGAGCTGTGCTAGTCCCCTTGAGGGAATGTCTGCAGTATACTGTTGCAAAATCAGAGGCTCAAATCTTCAAATGTATAGCAACTTACCCAAGGCAAGGATTGTCCCAGGGCCAGCAGAGAGAGCGCCTACCTTTCTGTTTGTTTTTAAAAGTGTAGTCTTGGAAAAAGAAGTAAGAGAGACAAAGGGAGCATGGGAAGAGAAATTAGGTAGGGTGCATTGGGGCTTTTAAGAAAGTGAGGGAGAGGGGCATCTGGGTGGCTCAGCTGTTAAGCGTCTGCCTTTGGCGCAGGTCATGATCCCAGGGTCCTGGGATCGAGCCCCGCATCGAGCCCCGCATCGAGCCCCGCATCGAGCCCCGCATCGAGCCCCGCATCGAGCCCCGCATCGAGCCCCGCATCGGGCTCCCTGCTCGGCGGGAAGCCTGCTTCTCCCTCTCCCACTCCCCCTGCTTGTGTTCCTGCTCTCGCTGTGTCTCTCTCTGTGAAATAAATAAATAAAATCTTAAAAAAAAAGAAATAAAAAAAAGAAAGGGAGGGAGAAAAGAAAATATTTTAAAAAATTTCATATTTAAATAATCTCTCCCCCCAACGTGAGGCTCAACCTTATGGCTCTGAAGTAAGAGTCGCATGCTCTACCAACTGAGCCAGCCAGGCACCCCATGAGAAGAGAACATCTTTTTTTTTTTTTTTTAGATTTTTATTTATTTATTTGTTAGAGAGAGTGAGTGCGAGAGAGTGAACAAAGGTACAAGCAGGGGGAGCTGCAGGCAGAGGGAGAAGCAGGCTCCCCGCTGAGCAGGGAGCTCGATGCAGGACTCGATCCCAGGACCTTGGGATCATGACCTGAGCCGAAGGCAGATGCTTAACGACTGAGCCACCCAGGCGTCCCGAGAAGAGAAAATCTTAAGGATGTGATAGACTTGGAGGGACAGAGACAACATTGGAGACATTGAGAAGTCTTCAGAGAAGGGTTCCAAGTGACAGAGACAAGAAAGGGGACAAAAATAGAGCTTGGGATGAGACAAAACCAGATAATGAGAGAGGGAAGGGAAAGATGGATAGGTGGATATACAGAAGACCAAAACCCAGTGAGAAGAGGAGGTGAGAGCAAGCGAGGTTCCAGTTGTGCCAAATTATTTCCTATCTCTCCTCCTGGCCCCATTTCTGGATTGGAGTTATAAATAGCAGAGGGCTGGAAAATGTCCCTACCCCCCCCCCCCCCCCCCGCTTTGCTTCTGTCTTAGCCTGGGGGGAAGGGAGAGGAAGAGAGACAGGCTTGCGGGTCCCTGTGGAGATCCTTGCAAAGCCCCACCCAGATCCTTCATGGATCAGCCTGGGACGCTGCCCTCTCCAATCCTTTCCCGTCAGAGGTGGGAAACGGACAGTTCAGGGAAGGGGGTCTGTGAGTCGAAGACATCCTTTCCATCTCTCTGCCTCTTGGGTCCAATCTTTTTCATCCTTGCCCTTGCTCTTCTTTGACCCCACTCCCTCTTCCCCAGCTTAATTAATTTCCTCTTCCTCTATCAATCACCCTCAGTAATTTTCTTTTCTCCCTTCATTCCATTCCATTCCTTTTTTTTTTTTTTTTGTAAGCTCTATGCCCAAAGTGGGGCTGGAACTCACCAGCCCGAGAGGAAGAGTCGCGTGCTGTACGCACTGACGCAGCCAAGAACCCCCCCCGTCCCCACCATTCCTTATTGATCAAACTCTTGCCCTTCTTTCTCCATCTCTTTTCTCTGTTTTCTTTCTACCTGCCTCCTTTGCTCTCCTCCCTAGACCTGCTGAGTTTCTCTCTCCCCTGCTGCCTCTGTCTTTTCCTCAGTTCTCCTGAATGCTGACGATGTGGCTAGCATAGCCATTGTCACTGCCAGGCTCTCGGGGGTGGGATGGGATGGGGCGGGATGTGGTTTGATTCGAACAGCATGCTAGGCGCTCTACGTGACCATGGGGAGAAGGGAGCACCAAAGGACCACACAGGACCCTGCCCTTTCATCTCCCTGTCTGCATCTCTCTTCCCAGACTGTCCTTTAGCCTCAAGCACTTCTCATTTCTTACCCTCCTTTCTCTTTTTCGGTCCCTTTCTATCTGTACTTGTCTCTCCCTCCCCATCCCCAGGCGCCGCCCCCACCACTCGGGGGCTAGGGCAGGAGTTGGGGGGGGAAGGGCAGGAGCGCGCAGGCGGGGGCGGGGCCAAAGCCCGGGTGGGGATCCTGGCGAGCAAGGCCGGTTCCCACACCGAGTCGCCAGCCTGGACCTCCCTTTGCGACATCGCGAAGCCTCCACCTGCCGCGCGAGCGAGGGGCGGGGCCGAGGGCGGGGCCGGGGCGGTGCCCCTGGGGGAGGAGGCGGGAGCGGGAGCGCTCGCCTGGCCTGGGGCTGCTGCAGTCGTCCTAGCCGGTGCTGGGGCAGCGGGGGACGCGGCGGTGGAGCGGCGGGAGAGGGGTGGGGAGGAGAGAGATTGCGAGAGCCCTGAAAGACGTGCGAGACTCGAGACCAGAGACCCGCCGTGGGAGACCTGGGGCTGCGGGAGCGAGCGAGTTTTCTTGCGCTCGTGCGGAGCGCGCCCAGGGTTCGCCGCATGGCCGGGACTCCGGGCCGTGATCCTCGGGGCGCCCCCGGGATTTGTTACCTTCTTGGCTCCCTGCTGGCCGGACTGCTCGCCCCGGGTGCCGTCGCCTTCAATCTGGACGTGATGGGCGCCCTGCGCAAGGAGGGCGAGCCGGGTAGCCTCTTCGGCTTCTCTGTGGCTCTGCACCGGCAGTTGCAGCCCCGACCCCAGAGCTGGTGAGTCACCGCACCCGCCCAGAGTCCCCGTGCCCGAGCCACAGATTTCCCCCCAACACCCCACCCCATCTCTCATTCTTCCAACCCCACGACGACTCAGGGTATCCACAGATATCCCGTACTTCGACCTTGCCTTACCTGTGTTGGGTCTGGAGACGTACCCTCAGGGCCTGAGACTCAGAGTCTTGCTTTGGGGATGAGTTGGAGAGGGAGGCTCTTGTCTTGGCAGGTTTCCCCCAACTTGCATCCTTGCCTCAGTCCCAGGGTCTGGGACTCCCCTCCTTCAGAGGGCTGGATTCCCTCAGGAAGGGGGACTGAACATCTTGTCTCTGCTTAGGGCAGGAGGAGAGGGAAAGGACAGAGAGGTTGAAGACACCATGGGAGGGATGGAGGGTAGACTCCAGAAATAACTTCCCGTCAGAGCATTGCCATGGGGTGGGATGAAGACAGCAGGACAGCGGAGGCCAGGAGAGCCCTGCCATTTTATTCTGTGGCTCAAGATCACGGGGAGGTTGGAAGAGGACCTGGGAGGGTATGGCAGCCGGTACTAGACGGTTTGATGATAGAATGACAGGAAGCAGAGCCCCCAAAAGTTGTAGCAGAAGCAGCAGCAGTGAGAAAGAGAGAGGGAGAGAGAGAGAGATCCAGAAGGGATGCTGGCCAGGTTGTTCTCCTTCCTCCCCCTCAGGAAATTTCAAGGTCTAGGAATCTCAGTAGTGGGGGAAGGCAGGGAGGAGTGAGGGGCAGAGGACAATTCTAGTTATTTTCTAATCAGTTCAGGACTCATGTGAGATGGACACATGTGTGTGGGGCCTGTGTCTGTTATGTTTCCTGTGCTGTTGGCTCCAGCTACATGTATGATTTTAAAAAGAGAGACAAGGGGAAGGAAGCTTCCCACCCCCTCCTGCCAGGGGGCTTTTCTTTCCTAGGCTGGTGCCTAAGGCACACTAAGTGTCCATTACTGGGATCAATGCCGTCCACTGGGATTGTCTTCTCCTTGATACCATTGGCTTGGGGGCAGAGGGTAGGGACAGGAGCTCATTTCTCTTACCCCGCTCGAGGAGGAGGGGCTAGCTCTAATCTTTCTTCTTCCATTATCCCTGTCATCAGGGATGGTCAGTGGTCCCCCAAACTTTGGGAGAGATAGAAAGCAACTGACTTCATCTCTTCTTCAGCCCTTCTATCTGCTTCCTACCTCATCTCTGTCTCCCTCCCTCCCTTCTTCCCCCATCAGCCTGAGTTCCAGGACTGGAGGCCTTTTTAGGACATGCTGAACTCTCTGAGCTATTTCCAGGCAAATTCTGGGTTATTTTTAATAGCTTGGTCTCTTGTTATTTACCCCTCCTCTCTGAAGATGGCCCCTGATTCAGGCTCCGAGAGGCAAGCCGGGGGCTTTCCCAGGGGAGCCTGACTGCCTGACCCTGCTTTTGCTCCAGCAAGGGGTGCTCTGCTGCCTGGTGGCACATGAGAGACCAGGGGCCTTGCTCAGTCCCTAGCTTGTGAGTTGCAGGTCGCCTTCACCAGCATCCACTGATCGAAAGGCCTCACCCGTTTTGATGTCTTTCAATCTTGCCCCTGGATGAGACTTTGAAATCTAACCTTCTTTGCTCTGTGGCTTCAGCCTCATTTATATCTTTCAACTGTAAAACGGAGTTAAGCAGTAGTACTACCAGATAGTTGTGGGGTTTAAGAGTTCTTAGTATATATAAAGCCCTTAGAATAGCGCGAGGCCCAGAGGGAGTGCTGTGAAAGTGTTAGCACTGTGATTCGTGTATCGTGCTCCACAGAGCTAGAGAATAGCTTCAGTGCCTTCCTGCAAGCCTGGATCCAAACGCTTGGCTGGATCACCCTGGTTGAGTCAGCCTTCAGGCCAAGCACCCTCCCCAGAGGGCCACCCAGATTGAGAGTCAGGGAGGGCAGGCCTTGGGTCAGAGCCCTGGAGTGTGTGCAGAATTGAGAGGTGCGGTGGTAGTGGGCTACTCCTTTGCTTCCGCTTAGCCAGGCTCCTAGGGAATCCCTCTGCCCCCAGCTGCCAACATGTTCTTGCTTTTGCCTGCAGTGGCTGCAGCTGAGGCTCTTGTTCTGTCCGGAGGCCTGGGGTGGCTGGGGATGGTGGGATGAAGCCAGAAAAGTGTGTGGTGGGTGCAGAGGTGGAGGGACTAGAGAGGCTGCGTGTGGGAACTCTTGTTCCAGGGAGGGTGGGCTGGTCTGTTCCGCACTGAGAGTGAGGCTGGCCGTATGTATGTGCACCAGCTTCTTTCCTCCATATGGACCCGTTCCCTCCACCCTCCTCCCTACTCTAGACCTCTAGGGGAGATGTGAAGACTGAACACTGATATTAGCTTCTCTTGGTGCTTAGCTATGTGCCGACCAGCTGAGGCACCGCGTGAATAAGAGAGCCCCAGTCCTCCAAGAGATGGCCATCTCTGAGTTTGGAGGTGGGGGGATACTCCGGACTTGTCTGAAAGTTGGCCGTGCCACCTGGTTTCCTTTTCTGTGTGGGGTACCCTCCCCTCCCCTTCCCTTCCTTCTGTTCTTTTTCTGGAGTGGTCTGTCTCAGTGTTCTGGAGATGGCCCGTCATTGGGTATGGTGGAAATGCATGGGTTTTGGAATTAGGCGGATGTGGATTTGAATTCCAGCATCCTGCTTAATGCATCTCAGTGAGTTTCCTCGTCCGAAAGACAAGAAAAGAATCCTCACATAGGATTGTCATGAAGCTTAAATGAGAGCATGCGTGAAAGCTGCCTAGCCTGATGTCTGGAGCATTAGGTAGAGGGTGAACAACGTTAGTTCCTCATATCCCTGGCATCTAGCCTAGGGCCTGACCCATAGTAGGTGCTGAATAATGTTACTGCCTTGTCTCACCAGTGCCTGACACAGGGCTTGGCGGGCAATGGGTTCTCAGTACATAGTTGTTAATGAATGCCGAACGCATACCCTCTTCCTTGCCACTCCCCGCCCCCTGCTTGGTCTGGACACCGGCTCTGATGCGGGACGACAGCTGCTAAGAGACCAGAGCTGTGGGAAGGGAGAGTGGCTCTGTGCCCTCTCCTCCCCCTCAGGACTGGCCCAGTGCCCCGTAGATGCCTGTCTGCAATATTGCCTGAACAGCTTCGGGCCCTGTCCCCCAGCAAGGGAGAGGGAGGAAAAGAGTGTGGGAGAGAGGCCTCGGGGTTTGCCCTGCCTCCACTTTTGAGTCTCTCCTTCTGTGAAGAGAGATCCCTGTAGTCAGCTGGGTGCCAGTCACCTCACCTTACCCCTTCCTTCACTCCTGGCCTGGGGTTCAGCCCCAGGGGACCCAGGCAGCCTCCATTCCCAGCACAGTCCTCCCCTGGGGAAGAAGCCTTGGCTGTGATCATGGAAAATTGTCCTGCCAAGAAAGTTATAGCTGGGAAAGTGTCTGAGGGGGAGGTAGGAGAGAGGACAGGGTGGGGGCAGGGCGGGTGGGAGGAATGGGGAAAATCATGGATGTGGGGAGCGGAGGGACGATGGGAAAGGGGATTCAGGGTATGGGCAGAAAATGGGGGTAGGATGGGAGACAGATGAGGAACTTGCCCCTACCTCCATGCCAGCTAGAGTGACAGATAGAATCCCGGGCTGGCCGTGTTGCTGGGAGGATGGGGTCTCTGATGGGTCCCTGATGGGTCCCCGATGAAGGGTGATGAAGGACAGGCCCATATCTAGCCCCTTGCTTGGCCTCTGAAGCTGGTCCCTGGGCCACCTCGTGGTGCCAGTCTGGGCCCCTGTTACTTTTGCTCTTAGCATTCTTGGCATTTCTGGGAGGGTTCCAACTGGACTGGGTTTGGGGAGGAGGGCAGAGCTTGGGGATGGGGCCAGGAAGTGGGTAGGAAAGGCCTGGTCAGGAACAGGTGCTGGGAACAGGCGGTTCTTTCAAAAAGCTGCGCTGGCCAGGCCACTTGGTTTGGCGCGCGTGCGTGTGTGTCTGTGTGTGCGTATCTACGGGGCACATGGGCCCTCATCCAGATAGTATGTGAATATATAATGTGATGATTGCATGGCCAAGTGTATTAATTTGCCCTTGCCAGGACTTGGGGAACGTGTCTTCTGGCCTTCCTCCTTAGTTCTTCATTTCCTTGGTTCTGAGGGGTCGGGTCTGGGCAGCGCTGGGGAGGCACGGCACTCTGGCTGCCAACTCTGGCCCCTGCCCCATTGTGCAGGCTGCTGGTGGGTGCTCCGCAGGCCCTGGCTCTGCCTGGGCAGCAGGCGAATCGCACTGGAGGCCTCTTCGCTTGCCCCCTGAGCCTGGAAGAGACTGACTGCTACAGAGTGGACATTGACCGCGGAGGTGAGGACCCCGCAGGATTGGGGAGGGGGCATGGCACAGGAAGGGAAGGGGGAGGACTCGGCCTCCTCTTCCCTCTCCTTATTCCCACTGTCCTGCCTCCAGCTGATGTGCAGAAGGAGAGCAAGGAGAACCAGTGGTTGGGAGTCAGCGTTCGGAGCCAGGGACCTGGGGGCAAGATTGTTGTGAGTACCATTTCTTGTGCCTGTATGCCAGGGCGGGTGTGTGCGTGTGTATATGGTGTGTGCCTGTGCGCAGGTGTGCTTATAGAACACAGGTTGGCATGTGGTATGATGGCCTCATTCCCAGGACCAAAGGTACAAGACATGGTGCCTGTCCTTAAAATTTTAAGATCATCTAAGCATCCACCTATCCATTTGTCAAACTCTTACTGAGAACCTTTTAAGCATCAGGCATTGTGCTAGTTACTGAGAGAGGAAACGTAAAGATGGGAAAAAGCCTGGTCCATGGCTCACAAAGCCTATTGAATGGTTCTGGAGACTCTCGTTCTCTGTTTTTCTGTGTCTGTTTCTCTCCGTATCATCACTAACACGTGCAAACGCAATTAATAATCAGAGTCACCGTAGGGCGGAATAGGGTTAATGTTTTTAAAGAATTTTTAAAATTTTTATTTATTTGAGAGCTTGAGAGTGAGAGACAGAGCATGAGCAGGGGAAGAGGGAGCAGACTCTCCGCCGAGCCGGGAGCCCGATGCGGGCTCGATCCCAGGACCCCGGGATCATGACCCGAGCGGAAGGCAGACGCTTAACCGACAGAGGCACCCAGGCGCCCCAGAATATGGCTAATGTTAAGTGAGCAGTACAGTCCCCAGTATGTGAAAGTCCAAAGGAGGAGCGGAGAGAAAAGACTCCTGTGGGGGCACTGGGGGGTAGAGTTCAGCCAGCCTTTCAAGAATAAGCAATGCTTCGGGAGTGGAGAGAGGAGGAAGTTCTTCTCAGGCAAAGTGGTGGCACTTACAAAGGTCCTGAGTCAGGACCAGCTTGGCCTGTCGGGGATAGGCACATATGGGGTGCTGTGTGCTGGCTTAGTGGGGCCTGGGTCCCCAGGCAGAACGTGGAACAAGGCTTCTTCCTAGCAGCGCAGGGAAGTGAGTGCAGATGGGATATGTATGTGTATATCGCCTAGCACTGGGCTGGGGGGTGGTGCCCAAGTGATGTGTGTGTGTCTGCGTGCTTGTCTGCACAGGGGCCGCGTGGCTCCAGCGGGTCACCGGCCCACATGGGGGCGGGGGGGGGCGGATGACCCCGCGTCGCTTCCTCCCACAGACCTGCGCACACCGGTACGAGGCTCGGCAGCGAGTAGACCAGCTCCTAGAGACCAGGGATGTGATTGGTCGCTGCTTTGTGCTAAGCCAAGACCTGGCCATCCGTGATGAGCTGGATGGTGGGGAATGGAAGTTCTGTGAGGGGCGCCCCCAGGGCCACGAACAATTTGGGTTCTGCCAGCAGGGCACAGCCGCTGCCTTCTCCCCCGACAGCCATTACCTCCTCTTTGGGGCCCCGGGAACCTATAACTGGAAGGGTGAGTCACTCCTCAGGGAGGGGAGAAGGGAACCAAAACGTCCTCTTACCTCAGAGATGGGATTGGGGGCAGCACGTGGCCAAGCATGCCCACACGCTCACTGCCATGTCGCCCTGGGGCACTGCCGCGTCCTCCACCCCCATCATGCCAGCACACACACAAGTCGGGGAGTCTCCCCGCCTTCGAGTGGCTGAGTGTTCCCCACCACACTGGCACGAGCCCCCGCACGCACGGCTGGGCCTGCTCGCTCCAGCACGCCAGCCCCACGGCGTCACCCCCTTTCCCGTCTCCGCACGCTGCCGCTGGCTGAGCTGACACTCGGTGAGTGGGGCGGCAAGTCTGTGGGGCCGGCGGCTTGGGCTGGGGAAGGGGTAGAGAGATAGGGCCGCGAAGGAGAGGAGGGGCTTCCCCGTGTGCCTGCCTAACTGGCACCTGGCCTGAGAGGTGCTCCTCGCCGCCTGGCCCGGGCACTAACAGGTCTGTCCTTGCAGGCACCGCCAGGGTGGAGCTCTGTGCGCAGGGCTCAGCGGACCTGGCGCACCTGGACGACGGGCCCTACGAGGCGGGGGGTGAGAAGGAGCAGGAACCCCGCCTCATCCCGGTCCCTGCCAACAGCTACCTTGGTAGGGACCCCTCCCTGGCCCAGAGCGGCTCTAACCCTCTGCTCCTCTCTCTTGTCCTCCCTCTCCACGCTCCCGTCCTTCTGTCTCTCTGTCTCTGTCTCTCACCCTTTCTCTCTCTGTCTTCCTGTCTCTGATTCTTGTATCTCTCGTCTCTTTGTCTCCCTCATATTCGTTCTCTCCCTCTTCCTCTCCTATCTCCTTCTTCTTGCCTTTGTGTCTGGCTCTGTCTCCCCACTCTGTGGCCCCTCCTCTGGATGTCCCTTCCCTGGTGTTTCCCCCCACCTGCCCCCCGCAGGGTTGCTCTTTGTGACCAACATTGATAGCTCTGACCCTGACCAGCTGGTGTATAAAACTTTGGACCCCGCTGACCGGCTCCCAGGACCAGCCGGAGACTTGGCCCTGAATAGCTACTTAGGTTTGTAAGCTTCCACCACGTCCCCCTGGGCCCTGCGGGCTTGGCCTGGCCTCCCCTCCTCTGCTGCCCGACCCTCACCAACAGACACCCAGGGAAATACATATTGGGCCCAAATTTCAAAGAAGAGCTAGGCCCAGTGACCAGGCCCCAGAAGATGCCTCAAGGGGGATGGCCTAGGGGGCTGTGAACAGGGGTCTCCATGGAGGAAGAACCAGGTGGGTTGAGGCTGTACTGGGAAAGGAGGGTAGAGCTCTAGTGGGACTTTCTCTGAGGGTTGGATAGTGGGCACGTGCCAGAGAAAGGTCTATCCTCGTTGGTAAGTCCCTCTCATTGTTTCGTCTGCAGCCCTGTGCAGAGGGGGAGGAAACCAGGCCTGGGAGATGTTTGGGTGAATCAAATTCTTTCCCACTCCCCCTTCCCTCCCCTCTATCCACATGAAGACTTCCTTTCCCTGCCAGCATGGACGGAGCTGGGGGTGCAAAGAAGGTGCATTAGATGGGGCTGGGGCCTCCTGGGTGTGCAGAAGGTAGAGCAGCCCCCTGGGGATCTCAGGTGTTGCACCCTGCTCAGCTCTTGCCCAGCCGGCTGGCCTTCCTAGCCATTGCCTTTCTCTTTCTTCCCCAGTCCCTGAGGCTGACCTCATTGCACTTCTTGTGTCAAATTCTAGTCTCTGGGTGTGGGAGGGCTGCCAGGCCTTGGGAGGGGGAGGCAGGGCCGTCCAGCTGTGGTGGTGATAACTTGGAGGGCACCTGTACCTTTTGGCTCCAGACCTGTGAGGAGGGGGCAGAGTGGGGGAGGGCGGTGCCTGGACGCAGCTAGGCTCCTGAGTCTTTTGGGGAGGGCTCACTGGTAAGTCACCCCACCCAGGTTTCTCCATTGACTCGGGGAAGGGTCTGGTGCGTGCAGAGGAGCTGAGCTTTGTGGCAGGGGCCCCCCGTGCCAACCACAAGGGTGCTGTGGTCATTCTGCGCAAAGACAGTGCCAGCCGCCTGGTGCCCGAAGTTATGCTGTCTGGGGAGCGCCTGACCTCTGGCTTTGGCTACTCGCTGGCTGTGGCTGATCTCAACAATGATGGGTGAGAATGGGCACAGCGGAGTGGAGCCTGGGGGAGGCTGGGCGGGCCTCCAGCATCTTTCTGACTGCCGTGGCTGGGGAAGGAGCCACACTGACTGTTTCCCTCTCTCTATAGCTGGGCAGACCTGCTAGTGGGTGCCCCCTACTTCTTTGAGCGCCAAGAAGAGCTGGGGGGTGCCGTGTATGTGTACATGAACCAGGGGGGTCACTGGGCTGGGGTCTCCCCTCTCCGGCTCTGTGGCTCTCCTGACTCCATGTTCGGGATCAGCCTGGCTGTCTTGGGGGACATCAACCAAGATGGCTTTGCAGGTGTGACTGGGAACTGGAAAGCCCCGGGGGAGGGAGGGTCAGAGGCAGGGATGGGGAAGCACCTCAGAGTTCCGGGGGAGGCCTTCTGACTGCTCTGGGAGAGAAGCAACCTAGGCTGGCATCTGAGCTTTGCCATTTACCAGCTTTGTGACTTGGGTCAAGTAAACTTTCCGAGCCGGTAATATCTGCAGAGAGTAGCTAAGAGGCTTAAAAATGATGTGTGTAAGATGCCTGGGACTTAGTAGCCTCTCAATAAAATAAAAAACATAGTATATGGAACTGAGTGACTGAGGGAAGGTTGGGGTCCGGATGACTGCCCCCCCCGCCCCCCCCAGTCTGATTACCTTTTTTCTCATACCCACAGATATCGCTGTGGGGGCTCCCTTTGATGGGGATGGGAAAGTCTTTATCTACCATGGGAGCAGCCTGGGGGTTGTCGTCAAACCTTCCCAGGTGAGGGAGTTCGTTGGGATGAGGTGTGGGAGGAGTAGGTGTGGGGGGAGTTAGGGGGCAGCAGAGGGCAGGGGGCGGAGCTGGGGGTGATGCTGTGGGGGAGCTGATGGTCTGGTCCTGCAGGTGCTGGAGGGTGAGGCCGTGGGTATAAAGAGCTTTGGCTACTCCCTTTCGGGTGGCCTGGACGTGGATGGGAACCATTACCCGGACCTACTGGTCGGCTCCCTGGCCGACACTGCTGTGCTCTTTAGGTGAGCTCCTTCCTCTCCTCTGCCTCTCCCTGCCTGAGATCAGCTGGGCTCTTTCCCTGCCTCAGAGTCTCATGTTTCTTGTGCTCGACTCTCCATTCCCCAGGGCCAGACCCATCCTTCATGTCTCCCATGAGGTCTTCATTGCTCCCCGAGCCATCGACCTAGAGCAGCCTAACTGTGCTGCTGGCCACTCGGTCTGGTGAGACGGGATCCAAGGGGAGGGAGGGAGATTTCAGGGCCCACTTTTCCCCATTCTCCCTTTCTCTGCCCAGTGTGGGGCTGGGGGCTGGGGCTGGGGGGGCAGGAGTGAGGCGTTGGCCCATCAACCTGGCCTGGCTCAGGAGCTACCCTTGCCCCCACAGCGTGGACTTGAGGGTCTGTTTCAGCTACATTGCAACCCCCAGCAGCTACAGCCCTATTGTGGGTGAGTGAAGTCCTCCTCCCCTTTCCTGCCCCGTTGGGCTTCAGGGTGGGTCCCTCTGAGGTAGAGAGACGGGCATCTCAGGGATAGGGTCAGATTAGAGCCGTTCCCCAGCTCACTGGCTCTTCTCTTCTCTCCACATGTCACAGCCCTGGATTATGTGTTAGATGGAGACACAGACAGGAGGCTCCGGGGCCAGGTCCCCCGTGTGACCTTCCTGAGCCGTGGCCCAGATGACCCCAAGCACCAGGCCTCAGGCACCGTGTGGCTGAAGCACCAGCATGACCGAGTCTGTGGAGACACCATGTTCCAGCTACAGGTGGGCCCTGAACCCTTGGCCTCTGAGGGTCATCGTCCTTGCATGACTTCTTTTCTTTGATTCTTTTTAGCTTCTTCCCTAACATGCTCACAGCTCATTCTTTGATCTCAACTTTTGGGAAGCCTCCCTTATGGGCTGACCTCTTCACCTGCGGCCTTCTTGTGTCTTCTGCCTTCTGTGTGCGGAGTACAAGTTCTATCCTCCCTGGAGATGGAGATGGCAGGCTCCCTTGTCATACCTGGTCCTCAAAAGCCCTGGATCCTGGTCTCCTCCCTTTTCCACCCCAGTCGCTCTCCCTCCCCCTCACTCTGGTCTCTACCTCTCTCTCTCTCTCATCTCTGCAAGCTTCTTGCCAAGTTTCAGAATCTGACCTAGGTCTGGCCGGGGCCTGAGGATTGTCCTAGTACCCATGTCCATCCTTCCTCTTCCCAGGAGAATGTCAAGGACAAGCTTCGGGCCATTGTGGTGACCTTGTCCTACAATCTCCAGACTCCACGGCTCCGGCGACAGGCTCCTGGCCAGGGGCTGCCCCCAGTGGCCCCCATCCTCAATGCTCACCAGCCCAGCACCCAGCGGGCAGAGGTGAGCATGGGTTCTGGCTTAGCTCAGGAGAGGGAGCTGGAAGGAGTAATGATCATCATCCCTCACAGTGACAAGCATTCATAGCTTCCAAAACTCTTTCACAGGCTACCCCAGCAGTTCCCCCGTCTCTTGGTGTTGTGGCAAGTAGACCACAAAATGGAAAATGGCTCAAGTGATCATGGGTTCCTCGTTAGAGGGGACACTGACCTTCCATTCTATGCATCCATTCAGGGGCCCGGGCTGATGGGGATCTGCCATCCTGAGATGTGGCCCCCGAGGTCCTTAGGTCGCCTCCATCCCTGTCAGCTGGAAGGGGGAGCATGAAGCTCCTTATATGGCTCTCCTGGCCAGCCTGGAAGTGATGCCCTTCACTTCTCTTCACATCTAAATCCAGAATCGGTTACACGGAAGGGAGGCTAGGGAGATGTGGTCTCGCTGTGAGCTAGCCTGCTGGCCTCTACCTCAGCGTCACCACATGCTCGTTTTACTGAGGAGGACACAGCTCAGGGTGGTTCAGTGACCAGCTCAGTATCACACAGCTAGTAAGCAGCAGATCTGAGAGTTGAAACCCTGTTACTTAATCTTGTGATACTCCACCCCACTGTGTGCCTTGGCGACACATTCACCTCCTGCCTCACCCCTAGGAATGACCGTCTCCTCACATCTCTCCCTAGATCCACTTCCTGAAGCAAGGTTGTGGTGAAGACAAGATCTGCCAGAGCAATCTGCAGCTGGTCCATGCGCGCTTCTGTGCCCGTGTCAGTGACACGGAGTTCCAGCCTCTGCCCATGTGAGGGGGAGCGAGGGGGCAGGTGGGGTGGAAGGCGAGAGTTCAAGGAAGAGAAGGAATCGCCCTCAGGAGGCCAGGCCGAGGGGCGGGGCTGAGCTTGCAGACCGAGGGCGGAGGCTGATAATTCAGAAGATGAGGGTCAGCGATGGGGCCACAGAGGCTCTGTCCTGGCAAGGAATAACATGCCTGCACAGGACATATAATAATACACAGTTTATGTGCAGCGCACTGTTTAGTCTCCCCAGCCCAGTGAGGTAGGCATTATTATTAGCTCCTTTGTGGATGGAGAACGGGGGCCTAGAGAGGTTAAGCTCCTTGTCCCAGGTGAGGAAGTAGGGGAGCTTGGACCGGAACAGCGGTCTCCAGGCTCCCCGTCTGGTTCTCTTGAATGTGGGAAGACCTGAGGCTTGGACTGGCATGGAGGCGGATGTGGGGGAGCCAGTGGGAGGGGAGACCAGGGAGTGGAGGCAGGCAGCATGCCCCCGGCGGGGAGCGGGCAGGAGAGGGAGAGGCAAAGGAAGATGTTCAGATTTAGAGTGTGAGTGGGATCTGACCTCCAGGGATGCAGATGGGACGACAGCCCTGTTTGCCCTGAGTGGGCAGCCGGTCATTGGCCTGGAGCTGACGGTCACTAACCTGCCCTCGGATCCAGCCCAGCCCCAGGCTGATGGGGACGATGCTCACGAAGCCCAGCTTCTGGTCACCCTCCCTGCCTCTCTGCACTACTCAGGAGTCCGCGCCCTGGACGCCACGGTGAGGGCCTGCGGCAGGGTGGGGTGGGGTGTTGGGGGCTCTCCGGTAACCCGGACTGACCTCTCCTCCTTTCCACACTGCAGGAGAAGCCGCTCTGCCTGTCCAATGAGAATGCCTCCCATGTCGAGTGTGAGCTGGGGAACCCCATGAAGAGAGGTGCCCAGGTTGGCATGTCAGCCCTTATCCCTGTCCGAGAGCCTCTCTAAGCCCTGACCCCTTCTCCAGCCCCTAGCCTTCCCCGACTCTAATCACTCTCCGCTCTTGGCCTAGGTCACCTTTTACCTCATCCTTAGCACCTCAGGGATCACTATTGAGACCACAGAGCTGGAAGTGGAACTGCTCTTGGCCACGTGAGCCTGGGGGGGCCAGGGGGTGGTGAGGGTAGGGTCAGCTGGGTTGATGTCCACCTGGATGGGGCTCTGCTGTTTTCATCGGAGCCCTTGGGGTGGCGCCTATGCCCCATTGCCCATGCGTGCTCCTGCCCACACACCAGAATCAGCGAGCAGGAGCTTCATCCGATCTCTGTCCAAGCTCGTGTCTTCATTGAGCTGCCGCTGTCCATCACAGGGTAAGCTCTGCCCAAATGGGCACATCGGCTGGAGGGGTGGGCATTGCTACTCCCAAGCCCTGGCCTGGGCTCTGCCTCCTCACCCTCTAGTCAGCCAGGCCCCAGGCCTCCTCAGCACCCCATTCTGACCCTTCCACGCCAGGCTGGCCATTCCCCAGCAGCTCTTCTTCTCTGGTGTGGTGCGGGGTGAGAGTGCCATGAAGTCTGAGCGGGATATAGGCAGCAAGGTCAAGTATGAGGTCACGGTGAGTGTCCTGGTAAGGCCCCTGGTCAGGTCCCTCCCTTCTTGGCCCAGAGAGAGGCTGAGACATGTCCCAAGGCTATGGTTCTTCCACCCTATGGGGGCATGATGGTCCAGCACGTTCAAGGCCTCCCCTTGCTCCTGGACCTTGATTGTGGGCAGGTGTTTGTGTTGGGGCCTCGACTGACCATTTCCTGGTCATCCCTGTGTGGACATGTTACCTGCTGGTCTGGGTAGGCCACGAGGGTCCAGGGAAGCTTTCGTGCCAGGGGCTTTAGCTGGGGGATGGGGACAGTGGGGGAAGGCTGATGTCTCTCCTTAAAACTGCCTGTGCTTGGCTGGGGCCTCCCCACCCTCGTAGGGACATCTCCAGGCCTTCCTGGCTTTGGCGTAGGCAGAGAATGTTGCCTGGTGGGGTTTAGGATCCCAAGTCTTCGTTGGGATTCTGCTTCCTGAGGCCTTCCCCTCAGCCCTTGTCCCCTCTGTCTCTGCAGATTTAAGGCCACTCAGAAATGGAGCACCCTCCCTTCACACTCCCTTCTGCCCACAGGTCTCCAACGAAGGCCAGTCACTGAACACCCTAGGCTCTGCCTTCCTCAACATCATGTGGCCCCATGAGATAGCCAACGGGAAGTGGCTGCTGTACCCCATGCGGGTGGAGCTGGAGGGCGGGCAGGGGCCCGGGCAGAAGGGGCTCTGCTCCCCGAGGCCCAACATCCTCCAGCTGGTGAGGCTTAGGCAGGGTGGTCAGGGCCACTGAGGCAGGGTGGAGGGGGGTTAGACTTTGGGAAGGACGTCATGGCGGCTGTGGGAGGCTGTGGGGGCCCAGGGGGAAGGCAGTGGGGAGGAGATGGCATCTCAGGATGGCTGTGTTGGGAGGGACGCTCACTGCTCCCACTCCCCGCATCCAGGACGTGGACAGCAGGGACAGGCGGCGACGGGAACTGGAGCAGCCGGAACAGGAGGAGCATCCTGAGCAGCTGGAGCCCAGCACGTCCTGGTGGCCGGTGTCCTCTGCCGAGAAGAAGAAAAACATCACCCTGGTGAGGACAGGGCAAACACGGTACAGTCCGAATGAGGGGCGGGGCTGTTGGTGATGTGACAGGGGGTGTGGGGGGCAGGGAGCTTTAGGGGGGGCTGGGCGTCCAGGAGGCTGGCCTGTTGACAGGTGTGATGGTCACACACCTGGAGCGAGTTGACAAGACAGTTTATATCACACCCATGAAGCAGCTGCTGACACCACGGGTCCCCCCTGTGACCACCAAGTATTCACTCCAGAGCAGTGCCCTTGGCCTGCAGCCAGTTAGCCACACAATCAATTACTTGTTGGGCATAGTTTGGTTCTTTAAGTGGATGTATTGAGCCAATAAGCACGCGCTCTGTGCTCTTCCCTTGTAGGACAGTGCTGCCGGTGGGTGTGGAGGGGAAAGACTGGGGGGTATTTGGCCTGGCTGCAAGGAGGCGGAGACCTGGGTGTGGAAGGTTGGGCGATAGAAGGAGTCAAAGAGACTGTTGGCAGGGGTGGGGGGGGAGGATGTGAACAGTTGGGCTGGGCCTGGCGTCGTCTGTCTGGGGAGGAGCTCCACTGTCACACCCTGTCTCTCGTGGGGGCCCTCAGCTTCCCTGCTCCCGGAGAGCATGGCAGGAGGCCACACGAAGGCGCGTGGGTGTACCGTGAACTTGCATCATGCTAGGTTCCCTGTCACGGGTATCGTCCTGCCTTCTCCATGTGGCTGATTTCCCCTGAAAGGCCTCCCTTTCTAATAATAAGAACTTTGATTTTTTCACTTAAAATTGCCTTTAGACAAACTGGCCAAGGATTCTTGAGTTGCTCAAAAGTGGCAAAATAAAAGATGATTCAAAGAATTCAAATGCTCTCAAAGGCCTTCTCCTGTACACGAAGTGTGGTGAATTTAACACCATTTTTAGGCGACTGGATCATCAGGTGGGATTGGGCCAAACGGATGTAGGTGAGACCTGGAAGGAGCAGGGCTTAAGTCTCCGGTGCCCCAGCAGCTCCTGGGACAGCCTCCTCCTCCTTCAGTGGGTTTGGGCTTAGCATAAGAGTGTGGCTTTGCCCGACATGGACCCAGATTCAAATATCTGTTCTACCACTTACCAGCTTGCTAGCTGTGCAGCCTGAGCCAGGTCACCTGGCCTCTTTTCTTTTCTTTTTGTTTAAGAATTTATTTTTAAGGGCGCCTGGGTGGCTCAGATGGTTAAGCGTCCACCTTCGGCTCAGGTCATGATCCCAGGGTCCTGGGATCGAGTCCCGCATCGGGCTCCCTGCTCCTTGGGAGCCTGCTTCTCCCTCTGCTTCTCTCTCTCTCTCTCCGTCTCTCATGAATAAATAAATAAAATCTTTAAAAAAAAAAGAATTTATTTTTAAGTAAGCTCCACACCCAACTTGGGGCTCAAACTCACAACCCCAAGATCAAGAGTCTCAAGCTCCACTGACTGAGCCAGCCAGGTGCCCCTCTTTTTTTTTTTTTTTTTAATTAATTTCTTTGGCCAACAAGGGGCTTGAACTCATGACCCCGAGGTCAAGAGTTACATGCTCTACGGACTGAGCCAGTCAGGCACCCTGCACCTGGCCTCTTTGAACTTTAATTTCCTAGTTTGGAAAATTAGGAAATGAGGATGATAATAATATGCATCTTGCAGGATGGCTTTAATAAATACCTTACAGCTAAGAGATGCTCAGTAAATGGGACCGTTGTTATATAACATAAGCATTAACTGGGAAACTACTCTGCTGCTGCTGTCAAATAAGAGACCTCCTCCCTGCTCCCCATGTATTTCAAGGTCAGATAGACCAGATTTGGGGTAGGCTGCTCTTTTGGACCACGGGGTTAGTTCGGGAGGACTTCCTGGAGGAGGTGAGTTTGAGGACGGCTAAGGAAAATGGGAGAGATATGAGTGAGGAACAAGGGCAATAGGGGGTCCAAGGTGTGGGACCTCATGGATGGACAGACGAAGCGAAGTCTCTGGGCAGATTCTGTGTCTGTGTGAGCGCATATGTGAGGCTGCTGGGCCCTGGGGAGGCTCAGTGGGTGGGGACCACGTGGCTCAAAGCCCTGCCTGTCCTGGTCCCTAGGACTGTGCCCGGGGCACTGCCAACTGCGTGGTATTCAGCTGCCCTCTCTACAGCTTTGACCGGGCGGCTGTGCTGCACGTGTGGGGCCGCCTCTGGAATAGCACCTTCTTGGAGGTAAGGGCACCGTGGCGGTGGGGCTGGCATCTTCTTCCCCAGCCGTCCCTCTGGGACTCACTGCTCTTTCTGCCTTCTCCCTGTCCAAGTGCAGCACACTCTTAACCCAGGACGGGCAGAAATGCCCTCTGTATTGGGCACCGCGGCACTTGGAATTTCAGGAGCGGGGGCGGGGCCGGGGGCACTAAGGAGAAGGCTGCCTTCTCTGCTCCCGTAGGAGTACTCGGCTGTGAAGTCCCTGGAGGTGATCGTCCGAGCCAATATCACCGTGAAGTCTTCTGTCAAGAACTTGCTGCTCAGAGATGCCTCCACGGTGGTGAGCTGCAGGCCTGGTGAGGTTGGGGTGGGGAAGCTCTTCTTCCCCCTGCTCCGGTCCTTGTTCCCTGAACCCTTCATTCCCCAGATCCCCGTGATGGTTTACCTGGACCCTGTGGCTGTGGCGGCAGAAGGAGCCCCCTGGTGGGTCATCCTCCTGGCCGTCCTGGCTGGGCTGCTCGTGCTGGCGCTGCTGGTGCTGCTCATGTGGAAGGTGCGGCTCGGGGAGGCGGCGCTGGTGGGGGCTGGGCTTCCCCGTCAGGCGGGAGGCCCTCCATGCGTTGGTTCTCTCCCACCCGTTCTTTCATTTATCGGCCCATCGACACTGAACGCTTGTATGTCCCAGGGACTGGGTCGGGCTCCAGAGTTTCAGAGAGAAGTCAGATGCAGATGCTGACCTCCGGGATTTGATGGGCTAGTGGGGGAGGTGAGCCTTGCAGGAAGGACCAGGCGGAAGGCGCTAGGGCAAGCGAGTGCAGGGGGAGGTAGAGGTGAGAAAGCTGGAGAGCAGGTGGCTTAGAAGAAGGTGGGGTCATAGGATCTGGAGGTGGGAGATGAGGTGGGTGGGCCCATGGGAGGCAGAGCCACAGAGGCAGGGAAGTGGGGGCTGATTTAACAAGAGCATGGCAGGAAGGCTGGGAAGGCAACTGTGATAAAGAAGACACAGCAGCGTGGAGAACAACCTCCAGGGACTGCCTCCAGCACGGAACTCAGAACCTTCGCGTACCAGGCTCTACGTGGAACCGTCTTCAAACACAGAGAGTGTAGACAGAATCCCCTTTGTGTCTGGGGTTCCACCTAAAAGCACACACGTGCACATGTCAGTACAGGGAACCACATCCACCACCCTTCGTCAGACCCTGAACCACATGCCACATCTGGGCAATTGGAGGACATGCATGTCTTTGGGGCCCTCTGGAGAACTGCCCCCGGTCCTCCCCGGACCAGGTGCAGACGAAGCGCACTGTTTGGTAAATGTGAGTCATCAATGGACCAGGCCTCTGGCTGAGCATCCAAAGTGTGGGGAACCTGGCCAGTCTTCAGGGACTTCATGAAACTGGCTCCAGAATCCCTGCCCCCTGCTTTCTTGGAAGGGGGACGGAATAGAGATAAGGGCCCCCACCCACCCCTCCTGAGTCTTCCCATGCTCCACCTCTTTTGCTCCTCCCCGCCCTTGACATCCCAGTGTGGCTTCTTCCATCGGAGCAGCCAGAGTTCATCTTTTCCCACCAACTATCACCGGGCCCATCTGGCTGTGCAGCCCTCGGCCGTGGAAGCTGGGGGCCCGGGGACTGTGGGGTAATTGTGCGTGTGCATGTGTGTGTGCGTGTGAGTGTGTATGTGTGAGTAGAGCCCCCAGCATTCAGGGGACCAGGGTGAGGAAATGAGATTGCACGGGGGTGGTGTGGAACGGGGGTGGAAGGTAATTATAAGGGGGGTTTTATAAGGGTGAGTACACACAACCTGAGGCATGCACAAAGGGGTGGCCGGGCTCATGCAGTATGAGCATGTGGAGGTGCAGGAAGGTGCCATGCATGGCTTTTCTGTGGGCATGAGTGTGCAAAGACAAATGCACAAGGACATGCCGTGCGGTCTGAGCATGTAGGAGCCTTGGGTGGTCCTGAATGTGAGTGTGCAAGGGGCATATTTCCACCTCCGTATAGAAGGGCCAATGTGTTCATGATGTAGGGCGGGGCGAGGTCACCATATTCATGGACTTGAGAGGGCCCTGCCCTGAGGGAAATGCTGTTTGAGTACACGGGGTGTGTGTCTGAGGCTCGAGAGGAGTCATTCCCAGTATGCAGGGGTCTAGGAAGTCATTTTTTTGTCTCAGATCTTGTTTATGTTCTGGGGCATGCTGTTGGGTCTCTTAAAAAGCTTGGGTGGGGTCAGCGGTCCTGCTGTTCCATCTTCAACCCCCTCTTTCCGGAGCCAAGGGAGATGTCCTTGGTCCTGCACCTTTGGCCCCTCCTGGTCTTTTCTCTTGCCGTGGGGGAGGACCTGGGGGCCCGGCATTAATTGTGGCACCTGCGGGGGCCACGCACCGCACGGGATGGTGTTCCACCCAGCTCCTTTCTGCTGTGGTTGGTACTTTCTCCCCCACTCATGGCGGAGACAAGGTGCTGGGCTGTGCTGGGCATCTGCTCCAGGGCCCTCAGCCCTGCAGGCTCCTCATGTCTGGCCTGGGGTCGTTACAGATGGGATTCTTCAAGCGGGCACAGTACCCCGAGTCCACTGTGCCCCAGTACCACGCGGTGAAGATCCCGCGGGAAGACCGGCAGCAGTTCAAGGAGGAGAAGACCGGCACTATCCTGAGGAACAACTGGGGCAGCCCCCGGCGGGAGGGCCCCGATGCGCACCCCATCCTGGCTGCTGATGGGCACCCTGAGCCAGGTTCCGATGGGCATCCCATGTCGGGCACCACCTAGCTCCCTGGGTCCCAGCCTGGCCCATGGGTCCCCTCCACCCTTTCCCCCGACATGGCTCCTTGGGATGAAGAGGGTAGAGTGGGTTGCTGGTGCCCCATCAGGATGTGACAGGATCTGCTTCCTCAGGGTCATAGGCATACGCCCCCAAGGAACACCTCCCAAAACTTCCCTCAGAACAGTGTGTGATGAGGGCAGTAAATCAGGAATGGGGTTGTGGAGTAGGGGAGAAGGGCAGTGATGTCCTGATGCAAACGTGGGAGAAGGGACCCTGATCCCTCCCTCTCCCATTCACCCTGTTTAACAGGACCCCAAGGACCTGTCCCCCCTGAAAGTGCCTTAAGCCCGGAGGGTTGGGGAGGAGGTTGTGTTGCTGACTCAGGGGCTCTTCCCTCCATAGTTTCCCCTCTCCTCTGACCTTAGTTTGCTGCATCAATCTAGTGGATTTTGTCTATTTATTAAAAAGTATTTGAGGACAAAACCTCTGGCTTCTTTACTGAGTCCTGCTCCCCCTTGGCCAGGGTCTGCAGGAGAGGACTGCTTCCCTCTGTAAGCCCCACAGCTCAGGACAAAGGTGGTAATGGGAGGGAGGGCCGGGGGACCCAGCACGGGCACCTGGGTGTGGTCTCAGATGAAGAGGAGGGGGACCTTTACTAATGGGAACAAGGGAACCGCCCTAGCAGCGGGTGGGCAAAAATTGGGAGACCCAGTCTAGGGATTTGCAGTCAAGGACATGGCGAGACATCGCTTTCCTCCCTGTGGTCAGGTTAGGAATAGAGCCTTCTCACTTTGGCAGGAAGGACTGAAGTTAGACGCGGGGGCAGAGATGGGGAGGGCAGAAAGGGGCGGTGGGGGGAATGGCTTCTCTGCCTAGATCCCCCTCAGTAGAAGACAGGTTAGGTGGTAGGTGGGATTGCTCTGGCCGGAGGCAGGACTCGGGAAGGGTTATTTCACAGCCTCTCCCATGATGTGGGGCCCGATAGGCAACCACCTGAAGGGAGGGGGATGTTGTTCCATTTGGAGTTGAGAGAACTGGGCGCTCTCGAGGTCCTTCCAGGTCTCTCTGGTGAGGCAGCAGCCATCCTCCAGGTGGGCTCTAAAACTTGCTGCCACAGGAAGGCCCAGCTTCCACGTGGCTCAGCCACACGCTCCCAGAAAAAGAACACTCCTCCCTGGGAGAGCAGAGAGTTAGCGTCCCTTCTTTGCTCCATTCTACAACATCCTCTGCCCTCACCTCCACCCCGCGGACCACGCCTGGTCAGACCTCTCGGTGAGGCGGGGGTTGCTGGTCAGCAGGTTCATGAAGCACATCACTGCTTCTGACTTTCTCCGGAGCCCCTGGCTCCTACCCGCCCAGTCAAAAGCGCATCTAAAGAAGTGGGGGTGACTGGTGAGCGATCTTTAAATCATGGCCAGGGGGGACAGCCTAGCCGAGGGCAGACAGATGGGGAGCTGGAGAGACAGGAGCAAAGATCTCACCCAGAGATGTGTACAGAGATGCTGTCTTCTGAGACTCAGACACATACATCCAACCTTATCCTGTGGCTGACATCCCGGGGAAACCTTGCACCTGACTTGTGACTAATGCTGCGGTTCCTTCAGCCCTTTTCTTCTTGCTGAACCCTCTCTAGGTGATCTCATGCACCCCTGTGCTCTGAATTTACCAGCTACAAGCTGGTGACTTCCACGTCTCTACGTGCAGGCCACATCTTTCTCTGACTTCCCCCAGCCTCTATGGCTTTTCTGCCTGCCTGTCTCAGTGGCACCTCAGACCCAACGAGTCCCAAATGCATTCCTCTCATTTCAGCAACTGACACTTCCCTCTACCCTCCTTCTTCCCCTCCACCAGTCACTGATACCAGAAACTTGGAAACCATTCTAAACTCCTTTCCACACCCAGGTCAAAATCTTACAGATTCTATGTCCTCTAATATCTCTATCTAGAACCCTTTTTTATTTTCCCCACTCCTCCACATCCGGCTCAGTCCCTCAGATCTCAGTGTAAACATCACTTCCTTAGGTGTCTCTCCCCCCTCTCTCTATCCCCCCCAACTGCTGCGTTAGGGGGATCTCCCGTGGGCTTCCGCAGCACCCTATTCTGCCCCAGCGAGGCCCCGGTCATGTTCACCGTTCCCCAGCAGGTGGGGGTGGATGGGTGTCTAACGTGCTAGCACGCAGGAGTCCCTACCCTGGAGCGGCCAACGCTGCGTTTGCCTGCCCCACGCCCGTTCCCCCTCCGCGCTGCTCACCGGCCTCAGCACTCTCTGGACCTCCTGTAGGACCCTCCTTCGACTCTGCACAGAGCACAGCACCTGACCACCACATCCATGCAGCCATCCGCCAGTCCTTTCATGTCCGCTCCGGAAGCCACCACAAACTGTTCATATTGGAGATGTTTGCTCTCAGCCATGCTCTTTGTCAGGAACCTCTCAAAGTGGGGGTTTGGGTCCAGGCAGGTGATCCTGCAGCCCACTTGGTAGAACTGGAAGTTGGCACCGGTGCCGCAGTCCAGCTCCAGCAAGGCCACCTTCCCGGAGGCTCCCATAAGCCCCTTTATCTGGCCAAAGAGGTCCTGTTTCTTACTCCCCATCTTGCGGTTGCACTTGGCAGTCAGCCCAGCCATCAGGTAGGGCAAGCCGATTTTGCACAGGGGCCGCCAGCAGCCCAGCAGAGCCATCAGGTGCAGGGGCAGCGTGAGGAGCAGGACCAGCAGCTGCAGGAGGTGCACCAGGGCATCCATGACACGCCGGCTCGGAGCTGCGCTTCCGTTGGGACGCTGGCCTTCTCACTCTCTCCCATGCCCTAGACAGGAGTCTCTCCGCCCTCTGCGATGGGACTTTGTTCCCTGTGTCCTACTTGTCAACTTTCTCTTTGCCAGCGTATGAAGGGTACATGGAATGCTTGCAGAAGACGCAGGTACTCTGGCCCCATAGTTTTATGTGGGGGGAGCCGGTGTCCTGAGTGGTGCTAGTGTCCTGAGTTCTGGGGCGCTGCCAGTTGAGGGTAGGGGTGTGATCATTTCAGAGAGGAGTGGGAAGGGCGAAGGGGGACAGGTCTCAGATCACAGCTTCATGGGGGCCAAATGCTGGGACAGAGCTGACTCATGGGCATGTGCTGGCCTCATTTTGTCCCCAGGATCTGTTCAGGTTATGCAAGCTGGAAAATCTGGTTGGGTTCCCCTGGCACACCCCCAGGGCTCTGTAAACTGTAACATGCCTTTGCCCCAGATTGAAGCCCAGCACAGAGGATTCAGGGGAAGGCCGGATTGGTCAGGAGAAGAAGGGAGATTGCAGGTCAAAAGAAAGGCATTTTTTTCAACTGACCGGTTCAAGATCACAGTGCCCCAGCAATAGAAGAAAAGAAGGGAGAAAATGGCAGCGTGGAGAAGCCCAGGTCCCAGAGTTAGTTCTAACATTGTAACTTGCTGAGTTTCTTTGGGCAAGTCTTTTTCCTTTCTGGGCTCCAGTTTCTCAACTGTAAAATGGGGAGATGAAGAGAGATTAGATGGGCCTTCCATAGTTGCTAAGGTCTCGCCCTGCTCCTACATTCGTGTGATCTAAGGAGAGTGGGGAAAGACAGGAAGCAGGTGACCCTAGCTGTCCTCACAGCCCAGGACCATACTCCCGACGCTTCGGTCCCAGGCTACAATGGAGGCGGACCAGACTTCGGGGTGACAGGCGTCTTAGCAGAAAGTCTCCAAATTATTATGCGGTGGCTCCTCTTTTGGCTGAAGCCTCCCTCAGCAGCTTGGGGGGAGCTCCCCACGGACAGTTCCACAGGCTACCCACCAATTGCATAGTGGCCAAAGGAAATTTTGTATAGGAAAAAGAAAATCAACAGCTTGGCATTATACAAGAGGGAAATTACAATAGTCTAAAATCTCATGAGTAGCATTTCCCAGGGCCACTGATGGCTTCTGGGGGAAGACTGAGTTTAAACAAAGTCCCGGGTTGAGAGGGGTGCTCTGTCAAAGCCCACTGCCTCTGCCCTCCAGTCAAACCCACCAGTGGATCTGCTCCGGTAGGTGGGGGCCTTAAGAGAAGAGGTGTGGGGACAACTCTTGAGTCAGGCAGGGATGAGCTATTTCAGGAAAGTGTCTTTTCCCCCACAGAGCTGCCCGAGCCAGGGGCAGCCCCCGTGCTGCTGGTCAGGTGAGAGGTTCTGTGACCCCACAGTCAGACACATTCTTCTCTGGGCTTTGCTTCTGTTGTGACTGTAAGGGAGGCAGCAATTCTCCCCATAGCAGGGGAGCTCACGGAGGAAGTAGCAATGATCCAAGCCCAGTCAGAACACGGTGTGGGCGCGGAGTGCCTTTCTGCTGTAGTGAAGAGTCAGGGGTAGCCGAGCCAACTCGGGGAAAAGAGAGGCTCCTCAGAGCGGGGATAGGAAAGGAAGGGTGTTCCCGGCAGAGGAAAAAGCAGGTGTATGGACAGATGCCGCCTGCCCCTTTCTGGAATGGGTGAGCAGCTCGGTTTAGTGGAGAATGGGGGAGCTGCAGAAGTGGTGGGAGGTGAGGTCAGAGAGAAGTCGCTCCGTAGAGGTTTCTTTTTGCTTTTAAAAGAATCATTAAACTCTTTTCTGGAAAAGGTAATACATTCACATGGCACAAAATTTAAGAGGTGCAAAGGGACTAGAGAGAAAATTCTCTCTTCCACTTTAGTCTCTCAATGACTCAGATCCCCCCTCTGGAGGCACCAAACATCACAATAGCAATTTCCTGGAATCTTTCTGGAGATGGAGATGATCTGCGAAATAGCAGATGACACACCCATCCCACATTTAGATGCGCACACACACATGTGTCTACATGGTCCTCTTTCTTTACACAAATGGTAGTACATTGTACACACTCTTGAATACCTTGCTTTATTGGGTTTAGCAGAGACTGCTCAAGAGTCTTCCAAAGTGGCTATTCCAATTTACACTTCCACTAGTAACATTTGGTGTTAGGCATCTTTTATCTATCAATCAATCAATCCATCTATCATCCATCTATCATCTATCATCTATCTATCTATCATCAATCATCTATCTATCTATCATCTATTATCCATCTATCATCTATCATCAATCATCAATCATCTATCATCTCTACTCACTCATTCATATTATTATTGACTCACAGATTTCCTGTTTTATTCAATGGGCTGTAGCCTAATACCCTCTTTGTAGAGTTTTAATGATGTATAATTATGCATAAGAAAGCATACATAGCTATGGTGTATGCTTGGTGGGTTTTGACATATAAATACATCTGTGAAACCATTACCACATTCAACACAGTGAACATGTGTACCAACCATGAGAGTTTCCTCACGTCTTTTTGCAATCCATCCTTCCCTCTTTCATCCCCAACCTCAGGTAACCACTGGTCTGCTCTGTCACTATAGATTAGTTTGCATTCTCTAGAATTTTATATAAATGGAATCTTATAGTATGTACTTTTTGTCTGGCTTCTTTCTTTTTTTTTTAAGATTTTATTTATTTGAGAGAGTGAGCGAGCGAGAGAGTGAGAACACAAGCGGGGGGGGCAGCAGGCAGAGGGAGAAGCAGGCTCGATCCCATTAAACAATGACTCCCCATTCTCCCCTCCCCCCAATCCCTGGAAACCACCATTGTACTTTGTCTTTATGATTTTGACTGCTCTAAGTACCTCCTATAAATGGAATCATACAGTATTTGTCTTTTTGTGACTGATTTATTTCACTTAATCTAATGTCCTCAAGGTTATCCACGTTGTAGCATATTGAAGAATTTCTTTCCTTTTAAGGCTGAATAATATTTTGTTATATGTATATCCACATTTTGCTTATCCATTCATCTATCAATGGACACTTGGGTTGCTTTCACGATTTAGTTACTGTGAACAATACTGCTATAAACGTGGGTATACAGGGGTGCCTGGTGGCACAGTGGTTAAGTGTTGGGCTCTTCATTTTGGCTCAGGCCCTGGTCTCAGGGTCGTGGGATCAAACCCCACCTCAGAATCTGCTTCAGATTCTCTCTGCCCCTCCTGCTCATGCTCTTGCTCATTCTCTCTAAAATAAATAAATAAATCTTAACCCCCCCCTCCCCAAACGTAGGTGTACAAATATCTCTTTGAGACCCTGCTTTCAATTCTTTTGGATATATTCCCAGAAGTAGAAATGCTGGATTATATCGTAATTCTATGTTTGATTTTTTGAGGAACCAACATGCTGTTTTCCATAGCACCCATTAAGAATGATGTGGGCTGGGGTGCCTGGGTGGCTCAGTTGGTTAAGCAACTGCCTTCGGGTCGGGTCATGATCCTGGAGTCCCGGGATCGAGTCCTACATCAGGCTCCTTGCTCGGCGGGGAGCCTGCTTCTCCCTCTGACTCTCCCCCATCTCATGCTCTCTCTCAAATAAATAAAGAAAATCTTAAAAAAAAGAAAGAATGATGTGGGCTGTAAGACTGATGAATCACAGGCCTGTACCCCTGAAACAAATAATACATTGTACGTTAATAAAAAAAAAATGATGTGGGCTTTGGGGTTGAGACAAAAATCCCTGTGTTAAATAAGTAATGTAGTTACATTTAAGATAATTTTACTTCTTCCTTTCCAATTTGGATGACTTTTGTTTCTTCTTCTTGCATTGCTTTGGCTAGAATTTCCAGCACTGTGTTGAACAGAAGTGGTGAAAGCAGGTATCCTTTTCTAATAGATCTCAGAGGAAAAGTTTTTAGTCTATCATCATGGAGGATGATGTTTGCTCTGGGTATTTATTAGGATTATGTGAAATATATTTTAGGGAGAATTGACATACCTTTTTGTCCAAAAGTATGTTATGTGTCCCCAATTGTTCATATCTTCTTTTGTCCCATCAGTAGTATTTCAAAGATATCTTCATGTAGATACTGAACATTTCTTAAGCTTCTTTCTAGTTATATTACTTTTTTTTTGACTAATATAAAAGGAAGTCTCTTCTTCACTTTTATCTTCTAACTGGTTTCCATTTGTGTATATGTCTCATCGTTTTTATTTCTGTATATTAGTTTTGTACCTAGTCATCTTATTAAATGCTCTTACTGTTTATAATTATTTTTTAATTTGATTCTTAATTTTTTCTTAAGATTTATTTATTTATTTTCGAGAGAGAGAGAGAGAGAGAGAGAGAGAGAGCGAGCGCGAGTGAGGGGAGGGGCAGAGGGAGAGAAGCAGACTCATTGCTGAGCCTGGAGCCCCACACAGAACTCAATCCCACGACCCTGAGATCATGACCTGAGCAGAAATCAAGAGTTGGACACTTAAACACCCAGGCGCCCCTCTTTGGGTTTTCTAAGCATAACACGATCCGTGCCAGTAACAGTAATTTACCTCTTCCTTTTCAATTTTTATATCTTTTATTTCCTTCTCTTGCTTAATTGCTTTATCTAATTCCTTAGAACAATGCTAAATAGTAGGATGGGTACTAAATCCTTTTCTTGTTCCAGAAATTAATGGGACTGCTCCACATGCTTTCCCATGGGCTATATCTATTTTCTCTCAGCTTTTCACCCACCCTTTTATTCTCTGCTCTATATTTCCTGGAGTTAAGAACCTGCATTTACCTGGCTCACTTGCTTCCTAGCTTCTTTGTGGGTTCTGCCAATAGTAAGCCCTGGAGGGAGAGCAGACCGTGAGAGGAAGAAGGCATATTTTTGTTGCCATGTGCCCAGTGTGGCCGTTTTTGGCAGTGGTGGTTCCAAAGCAGCAGTGGATTCCATCAGCCTGAGCCAAAGGCTGCACCTTTTCAACCATTCCAGCTCTGCCCTCTTCGGCAGATCTAGAACATGTGACAGTGTCGGCAGGACAGCGGCAGGGTTTGTGGGCTCCAGTCCCGGGCTGTTAGTTGCTTATGATCTCTGGGAATCATCCCTTATTCCTTTTGCCCCTCCAAACTTCCTAATTTTTCCCCTCAGAAATATATATATATATATATGTTAAACCAAGGGGACAAATGTATATGTTTTAAACCATGGGGAAAACATATATGTATGTTTTATATATATCTATATGTATCTATATTTTTAAAAGATTTTGTTTTTATTTATTTATTTGAGAGAGAGAGAGACAGAGATAGAGAAAGAGCAGCTCAACAGGGAGCCTGACTTGACTCGGGATTTGATCCCAGGACCCTGGGATCATGACCTGAGCTGAAGGCAGATGCTTAACCAACTGAGACACCCAGGTGCCCTATATATATATATATTTTTTTTTTTAAATTAAGTTTTTGGTTTAACATATTTTCTAAAAGACATATTTATTTTACAGAGAGAGAAAGAGTGCGTGCATGAGCGGGAGGAGGGGCAGAGGGAGAGGGAGAGAGAGAGAATCTCAAGCAGATTCCCTGCTGAGCACAGGACCCAACATGGGTCTCAATCCCACGACCCTGGGATCATGACCTGAGCGGAAATCAAGAGTCATTCGCTTCATTGACTGAGCCACCCATGAGCCCCTTGGATTTAATATATTTTTAGCCAGTTCTCTACATGACGTTTCTTCTGATTTGAAAGCATTAGAGTTGATTTCTGTTTGCCTGACTGGACTTTGACTGAGACACCCATTGAGAATGATGTGGACTTCGGGGTTGAGATAAAAACACTTAATAGTGTTAAATAAGTATTGAGATGAATGTTCGTACCAAATCCTCTGTCCTCTTAAAACCTCTCTCCTATCCTTACTTTCCATTGATGAATTTACATCATACGTTATGATAGAAGTCATCATAAAGAAGGTGTGAACTTCTTTAGTTTCTACCATGAGGTCTACAGATTACCTGCCTCTTCTCCCATCTTTCCTTCCTCTTATTATAATGGAGGGCATGTTGTTATTCCTGTTGAGGGTTAATCTCTCTCTATCTATCTTATACCCTCTTACTGTCCCGATTTTTCACGTAACATTGAAACTGTACTGAGATATAGTTCACAAAAACATATACCTTAAAATTCTCCAGTTTAAATTACGAAATTCAGTGGTTTTTAGTATATTCAGAGTTGTGCAACCACCACCACAATCAATTTTAGAGTATTTCATCACTCCAGAAGGAAACTCAGTGCCTATTAACAGTCACTCCCTATTTCCCCCAACTCCCCATTACCACCAATCTGCTTTCTGTCTCTAGGGGTTTCTGTCTCTATTCTGGACATTTCATATAAACGGAATCATACTCTAGCACTTTGTGACCGACTTCTTTCATTTAGCAGAATATTTCCAAGGTTCATCCATGTTGTAGCATATCAATGCTTCATCCTTTTTATGTCCAAACAACATTCCATTGTATAGATATATATACTATATTTTGTTTATGCTTTCATCAGTTGATGTTCGTTTGGGTTGTTACTGCTTCTTGGGCATTACCAACAATGCTGCCATGAATTTTAATCTTAAGTTTTATTTCCTCTCTCTTAGATAATTTATCTCTATGGATCTTTCAACATTTATTAAATGTAATAAATTACATTTATTATCTCTAATATATGTCAGGTTAATAACAAAGCAACCCTCTTGACTTCACTTCTCCCTTTAGCTACCACCCCATCCTCTAGATCTCCTTCACAGCCATACTTCTTTTATGCCCTTTTATTTTTTTTAAAAAGATTTTATTTATTCGAAAGAGAGAGAGAGAGAGAGGGCAAGAGAGTGAAAAAGAGCATGAGCGGGGGGAGGGGCAGAGGGAGAAGCAGACTCCTCCTTTCTGTGCAGGGAGACTGACGTGGGGCTTGATCCCCGGACCCCGGGATCATGACTTAAGCCGAAGGCAGATGCTTAATCAACTGAGACACCCGGGTGCCCCCCTCTTTTTTTTTTTTTTTTTGGTAAGTGCCCAGCATGGAGCCCAAAGCAGGGCTTGAACTCATGACCCTGAGATCAAAACCTGAGCTGAGACCCTAAGATCAAGACCTGAGCTGTGATCAAGAGTCAGATGCTGAACCTGACTGAGCCATGCAGGTGCCCCATGGTCACACTTCTTGAGTCATTTGCTCGTGTTATCTCAATTTACTCACTTTCCATTCGCTCTTCCACCCTCTTCAATCCAATGCCATAATAAAAACTGTTTTTATCTTACTTGAACATTGCCAGATCCAGAAACTATCTCCTGTTCATACCTTATTTGACCTCTTACCAGCCTCAGGCGCCGGTGGTTACTACTTCCTCCGTGGAATACTAGTTCATCTGAGCTGCCCCAGCATCAGAGCCTTCTTGTTTTCACACTCTTGGCTCTTCCTTCTCAGACTCCTTTCTTAGGTCTTTCTTATCTACTCAACCTCTAGATTTTGTTTCTTTAGGTTTAGCCTTATGTCTCCCTCTGTCTACATTATCTCATTAAGTAATTTCATCCATTTTCATGGGCTTAATTATTCACATATTAATCTCTTTAATGCAGACTTTTCTCCTGAGTTTCATTCAGATTTGCATATCCAATTGCCTACTTGACAAATTCCCCAGGATGTGTGCTGGATGTGTCACTTAACGCGTCCAAAATGGTACTTGTCAAGTCTCTTTTGCCCATTCTGCTCACCATCTCAAAAAATGGCATCATCGGCTTCCCAGTTGCTTAAGCAAAAACCTAGGACTTATTTTACTTCTCTTTCTCCTGCTTCCTTACCACCCTCCCCCCTCACTTCTTCTTTCTCCTCCTTTTGCTTCTTCTCTCTTTCTAAACTTTGTATAATGGAAGATTTTGAATACACACAAAAGTTGGCAGAGTCATGCACCCCCATGTATACGTCCTCCAGCCCCAACACAACCATCAGGCCATGGTCAATCCTGCCCCATCCATATCCTTCCCCCTTCCACCCTGGATATTGTTTTGAAGGAAACCCTAGACATGTCATTTCATCTGTAAATATTTTAATATATATCTTTAAAGATATGTAACAAAAAATATAACCAGAATATTATCATACCTGAAAAAGTCTAACATAATTCCTAGGACTCATTTTTTGAGTTTCTTTTTCCTTTACTCCCATATCCAAGCTATCTCCAAGTCCCGCCAGCTCTACTTCCTGATTTATCTTTATTTTATGCCCTTCTAGCCTCTCCACTGGCACAGAGGAGGCCACAACTCTTGTCTGTCTGGCCCATTATGATAGCCTCCTAACTGGTCTCCCCACTGCCACCCCCTACTTAAAATCCTTTAGTGAATTCCCATCACCATTAGCATAAAATCCAAAATCCTTATGGTGGCCCAAAGCCCTGCAGATCTAGCCTCTGCCCACTTCACCCCATTCTCCCACACTCACCAAGCTTGAGCTATACAATCTTTCACTTCCTCACACTCTCTTCTTTTTGCTTCGGTGCCTTTGAGCTTGTCATTTCCTTTGCCTACTATGCTCTCTTTCTCTGTAGCAGTTCCCTCCTCCCTCCTGCTTACTTAACTTTTACTAACCTTTCAGGTCCTAGAGTGCAAGCATCCTTTCCCTTCCCCCATCTAGGTCAAGAACTCTTAGCTCAGTTTGTAATTACTGTTTGTTGCTGTTATTATCTAATTAGTTTCTGTCAATAAGTTTCATAAGAGCAAGGATTATGTCTTTTTTTTTCTGTATCATCACATATCCAGCACCTAGTATGGTGCCTGGCAAGTAGTAGAAACTGAAAATGAGACAGGTATAAACTAAAGGGACCCCATGAAAAGCTGCTTTTTTGTTCCCTTTCCTGCTTCTATTCTTGCTAGGACCTACACCCCTCCCTTACACAAGCCTTATAGAACAGATAAGGTATGTTCTCCTTGTAAAGGTCAAGGAGTTAATGATGTCTTTTGACTCTTCCAGCACAATAGATAACATCTAAGAAGGGACTGGGTGAGGTTGTCAGAAACATTTTCTAAGACCAGTGACTTGCCAAGATCCCGGGCTGCAGGGTGTAAGTGACTCATGGAGGACACCTAAACACCTGTCTTTGTTCCTGGATGCCTGAGAAGACACATCAGGACCCAATCCTCAACAAGAACCCAGGACCCCAAGCAAAGATGAGACTCACTCTTCTTTCCTTTCACAGTCTCCCAGACTCTCTGGGTGTATCTACACTCTCTCTATGTCTTCAATAAACTACTCTCACTTCCTCTCAGCTTGTATTTGATTTGCATCCTGTGCGAAGCCAAGGACCCTCTTGGCTGGTCCTGAGTGACTCCCTCCTCCCTCTGGTCCTTGGACCCAGCCAGCATCAAAAACATGTGTGATCAATAAAAACAAATAGTTTTTATTACAATTTATAATTGAAAAATTTTGTCAATAATTTAAAGCCTGGGGTTTCCTCTACTGAATTAACTATACATTGTCAGAAAGCGTATTTTCCTCTTCATTGCCATATATACTCAGGGCCATTTCTAGTGTCAGTCTCAGAGATCACTCAACACATATTTATTGGATGGATGAATAAAAGGTCTACATCACTGAGAAAGCGTCCATTTCATTGAGAAATATCTGTATCATTGAGGGTCTTATCTGCCAACCTAAGGAGTTTGGATCTTATCCTATAGGAAATGGGAAGGAGTCAGATGGTCTGATGGCTAGTTGGAAGCATCTCTCTGATGACTGCATTTACAGGAAAAAGACTGGGAGACCAGCTGAGAGATGATTTGCATTGACATCAGCCGTAAAAACACATTTTTCTAGATATATCTCCTTTGGCAAGGGAAGCAAAAGCAAACTTAAACTATCAGGGCAACACCAAAATATAAAGCTTTTCACAGCAAAGGAAACCATAACAAAACAAAAAGACAACCCACTGAGTGGGAGAAGATATTTGCAAGTGATATATCCTATAAGGGGTTAATATCCAAAATACATAACTTATACAACTCGGGCGCCTGGGTGGCTCAGTTGTTAGGTGTCTGCCTTTGGCTCAGGTCATGATCCCAGGGTCCTGGGATCGAGTCCCACATCGGGTTCCCTGCTCGGCGGGAAGCCTGCTTCTCCCTCTCCCACTCCCCCTGCTTGTGTTCCTGCTCTCGCTGTCTCTCTCTGTCAAATAAATAAATAAAATCTTAAAAAAAAAAGAACTTACACAACTCAATGCAAAACCCCCCAAATAATCCCATTAAAAAGGCAGAAGATATGAATAGACATTTTCCCAAAGAAGACATCCAGATGGCCAAAAGACACATGAAAAGATGCTCAACATCACTCATCATCAGGGAAACGCACATCAAAACCACAATGAGATATGATCTCACACCTGTCACAATGCCTAAAATAAAAAACCTAAGGAAAAAAAAAATGTTGGTGAGGATGTGGAGAAAAAGGAATCTTAGTCCACTGGTGGTGGGAATGCAAACTGGTGCAGTCACTTTGGAAAACAGTATGGAAGTTCCTCAAAAAATTAAAAATAGAACTACCATATGATCCAGTAATTCTACTACTGTGTATTTACCCAAAGAAAAAAAACCCTCTAATTCAAAAGGCATATGTGCCCCTCCGTTTATTGTAGCATTATTTACAATAGCCAAGATATAGAAGCAACCCAAGTTTCCAAAGATAGATGAGTCGGTAAAGAGGCTGTTATATATATATATATACACACAGTGGAATATTACTCAGCGTTTAAAAGAATGGGATCTTGCCATTTGTAACAACGTGGATGGACCTAGAGGGTATAAGTGAAATAAGTCAGTGAAAGACAAATATCACATGACTTCACTCATATGGGGAATTTAAGAAACAAGACAGATGAACAAAGAAAAAAAGAGGCAAACAAAAAACCGGATTAAGAGTACTTTTACCGTGACAAGCATGGAGTAATCTATAGAATTGTTGAATCACTTTATTATACACCTGAAACTGGAATTAAAGAAATAAATAAAAATTAGAAAAGAGTTAAAAAAAGAGATGATTTACAGTGGTCTAGAGAAGGGATAATGAAAAATGGAACAATAGTGGGGACAGAGAGGAGATTTATGAAGGAGGTGGTAAGAAGTAGCATTTTATTTTTCATTTACAAAATTTTGGTAAAATATGCGTAATATAAACATTACCACTTAAATCAATTTGAAGTGTATAGTTAGCGGCATTAATTTCATTCCCATTCATATTACTGTGCAATCATTGCCACCTTCCATCCCCAGAACTTGTCTTTTTTTTTTTCTTTTACGATTTTACCCAGTTATTTGACACAGAGAGAGACGCACAAGCAGGGGGAGCGGCAGGCAGAGGGAGAGGGAGAAGCAGACACCCCGCTAAGCAAGGAGCTCGATGCGGGACTCGATCCCAGGACTCCAGGACCATGACCTGAGCTGAAGGCAGACGCTTAACTGACTGAGCCACCCAGGCGCCCCGTCCCCAGAATTTTTTGATTTTCCCAACTGAATCTCCATGCCTGTTAATAACTTCTCATGAGCCCGTAGCAGCCACCATTTATCTATATATTTATTTTTTAAAAAGATTTATTTATTTATTTGAGAGAGACGGAGAGAGCATGAGTGGGGGGAGGGGCAGAGGGAGAGGGACAAGCAGACTCTCCACCGAGTTGAGAGCCCCATGTGGGGCTCGATCCCAGGATCCCGAGATCATGACCTGAGCTGAAGTCAGATACTTAACTGACTGCGCCACCCAGATGCCCTGTAAACATTTATAATTCTTAACAGATTACTCAGACTTTTTGACTCTAGTCACTGGAGGCAATTTACCAGAATAAGGACTTTTTTTTTTTTTTTTTTTTTTAAGACAGTGAATTTGGTTTTGGCATGCTGATTTGGAGGTGATATGTCCAGTGAGCAGTTAAATATGTGAATCTGGAATTTTGAAGAGCATTTTAGGCTAGAGATAAATATTGGAGACGCATTAGCATAGAGGTGGGTTCTGGTCTGGAACTCCAAACCAGCAGCTCTTCCTGTCCTTTCTGATTTGGTTGGATACATTGTAATTCCCCCGAGCCAAGCACCTAGGAGCCATTCTTCACCCTCCTGTTCTCTCACCCCCGTCCCCATTCAATTCATCACTAAATCTTGCCGTGTACTTCCAAATACCTTCTCAACCTTCAATCTGTCTCCTCTCTCTTATCCCAACCGCCAGTGCGGTAAATTCAGACCCATATCATCTGGTTTCTGGACCATGAAAACAGCTGCCTAGTTTTGTCACCTTCAAATCCATTCTCCACGCAGTCCTCAAACATGATTCACCTAAAACAAACATCACCATGCCATGCCCTTATTTAAAAATCTGAATTGTTTCCTAATTGTCATCCAGAGGGTAAAGTCCAAGCTGCTTACTACGGCAGAAGGCCTTCTGTGATCAGCCCCTGGTCGACATCTCAGCCTCTTCTCTGAGGCCTTCTCCTTTGTTAATGTGCTTTGACAACCCCAAGTGTGTGCAGTTCCCCTGCTAGCCAGCTCTTTCATACTGGAGCTTCTGCCAGGCGGGTCCCCTACACCTCACTTAGCTTACTCCTTCTCTTTGTTAGATTCATTCAGGCTGTCCTTTGCCCAGAACGGCTTTCCTGCTGACTCCCTAATTCTGATACTGTCCTGGGCCTCTGTTCCCTCACACTATATACAGATACTATTGTACTTAACCATATTGTGCCAAAAATATCTATTTACGTGTCTGTCTCCTTTGGCTTATGGGGCACAGGACTACGTCTTATATGTTCCTCTAGCCCCAACACAGTAATAGTCAATATTGTTTGCAGAATGAATGAATGCTCTAAAGGAAACATGTGTATAAGTAGTGAACAAAACACACATATAGGAAACTTTTTTAAAAGATTTTGTTTATTTATTGATAGAAAGAGAGAGAGCGAGAAACAGAGTACAAGCAGGGGGAGCTGCAGGCAGAGGGAGAGGGAGAAACAGGCCTCTCGCTGAGCAGGGAGCCCGATGCGGGGCTCGATCCCAGGACCCCGGGATCACGACCCGAGCCGAAGGCAGACGCTTAACGACTGAGCCACCCGGGCCCCCATATAGGAAACTTTTTAAACAAGTTTTTATTTAAATTTCAGTTAGTTAACATATAGTATAATATTAGTTTCAGGTGTACAATGTAGTGATTCAACACTTCCATACATCACCCAGTGCTCATCACAATATATAGGAAACTTTTATGTGAAATTCAAAGCAGTATCGCATATGGTTAGTGCAAAATATGCATGGGACAGACTCCAAATTCTGTGGGCTGGAGCAAACTGCAGGGGAACAATTTCTCCTCTTCCCTTGGTGACATCAGGACTGTTGTTACTGTGAAATATTTTTTTTTATTTTGCAAAATGGTAATAATTAATATTTAGAAATTTGCTACTCAAAGTGTAGTCCCTGGACCAACAATATTGGCTTCACCTGAGTGTTTGTTAGAATTGCAGTCTTGGGCCCCACCCCAGACCTGCTGAATCTAAATCTGCATTTTAACCAGGTCCCCAAGAGTAAGAGACAGATGGGGCTAGGTAGGGAGAGATAGATAGAGGACTATGTGACCAGGCTCACAGAAATCCCCAAAATGTGGAGGTGTGGGAAAACCAGAGATAAGGGAACAAACCAGACCACCCTGCCCTAGGCATGGGGGGGGTGGGTGTCTTTTTTATGATAATCACCTGTGACCAACAAAGAATAAGCAGACCCTGAAAAGGAGGTGGGCCACTGAAGGTGTTATCACTAGTCCTTGCTGAGTGGTGATATCAATAGAGATGTTAAAAGGATTTCAGTTCCCTAGTTGGCTTTCTATAAAAGACCAACCCTAAAGGCCCTCCTTGGCGACCCTGTCTGGACCCCTCTCACTCTTGAGAGGTTTTTCTGTGTATTCACTTAATAAACTTTTATCGCTTTATTCACTCTCCTTTGTCAGTGAGATTCATTCTTCGATTCCATGAGACAAGAATCTAGCTCTCCCGCATCACCCAGGTCATTCCTACGTGTATTCAAGTTTGAGAAGCACTATCTTAAGAAACCACTTTATTGTCTGAAAAGGGGTCTGAAGCCTGTGAGCTCAGATCCTTAGTCGCTCTCGCTCCTCCAGGAAGTAGTGCCGTGTAGGGCTTGGCTGGACATTCCAGAGCTTGACCTCAGGGAGGAGTGGTGGCAATGGACTCTATCTAGCAGCTGTGCTCACATAGTCAGGTCTAGAGACTGAGCCCCTCAGAGGTGGGGCCAAACAGGAGCTGTCGGGGGCTGGCCACTGGGCTTGGGTAAACAGGACCAAATGGAGTCTGGCCAGGATTAGGCAGGGAGGCAGGAGGACCTGGATGGAACTGGTGGGTGAGACAATCCGGGCCTGGTCAGTGAGCAATGGTCAGGGCCAGAGGATCAGATGAGCCCATTCCTGGGTTTGGGGCAGGGACCGGGGCTGGGCGCTCAGCTTCAGGAATGGGGCGAGGTGCAGGCTTGGAGTAAGGGTCAGAATGTTGAGCGTAAACAACATTCTTGTTAACCCAAAGCAATAATTTACCTTCTAAAGGGGTGGCTGTGCGAAAATGTCCTGCTTTATCCTGCGGCTGACAGGCTTTCATCTTCAGTCTCTGGTCCTAAGGACAACTCACAGGGAGCAGGTGGTGGGGTGGCAGGTCGCGGGGGCCTCCCAGCACCCAGGTGTGCTCTTCCTGTTGTATATATTTGTTGTGTGACTCCTGCGTCTACTCTCTTGTATTCACATGTGATGTTTTGGTATTTCACAGCAAAAATCATGGAAGCCATCAGATATGTGTTAGAATGCACACCGTGATGTGTGTGAAGTCTTGACACCTGCCCTTTCCTTCTGTCAGGGAAGAGAGCTGTGGATCAGAATTTGGACCTTGCACCTCGCCTGGGAGGGCTGAGTGACCAAGTAGAGATACTGCAGGCTTAGGAAGAAGGCAAGTGTTCCTTAGCCCAGTCCTGTTAGGGTTATCATTTGGAAGGAATAGGGTCAAGATTTTAATATCAGGGCAATATATGCCTTTAAAAAAAAAGATTTTATGTATTTATTTGTTTGCGAGAGAGAGAGCAAGAGAATGCATGAGCAGGGGGGAGGGGCAGAGGGAGAGGGAGAGAATCCCAAGCAGACTCCCCCTGAGCATGGAGCCTGATGTGGAGCTCGATCTCACGACCCTGAGATCATGGCCCGAGTGGAAATCAAGAGTTGGACGCTTAACCAACTGAGCTGCCCAGGCGCCCCAGTATATGCTTTCCTAATACAAAAGTGGATTTTATTGATTTGGGAGAAAAACTAATCCTCACTAGGATGAGGTATGCTTGCTTTTTATTAGGTAAACTGTGAGGAAATTGGCTACAGCACACAATGTCTACTTCATTCATGAAATCAGAAATAATTTGGATCTGGTAAAATATGGACAGAGGAGGGTTTCTATTAGCATTTGGCTAAAATCTGAAGTTTGAACATGGGTAGAGAGAGAGGAAGGGTCTGCAAGAAATCCTTTTCTCCTGGAGATCTGGGTCTATAAGGACTCTTTTTTTTTTTTTAAGATTTTATTTATTTATTTGACAGAGAGAGACACAGCGAGAGAGAACACAAGCAGGGGGAGTGGCAGGCAGAGGGAGAAGCAGGCTCCTCACCGAGCACGGGGCCTGATGTGGGACTCGATCCCAGGACCCTGGGACTATGACCTGAGCCAAAGGCAGACGCTTAACGACGGAGCCACCCAGGTGCCCCAAGGGTCTATAAGGACTCTTTTGCTTGTATGATACAAGGGAATGGCATCTCTTCTAGTCTTCTTCTGGACTGTTCTTTAATAGTTCCCTCTTACAGAGTGGTATAGTGCTCCAATAGAACACAGGGGATGATTTTTTCTCCTGGGGAAGCCCAGAGAGGCAGGAGGACATGATTAGGGGCTGAGTTGCAGCCATGAGTCGGGGAGGATGCACTTCTCACCTCCTTGGGTTTGTGAGGAGGAGCTACCACTTTGATCTCCTGAGCTGTAGGTGGCTCTTCTAGCAAGAGAGAACTTGAAGTTGATTTATCTGAATCCTCACTCCTTCCCACTGGGAAGGAAAGAACTCCCCAGTAGCCCAGAAAGGAGGAGCGTTATTACTAGGGAAACCAGGAAAACTGCAGGGCTTGGGCCTTGTATCCATGAAGGGCCTCAAGTATAGTGTTTCCCTTATTGCCAAATGAGGTCACATTGTCTTTGTGTTTATTAGTTGTGTTCAAAGTTTTGGTTGGTTAAAAATAAATATCTAAAATATACCAATATTTTAATAACTGTGTTCTGACATTTCTTTATTTTTTAATGTACCCAGAGCCTGGAAATGAAGACGAATAGTCCTCTTCTCAGTCTCTGAGTGGCCCTGCCTGCTACATCCAGGTTGTAGATAGAATGTGAAGTCAGTTATGACAATTGTAGAAAGTTACTCATGGTTCTGTATGTTTCCCCTTGCAACATAGGCACTAAAACAATGGAAAAACCATGAGTGCTAGTCTTATGGACCAACTTACTAATATCACAAAAGCTGGTGACTCACTCCTCGCTCATCCCAGCAGCTCCAGTCCTGCCCGGCTACTGAAGCACTCTTGTCAGCGCTGGCCCTGGTCTCCCAACATGGCTATTGCACCCCCATGCCCCCAAAAGCATGGTCGTGGGGAAACAGAGGGCTCATCCTGAGGTTTTACCACTCTGGGATCTGGCAGAAAGCAGACCTGAAGTCCTTGAAGTCTTTTTTGGTTCCATTGTTTCTTCAGGACCCACCCCTTTCTGAGACCTCAGGGAACTATGAAGGAAGTGTGATTAAAACTAAGAGCAGGAAGGGCACCTGGGTGGCTCAGTTGGTTAAGCGACTGCCTTCGGCTCAGGTCATGATCCTGGAGTCCCGGGATCGAGTCCCACATCGGGCTCCCCGCTCGGCAGGGAGTCTGCTGCTCCCTCTGACCCTCTTCCCTCTCGTGCTCTCTGTCTCTCATTCTCTCTCTCTCTCAAATAAATAAATAAAATCTTAAAAAAAAAAAAAAACTAAGAGCAGGAAGAAGCACTTCTGGAAGGATGGAATAAAGACCTCTGAAAACATTTTTTTGCATAAAAGCAATAACACTGACGAAAATTGTCAAAATCAAGTATTTCAGAACTCTAGAAATTAACCAAAGGCTTACAACCCAAAGAGCACATTTTTTTAAAAAGAAAAATGGCGGAATCTTGTGAGAACAGTGAGTTTTGTGGTGTTTTAACTTGCCCTATTCTTATCCTCTTTCCCTAGCTCCACGTGGCTTTGAAACCACCGGCCTTGGATCCACACTGCAAAACCCAGAATCCTAGCAGCTACTGGAAGGGGTAAAATGGGCTTGAGTTCCCTAAAGAGCTGTTCCCAGAGAATTGTCACTATTTGACTTGTCTGAAAGATCCCTGGGAAAGCCCTAGGGCTTCTCTTTATTTGCTCAGTGAAGAAATCCCTACCTTGAGGGCAGTGGTTAGCAATATTTAAAAACTGCTGCTGCTTAATGTGGCAATCTTGTGGGGCAAACAAGAGGCTGGCTAAAATCTTGAAAGGAGAATTTGGGGATGTCGATAGGGGGCTTTGAAAATCTGAGGGTCTAGAATGCAAGGTACACAGCTGCACATCTCTCACCTCTGGCTGACCTAGGGACTCTATACAAGCCGGAAATGAAGACTAAGTGGGAGTTGTAAACTGCTGGACAATCAAAGGCAGGCTGCAATACACACACAACTCCTCAGCAAAGCGGGGAGATTCAATGGTCAAGGCACTTAAAGAAATCTCTGTTTGATCATTAGCTCACTGCTAAGCTAGCCAAGCAGAGACTTAGGTGGCCATATGTAACAAAGAATGCAGACTTTATAGAATTAGTCCAGGAAAGTCACAAAATAAACAACGATAACAAGCAGCAACAACAAAAATCCCCAAGGATGTGGGAATCCAATTTTTAGAGCTGCCATATAAAGTTATTTAAAATGTCCAGTTTTCAACCAAAAACTGAGACATGCAAAGAAATAGGAGAGTATGGCCCATCTACAAGGAAAAGAAAAAAAAAGCCATAAATAGGATTGCCAAGGAAGGCCAAATGTTGGAAACATAGTATTCTCTTATAATCTTTTTTATTTTTTTAAATTGTTTTTTAACAATTTTATTTATTTATTTGTCAGAGAGATCGAAAGTGCGTGTGCGCACAAGCAGGGGGAGTGGAAAGCAAAGGGAGAAGTAGACTCCCCGCCGAGCGGGGAGCCCGATGCGGGTCCCGATCACAGGTACCTAGGATCATGACCTGAGCCGAAGGCAGACGACGCTTAACGGACTGAGCCATCCAGGCGTCCCAATACTTTTGTTCTTTTTCTTGGTCAGTCTAGTTGAAAGTTTATCAATTTTGTTGATCTTTTCAAAGACTTAACTTTTTGTTTTGCTGACTTTCTCTATTTTTAAAAATTCCTACTTCATTTATTTCAACTTAATGTTTATTATTTCCTTCACTATAGAGTGAATCCTGTATCCCCAGAAAATGTTCTTCTTTATCTCTGGTAATAACTTCTGTTTTAACCTCTATTTTTGCCTGGTATCAGTAGAGCAACCCAACAACAAATACAGGAAGCCAAACCTGGAGAACTGAAGGCAGAAATGGACAGCTGAGCAGTAATATCTGGAGACATCCACACTCCACTTCCAATAATGGATAGAACAACTAGGAGGAAGATCAACTGAGAAATAGAAGGTATGAACAACACTATAAACCAACCAACAAGTGCTGGATGTGGAGAAATTAGAACCATCATTAATTGCTGGTGGAAATATAAAAGGGTGCAATTATTTTGGAAAACTGGCAACTTGTCAAAATACTAAACTTAGAGCTATCATAAAACCCAACAATTCCATTCTTAGGTATATACCCAAGAGAGTTAAAACCAAATGTCCACACAAAAGCTTCTACATGAAAGTTCATAGCAGAATTATTAATAATAGCCCCAAAGTGTAAACAACCCAATGTCTATAAACTGATGAATGAATAAATAAAATATGATATCTCCATACAATGGAATATTATTTGGCAATAAAAAGGATTGAAGTTCTAATAATATGGACAAAACTTGAAAAAATTATGCTGAATGAAAGAAACCAGGCACAAAAAACCATACTTTGCATGATTCTATTATATAAAATGTCCAAAACAGGCAAATCCATGAGAGAGATATCAGATTACTTGTTGCCAGAGGTGGGGAGGTGGGAGGGCTTGGGGGGGGCAGGGAAGGAGAACAGGGAGTGACTGCTTCGGGGTATGGAGTTACTTTTTGAAATGATGAAAATATTCTAAAATTAGATAGTGGTGATTGTTACACAACCCTGTGAATATACTAAAAAACAAACAAAAAACAACCACTGAATTGCATATTTTAAATAAGTGAATTTTTATGGTGTATAAATTACAGCTCAATAAAGCTATAAAAATAATAAAATAAAACCGAGTCCCTTCTCTGCCTCTCCACATAAAAAGAAAATAAAAGCAATGATTTCTACTGTAGGATCGATGGTTGTCAGTGGTTTTTGTCCCCCAAGGGACATTTGGCTGTATCTGAAGACATTTTGTTTGTCACTATTTTGGGGAAGGGTGCTCCTAGCATCTAGTGGGTAGACACCGGGGATGCTGTGAAGCATGCTACGATGCACAGGGCATTCACCAAAAGAATTATCTGGCCCCAATCATCAGTAGAGCCAAGGTTAAGAAATCTGCCCTAGATCAAGCTCTATCAAGACAGAGCAGGGTACATGGTGCACCCCGCCTCTCCTACAATGCCAGAGGTCCTTTGGTGTGATGGCCTCACTTGTGTTGAGGGCACTTATTAGAACCCATCCTGGGTAACTCACTCTGAAGGCAATGCAAGGATGTGAGCCACAATCATCTCTCTAGGATTGTCCTTGGGTGAAATTTCTGTCTGGTTCTGGCTCTGAGAATAATTTTACTGTGCTGAGTAGCCTGTCTCTGTTTTATCTCATGGACACTGTGAACTCTGGAACTGATCAGACTTTCCTTTTTGGATTGGCTGCTAAACAGTTTGGACCAAACTTGTGGCTCACCCTTAAGAAGGGCATAGGTCTTACATTTTGGATTTTTAGTTTTGTTCCTGGCTCCATCTTACGTCCTTACCTTTCTTTTTAAAAACATTTCCTTTCTTTCTCTTTCTTTCCTTTGTTCCCACATTTAGTTTTTGCCATCTTGGGGTTTTCGATCTGTCCTGGTGAGCTATTCATGCTGTGCAGTAAGAACCAAGACAGGATATTAACACATAGAGCTAGTGAGTTTCTCTGTAGCTCTGGGATGGAGGTGGGAGGGAGGAGGCAGACAATCAGGTGGAGTTGTGGTGGTGTTACAGGGGCAGGGTGAAGACTGTGGGCAGGGAGCAATGATCAACCCCAAAGGGTGCACTGGTCCATGTTCCAGAAGCCAGGCTCGGTGGTGAGGGCAGGAGGAAGTAGGGGACCTCTCAGAGGAGGTCAGCTGTTCCTGGTTGCTGTGTGGGACCCTGTGGCCTCTTGGTGTTGGAAGGAGCTGGGCTTTCAGAGGTCACGTAACTGATGTGGGGACAGAGCTGGTAGGAGAGGGGACCCCATGATGGGCAGGACTGGGTGGTTGCCTTAGGGTGTCCTGGACCGGGAGTCAGGGGTTTGGCTTCTAGGTTTCAAGTCCCAGTTCCACTCTTGTCAGACAAGTGACGTTGCAGTCACATGGTTCCTTAGTTTTCCCATCACTGGAACACAGGAGTAACACCTGTTAGGCCTGTCTCTCCTGTCAGTGTGAGGACCGAGAGATGATGAAAGGAAATTGCTGAAGTGCTCTATTCATTGCTAAGCTGCCAACTTTTTCCTTTTTTCAAATGTTGAGGGACAAAAGTCATTGTGGAACTATGTGGCTGAGATTACCGCTGTGCTCACGGAGACGTGCTCATTTGGAGCAGGTAATTGCTGTTGCAGAGGCCCCTGGGGGCTGTGGAGGTGGGAAGCAGTCCTGAGGGAGACAGAGAGACTCGGATGACAGGAGGGAATTAATTAAAACTTATATAACACCCACGGGGAGAAAATATTTGTTAATCATTCCATACATACATCCAGAGGGATGCAAGTCACAGCTTAGGCTTTTATTTATTTTATTATTTTTTAAAAAGATTTTTATTTATTTATTTGACAGAGAGAGACATAGCGGCGAGAGAGGGAACACAAGCAGGGGGAGTGAGAGAGGGAGAAGCAGGCTTCCCGCTGAGCAGGGAGCCTGATGCGGGGCTCGATCCCAGGACCCTGGGATCATGACCTGAACCAAAGGCAGACACTTAATGACTGAGCCACCCAGGTGCCCCCAGCTTAGGTTTTTATTTTTTTAGTTTTTATTTTTTTTTAAGATTTTATTTATTTATTTGAGAGAGAGAATGAGAGCATGAGAGGGGGGAGGGTCAGAGGGAGAAGCAGACTCCCCGCTGAGCAGGGAGCCCGACACGGGACTCAATCCAGAGACTCCAGGATCATGACCTGAGCCGAAGGCAGTCGCTTAACCAACTGAGCCACCCAGGTGCCCCCAGCTTAGGCTTTTAAAGTAAGACGTGTCTCGGGGGTTGGAGAGGCCAATCCCGGGCCCCACCTCTTTCTCTCAGGAGCTCTTAGCACCTAGGAGATCTTCACTCACCAGTTTTCTCTACAAAGAGAAAGCTTGCCTCAGGAGAGTAAAGAAGGTCGGGGGTTCAGGGTAAATGGATTTCCTAGACTCGGGTGCTCTTTCATGATCTCTAGGGGGAAGGCCTAGTTTCTTGGGTCTAACCGTGATGTCTTCAGCTGCATCTTGAGGCCAGTTTCATCTTCTGATCTTTGTGGAATTGGCCAACAGTTCATTTTCCTTCCCCTTGGCTCTCCTCATGTCCCCCCCATGAACATACACCCCAGATGCCACAGCCAACCAATTTCTATTTGCACATAAAATATTTGCACGCATAAAAATGTGACCAAAAGACCTCTCCTTGCCCTTGAGGTCTGTGAGAAGAGAGACTCCTGAGCCTTCTGTTCACTGAGTTATAACTTTCAAGGTATTTTTCCTTCAGTCCCACACTTTCTCCAATCTTGGTATCCTTTTTTTCTTATGGTTTTGAAATTTTACTGTCTTCCCAGACCAGGCTGGAAATGGATATAGTAAACTCACCTCTATCTCTCCGATTCATGGGGCACAACGCTGGTTTTGATTATACACCAGACATTGTGCTAAGTGCTTTTCAAACATTATGTTGTTGAATTCATTTTTTTTAAGATTTTATTTGTTTATTTGAGAGAGAGAGAGAATGAGAGAGAGAGAGAGAGAGAGAGAGAGAGAGCATGAGAGGGGGGAGGGTCAGGGGGAGAAGCAGACTCCCCACTGAGCAGGGAGCCCGATGCGGTGTCGATCCCGGGACTCCGGGATCATGACCTGAGCCAAAGGCAGTCGCTTAACCAACTGAGCCACCCAGGTGCCCTGATGTTGTTGAATTCTTGCAACAACCCCAAGAGGTGAGAATTATCTTTATTTTACATGCGAGAATACCAAGTCTCTGAGAGGTTAAACAACATGCCCACTGTCACTCAGCTGGTAGGTGATGAAGGCAGGAATCTAACCTGAACGTGATCAGTGGCAGGCAGTTGAGGTAGAAGGGGCATGGGATTGGGTGAGAGCTTGGGTTTGAATCCTGGCTGGGTCACTGACTAATGGGACCTGGAGCAAGTCACACCCATCACCTCTCTCTCGGCCTCAGCATTGTCATCTGTAAAGAGGTGATCATCATGCCTGGCTCACTAGGTGGATGACAGGATTTAACTGAAGTGGTTACTCATACTCAGCCCAGTGCTAGGCTCAGGCAATGCCACTGTCACAGCTACATGGCAGGTAGCAGTCCCTCCGCTGGCCCCCACCGCTCCCCATATCCTGGGGTTCAAGCCTTCATGTATCCGCATTCCCTTGAGCAAATGGAGACATCGGTCCCTTGTCTCGTGGGCCTCTCCATTGTGCAGCTCACAACATGGGAGATGCCCTCCCTCTGAGTGAGAGAGAGCGAGAAAAACTGAAGTCATTGTCTTTTCGTAACTGGGATCTCTTTGGGCTAGAATTAGTGACTCACTCATAACTAACCGTGCACAGCAAAAGTGATGGGATGACACGTTTGAGATTAGGTCACAAGAAGACTGTGACTTCAGTCTTGCTCACTCTCTCTCACTCTCTCCTTTGCTCCCTCCCTTGGAGGGAAGGCAGTTGCCATGGTGTGAGCCGTCCCGATGCCCACGTGTCAAGGAATTGACGTCCCCAGGCAGTGAGCACCTAAGGCCCGCCAACAGCCCCATGAGTGAGCTTGGAAGCCCACCCTTCTCCCTGGGGATCCTGGAGAGAAGGCAGCCCAGCTGATATCTTCATTGCAGTCTTGTGAGAGCCACAGATGCTCAGCTAATTCACACCTCGACTCCTGCCTCAGAAACCATGAGATCATAAATATTTGTTGTTTCAAGTTACTAAGTTTTGAGGTAATGCTACATGGAAGACCGTGGGGCGATGTGGTTTCTGTGGGAGAATCAGGGGAGACTTCTCAGAGGAGGTGTGTTTGTGCTGGGCCTAGATAGGATATGAACTTGAGGAGTAGGAAGAGAAAGATTCTCAAGCAGGGGAAGAGCTAATGAGTTTTCCAGGAACGTGAAATCTGGTTTGGTGGAAATCACCTCACCTACATTCGTATGTGGATGAAAACATCCTACTTGAGGCAGGAGTGGCTCTTCTCTGTCCACGGTACGTGTCTGCATAGGGCCTGTAGTCTTCATGCTTGGCTGCTTCCCATCTTGCCCTCGAGTGCTCTGGCACGAGCTCACTAGCACTAGGGCATCCCCATGTCAGGGGCATCGGGAAAGTGCCTCCCTTGTGTCTGGCCATGCCTTCCCCTCTCCTGCTGGTGCTGCCTTTTCTACCAGCTCTGTTCTGTCTCCGTTTGCCTGCTTCCCCTCCACAGGATCCATGTAGAGGCTCAGACACGGAGTTCTGCGCTGAAGCAGGAACATGGAAGAGGCTAAGCTTCTTGGTTGGGGGAGGTCCTATTTTGGTCCCCTGGGCTGCTTCTCCTGAGGGAGGAAGGGGCTTATGGTTTGAGCTCTGCCCATTTATAGGATGTCTGACTCCACCCCCCCCCCCACCCCCCCCCGCCCAGTGGCCTCATGTGTCCCTTTGAGCCTTGCACACTGGAGTTCAGGAAAGTACAGTTGACCTTTGAACAGGATGGGTTTGAACTACACGATTCCTGTAGGGTTTTTTTTTTTTTTTTTTTTTAGTACGGTACTATGAATGTGTTTTCTCTTCCTTGCGATTTTCTTAATAACATTTCCTTTTCTCTAGCTTACTTTATTGTGAGAATACAGCATATAATACATATAACATACAAAATAGGTATTAGTTGATTATGTGACTGGTAAGGCTTCTGGTCAACAGTAGGCCATCAGTAGTTACGTTTTTTGGGAGTCAAAAGTTATAAGTGAACTTTTGACTGTGTGTGGGGAGGTTGGCGCTCCTAACCCCCATGTTGTTCAAGGATGTACTGTATACCCCCCGGGTTATTGCACCACTGAAGCACCCTCGGTCCCTCAGGGCCCCAGTTGTGGTGCCTTACACCGCTGATGACTCCTTTCTTCTTCTGAACTATTTGGTCCAAACTCAAGGCTCTGCAAAGGGGCAGGTGCCAATCCGAGAAGTTCCTGTTACTGGTGGGGCTTACTCTGGGGTTTTCATGGCTCCTCTTCCTATGTGTAGGATGGTCCCTGCACACAAAGCTGCATACACATGTAAGGAACACATGTACACATGCATGTGCATGTACGCAGAGTTGCAGTAGATAGGTAGGTAAAACAGAGGCTGAGGGAGGGCTTTAGATGAGGAACCTGCCCTCAGCCCTACCTCTGTCCCTGCGTGACTGTGGAAAAATCACATCCATCCCTCCTCCACCTTTGTTTCCTCTTTTGTAACATGATGAGATTAGAGCAGATGTCTCCAAGGCACCTTCTTTCTGCGATCCAGATGCGGACACATTACAAGGACATGTGGGGTAGGTGTTGGGTTTGACAGAGACTGGGTTTTTAGTGTTCAGTTACACTGGCTTTGGGGGCAGATAGACTGTGCGTTCTGGCTCTGCTGCTATCAGGCTGTGTGACCTTGGACAAGACACTTCATCTCTCTCACCCATTCCTCAACTGCAGGGTGGGATTAATGGAACCTCGTTGTGTCAGGATGAGGTGAGGTGGTTTATGCAGTGATGTCATGACCTATAAATGACACATGTTCTTACTGGTCTCAGCTCTGCCCTTAATTCACTGAGTTGTCTTGGGTAAACCAAATGAGCTTTCCTGGATCTGTGGGAGAAGGTCATTGAAAAGACATGACTACCGGTTGACCCGTGAGCTGGGCCCAGGTGACCACAGGCTCCTCGCCCCCTCCCCTGTGCTGGGAATGTGGGTTCCACTTGCCTTTCCTGCTCCCAGGGGCTGCTCCAAGGACACAGCCTTGAGATAGTGATGTGGGGTTGACAACACCTGCACCGTATAGGTGACTGAACCCAGCTAGGGCCTCTTTATAACTCTTAAGATGCAGCGGGCGGGTGCAGGGATCCATTCGTTTTGCTGCCGCCCAAGACAAACCTCGTATGTAAGTTCTCTCTGCTTATTAAAACTGCCACCTACCCACCTGGAGTGGCCTGCCTCTTTCTTTCGTCTCTCCCCGCCCTCTGAGTACGGGGGCCGGTTTCAGATTTCACCCGGGAAGCTCCCGAGAAGGTTTCAAACTGAGGAGCTCTTAGTTCCCTCCTCTGCAGACCGAAGTTGTGATGAGTAGAAGATCTTCAAAGCCCTTTCCTTTTACCACCCCCAACACAGCTTCCAGAGAGGAGCCGAGGTCGAAAATGGCTATTCTGAGATTCGCCACAAGGGGATGATGCGATCCCATTTTGAACAAACCTTGGAATTTGGTTCTCTTTAGGAAAAAAAAAAAAATCTGCCTTTTTGGGCTCCTTTTCAGACTTCTCACGCCCCCTGCTGTTTTTATTTGTAACTTTTTAAAATTGGAAACTTGCAGAAATGCTTAACATCATAAATCTGAAAACAACCTAAGTGTCCATAGCAGTGTTCCACTCACAGCTTTGGAAATACTCAGAAACATTCACTCCTGATCAAATTGCAAAATTAAACTATTAATAAAAACATTTCCAAAGGTGTAAGTAGGCATAAATGACTGAAAATAAATTAGACATTTAAAAATATGTTGAGGGGTGCCTGGGTGGCTCAGTCGTTAAGCGTCGGCCTTCAGCTCGTCAGGATCCCAGGGTCCTGGAATCAAGCCCCGCAATGGGCTCCCTGCTCCACGGGAAGCCTGCTTCTCCCTCTCCCACTCCCCCTGCTTGTGTTCCCTCTCTCGCTGTGTCTCTGTCAAATAAACAAAGAAAATCTTAAAAAAAAAATGTTGAAACAAATTTCATCTTTTTCTTTTAATGTTTCTTTTTTAAAAAAGGTTGTATTTATTAGAGAGAGAGAGAGAGAGAGAGAGAGAGGCAGAGAGCACACAAGCAGCGGGGGGGCAGAGGGAGAGGGAGAAACAGACTCTCCGCTGAGCTGGGAGCCCCACGTGGGGCTCCATCCCAGGACGTGGAGATCACGACCTGAGCGGAAGGCAGATGCTTAACTATCTGAGCCACCCAGGTGCCCCTCTTTTAATGTTTCATATCTTATTTTTTTCCTACTGTATGATCATTGGATCAAAAATATATTAAGGGGCGCTTGGGTGGCTCAGCCGGTTGAGTGAGTGACTCTTGGTTTCTGCTCAGATCATGATCTCATGGGTGGTGAGATCTGTGTCTGGCTCCGTGCTCAGCGGGGAGTCTGCTTGAAGATTTTTCTCCTCCCTCTCCTTCTGTACCTCCCCCCACTCACATGCACACATGCGCTCTCTGTCAAATAAATAAATCTTAAATATATATATATATAATAACCAATACAAAATAAAGGAACATAACAAAAACTCCTACTCTATTCTATTTAGAGCCTAGCATTGTTAGTACTTTGGTGTCCATCTATCTATCTGATATATAGTTCATATTGAAAATTTATTGTTTTTTTACCTTGCTTTTATCATTTAATAATATGTTGTATACACCTTTCATCTGTTAATAAATTAACTTTTAAAAACAAAACTTTTTTTTTTGGTGCAAAAAAGTGTGTTTTTTTTTAAGCACGGGACAGGACCTGTTGGCAGGACCCGTGGGCAGGAAAAGCTGCACTGGGGTTGTGAGGAGCAATTCATTATATACTTGGGAGTTGGGGGAGGCAAAGTAAGTTTCTAAAAGGACTTTCATATGCTAAAGACTCACAGGATCCTGGAGGCCTAGATATTGTCAAGCTAAGGTGGTTTTTCCCTCTAGCAAAGCATTAACATTAAGACCCTTGGGGCACCTGGGTGGCTCAGTTGGTTAAGCGACTGCCTTCGGCTCAGGTCATGATCCTGGAGTCCCGGAATCGAGTCCCGGGATCGAGTCCCGCATCGGGCTCCCTGCTCAGCGGGGAGTCTGCTTCTCCCTCTGACCCTCTCCCTTCTCATGCTCTCTCTCTATCTCATTCTCTCTCTCTCAAATAAATAAATAAAATCTTAAAAAAAAGAGACTCTTGGAGTTTCCTGGAGGAACATCATACTCAGACTGACTGCCTCAAGTATTTGTCAACAGGCTGCAGGTTCTAAGAAGATTTAATTTTATCTACATTTCCTTCTTGTCTTTGTTCTCCACATCATTCCCCCCTGAACAGTTTTGACACTTAATTCTTTAAGGCTGCTGAGTGTGGAAGGTCTTCTCTTCTGTAACTTCTTCCTGCTGAATAGGGGTGTAAAGACCTCCCTGCCCATGGGTCAACATTGGTCAGTTGGGGGCCCTTATACATAGCTGTCACCAAAGGCAGAGGCAGCTAATCCAACATATATGAACCTCCTTGAGTGGGAAGGATCATAGGTCAGCTGGAAGTTAACGGCAGTGAAGGAGTCTTGGCACCAGGCAGGGAGCCACCGGAAAAGATAATGAAAGAAGGTTAATATTAAAATGAGAAAGAGAAGCCCCATAAAAACGGCCATTGATAGTTGACCAAAATCTTTCTCTAGTCCAGGAGTTTAATCAATCACTAAAGGAAGGAGAGAGTTCATTTAAAGCACCAATTTGGGTAATTTGAGTGTATCTTTTAGCAATCCTGTTGCATTTTTGTGATATCTGGAGTATACACATTCTGTATACACAGAATTGTGTACACAACATTCTGTAAAAACAGACTTTTAAAAATAAACATTTTTAGGGATGCCTGGGTGGCTCAGTTGGTGAAGCATCTGCCTTTGGCTCAGGTCATGATCCCGGGGTCCTGGGATGCAGCCTGCTTCTCCCTCTCCCTGCTGCTCCCCCTGCTTGTGCGCTCTCTCTCTGACAAATAAAAAAATAAAAATCTTAAAAATAAATAAAAATAAACATTAAAAAAAGATTTTATTTATTTATTTGAAAGAGAGTGCAGAGCGCACGTGTGCGCATGAAGTGGGGGGAAAGGCAGAGGGAGAGGGAGAAGCAGACTCCCCGCTGAGCAAGGAGCGGATTCGGGGCTCAATCCCAGGACCCTGGAATCATGACCTGAGCTGAAGGCAGATGCTTAACCGCCTGAGCCACTCAGGCGCCCCTAAAAATAAACATTAAAAAAAAAGATTTTACTTATTTATTTTAGAGAGAATGAGGGTGAGTGGGGGGCGGGCCGGAGGTGGGGGGAGAGAATCCTCAAGGAGACTCCTGGCTGAGCAGGGAGCCTGAGGCAGGGCTTGAACCCAGGACCTTGAGGTCATGACCTGAGCTGAATCAAGAGTCAGCTTCTTAACCAACTGAGCCACCTAGGTGCCCCAAGTGTTTTGTATTTCTAATGCTTTCCTCAGCAGCTGAGGAGAGCTGGGCCGGTTGGGGAAGTTCTACCAGATGTCAGGCCTGTTGCTATTTCAGCAATTTCTTTTCTTCGAGTATTAGCACTATTTTACAAGAGGATTCTTTCCTGTTTTCCGGGGCAGGCAGAAGCCTCGGACCAATTCTGGGAACGGGCCACGGGCTGAGGGCAGCGTTAGGGCTGCAGGCTGAGCAGTTCGGCAGATAGGCTCTGATCAGGGAGCTAGAACACTTGATTTCTGAGCCCAGATTTGTTCAGGCTTTGCAGAGGGACCCTGGATGCCTCCCAACCCCTCTGCGTTGTGGTCTCCCCGTTGTCCTTGGGGTGGGACCCAGACCCCGGGCTTGACCGCAGAGAATTCCGTGGTGATGGGGCAGGAGAAAACTGCTTCCTTCTTCTTGGACCCCAGACAATACTGTCTTCCCCCTCCTTAGCTTCCCCTGCCTACTTTCCCTCCCTAGCCTCTGGGAATCAGGCTCCTGGGGGGCCAGAGCTCCTGGTGATATGCCGCCAGGGAAGGGCATCCTGAGGGCAGCGGGGACTCATCTGTAGGTAAAAGCACCCCCTGCCTTCTCTCTGTAGCCTGTGATCTTGTGTCTTCTCTTTCTCTCTCTTACTCTCACTCCAGCTCTTCTTCGGCCCCACGATGGATCTATTTCTCTTCTACTTTCCTGCCAGCCTTATTTATTCTATCTGCTCACCCACCATTCTGCGCAATTTTGCCCAAGTTTCTCCAAAGGGAGCTGTTCTACCTGTCCCTGCTCTTTGTTCCTAGAACCCAGTACTCGGTGACTAGAACGACCACCCAGGCGTCTTCCAAGTTCCCAGGCTGGACGAAGGTCTGCCTTCTCCCTCCACTCCCCTGGTTTATCTTATTTCTGTTCTGAGGGATTTTCTGGGAGGAAATTGCTAGCAACTCAGGTGCTCACCCATCCTATCCCTGGGAACTGGAATGTTCTTGTAGACTATTTCACGCCTTTCCTGCTGCAGTGGGAGCCTTTGTCTTTGCCCGGCTGCCTTCTGGTGCCACACGAGCCCCCTCTTGGCTCCTTCTTCCAGCCTGGACTTGAGGACATGGGGGCTGGCAATAGCACAGTGATAAGGGAATTTATTATGCTGGGGTTATCTGGTTTTGGTTCCCTTTGGGGCCCTCTGTTTTGGGGAGTCCTTTGCATCTACCTGCTTACCTTGTTGGGCAACTCCCTGACCATCCTCCTCACTCTGGCAGACCCTGCCCTGCACTCCCCCGTGTATTTCTTCCTTCGCCACTTCTCCCTGGTGGAAAGCCTCTGCCCCACAACTCTCGTGCCTAGGATGCTGGCTGACCTCCTTGCCTCCTGCCCCACCATCTCAGCTGCCTGCCGCTTCACCCCGTTGTATTTCTCTGCCCTCTCTGGCATCGCTGAATGCTGTTTGCTTACCGCCAGGGCCTGTGTCCACTACACTGCATCTGTAGGCCGCTGCCTTATACCACCCTGATGAACGGGGGGGGTGGTGCATGCGAGTATGGTGGGGGCCTCCTACCTCATGGGCCTCTTCACTGGTACCACTCACTCCATCTTCATCTTCACTTTGCCCTTCCGTGGTGCTAACACAATCCACCACTTCCTGTGTGACATCCTGCCTGTGCTGGGACTGGCTAGTGCCAGCACCTTCTGGGGTGAAGTGGGCAATCTTGCCGTCATGGTGGCCTTCACCCCGACCCCCTTCTTCTTACTGATCATAGCCTCCTATGCCTGTATCCTTGCCACCATCCTTGGGGTCGCGACATCCCAGGGGCGTCAAAAAGTCTTCTCTACCTGTTCCTCCCTCCTGTTTGTGGTCATGCTCTTTTTTGGGACTGGGACTGTTGCCTATATGAGACCTTGGGCAGGCTCCTCTCAGGACACGGGCCAGATCCTTGCCTTCTTCTCTGCAGTTGTTGCTCCCATGTTCAACCCTTTTGTCTATACTCTGAGGGACAAGGAGGTCACAGGCGCAATGAGGCGCCTTGTGAAGAGATACGTTTGGAGCCCTTGATTCCCTCGAGTTCTTGGACATAAAGGCCTGATCCTTGGGTATTTTCAGAGGAGAGAGAAGATAGGACCCTCAGACCCCAGGGGTCAGGCCTGCTCTTTGCACTGTGAATGTGGGATTCCTCGGCCTGCCCAGCTGGAGGGCGCAAGCCGCTGACGTGCTGCTCAGAGCTCTGCCTCTGGAAGCATCCTTTTATGGCCTTGACCTGACTTGTTTGTAGGTGCAGAGCTGCAGAAACATGCACTTGAGGGAAGGCTGAGGAGGGAAGGCGGCTGTGCCCATCTTGTGTGCAGATTGAGCAATTCCTGCTCTGTTCGGAGGCTCAGGGCACCTTCTGGGGCTACGATTCCTGGAGATCTCTCTTTCTTCTTCTCCCGGACTCCTCATTGCAAGCCTTTCTCTCTCATATCAGTTGCCTCTGGTACAGCAAGAGCTCCTTTACTCCAGGCGCAAGGTCCGGGCTGTGTGACTGGGTTGGCAGGGAAGGAACAGGATCTGGCTCAGACACTCAGGGGCCGAGTCTTGCTTGGTGTTCCTTTAGGTCTGGAAGCATCTGTCTAGTACTTCACCCCTGATTTACAATGGCTATCCTGGGATCCCTGAGGTGTTGATATTCTCTACTTAGCTTCCTTCTCACCTGCTGCCTGACTTGCTCTCTATTTTCTCCTCTGGTCCTAAGGTAGAAAGGCACATACAATTTCTCTCCTTTGACCAATCAAAAGGTCTGATCTGACCCCTAGGCTCCCAAGATGATGCTTTTGTTTCTTGTGAACTGTCCCCTATTTCTACTTGGAGGCCACCTTGATTTGCTGGCCAGAGAGACCTGGCACCATTTTACTCTTCTTGGGAAGCCAGTTCTTGTTTGTTCATGAACCCTCCTTCAGCAGTAAGCCATAGGAGGGGCCAGTACAAGTGGGGAAATCACTCTCAAGACACAATAAATGGGGGCCTTCTAAATAGCATTGATTTTCAGTTTACAAAATTAACATTGCTAATTGCAGAGAATTTTGCATTCAGAAGAAAAGAAAATAACTATTACCATTTTGGTGTTAAATGTCCTTGGGAAATTATTGCACTCTGGTTTCCCTCTATATATGTATATAAATATATTTTTAAAAACTAAAAATGGGATTTTATTATTTAAATTGTTCTACAACCTTTATTTTCTACTTTATTAAACTATATTGTAGTACTTTACCATACAGGTAGACTTCTAAAGCATGATTTTAATATCCTTAGAGTATCAATATATGGATATATACTATAATATTAAGCAACTCCAATTATTGGAATTAATCATTTTTGGTATAAATATTGCAGAGATAGAAATCATTGCACTTATATCTTTGTATTCTTATGCCTTTTATGAACACAAACTTCTAGAAATAAAATTGCTGACTAAAAGCATGTACAGTTTTAGAGCTTTTGAAACATATTGCCAAATTGCCTTCCAAAAGAATTTTTATTGTTTTACAGTCCAATTTTCAGGGGAAGGAAGTGGACTAAGGGTCAGGAATATGTTGGTGTTAGATGGCCTGGGGAAAAGAAAGATGGGGAGAGGTGAATATTTAATATTCTTATAGTGCAGAAAGGTTCTGATGAAGAAGACAAGAACCCATTTTCCCTCAGTTGACCAAGGACTGGGTGAGACTGAGGTGGCCCGAGGGGCAACATGAGGCATCACAGTCAGACCCAAGGATGACTTCCTGACAGAGTTGGTGTCTGAACAAGACGAGGGGGGAGAACTTTTCCTCCACTGTTCTGAGCTGGGGATATGACCAGAGGAGGGCATGATGAAATCAGACTGGCTCAGCCCTAGGTGGCTTCATGCTTTTCTCACTTGAGATCGTGACATCAGCTCTGGAGGTGGAGGTCCCCTATTTTCAGGGTTCCTGGATAGAATTGTTAGGAAAATACAGAGTGCTCTGTTAAATTTGGATTTCAGATAAACAACTAACAATTTTTTAATATAAGTATGTCACATAAAATATTTGGTCACAGGGATTTAGCACTGTTCTATCTTTCCAGGGAAAGAAATATTCAGGGGGTGCCTGGCTGGCTCAGTTGGTGGAGTGTGTAACTCTTGATCTTTGGGTTGTGAGTTTGAGCCCCATGTTGGGTGTAGGGATTACTTTTTTTTAAAAAGATTTTTATTTATTTTTTGAGAGAGAGAATGATAGAGAAAGAGCATGAGAGGGAGGAGGGTCAGAGGGAGAGGCAGACTCCCCGCTGAGCAGGGAGCCCGATGCGGGACCCGATCCCGGGACTCCAAGTATCATGACCTGAGCCAAAGGCAGTTGCTTAACCAACTTGAGCCACCCAGGTGCCCGGGGGGTAGGGATTACTTAAGAATAAAAAATTTTTTAAAGAAATATTTGGGACATATGTACATTAAACATTATTTATTGTTCATCAGAAAATAAAATTTAACTGGGCATCTTATATTTTCATTTGTTAAATCTGGCAAATCTATACCCAGGTGTTATTCAAGCAGGGCTGGAACTGCAGTTGGAGATGAGGAGTTAAGTAGAAAGCTCTGCTCACCTCCATTCAGGAAGAGGGAAACCTCTTGGGAAATAGAGTAGTTTCCTGTGATGGGAGCTTTGTTTGACCAAAGTTTTACTCTGAGTACTTGTGTGAACATTGGCCTTCCTGTAGTGCATGAGAGGATGTGGAATTCTGAAGATGGAGGATCCCATATATATCCTTGGGAATCAAGGACATTAAAGAGTAGAATGGGGTCTCTTATTTTATTGGTAAGTCTAGTAGTGGAGAGTATGGTGCTGGCTAAGGAAGTTTGACCAGAGGCTAGGTTAGAGATGGCAGTATGGCACAGTGCTTGGATTTGGTGTGAGGCAGGAGCAAGATCAAATCCTGACTGCCATTTATCACCTGTAAGACCTTGGGAGAGTTCTTTTCTTTCTTCTTTCTTCTTTTCTTTCCTTTTCTCTTCTTTTCATTTCTTTTCCTTTCCTTCCCTTTTTTTTAAAAGATTTATTTATTTATGTATTTATTTATTTTTTTTTGAGAGAGAGAGAGAGAGAAAGAGAGAGCCAGGGTGGGGGGGCAGAGAGAGAGAGGCAGAGAATCTCAAGCAGAATCCTCACAGAGTGTGGAGCCCAATGCAGTGCTCAATCCCATGACCCTGAGGTCATGACTTGAGCCTAAACCAAGAGTCGGATGCTCAACCAATTGAGCCACCCAAATGCCTCAACCTTGAGAGATTTCTTAACATTTTTATGCCTTAATTTTCCTTATCTGTAAAATAATGATTACAATAGTTTCTTTACTTCACAAGATTGTTGTAAAGATTAAATGTAGCTCTCCCCAGTCATTCTTTACTATACAGTCACTTAGCAGGATCTGAAATCAACTTGTTTATTTATTTGTGGTTTCTCTCCCTTCACTAAAATATATGTCCCATAAAGGCAGTGATGCTGCCTGTCTTGTTCACCAGTGTATTCCTAGTGCCTGGCACATAGTGGATAGTCAGTAAATATTTGTCGACTAGATAAATGAATAAATAAATATAAGAGAACTGCTTAGCTCAGTGCATGGCAAATAGTGAAATGTTAACTAATCTATTTTGATTACTACTGTTATTGCGACTAGTATCATTTGTTATTTCTATGATAACTTTCTTTTATTTATTTGAGAGAGAGAGAGCGTGCATGATCAGGGGAAGGGGCAGAGGGAGAGAGAGAAGCAGGCTCCCCACTGAGCAGGGAGCCTGACATGGGGCTTGATCCCAGGACCCTGGGATCACGACCTGAGCTGAAGGCAGACACTTAACCGACTGAGCCACCCAGGCACCCCTCTATGATGACTTTCATAGAGGTTTTAGATATTGAAAATTGGGGACTTTCTCCATTAAAAAGAATTCCCTAAAGTTGCTGGAAAGTCTAAAATGTGTTATGTTGAAAGAGGTAAGGGAGAAGTGGGGTGTGGGCTTTTGAAGAGAGGGGATTTGGAAATTAGGAGATCCTGATGCAAACTGTGAATGAGGATGAGCCATGGGGGAGGAGGAAAAGGGTAGCAAGTGAGCAACTCTGGGGTGGAGAAAAAAGGACTCTGGTGGTTCACAGAGTTGATAGGAATCCTGGAGAACCAGGCTTAGAAAATGATCAGGAACCAAGAGAAGTTTAGAGACCAGAACTGCAGCTAAGCCATACCACAAGAGTGGTCTGATTAGGAGGTTGTTGGCACTGCCACCACTGGTTATTGGTGACTCCTCTGGCCCTGTGTGGCCCTGCTGACTCTGGTCCCTGGATGAAACTACTGCCATCACGAAAATGAGCTGTAAACTTTCCTCTACTGTTTGCATCATTTGCACTTGATTTAAAGTCTTAAGCACTAGGACTAGCCAAGGTCATAGGCTTGTGTCTTGACTGCTTGAGTGTAGGGAAAGCCAATATTCTGGACTTATTGGCTTCTGTATAGAAGGGTGGAGATCTGGCTCCCACAAAGCTCTTAACCACCAACTCAAAGTAAATGGCAAGCTGTTCTCAGCAGTGGTGGTAACTGGGTTAGCTTGGTAAGGCTAAGCCCCTTCTTGTCAAGTTCATGCTTGGCCTCCTTTCTTGCCATCGTGGCCATTTTATTCACAGGCTCATTATGAATGACCTGGGTGTGATTTGCTGGGGAAGGAGGTAGATGAAACTTTTTTGTCTTCAGGATGTGCTTGGGCCCCATTTGAATTTGACACTTCCACTTATTTTTTTTGAAGTTTTTATTTAAATTCCAGTTAGTTAACATACAGTAACACTTCCACTTATTGATGAAGCGCTATTGGGAATACCTAACTTTAGGCTGGGTGGATCAAATGCCACCCAATCTACAGAGGGTAATATAGTTCAATGGTCAGTTGGTGTCCCCTGGTCAGGTATTCAGTACATATGGTTGCCTGCAAGAACCCCAAGAACAGTTTCAAAAGATGATATTAATTATTTGTCCAAAAGGGCAAGGTTTTGCTCCCGGATCTGTGATTCACCTCTTGGGTTTACCACAGGTTCCACTGTCCTCAAGATTGAGCATCTTAGGGTCTACTGGGTAGTTGAGAGAGCCAGATTGCAGAACTGTAGCCTGGATCAGCTTGAGAACATTTTTTTGCTCTGGCTTTTAAGACATCTGATAAGTGCTGTATGTTGCTTCCAAATCCTATACAGCCACAGGGGTTCTTTTTCAATGAGAAAAGTGAGGCATGTAAGAAGATGTCTTGACATTCCCCCAAAACCTTCACAGAGGTGGCCAGCACCTAAATTTGATCAAGATTTATTTCTCAGTTTCTGGTATGAATGTACATCTGGTATACGTGCCATTTGCTTCTCTCCAGGTGCTGTGAGTGTAGTCTTATCAACATAAGGGGCCATGTGGTGTCCTAAGCGTGGTGAGATGATGAAGGTACCTGTGGATTCCGTGGACAGTGAGCTGGCCAGCTAAGCTGGTGGAACTCTGAGGCAACACAAGAAAGATGAACTTCTGTACCTTCCTGGCTAACAATTCTAGAGGTTTCCCACTTATAAGATAGGGAAAAATGCACTTTCTAAACTCAAAATTTATCATACCCAGTCCAGGCGAGAAGTGGCTTTCTGGCAGTCCGGGCTGTCCTGCTTCTTCTCCATGCCATTCATTCTCTTCTTCTTCCCGTTCTTCCCGTTGCTCTGTTTATTCTCTTCAGCTCCTTGTCTGTTCTCATCTTCCTACTTTCTCCAAATTCACATGATCAGAGGGAGAATTTCAGTGTGGAGAGTTAAAAGTGGGGGCACTAGAGTTGGAAACCCAAATCTGTTACTTCCTAACTGTGTTACTTAGGGAAAGTTCTTCAACATCTCTGTGCCTTGGTTTCCTCCTCTTGTTGAAATTGACATAATAACGGAGTTTACTCAGAGGTTTATTTACTATGAGGCTTAAGTTTTGGGGGCTTTTAACTTGTATGGGCTCCTTATAAGGGCCTGGAAGGAACTCTAGCAATTGTGTGTCTATGGTTATATGTTGTTATGCAGATTGCAAAAGTAATATATTTTAACTGTAATCTGTAGCAATTTCTGTCTCTCTGCATTCTGACTTCCTCTCTGTCACATTTCCCCCATGGGAGATGGTGTTCAAGCGGCCATGGATATTTTTGGATTTAAGGCAAAGTTGAGTTGGAGATAGATTAAGTCTGAGTTTGGTGGGATGTGTTTATGTAGCTCCCAGTCATTTCTGAGTATGGTAAGGTGATTCCTAGCTGTCCTGATGTAGGAATGGCTTCCAGGAATGTGCCTTTTATCCAGTGCGCCCTATCACTCAGCATTACAGCACAAAGTGAAGCACCAGAGGTTAAATCATGATAAAAATGTATCTGATGGTGCCTGGCACTGAAAATCTGTGGGTAGTAGAGGAGAGACAAGGTTGGAATGTATGGGTTGAGAAGTTGTTCTAGGGGAAAAACCTTCCAATCATCACATGTGTGAAGGTGTAAGCGAGGATTTGATTTTCATCTTTTACATAAAAAAAAAAAGTTCTCTCCTGTTAGAGATGTCCTTGGTAATTCAGGAATAAATAATTATAAACAAACCATTAATTCTTTTCTTTTTAAAATGGGGATGGAGGGGCCCCTGGGTGGCTCAGTCATTGGGCATCTACCTTCAGCTCGGGTCATGATCCCAGGGTCCTGGGATTGAGCCCCACATCGGGCTTCCTGCTCGGCAGGAAGCCTGCTTCTCCCTCTCCCACTCCCCCTGCTTGTGTTCCTTCTCTCACTGTGTCTCTCTCTGTCAAATAAATAAATAAAATCTTTAAAAAAAAAGAAAACCATTAAAAAAATAAAATGGGGATGGAGTATTTGATTAAACTCAAATACTTCATTTTAACTAAAATTTGAAAAGATGTTTTGGGTGTTTCAATAGAAGAAGCAAGAAATATAGATAGTTGATTTGGATGTGTATGAAGTTACCTGGTTTTGGTTTTTCCCCAACAGATTAATTTATAAAAGAACTGAGAGAAAATCTAGATGAAAAAAATGAAATATAGGGGCACCTGAGTGGCTCAGGTGGTGACTGAGTGGCTCAGTCATTCAGCGTCTGCCTTCCATTCAGGTCATGATCCCAGGGTCCTGGGATCGAGCCCCGCATCGGGCTCCCTGCTCGGAGGGAAGCCTGCTTCTCCCTCTCCCACTCCTTCTGCTTGTGTTCCCTCTTTCGCTGTGTCTCTCTCTGTCAAATAAATAAATAAAATCTTAAAAAAAGGTAATATATCTTCTATATCTTGATGAAACATGTCCATTAATACCTTATCAGCACACATTGCCACTTTAATATCTTGTTTTGTAATTTCATAACGCTGTATATTTTGTACATAATTCCCCACCAGCTTTAAAATGTCTGCAGAAAGGTATTCTAATTCTGCTACTATGTAAACAGAAACCTGGTGGTCAATTTATAACCTACGACCACCTTTAATAAAGGATGAATTTTTTTCTTTAAATTTTTTATTGTTATGTTAATCACCATACATGACATCATTAGTTTTTGATGTTGTGATCCATGATTCATTGTTTGTGCATAACACCCAGTGCTCCACGCAGAACGTGCCCTCCTTAATACCCATCACCAGGCTAGCCCATCCCCCCACCCCCTCCCCTCTAGAACCCTCAGTTTGTTTTTCAGAGTCCATCGTCTCTCACGGTTCGTCTCCCCCTCCGATTTCCCCCCCTTCATTCTTCCCCTCTGGCTATCTTCTTCTTTTTTTCTTCTTTTCTTAACTTATATTGCATTATTTGTTTCAGAAGTACAGATCTGTAATTCAACAGTCTTGCACAATTCACAGCGCTCACCATAGCACATACCTACCCAATGTCTATCACCCAGCCACCCCATCCCTCCCACCCCCCACCACTCCAGCAACCCTCAGTTTGTTTCCTGAGATTAAGAATTCCTCATATCAATGAGGTCATATGAGACACGTCTTTCTCTGATTGACTTATTTCACTCAGCATAACACCCTCCAGTTCCAAAGGATGAATTTTTTCTACTGGGAGAGATAAAGGGTTTCTTTGCTTTCTCTTTTCAATAGCCAATTGGGCATCAGCTATTGCCCACTTAACAATTGGATGAGAGAAAGTTTTTTGAACACGTTCCTCTACATCTGAAGCACTTCGGGGCTGAGCTTGGCATAGCATGTTTAATAATTGCAAAATTAATTCTTCAACATATTGAAGAGCCCCCGCCACTTGGGTGTGTTCTCCTCTCTGAAAAACTTGTACGGCAGCTGCTGCCCATATATTCATCTTTTTTTTTTTTATGTTCTATCAGCCAACATATAGTACATCGTTAGTTTTTGATGTAATGTTCAACGATTCATTAGTTGTGTATAAGACCCAGTGCTCATCACCACACGTGCCCTCCTTAATACCCATCACCCGGCTACTCCATCGCTCACCCCCCTCCCTTCTGTAGCCCTCAGTTTGTTTCCCGGAGTCCAGAGTCTCTCATGGTTTGTCTCCCTCTCTGATTTCTTCCCATTCAGTTTTCCCTCCCTGCCCCTGTGGTCCTCTGTGCTATTGCTTATGTTCCACACATGAGTGAAACCATGTGATGGTTGTCTTTCTCTGACTGACTTATTTCACTCAGCATGATACCCTCCAGTTCCATCCATGTCGATGCAAATGGTGGGTATTCCTCCTTTCTGATGGCTGAGTAACATTCCATTGTATACATGAACCACATCTTCTTTAACCATTCATCCGTTGAAGGGCACCTTGGCTCCTTCCACAGTTTGGCTATCGTGGACACTGCTGCTATGAACATCGGGGTGCACGTACCCCTTTGGATCCCTACATTTGTATCTTTGGGGTAAATACCCAGTAGTGCAATTGCTGGGTCGTAGGGTAGCTCTACTTTCAACTTCTTGAGGAACCTCCACACTGTTTTCCAGAGTGGCTGCACCAGCTTGCGTTCCCACCAACAGTGTAAGAGGGTTCCCCTTTCTCCACGTCATTTTCTAAATAGAAGTTTCAAAAAAATTTTTTTCAAATCTTTACAAGTAAAATTTATGCTTCTATAAAATTTTTAAAAAATTTATACTTAGAAGGAAATTCCCAAGTAGAAAGTAATTTTGCAGAACCCATGCTTTGAACACCTGAAAATGTATTTGGAAATAGCAGTTTCAAAATCAGGATTTCTGTCTCCTTTCTTCCTATTTTCCCCATTTCCTTCCTTTCGTCTCTTTTATCTCCGTCTTTCTTCCTGCCCCCCCTCCCTTCCTCTCCCACCTCTAGGTGCTGTCTCATCTAGGATAAGCACAGAGGTGATTGTGCACATATTAAAGCAGAATGAAAAGTTAGTGCAGTTCAGAGCTCCACCCTCTCCTTCCCCTCCTAGAAGGGTTATTAGAAAGTTATTTTTCTGTTATTAGAAAGGGAGGAAGAGAAAACTCCAAGTCACTGTTTTATCCTGTTTGAGCTAGGCGGCAAGAGCAGATGGCTGCTGTATACTCAATTCTATTTTCTTTAAGGATTTTACTTTGGTGAGAGCCCTTAGACGGTTATTGGGAATTGTATCTAAGCAGAGTTCCTTAATCTGTGAGTACTCTGCTTCAGTGTTCTAAACAGAAATATTTATATTCTCAGTCCTGGTAGATCAGAAAAACTACTCAACCATTTAACAAATCTTTCCCAATAATACTTAAATTCATAAAATTTTCATAGACAGGCATCTTCTTAGATCTGGTATTTTCTTTGATTAAAGTTAAAATAAAAATACATTTAGCTAAGCCCTAAAATAAAAATCCCATAATTCTTAACCTTAACAGACTAGAAAAAATTACTCAACAATTTAAAAAATCATCCTACTAATACCACCATATCACTTAAATTTCTAAATTCCTTATGGGCAGACATCTCCCTAGATCTGACTTGTTAATGTTTACTAATTAAAGCAAGTCACTGAAAATGCCTAGGTGGTTTATTAACTCCATAAACACAGGTTTTGATTAATTTTTATTAAATTAATTTTTAACCAAATTACACATGAAAGTATCTGCATCGCAGGAAGAGTGCCTCCAAGTCAACAGCTATTAAAAGGAGCAGGCATTAAGAACAGTAAAAAAGTAGCTCACAATGCCTTACTTAACCTGATCACACCCCTATGGGACATAGCAGTGATAAAAATTAAGCCATGAATGAAAGTTTGACTAAGTTAAATTCTTTAGGGTTGGTCAATTTTGTGCCAGCCACCATAGTTGACATTTTCTAAAAACAACAAAACAAAACAAAACAAAACAAAACACAAAACAGCAAAAATCCTTACTAGAGGGAGGTGTTTGTTTAGATCATTCCCGGGACAATGATTCCATTGTTTCAAGAACTTAAATCCTTTGAGTTTCCTAAACTGTTGTGTGTGACATTGTAAAAATAGAAACTCCCACTAGAGGGAGCCACGTCCCCGGATTGTCTCTGGTTCCCTGCCTTGAGAGTCTGGTTTCTTCAGCATGTACACGTTTTAAGTGGCTTTCTAGGTCTTCAGTCTCTCTCCCCATTCCTCAGTTCCGGTGTGTGTGTGTGGGGGGGGGGGGGGCTCAAAAAAGAATTACTTTCACATCCTAATAACTTCAAAGCGGAAGATGAAATGAATTTCTGAGGTACTAATACAATGTGCTGGTTCTTGAGATGAGAACAAAATGTGTGCACGCAGAGCATTTGTCTGCTTTGGACTTGGCTCATAAATTATGTCTTTACTGGGTGTGGAGAAAGAAAAGGAATACATTCAGTTAAGACTGATTCAGGCTGAGAAGTGGGTGAATCAGCACATCGTCTTCCTGTTTGACTGTTTCGCACAGCTTCTGAGAAATAGACACATAGCCTGGGAGCTCTGGGTCTCTCTCTAGCAGACCATGGCCTTCATGTGAGAATTTTATTCTCTGGGGACAGAGTTCCTGAAAAAGGGTGTCCTAGAAATGCTCCTGACAAGAGTGTGGGGACTTGAGGCTCCATGTGGTTTCTGAGCTTTCTGGGAAACTTTAAAACCTCATTTCACACAGAGAGTGTTCAAATCAGGCTCCTTGGGATAAGACTTTTAAAGTCTGTTGGGGCAACATCCCCATTTGAGTCTTCCTTTAGGGGCCAGATTACCTGTGAGGAGGACATGGAATGCTCCAGAAGAAAAGTAAATAATTTTGCCTCAGTATGCCTTCTGTTTAGGGGTCTGTTTCCTGGTAACTTTCTGGGGCCATGACCTGAGCCAAAGGCAGACGCTTAACGATTGAGCCTCCCAGGCACCCCTTGCAGACTATTTTTTAGAAGAGGAAACCAAGACTCAGAGAGATGAAGTATCTTGTTCAAGGCCACCCCTCACTAGAAAGCAGGAGAAGTAGGATCTAAATACAGGCCTGCTTAGCTTGAGACTTCGTGTTCTTTTTAACACCCCATGCCCCGTGTTGCGTCTTTTGAGGTAATAGAGATCCAGAGATCCCTCCTCCTCTGACAGAGGGGCAAGGGTGAGAAAGCAGATGCAGGGCCAGAGATATGCTGAGGTGAAGGGAGAGGGTGTTTCTGAGCTTAGGCTGCACAGCTTCATCCTCTCCTGAAAAGTTGGTGATAAGCTCACCAAAGAGAAAAAGAGTGGGAAGGGGCAGGGATCATTTGATTCAAGAGAGAAATATTATCTCACAGGGACATTTGTCAGGGATTTCAGAGGTGAGGAAATGGATTTCTGAGCAGCTGTGAGGGCCAGGCTTGAAGGGAGAGGCACAAAACCAGAACAGGCCAGGTATGGGGGCCTTGTATTTCTTCGGGACCATGCTATCCTGGAAGCAGAGGAAGAGAAGGCTGACATTGGGGTGAATGTGATGGGCTGGGAGTGAGGGGCATGGGGAAAGGTCGGGAGGATGAGTGTGGCCTAAGTGCTGGAAGTCTATCAGTCGTGCCTATGATGGTGTAGCTGGAGTGCGAGGAAGTCTGTGACAGTGTGTGCAACTCAAATTTCCCCTCAATATCTCCTTCAGAGCCTGTCTTCCTGGAGTTTCAGTGTTGCCTCCCCATACAGAGGAGCATTCAGACACTGCTGTTTTTTAGTAGTCCCTGTTCAGAGTCTTGCTCCAGTCTTATAGTCCTCTCCCCATGGTTGCACACTGAAATAAAGTTCTCAGACACCAATCTGTGTGGCCATGCAGGGCTGCCTCTGCAAGGGAGAGGAGCAGCAGCTGAATCCTGCACAAAGCTTTTATTTTTTTATTTTATTTTATTTTTTATGAGAAAAGCAAGGACAGATGCCTCAAAGCGTGAGAAAGGAGCACAAAGGGATGGCAAATATCTTGAAGCCGTAAAGCAGGTCTGCACCCTCCCCTACATACCGGCACACAGGGAGGCAGTCATGGGATAAGGGAGGAGCAGGATGTTTGGGCTAGCAATCACCAGGTGCAGAAAGGGGAGACTGAAGATTATATCCTTTCATAGCTCCTAACCTGTGCCCTGCCACTGGGGATCATGGGATGCCGCTCCTACTGGGCCACTGCATTCAACAGCCTGAACACAGGAACACTGCTGGTGTTTCAGTTGCTTCCACAGTCACCCCTTAGGTGACAATATATTACAATATACTTCCTAAGAATAACTCCACATCTCTTTTTTCTTTCCCTCCTTCCCTGGTCTCACAAGGAGCGTTGGTTTTGGTCCCACAGGCGTATTCCTACCAACAACGGAGTGAGTGAACTTGGAAGCACATGCCCCTCAATCATGCCTTCAGATGAGGCCACAGCCCTGGCTGACAGCTTGACTACAACCTCATGAATCACCTTAAGCCCGAGTTACCCAGCTAATCAGCCAGATTCTGGCCCACTGAACTATGAGATAATGATTGTTTGTTGTTTTAAGCCACTAGGTTTTGTGGGTAACTCGTTAAGTGGCAATAGGTAATCAATACAGATTTTGGTACCTGGAAGTGGGGTGCTGCCATAACAAATATCTGAAATATGGGAGTAGCTTTGGGACAAGGGGTAGGGGGAAGCTGGAAAAGCTCTAAGGATTTCAAACAGGACTATTCATGAGAGCTTAACCTTGAAAATGCTTTTTGTGGAATTCTTAGATTCTGGGGAGGAGAGTCATGTGTCCCTGGAAAGAGCTTTGTTAGGGCTGTCATTTATTTTGGAGCCAAGCCATTTTCCTGATCAGGTCTTTCACTACTTGATTAACTTGTTGGTTCCTGAGAGTACAGATGAAAGGATTCAAGAGGGGGAACAATGATTGTATTGATTAGAGACACTCCTTTGTTGAAATCAACCCCCTTGCCTGGAGAGGGCTTGACATACATGAAGAAGCAGCTGCCATAGCACATGGTGACCACGATGATATGGGAGGAACAGGTAGAGAAAGCTTTTTTTCTCTCCTGGACAGAGGGGATCCTGACAATTGTCCGGATGATCTGGACATAGGATATGGTGAGAGCACCAGAGCGCTGACCAGAGCCACCACAGCCAGGGTGAAAGCCGCCATCTCTAACATCTGGGGCCTGCTGCACACCACCTCCATTAGAGGCATATAGTCACAGAAGTAGTGGTTGATGTGGGTGGCACAGAATGGAAGCCGACTGGTCAGGATGACAGGCATGATGATGAAGGAGAACACTGCCAGCCAGCAGGTGAGGATGAGCTGTGTGCAGACTCTTGCTTAGGAGGATGGGGTAGCGGAGGGGCTGGCAGATGGCGATGTACTGGTCGTAGGCCATGGCCGTGAGGAGGATGAACTCTGTAGCCCCCAGGAAGATGTGGAAAAAGTCCTGAGTGATGCAGCAAGCAAAACTGATAGTCTTGGTCCCTGTGGCAATGTTGAGCAGCAACTTGGGCAGGATGATGGTCTGGAACCAAATTTCTAAGCAGGACAGATTCCGGAGGAAGAAGTCCATTGGGGTTTGCAGGCTGGTGTCCAGCAAGGTCAGGCTGATGACAACCAGGTTTCCAGAGACAGTCACGAGGTAGGCAAGCAGCAGGAGCAGGAAAACTACCACCTGAAGCTCTCTGGTGTCTGTCAGGCCTTGGAGGAAGAACTCAGTCACTATGGTCCGATTGGCCATGGTGGACCTCAGCCCTTTCCAGAAATGTGCAAGCATGGGTGGATAGGAGCATCAGAAATTAGGATGAAGAAGAGGAAAATTTCTCCCCAAGTCCATCATTCCCTTACCTGTCCACTGTCTTTCTGTGGATTCAAGGAAGCAGAGCAGAAGCTTCTGGAGACTCTTTCCTAGTCAGAAAAGTCACCTCTTTCAGAATCTTTGAGGAATTCTTGAATGTCAGTGACTTTCCCTTCACCCTTCCTTCTTCCCTTCCTCTTTTCTTTCTTTTTTTCTCGGCTTTTATTTTCTCTGAGAAAGGCTACAAAGAATTCTCTGCTGTTCTCCCAGTTCTCTTTAGAACTGGCAAACACCGATTCATCCTCCAAGATCCAGCTTAAGTGTGACCTCTTCTATGAGGCCTTTCCTGGAAGCCCTAGCCTGAGTCACCTGCTCTCTCACAGTCCCAGTAACACATGGTTTGTGCCTCTGTTTTATTTCTGTAGAGTCAGTGATGTGGGATAGAGCTTGTTTTCCCCACCAGACCACAAACACCTTGAGCTCAGGGACTGTTTTTTTGTTCATCTGTGTATCTCAGCACTTACTTTTGCTTTCTCGGGAGATGCACTGGCCTTCTCAGATCTGTATTCATAACAAAATCTACTTCCTAACGCTTGGTTCACATGTGTAGCATGTATTTTGGAATAAGAAGCATTTTTCACCCACCTTGCTGTTTGCTTATGTTGAACCCTTATTAAAAATTGTCTGGGAGTGCCTGGCTGGTGCAGTCAGTTAAGCTTCCAACTCTTGGTTTCAGCTCAGGTTGTGATCTCAGGGTTGTGAAGTCGAGCCCTGCATCAGGCTCTGCACTCAGTGGGAGTCTGCTTCAGACTCTCTGTCCCTCTCCCTCTGCCCCTTCTTCCTGCTGCCCCCTAAAATCAATCAATCTTTAAAAAAATTTGTCTGATATTTGCATCTGGATTGTAGATTACTTGAAGAGAGGGAGTGTCTTGTTTATTTTTACTTAGACTCTTTTCCTCCCTCACCAGCTTTATTGAGGTATAATTTATAAATAAATTGTAAGATATTTAAAGTATACAATGTGATGACTTGATATATGTATACATTGTGAACGGACTACCCCCACACTGTTTTTTTTTTTTCCTAGCTCACACAAAGCCAATTTATTAACAGAAAACAGTAATTTGAGGAATCCTGTTCACAGACGGCGACCACGGTGACCCCCCTTCCTGCGGGTGCTATCGGAGGGGATGGGGGTGACATCCTCAATCCGCCCGATCTTCATTCCTGAGCGGGCAAGGGCTCTGAGGGCTGACTGGGCCCCAGGTCCAGAGGTCTTGGTTCTATTTCCTCCTGTGGCTCGTAGTTTGATGTGGAGGGCAGTGATGCTCAGCTCCTTGCACCTCTGGGCTACATCCTGGGCAGCCAACATGGCAGCATAGGGAGAGGACTCATCTCGGTCAGCCTTCACCTTCATTCCACCAGTCACGCGACAGATGGTTTCCTTGCCAGAAAGATCGGTGACATGGACAAAAGTGTCATTGAAGGATGCAAAGATGTGGCAGACACCAAGCACATTCTCTCCTTCAGCTACCTGAGGTCCAAGGCTGATGACCTGTTCTTCCTTCTTTTCCTTCCCCTTGCGAGGTGCCATTTCTGCATGTCTTCTCCAGACTCCGCTACCGGAAAAAGAGCTCCCCCCACACTGTTAATTAGCACATCCATCACTTCACATAGTAACCTTTTTTAAAAAAATTTTATTTTATTATGTTATGTTAATCACCATACATTATATCATTAGTTTTTGATGTAGTGTTCCATGATTCATTGTTTGCGTGTAACACCCAGTGCCCCCTTCAATATGTGCCCTCTTTAATACCCATCACCAGGCTAACCCATCCTCCCACCGCCCTCCCCTCTAGAACCCTCAGTTTGTTTCTTAGAGTCCATAGTCTCTCATGGTTCATCTTCCCCTCTGATTTCAAGCCCTTCATTTTTCCCTTCCTGCTATCTTCTTCTTCTTTTTTTTTAAACATATAATGTATTATTAATTTCAGAGGTACAGGTCTGTGATTCATCAGTCTTACACAATTCACAGCGCTCACCATAGCACACACCCTCCCCAATGTCTATCACCCAGCCACCCCATCCCTCCCACCCCCCCACCACTCCAGCAACCCTCAGTTTGTTTCCTGGGATTAAGAATTCCTCATATCAGTGAGGTCATATGATACATGTCTTTCTCTGATTGACTTATTTCACTCAGCATAATACCCTCCAGTTTCATCCACATTGTTGCAAATGGCAAGATTTCATTCCTTTTGATGGCTGCATAATATTCCATTGTGTATATATATATATATATATATATATATATATATATATATATATATACCACATCTTCTTTATCCATTCATCTGTTGACAGACATCTTGGCTCTTTCCATAGTTTGGCTGTTGTGGACATTGCTGCTATAAATATTGGGGTGCACATACCCCTTCGGATCACTACATTTGTATCTTTGGGGTAAATACCCAGTAGTGCAATTGCTGGGTTTTAGGGTAGCTCTGTCTTCAACTTTTTGAGGAACCTCCATACTGTTTTCCAGAGTGGCTGCACCAGCTTGTGTTCCCACCAACAGTGTAGGAAGGTTTCCTCTTTCTTCGCATCCTCGCCAACACCTGTCGTTTCCTGACTTGTTAATTTTAACCATTCTGACTGGTGTGAGGTGGTATCTCATTGAGGTTTTGATTTGGATTTCCCTGATGCCGAGGGATGTTGAGCACTTTTTCATGTGTCTGTTGGCCATTTGGATGTCTTCTTTGGAAAAATGTCTGTTCATGTCTTCTGCCCATTTCTTGATTGGATTATTTGTTCTTTGGGTGTTGAGTTTGGTAAGTTCTTTATAGATTTTGGATACTAGCCCTTTATCTGATATGTCATTTACAAATATCTTCTCCCATTCTGTCGGTTGTCTTTTGGTTTTGTGGACTGTTACCTTTGCTGTGCAAAAGCTTTTTATCTTGATGAAGTCCCAATAGTTCATTTTTGCCCTGGCTTCCCTTGCCTCTGGCGATGTTTCTAGGAAGAAGTTGCTGTGGCTGAGGTCAGAGAGGTTGCTGCCTGTGTTCTCCTCAAGGATTTTGGTGGATTCCTGTCTCACATTTAGGTCTTTCATCCATTTTGAGTTTGTTTTTGTGTGTGGTGTAAGGAAATGGTCCAGTTTCATTCTTCTGCATGTGGCTGTCCAATTTTCCCAGCACCATTTGTTGGAGAGACTGTCTTTTTTCCATTGGACATTCTTTCCTGCTTTGTTGAAGATTAGTTGACTATAGAGTTGAGGATCCATTTCTGGGCTTTCTATTCTGTTCCATTGATCTATGTGTCTGTTTTTGAGCCAGTACCATACTGTCTTGATGATTACAGCTTTGAAATTATACTTATTTTACATTCTGGCTGTTTCTGTTCCAGTAATTCTTCTTTGCATCCTGTGTTGTCTGGTGTGGAATCTTGACCCTCTCCCCCAGTGGATATATTCCTAAGATGGGTGGTTATTTTGGCATCTGAACTCATGATCTTTGTATAGCTTTAGCTCTACTGTCTAGTGATGCATATGAACAGAAGGTTAAGCCCTGGTTTGTGCCCTTCTGGATAAATTTATTATTTATTTATTTAAAAAGAAGATTTAGTTTATTTATTTTAGAGGAGAGCAGGAGAGCAGGGGGAGGGCGGTAGGAGAGGGGGAAGGACAGGTAGACTCCATGCTGAGTGAAGAGCCAGATGTGGGGCTTGATCCCATGACCCTGAGATCAGGACCTGAACTGAAGGCAGATGCTTAACTCACTAAGCCACCCAGGCCCCCCTCTTTTGATTCTTGTCTACAGTGATGACAGGAGGAATAAAGCCCACCAACTCATACATTTAGAAATTGAACATTCCAAAGGCTCAGCTTCAGATCAGTAAACTCATTCCTTTGCTTATCTGTGACTCAGATTATATTACAAGTATGTGCTAGCATAAAGCCAGTTTAGTGAACAGTTTCAGAAGAGCATGACCTGTCTTTTTTTTTTTTTTTGACAAGCTCATTTAGAGGGTGATATGTTCCCTCCTAAATTAATTCTTTTTAAGATTTTATTTATTTATTTGTTAGAGAGGGAGAGAGAGCACAAGCAGAGGGAGTGGCAGGCAGAGGGAGAAGCAGACTCTCCGCTGAGCAAGGAGCCTGACATGGGACCCTATCCCAGGACCCTGGGACCATGACCTGAGCAGAAGGCAGACGCTTAACCGACTGAGCCACTCAGGCATCCCCCAAATTAATTTCTAAATGCTTATATTATGAAGGCTGGGTGAAGCCCTGCTTAGTGTTCTTAGACTTTGACTTACACCAAGTACCTTCCTTCCTTATCTCAGCATACTTAGAGATCTCCAGGGCACATGGAATTGATGTAGTCATTTCTAATAATCTCCTGCCAAATGTTCTGATTGGCTTTATGTGAAGTGTGGATAAGACCTTCATCGATCTGCCTACCAACGGATGCAGCTGGACATAACAGATGTAAATAAGCTGGCCTTGCTGCAGAGGGAGTTCAAGTAGAATGGCCAACATGTTTAGAGTCCCATTATATTAAACCAATCAATTTAATATCTATTCTTACTAATTAAGCCCCAGTTTCTTGAGAAGGATAGTGTTCATACTGTTGTAATGGGTATCACTTATGAAACACTTAAGTATTGGCTTTTAAAATGTTTTACACTTATTATCTCATTTAATGCTCAAAACTATTATATATGATAGACACGATTATTATTCTCTTTTTTGAGTTTGAGAAAAGCAAGCCTTAGTGAGGTCAAGTAACAATCCCAAGGCATCTCTTGTAGAAGGTTGAGACTCTGGGATTTGAACTAAAACCTATATTTTAGACCACTATATGGCATTGTGTTCCACTTCATCATAGATTCTGGTAGAAATGTGGATTTGGATGAACTTAATGATTGAAATGTGGCTATTTAAGAATATTTCTATATCAGTTGATAGCTCAGTGAATTTGTATTGGTTTGTGACCGTCTTGGGAGCTTCCCAGGTGAAATCTGAAACTGGCCCCCATTCTCAGAGGGCAGAGAGAGACAGAAGAAAGAGGAGGCCACTCCAGGTGGGAAGGTGGCAGTTTTAATAAGCAGAGGGAACTTACATAAGATCCTTGTCTTGGCCGGCAGCAAGACGAATGGATCCCTGCACCCGCCCGCTGCATCTTAAGAGTTTATAAAGAGGCCCTTGCTGGGTTCAGTCATGTATATGGTGCAGGTGTTGTCAACACCACATCACTACCTCAAGGCTGTGTCCTTGGAGCAGCCCCTGGGAGCGGGAAAGGCAAGGGGAACCCACATTCCAAGCACAGCAGAGGGGGCGAGGAGCCTGTGGTCACCATGCCCCGCCCCGGCCCAGCTTAGCGGGGTTATGTCTTTTTGATGATGTTCCCCAACAATTTGTAATAAATTAAAAATCATCACTAATCTCTAGCTTAGCCACCAAAGAAATTCAGATATTCAAAATAACAACGGCTTTCCATAAAAGACCTTTTACTCAAAATACCATGCACTCTTCAATATTTTCTGTGGTTCTGGAAATTTTCTCCCATAACCAGTCCAATACAGTTTGTTTCTTAAGTGCCCAAGAAGCATCATCCCAGTGAACAATATTACCATATATAAAGCACATGAACACACAAGATGATGTTCCACTTGTAACTCAAACAATAACCAGCATTCTGCAATGCATTAGGATATTATTAAACTATGTGCAAGGACTCAGATTTCTAAAAATATTCTTCATCCTTTTAAGTTGAGGCCCTACCACCACCAGTTCATATTCAAGCTGTTGTTACTTTGAAACCATGTATAGAGTTCTTGGTAGGGTAGTCTATTCCCATTTGGTTGCTAAGACTCATACATTCTAAATTCTAAATATAAAACCATATTACTATTTTATATTCATTATCCATTTATGAAACAGGCATCCATGGCTTATGTTATAAACAAAAACAGAAACTTGGGGAAAAGTTAAAAGAATGGAGTCATATCACAGAATTTGTCCTAATATCTAACAAAAGTAAACAAACAGATGAAATAAGATTACAATAGGAAAAGAAATCACCAGAAACTACCAAAGAGAGAGAGTGGGCGATCTCAGCCATTAACTTAAAAAGATGTCAGCGAAGAAAAGTGGCAATAGATTCTGTCTAGAAGCGGGAGGCTATTAACGTCGATTCCAGAAGCCTCTTCTAACCACAACTTCTAGAAAATGGATGTGTAAGTTGACAAAATCTTGGGGGTTTTCACCTCATTTGGAGAAAAGTGGATCAAATGTATATCGTTTTCTTTTTTTTTTTTCCTTTAGGGAAAGATGTAAGTTGTAATGGCTACAGTTGAAAGATGAATGACAAAGGGGAGGAGAATCAATTTATTGACACTTTGTCTGTAGCATAGTCTCCAGGGCTCCATGAGGAAGAACAATGCCAATGTCAGATTTCCTTCGAAATAATGCTGATAATATAACTTCCTTTCTTAAAACTTCTCTTGACTCACCATGTCAACTAACTCCATAGTTTGTAATTAAAAAATACCTTCATGATGGCCTCTCTTTCTCACTGTAAATTCTTATCTTTCCACTCTTCTAAAAAAGCAATACGTGTTGCCTCTAAAATTTCAAGTCATTTCTAGAAAATAGTTAACTCCCTCCATCTGTTCTTTTTATGGATTCTCATTTTTCTTGTCTAATAGCACTTACTATGTTCTTTTATTTTTTGTCAACTTACTACATGAATTTACAACTTAGCACCTTTCTGTCTTACTAGGCTGCAGATTCCTTGAACTTAGGACATATGTCATTCATATATTCATCCTCAAGGGCCAGTTCAGCATTTGAAACTTAGTAGATACTCAACTCACATTTAGTAAGTGAAATATATTTTTCATGGAAATGTATTGTCTTCTAAAGCTTCACAATCTTTTTGATGGTGTCCTTGAATGCTTTCTTCACTTGCTGATTTCTTAGAGTGTAAATGAAGGGGTTTAACAAGGGAGTAACTGAGGTAATGAGCACAGCCATTCCTTTGTTGAAGGCACCTTCTTCTTTTGCAGAGGGATTGATGTACATAAACATGCAGCTGCCATAAGAGAGGGAGATAACAATCATGTGGGAGGAACAGGTGGAAAAAGCCTTTGTCCTTTGCTGGGCAGAAGGGATCCTCAAAATGGTCCTGATAATGTATGTATAAGAAAATGTCACCAGCACCAGCGTAACCACCAGAGTCACAACTGCCAGGAAGAGGACCATCACTTCTAGGAGGCTTGTGTCTGAGCAGGCCAGCTCCAGAAGGGGCCCATAGTCACAGAAATAGTGATTCACAGCATTGGAAGCACAGAAATCCACCTGGCTCATCAGGATGATTGGGGGTAAGATAGCTAGGAATCCCCCCAGCCAGGAGCAGAACACGAGTTGTATGCAGACCCTGTTGCTCATGATGGTCAGGTAATGCAGGGGTTTGCAGATGGCAACATAGCGGTCATAGGACATGGCAGCCAAGAGGTAAAACTCTGTTGCCCCAAGAAGTATAGCCAAAAAATATTGAATGAAGCATCCAGCAAAACTGATGACTTTATTTCCCGTTGTCACGCTGGTCAGAAATCTGGGAATAAAAATGGACGTGAAGGAAATTTCTAAGAAGGAGAAATTCCGGAGGAAGAAATACATGGGAGTCTGGAGGTGAAGGTCTACTAGAGTGAGAATGATGATAGTCAGATTTCCTAGGACACTTATCACGTAGATGAGGAACAGAAAGATGCATATCACAACCTGGACCTCAGGTTGATTTGTGAAGCCCAACAGAATAAACTCAGAAAACGTCCTGTTTTTCATTGCTGACCTTTAGGAGATCTAAAGGAAAGAGATGCGTGATGAAAACTCAGGTTTCTCAAGGTAGGAGAGACAAAGCTGATCCTAATGAGCCATGTCATATATTACTTTCTATTCAGTTGACCTAAACCAGCATTGCACTGCCCTGGACTTGGCTCCATGGAAGCCCAATATCTTCTATGTGAATGACCTTATTTCTAAAGTCTTTTTAATTCCCCAAGTTGACATATTCCCGGACACTTACCAGACTCTATTACAGAATAATTACTCAATTTTTTTTTCAGAAGAATAACATTTTGAACCTATCCTTTAATCCTAAAATGTTGGGGCGCCTGGGTGGCTCAGTTGGTTTAGCGATTGCCTTTGGCTCAGGTCATGATTCTGGAGTGCCGGCATCGAGTCCCGCATCAGGCTCCCTGCTCAGCAGGGAGTCTGCTTCTCCCTCTGCCCCTCCCCTCCTCATGCTCTCTCTCTCTCTCTCATTCTCTCTCTCAAATAAATGAAATCTTTAAAATAAAAAAGTCCCAAAATGTTTATGAAATCTCCACATTTAAGTCGCTTTCCTCTGACTCTATTAATTTCTCACACTTCTGTGCTCTTGGTAGAACTATTTCTATCAGATTCTCTTTTCTGTGCTTCCCTTTTCCTTCCTTGTGCTCTTCCCTCTTCCCTGTGCTATTTGACGTTTCACTGGCTGTCTGCCATACATCCTCATCTCCATGATTGTCCAAACCTCTGACTTCCTTGTTTCAGCAACCAATCGGGAATTCCTTACATGGATATGTTTGAAGGTTTTGTTGCATAAATGATTTTTTTCTGCACCCCTATTTCTTTGGAAGCATAAATTTGTAATAGGCCTTTAAGGTCTTTGGTTTGGTACTCTCTAATATTATATTGTGAGCAGTTTTGACTATATGAACAAGGCCCTGGTGTCCATAAATCATTAATTAACATTTCTTATATGTTTCTCTGCATGGTCAAAGTCTTGTAGGTAGATTTGGGATATATCTCTGAGAATAGAGATCTTGAGATATCCACAGGCAGCAACTCAGAGTGGATTTTTCTCAAAGTCTTGAAGAGTCCTCAGTGGCAAACTAAAGATGACAGTTTATCATGCCTCAATGTTTCCTGTTCTCTATTCTTGGTCTATAGAAACCGGAAGAGGGACATTCATGTTTCTGAAAAGAAGAGTCCTTTGTAGATAAATTGGTAATCCCCAAGGAAGGAAACTTTGGGGGTGATGTTCTGTGTGCATTTTTGGATTTTTCTGATTCAGGGCCAAAAGACAATAGAAAAGGCCCCTCTAATTCACATGCATACAGGTTAGAAAAAAATCATATCTTCAGAATTGGTCTTATCAATCTCCCCATTATTCCATACAGCTGTTGGAAGCACTAGGTGATATTAAACATTGACCTGGATTTGCCTTCAGCCCTCCCTTTCCTGTTTGTACTAACCTGTGGTCTTTGGCAAGTACTGCATTTTCATCCTGATTTTCACAATTGATGGACTTCATGATCCACATTTATAGAATAATAACATCAGTGACTTTAAAAACATACAGTGCTCACACCCTTGGCAATCTGAATGACTGCAATGAGATGTTTCCCTTGTTGTTCCTAAGAGGTAAATCAAAGGTGAGAGGAGCCATGTGAGTCTCTGAGTGATATCAAATTTAACATGCTATCTATGGGCTTCCCATCAACATTCTACCCTTCTCTCTCTTTTTGTGAGCCATAAGTGGCTATTTAATTATTTTAAGAAATTGAATTATAATTGACACATAATATTACATTATTTTCAGGTATGCAACATAGTGATTTCATATTTTTAGGCATTATGAAATGGTCACCACAATAGGTCTAGTTACTGTCTGCCACCATAAAAGTTATTAGAACATTATTGATTATCACTTATGCTGTACATTACATCCCTGTGACTTATTTATTTTATAACTGGAAGTTTGTACCTCTTAATCCCCTTCACCTATTTTGCTTCCCTCCCCCCAGCTTCTCCCTACTCTGGTAACCATCAGTTCATTACTGTATGTATGAGTCTGTTTCTGTTTTGTTTTTTGGTTTGTTTCCTAGATTCCGCATGTAAACGTTGTACTCCTCTTAACGAAAGTACCCAAGTGTGTGGGGCTTACCTAGGAAGTGTATTACCTCCATTCTATGAATCCAAACCAGAATCCAATCAGTTTCTGAGAGACACAGTCCTTCACATATATAATAAAAAAGAAAAACAAACAAATAAATAACTCTCACCCCAGCAGTGATAGAAGAATGGACTTCGATAGATGGAAAATTCCTTAATATTTTTGTTCTAAGGGAGATTATTTTGAAGTCAGAAGGCAGGGTTTGGACTTCTCTGCAGTTTCTATGTTAGGCAGAGTGACACAGGTTTTATCTGCTCTTGAGAACAGGCACCTGGGGAACGATTTCCTGAAGAAGCTAAACATGCCCTGTGGACTTAAATTTAAATGCTTCACACGAACCTCAATTGTTGACGACTTTGAGAACAAGTTGTGAACATATGGCTGAGGAGAGAAGGTCCAGAGAGACCATGATAACGGGTTCCATGAGAGAATCTGCTGCAGACAGGATGTTTGTCAAGTTGAAAACAATGGAGTGAGATCCCTGGGGATTGGTATGCCTAGCTTACTCATTCTTCCTATTATCTCTCCCTTTCATAACCCAGTTTGGCCTGTGCTCAAATCTGAAATAAATGAATTTACTTCACAGTGAATTACCATAACCTTAATGCCATCATAGCCTCCATTAAGATTTGCATATGTAATTTTACTGAAATTAATAGGAATCAGCAACTGGAAAATATTTTGCTGTTATGGATTTGGCTGATATGTTCTACTCTATGAGTAGTTCTTTACCTTTGAGGGAATTATAGATTTTCTTTTTTTTTTTTAAGATTTTATTTATTTGTGAGAGAGAGAATGAGAGACAGAGAGCATGAGAGGGAGGAGGGTCAGAGGGAGTAGCAGACTCCCTGCTGAGCAGGGAGCCTGATGTGGGACTCGATCCTGGGACTCCAGGATCATGACCTGAGCCGAAGGCAGTTGCCTAACCAACTGAGCCACCCAGGTGCCCCAGGAATTATAGATTTTCACTCACCTCTCTGTGGGATATTTGGGGAGCCTTGCCAATGCCCATACTTTTATAGATCTTAACCACATTCAACTTATTCCAAGAACACGGGTATGAAATTATATTGATAACATCCTCCTGAAAGGAAATTCAAGCTTTCCAGTTGGGGTAGGCCATTGCCTCTTGGGAAATTCAAAGCACTGCTACTTCAGTAAAATTTCTGGACATTACTTGTCAGTCCAGGCACGATCCATATCTGGTTCAGTAAGGAACAAACTCTTCACTGACATCAGCACTTATTACTTTAAAGTAGACTCAAGATTTACTGTATTTATTTGGGTTTTCAGAGGTGACATCTTTCTCATTTACATATTTTATTTAAATTCATTATGCTGTTACAAGTTGGTTCACTTTGAACGCGCCATGCAATGACAAAAGGCTCTAGAGTCTGTCAAAATTGCAATAAAATAGGCATTCCCATTGGTGTTCCCCAGAAGCTCCTTCACTGTAGAGACTTCAACAACCTGTTTACATTCCTTCTGGAGTTTCTGGATCCACCACAGTGGCCTTAAATTGTTCATAGTCTTCTACTGCAAGAAACTGTTTTCCTTGGCTGAATCAACACACCATTAGGATGGCAACTGTTGATTGTATAGTGGGTTCTTCTTGAGATAAATGCTTTCACAGGTCCTGAGCTTGTGATTCTCTGAACCCAGTTGCCCATTGTGCCTTTGGTCATTGAGACAGCACTCCAGAAACCTAGCATGGCCATTAGTAAAAGGAAAATGCTAATTATGGAGTCAAATTGGGCCCTCTGGCATATCCCACCTGTAGGTTCTCAATTCTTTGCTAGATGCAATAGTGCCTAGAGGTTACCCCTCTCCCATATCTGCTGGCTACCTAGGAACCCCATTGGGATTAACTGAATGATTAGGAAAGGGAGTTTGTATCTGTTATAGATGCCAGCACCACTGTCATGCATGATAGAGCCTACTGAAGAGCTGCTGCTTTCCATTCCCTAACTGGGACATCCCTAATCAAGGATGAGGCCCATGGGTCAGCAGTTATCTTAGCACTAGAGAGTGTCCTGGCCAATACTTGGTCCCTTTCTGCACATTTTTATAGACTGTAGGCCTTGTAAATGGTATGGTTATCTGGTCTGACTAATGGCAGCAACAACAATTCCTTATCTAAGGTTCCCACATTTCTATTGGGGTAAAAAACTGTGGGAATTTCTTGCCTCCCAGTACCCAAAATACACATCAAGGCCACACATACTAAAATTCAGTTTTCAGGGGCTCATTGCAATGCACAGGCAGATAAATTGGCTTTGATTTCTGAGACACATATTGGCACAACCTCAGCTCTGATGTAACTTTGGACGGGTGGGCCCATGAAATATCAGGCCACAGAGAAGCTACTGCCCTGAGGTCCTGAGAAGAATGAAAGGGACTCTCCTTCTCCTCAGCCATGAATAACGTAGTGACTAACTCATGTACCGTTGTGGGAAAATGTGCCACTGTCTATACAGTTGATGAGGCTCATTTCCCTGGGGACTGTCCATTAACCAATGTCAAATAGATTTTATGGGTCACTGATTCCCTCTGCAGAGGACACTTACTATTCTCTGACCATGGTGGACACTTAGAAGGGAATATTACTCATCTGTCCTTCCAGACATGGTACCAGTGCAGCCATAACATGGGCATCATCAAGACACTTCTTTTTCCCTTCAGAGTTCAGACATTACTGATAATGACTTAGGTACTTACTTCACCTCTGAAAATACACGGTGCTGGGCTCTTGAAAAGGCATTCAGTAAAACCCACCTCTTCTCCCCACCCCCTTTACCAGCCTCAGGCTGCAGGCCTTAGAGAGTGCAGTACAGTCTTAAAGAAACCTTGTTAAAATTATGGAACAGTACATGGTCTGCTCACTGACTCTCACTGCCATCTGCAACCTTAGTTATGCTCAACTGCTGACACTTAAGACCTCTTGCTTTGTCCTGATCATTGCTTACTGGCATCTTATAAATAGAAACATACAGGATGTTTCTGTCAAAACAGTCACTCCTGTTAGGCCTTTGGTTTCATTGTTATAACCCCACTCATATCCCACCCCCAGGCCTTCCCTCTAACATCACCTGTATTCTGTGTACCTTTTATGCCAATATTTTATTTTGGGCAACAGGACTTAACCTCAGTCTCAACACCAACATGCTCTTTTTCTGCTAATTGTGCTCACTTTGCTCAGGATCCTGGGGAGTCACAGGTATTGCCTTAGGCACATGCAATGCCCCCGCAGAAACTTATGTTATTAATGCCACCCAGGAAATATCTAAGATATTTTCTAAACATATGCAACAGCATGTATGACTTTACCATTAAGATGATTTATCCATTTTCCTACTGATAGAAATTCAGTTTGTTTCCATTTCAGGGAAATTTTCATGCGCAGTGAGCATTTTTGTATAAGCATGCTACAGTGTATGTAGAGAAGTTTGTTCCGGAAAGATATCCAGATTATTTAAGAGTGCATTTAAAAATTTTCCAACTGGACTTCTAGTACTATGTTGAATAATAGTGGCGAGAATGGGCATCCTTGTTGTGTTCCTGATCTTAAGGGAAAAGCTCTCAGCTTTTCCCCATTGAGAGTGATATTCACTGTGGGCTTTTAATAGATGGTTTTTATGAAATTGAGTAATGTTCCCTCTATCCCTACACTCTGAAGAGTTTTAATCAGGAAAGGATGCTGTATTTTGTCAAATGCTTTTTCCAAATCAATTGAGAGGCTCATATGGTTCTTGTCTCTTCTTTTATTTTTATTTTTTTTTAAAGATTTTATTTATTTATTTGAGAGAGAGAGAATGAGAGATAGCACGAGAGGGAAGAGGGTCAGAGGGAGAAGCAGACTCCCTGCTGAGCAGGGAGCCCGATGTGGGACTCGATCCCGGGACTCCAGGATCATGACCTGCGCCGAAGACAGTTGCTTAACCAACTGAGCCACCCAGGCGCCCTTGTCTCTTCTTTTATTAATGTGTTCTATCACATTGATTGATTTGGGAATGTTGAACCATCCTTGCATCCCAGGAATAAGTCCATCCTGGTCGTGATGGATAATTCTTTTAATGTACTGTTGGATCCTATTGGCTAGGATCTTGTTGAGAATTTTGGCATCCATATTCATCAGGGATATTGGTCTGTAATTCTCCTTTTTGATGGGGTCTTTGCCTGGTTTTGAGGTCAAGGTAATGCTGGCCTCATAGAACGAATTTGGAAGTTTTCCTTCTGTTTCTATTTTTTTGAACCTTCAAGAGGATAGGTATTATTTCTTCTTTAAATCTTTGGTAGAATTCCCCTGGGAATCCATCAGGCCCTGGACTCTTCTTTTTTGGGAGGTTTTTAAATCACTGCTTCAATTTCGTTACTGGTTATTGGTCTATTCAGATTGCCAATTTCTTCCTGTTTCAGTCTTGGTAGTTTATAGGTTTCCTGGAAGGCATCCATTTCTTCCAGGTTGCTTAATTTATTGGCATATAGTTGCTGATAATAATTTCTAATAATTGTTTCTATTTCCTTGGTGTTAGTCGTGATCTCGCCCCTTTCATTCATAATTTTATTAATTTGGGTCCTTTCTCTTTTCTTTTGGACAAGTCGGGCCAGTGGTTTATCAATCTTATTGATTCTTTCAAAGAACATCAGCCATCAGGGAAATTCAAATCATAAAACCACATTGAGATAACACCTTACACCAGTTAGAATGGCAAAAATCAATAAGGCAGGAAATAACAAATGTTGGAGAGGATGTGGAGAAAGGGGAAACCTCTTACACTGTTGGTGGAAATGCAAGTTGGTACAGCCACTTTGGAAAACAGTATGGAGGTTTCTCAAAAAGTTAAAAATAGAGCTACCCTATGACCTAGCAATTGCACTACTGGATATTTACCCCAAAGATACAGATGTAGTGAAAAGAAGGGGCACATGTACCTCAGTGTTCATAGCAGCAATGTCCACAATAATCCAAACTATAGAAGGAGACGAGATGTCCTTCAACAGATGAATGGATAAAAAATATGTGGTTCATATATACATGGAATATTCCTCAGCTATCAGAAAGGGTGAATACCCACCATTATACCCACTTGATTTTTCCTTTAAAAGGAGTCCAAAGATTCCTTGGTAACAGTTTTCATTCTGATTTCAGCTCTCAAATGAGAGTCAGAAATGTCCTTATGAACAATCATGAGATTCCATTCTGTCCTTAGAGCAGGAAATATTTTCTGTAGGAAATGCTAGAAAGAGACAATCTTTAAGAACTATCAGAGGGAGAAGCTTGAGAAAGCAAATTGGTGAAAATCTAAGGACAATTATCTGAAATAGAACTTGTTTTTGTGTATGACCTCATGAATTGTATTTTCTGGGAAGTACCTAGGAATTTTTGACAAAATGTGCCTACAACTTTTTGATAGTTACTGGTAAGACTAAGAGCTTCTTGTGGGAAAATAGACTTAATCATTAAGCTTATTACCAGATTTATGATAAGCAAAATAATTTTTAATCAGATAGTTCTTTTTTGTATGTACTCTAAGAATATTTTCCCCTAGTTTTCCCCTTTATTGAAGGATATGTACCAGAAAAAAGATCTTTGAATATCTTTCTCTTGCTTGCAAATTTGGAACAAAATTTTGACACATATTCACAATCCATTGATATGAGCAATTAGTTTAAAAGAGATAGCAGAAGCTCAAGTTAACAGTTGGAATAACTTCATGAATTTCATTCAGAATTTCCATTGATTTTGAGGCCATTAAAATGAATAAAGATGCACTATTTTTCTGGTGACATCCTTGAAAGCTTGTTTTACTTGTTTGTTCCTTAGAGTGTAAATGAATGGGTTCAGTAAAGGGGCAACTGGGTTATTGAGCACAGCTACCCCCTTGTTGAAGGCAACTCCTTCTTTTGCTGAAGGTTTTATGTACATGAAGATGCAGCTGCCATAAGAGAGGGAGATGACAATCATGTGGGAAGAACACGTGGAAAAGGCCTTTTTCCTTTGCTGAGCAGAGGGGATCTTGACGATGGTCCAGATGATGCTTGTGTAGGAGAGAATCACCAGCACCAGGGTGACCACCAAGGTCACAACTGCTAAGATAAAGTCAAGCAGCTCCAGGAGTCTTGTGTCTGTGCAAGACATTTCTAGGAGGGGTCCATAGTCACAATAATAATGATTCACCATGTTGGAGGCACAGAAATGCAGCTGACTGGTCAGGATGATTGGGGATATGATGATTAGAAATCCAGCCAACCAAGAGAAGAGAACCAGCTGGATGCAGATTCTGCTGCTCATGATGGTCAGGTAATGCAGGGGTTTGCAGATGGCCACATAGCGGTCATAGGACATGGCAGCCAGAAGGTAAAACTCTGTGGCTCCAAAGAAGATGGCAAAGAAATACTGAGTGAAGCAGCCAGCAAAGCTGATGGTCTTGTTGCCAGTTGTGATGCTGAACAGCAGCCTGGGAGTAAAAGTGGTTGTAAAGGAAATTTCTAAGAAGGAGAAATTCCAGAGGAAGAAATACATGGGAGTCTGGAGGTGGGAGTCCAGTAGTGTAAGGGTGATGATTGTCAGGTTTCCAATGATGCTGAATATGTGGGTGAGGAGGAGAAATATAAAGATTACAGGTTTGATCTGCAGGGTGTCTGTTAGTCCCAGCAGAATGAATTCTGTCAGAAAGGTTTGGTTTTTCATTGCTAACCTTTACTACGTATAGAGGTACAAAGGAAAGAAGTCAGGAATGAGAATGGAAGGAGGAGCTCAGGAACATTTAGGAGAAGCTAAGCCTTTTCTGTTGAGTTGGTTCAAATGTCTATTTTCTGTCAATTTGACTCAAATGAGATTTTCTATTGGACAGAGGCTGGCTCTTCACAAGAATTATTTTTTTAAATTCTCAGGCAGGAAAATTTTCTCCATGTCTCCATTTCAGGCTCTTCCCATACTTTCCTAGCCTACCTTCTAAACCAATGTCTAAGGTATCATTCTCTCCATTTTGTATTTTTATTTCCACTTTGAACATTGAGTCTACTTTGGATCTTGCATCATATCTGGTAATTTGGCAGCGATGTCTCATTTCCATCCCTTTCTTGGTCTCAGTGTGAGAAGAAAAGCTGTGTAAGCTCACAGTTGAGGAGCCTTTAGGAATGAATCAACACTACCATTACAACTGCAGTAACCAAGGATGCCCTCAAGTTCCCTTCAATATTTTGAATTTGTGAACCACTGTAACTAGCATCATCAGTCTCTAAATCTTTGCTGCCAGTGTCTGCTTTCCTTCAAGTCTCAAGTTTCCTGTCTTAGACAGTACAGTTTTAGCAGTGGAACAGATAGTATCTCTCCAAGAAGATATCTGCTATCATTTTCTTTCATATCCATGTGTATTAATAAGCATGTAATTTTACTCTGGCTAGACAAAGAAAACTGAAATAAAAAGTTGCAAAACTCATTTAGGAGTTTCTAATGAAAAACTTGTTTGCTTAGGGCACTATCTATACCATACTTTGAGAAGCTGAGTAATTATTTTTTGTTTATAGGTGAAGAACAGGGTTCTGAATAGTTGTGTAGCTACTACAATAAAATTTAAGTTAAATTTAAAATTTAAGCTAAGTTTTATTTAACCTTCTTCACAGTAAGTTCTCAAATTCTCAAAGCCATTTTCAGCAGATAACACACTTACAGTTTATTAATTTGCAAAATTTCTTCTGGCACGAACCTCCATATCTACTTTCCTTTTCTCAAGACATTTCTGTCCCTGTACTCATCTTCTCATACCTCTGTTCCAAAGAGTAGATGAGTCTTCTTGTGTCAGAGGTCAGTTTCTTTCTGATTCCTGAAAATACAAAGTCACAAACATTTTTATTTTTACCAACTTCTACCTTAAAAAGCATTTAATGTACATTGTTTTACTTGGTTATAAGTATGATAACAATAAATAATAACTGTTATCAGGGCGCCCGGGTGGCTCAGTTGGTTAAGTGTCTGACTCTTGACTTCGGCTCAGGTCATGATCTCAGAGTTGTGAGATCAAGCCCTGCCTTGGGCTCCCCACTGGGCATGAAGCCTGCTTAAGATTCTCTCTCTCTCCCTCTTGATCTGCCCCTCCCCCCTCCAAAAATAATAACTGTTATCAGTTGAGGACTTAATGGGCCAAGCCTTGTCATTATTTTATTTGGTTACCATAACAGCCCTTTGAGATAGGTACCATTACTATCTCCATTTTGCAGATGAGGAAACTGAGGTTTGGAGCAGTTGATAAATTGTTCTAAATCCCACAGCTTGTGTAGTGTGGAGCCAGAATTCTAACCTAGTGCTGCCTGATTCATAGTCTGCACACTCAACTACCAGATTGTGCTGATTTTCCATCCTCATCCAGGGGCAGAGTGATTACAACTATTATCTCATTCTTACAGATGAGATAATGTGCATTAATGATACTATGAGGATAATAGTGATGATGATGGTGAAACTGAAGCTGGGAAAGTTTTAGTGATTTAGCCAAGCGCACACAGCCAGCAAATTCTTCTATTCTAAAATACATTGGACCAGACCCACTTTTTTATTTTTCTAACATATTTATTAAACAGTGATTGCATATTCTTTAAAAAATTTCTGTATATTTGTATTTTATCTCTACATTGTCTTTGATTTTTTTCTTCTAATATTTTCTTAATTTCTTCCTTTAACCAATGGCTCTTTCCTAATTTGTCCTCCTTTCTCCAGACTCTCATCATGTGTCTCTTACTCTGGCTGTACTTTCTCCTAAACACATTTTTCAGAAGTTGTTTGCTGGCTTGAGTTTCTAAATGAGAGAAACAATCCTGTCGTACACCTATCTCATGATGCCTCTCAAATTGCTATTCCTAGGCCTGAATTCTTATTTCACCTGCAGCCCCATATTTTTAACTCTCTATAATACATTATCTTTTGGACATATTCCCCTCAAATTAAACTTAGTATGTTAAAATATATTTCAGCATAATTTTTCACTGTGACAAAACCTATTTAAACTTCCAAACTCCTCCATAGGTTTTTTTGGTTAAATGTCAAGAAATTTACTTTTGAAAAACAGTAACTCTTAAAAGTCATTCAATAAGCGTTGGTTCTTTGCTCTTCCCCTCCTCTTAAGGAACTTACAGTCTACTTTTGGAAAGATGTCATATATACATAAAATAGAAAATGGCTAATTCCCAAACAGAATACATCATTATATTAATTTATTTCTGTCATTAATTAATTTCTGTCAGAAGCTAGTTGAACAAGTTCTGTTTATAGACCATTGATCTAAATTTAATTTCCTGTATATTTAGCCATATACATCCCAAAGGAAATTTTTAGTATTTTCAGGCAGACTTTTAATTGGAAGATAGTCCATACATTGACCCTGAAAAACCTGTGGCTCAAGCTACTAGAGTCTTTTCTGTCTCTGTAGCCAGGACGCTATAGAAATGAGAGTTTATCTCTTCGTCCACTTCCAGCAGATCTCCTTGTGCAAGTGGAGACAGAAAAATCAGTAAATTGAGTCCAGTTGCTAAGCACTATTATCTGAGTAAGACAACCTGTACAGAGTGTAATTAGCATTTGTGAGATGCTTTGTGGAATTACCAAAAAAAATTGTGGTAAAAAACATGGAACATAAAAGTTACCATCTTAACACCATCTTTAAGTTCAGTAGTGTTCAGTATATTCACTTTGGTGTGCAACAGATCTCTAGAACTATGTATCTTGTAAAACTGAAACTCTATACCCATTAAACAACTCCCGTTTCCCCCTTCCCTCCTACCGCTGGCAAGCGCCATTCTACATTCTGTTTTTATGAATCTGACTACTTTAGTTAAAAGTAGTAAAATCATACAATATTTGTCTTTTGTGACTGTTTTATTCTGTTTAACATAATATTCTCAAGACATTTCCTCCCTTTTTAAGGCTGAATAATATTCCATTGTATATACATATCCCATTTTGTTTACCTGTTTATCTGTCGATGGATGTTTGGCTTGCTTCTGTTTTGATGATTGTGAATTATGCTGCCATAAACATGAGTGGGCAAATATATCTTCAAGATCCTGCTTTCCAAAAAAAAAAAAAAAAAGGCCTTGCTTTCAATTCTTTTGAATATATACCCAGTAGCCTATCTTGCTGGATCATGTGGTAATTTTATTTTTAGTTTTTTGAGGAACCACTGTACTGTTTTCCACAGTGGCTGTACTCTGTGTGGAATTTTTACATCAAAAGGAGTACTTGAATATCCGTGACACAGCGTAAATGCAGAGAGATGCTTGATTCTAAGATAAGAATTAACATAAATGATGCCTTAATGAGGCATTAAGTGTTTTCTGTTTTATGTGTATATATCATCTTTCCAAAAGCAGACTATAAATTCTTTAAGATCGGGGTAACACTTATTGAATGATTGTAGTGTTGGTTTATGCTAGGCTCATCATGAATATATTATTCCTCTTTTTTGATATTCTTTTATTCCCCAATCACAGTCACAAAAACATACAGTATGATCAAAACACATAGTTGTTAAATAAATGAAAAAAGATAGTGCTCTCCCCCCCACCCTTAGTTTGTTCTCCATTTACCCTTTTATCTTTGGCAATTTACCATATAAATTGTGTATTTTTTCTTGCTTTTTTTTGATCTAGTAATTAATAGGAACTTTCCAGGGCCAGTTTAGGATAACATCGCTTGAATACATAAATTGATTTTACTGTTTCCCTTCTGTCTTCCACTGATGAATGGTCGGTAAGTCATGAATATTACCTGGTTCTGCTGGGGTTTTGAGCGGAGACCCAGGCCTCTATCAGCAAGATTGTATTTTGAGATTTTCCTTGTTCATAGTTGGTGCTCTTCCATCACCAAATAATAAAAATCTGTATTTCTTCTATTTGTAATTCGTAATTGAATTTTGAAATGACTTAAAGTGTGTAAAGTTTGTTTGGGCACAGAACTCCCTCATGCTTAGTTTTCAGGATACTGCTATCTGTCACTGATAGAAAGAGAAACTTCAGACATCAAATGATTTCAGGAGGGGCTTTTAGGAACTGCTTTACATTCTTACCACTGACTTAGGGAGAAGTGTTCATGTGCACCTGGACTCCCCTATCCTATCTCTCTAAGCCTCCTGGACGGGCTGAGTCACTTTTCTTGGGATACAAGTATAGCCCCAACACAGAACCAGGAAAAGGGCTATCAGATTACTTGGTCATAATATTCTTTTTCAGAAAGGTCAGTGATTTTCCCAAGAAAAGCCTTAAATGTCTAGAATCCTGTGGGTGTCTTAATGTCATTCTGATCTTCTAAGTTTCCTGAAATAAAGAAACCTTAAGCCCCTGGGATCCTAAACTCTGTACTCCTGGGCTGTGTGCCTATCTGGAACACCGGAGAGTTGTCTTTGCTGTTGTTCCCGAGAATATCCTAATCTTGAGGATGTGTGAAATGAGGTCATGTCATCCAATGATGTGAATATCCAGGCCTGCATTTCCTGGCCATGAATTTTTGGTCTTTGATGAATAGCTTTGTTATAAAAAACATCACATTTGCTTTCCACATAAATTCTATAATAAATCTGCTTCAATAATTTTACAAATCATTGCAGCATTGTTTGTTGTTGTAAAAAGTTGGAAACAATTTAAATTTCCACTAGTAGGGAAGTGACAAAAAAATTTTGGCACATCCAAACTACAAAATAAACAAGCCAATAAAAATGAGTGGGAAATAATATATATTAACTAACTGGAATTTATTTATTTAATTTGTTTGAACTAACTGGAGTTTAAATAAAAACTTAAAAAAATGAATGGGAAAGATTTATGTGAACTCACTTGGCAAGATATATTTGGTATCCTGCTATGTGAACAAAGCACGCTGCTGAACTCTAGTGTATTTTATGATCCCATTGGGTAAAAAAAGACATATATTTTTATATCGATATATCTTATATCTGATATAAAACTATATTTTATGTGCATAGTCACATAGATCTGGGACAATAAATAGTGAATTTATGAAGTTAGATGGGAAAGTGAGGGACATATGGGGAGCTATCTTCTTTTACTTTATGCTTGTCTAAATTGTATAAACGCTATAAGTAACTTTCTTAAACTGAAGTATAGTTGACACAGAATGTTCTATTAGTTTCATATACAACGTAGTGAACTGACAATTTTATACATTACCCAGTTCTCACCCCAGTAAGTGTAGTTACCTATTTGTCACCATACAATGTTATCTCAACATTATTGGTTGTATTTCATATGCTATATCTTTCAACCCCATGACTTATTTATTTTATAACTGGCGGTTTGTACCTTTTAATCTCCTTCACCTATTTCACCCAGCCTACCACTCCTTCCCTCTGGCAACTACCAGTTTGTTCTCTATTTACAAGTCTGTTTCTGTTTTTTGTTTTCACATATAAGTGAAATCATGAGGTATTTGTCTTTGTCTCTCTGACTTATTTCACTTAGCATGATATTCTCTAGGTCAAAACCATCAACAAAATGAAAAGACAACCTACTGAATGGGAAAAGTTACTTTTTAATTAAAAAACCAATTACATGATTTCATGCTCCATAAGCCCAAAGAGGGAACATTGATATAACTATAAACTGAGAATATACTTACACTTAACTGTCAGGGCAAGTTCTGTGGGATATTACCCATACATGTCCATGGGATGAATCACTATTAGAAGTCTGATGTGGTTGAGTGGTGGCATAAAACTGAACTTGTTTGCTTTCTCACCACTACTGATTGACCTAATTGTTCACAGAAGTTCCCAAACTTATGAAAATTTAATAGGAAAAATCATACTCATCCTGCTCTATGTCAGCTTAGCTGTCATTTGCTACTTCTTCATTCCACAATAATTTAAAATGCGCCCTGGCCTCACACCCTTGAGATGTGATTTATTTAAATAAAGCATACTTAGTGATATTCAAAAGCATCCTCCTTCAAAGTCTTATTTCCCTTCTTCTGACTTGTTTGAGGCTGAGTATGTGCTGCTTGTGATTTTATAGCAGACTGACGTGTATTTTAAATATTCTATTCTATTCTATGACGTGTATTTAAATATTCTATACATGCTGAAGAGACCTCAGCATGATCAGTTGAGGAGAAAAATCAAAGATCCCAGGAGGCCAACATTCAGAGCGTACTAATGAACCCTATTTTGTTGAGAACTCTGGAATTGAACTTTTTTATTTTTTTCTTTTTTTTTAAAATTTTTTATTGTTATGTTAATCACCATATATTACATCATTAGTTTTTGGTGCAGTGTTCCATGATTCATTGTTTGTTCATAACACCCAGTGCTCCATGCAGAACGTGCCCTCCTCAATGCCCATCACCAGGCTAACCCATCCCCCTACCCCCCTCCCCTCTAGAACCCTCAGTTTGTTTTTCAGAGTCCATCATCTCTCATGGTTCGTCTCCCCCTCTGACATACTCCCCTTTTCTTCCTCTCCTGTTATCTTCTTCTTTTTCTTTTTTCTCAAAATATGTTGCATTATTTGTTTCAGAAGTACAGATCTGTGATTCAACAGTCTTGCACAATTCACAGCGCTCACCGTAGCACATACCCTCCCCAATATCTATCACCCAGCCACCCCATCCCTCCCACCCCCAACCACTCCAGTAACACTCAGTTTCTTTCCTGAGATTAAGAATTCCTCATATCAGTGAGGTCATGTGATACATGTCTTTCTCTGATTGACTTATTTCACTCAGCATAACACCCTCCAGTTCCATCCACGTCGTTGCAAATGGCAAGATCTCATTCCTTTTGATGGCTGCATAATATTCCATTGTGTATATATACCACCTCTTCTTTATCCATTCATCTGTCGATGGGCATCTTGGCTTTTTCCACAGTTTGGCTATGGTGGACATTGCTGCTATAAACATTGGGGTACACGTACCCCTTTGGGTCCCTACATTTGTATCTTTGTGGTAAATACCCAGTAGTGCAATTGCTGGATCGAACGGTAGCTCTAATTTCAACTGTTTGAGGAACCTCCATACTGTTTCCCAGAGGGGTTGCACCAGCTTGCATTCCCACCAACAGTGTAGGAGGGTTCCCCTTTCTCCACATCCCGGCCAACATCTGTCGTTCCCTGACTTGTTAATTTTAGCCATTCTGACGGGTGTGAGGTGGTATCTCATTGAGGTTTTGATTTGGATTTCCCTGATGCCAAGCGATGTTGAGCACTTTTTCATGTGCCTGTTGGCCATTTGGATGTCTTCTTTGGAGAAATGTCTGTTCATGTCTTCTGCCCATTTCTTGATTGGATTATTTGTTCTTTGGGTGTTGAGTTTGATAAGTTCTTTATAGATTTTGGATACTAGCCCTTTATCTGATATGTCATTTGCAAATATTTTCTCCCATTCTGTCGGTTGTCTTTTGGTTTTGTGGACTGTTTCTTTTGCTGTGCAGAAGCTTTTTATCTTGATGAAATCCCAATAGTTCATTTTTGCCCTGGCTTCCCGTGCCTTTGGCGATGTTTCTAGGAAGAAGTTGCTGCGGCTAAGGTCGAAAAGGTTGCTACCTGTGTTCTCCTTTAGGATTTGGATGGACTCCTGTCTCACGTTTAGGTCTTTCAACCATTTGGAGTCTATTTTTGTGTGTGGTATAAGGAAATGGTCCAGTTTCATTCTTCTGCATGTGGCTGTCCAATTTTCCCAACACCATTTGTTGAAGAGACTGTCTTTTTGCCATTGGACATTCTTTCCTGCTTTGTCAAAAATAAGTTGACCATAGAGTTGAGGGTCCATTTCTGGGCTCTCAATTCTGTTCCATTGATCTATGTGTCTGTTTTTGTGCCAGTACCATACTGTCTTCATGATGACAGCTTTGTAATAGAGCTGGAAGTCCGGAATTGTGATGCCGCCAGCTTTGCTTTTCTTTTTCAGTATTCCTCTGGCTATTCTGGGTCTCTTCTGGTTCCATACAAATTTTAGGATTATTTGTTCCATTTCTTTGAAAAAAGTGGATGGTATTTTGATGGGGATTGCATTGAATGTGTAGATTGCTCTAGGTAGCATTGACATCTTCACAATGTTGATTCTCCCAATCCATGAGCATGGAACGTTTTTCCATTTCTTGGTGTCTTCTTCAATTTCTTTCCTGAGTATTTTATAGTTTTCTGAGTACAGATCCTTTGCCTCTTTGGTTAGATTTATTCCTAGGTATCTAATGGTTTTGGGTGCAATTGTAAATGGGATCGACTCCTTGATTTGTCTCTCTTCTGTCTTGTTGTTGGTGTATAGGAATGCCACTGATTTCTGTGCGTTGATTTTATATCCTGCTACTTGACTGAATTCCTGTATGAGTTCTAGCAGTTTTGGGGTGGAGTCTTGTGGGTTTTCCACATACAGTATCATATCAACTGCAAAGAGTGAGAGTTTGACTTCCTCTTTGCCGATTTGGATGCCTTTGATTTCTTTTTGTTGTCTGATTGCTGTGGCTAGGACTTCTAATACTATGTTGAATAGCAGTGGTGAGAGTGGACATCCCTGCCGCGTTCCTGACCTTAGGGGAAAAGCTCTCAGCCTTTCCCCATTGAGAATGATATTCGCTGTAGGTTTTTCGTAGATGGCTTTTATGATATTGAGGTACGTACCCTCTATCCCTATACTCTGAAGAGTTTTGATCAAGAAAGGATGTTGTACTTTGTCAAATGCTTTTTCTGCATCTATTGAGAGGATCATATGATTCTTGTTCTTTCTTTTGTTAATGTATTGTATCACGTTGATTGATTTGCGGATGTTGAACCAGCCTTGCAGCCCAGGGATAAATCCCACTTGGTCGTGGTGAATAATCCTTTTAATGTACTGTTGGATCCTATTGGCTAGTATTTTGGTGAGAATTTTTGCATCCATGTTCATCAAGGATATTGGTCTGTAATTCTCTTTTTTGATGGGGTCTTTGTCTGGTTTTGGGATCAAGGTAATGCTGGCCTCATAAAATGAGTTTGGAAGTTTCCCTTCCATTTCTATTTTTTGGAACAGTTTCAGGAGAATAGGTATTAATTCTTCTTGAAATGTCTGATAGAATTCCCCTGGGAAGCCATCTGGCCCTGGGCTTTTGTTTCTTGGGAGATTTTTGATGACTGTTTCAATTTCCTTAGTGGTTATAGGTCTGTTCAGGTTTTCTATTTCTTCCTGGTTCAATTTTGGTAGTTGATACATCTCTAGGAATGCACCCATTTCTTCCAGGTTATCTAATTTGCTGGCATAGAGTTGCTCATAATATGTTCTTATAATTGTTTGTATTTCTTTGGTGTTGCTTGTGATCTCTCCTCTTTCATTCATGATTTTGTTGATTTGGGTCATTTCTCTTTTCTTTTTGATCAGTCTGGCCAGGGGTTTATCAATCTTGTTAATTCTTTCAAAGAACCAGCTCCTAGTTTCGTTGATCTGTTCTACTGTTCTTTTGGTTTCTAGTTCATTGATTTCTGCTCTGATCTTTATGATTTCTCTTCTCCTGCTGGGTTTAGGCTTTATTTGCTGTTCTTTCTCCAGCTCCTTTAGGTGTAGGGTTAGGTTGTGTATTTGAGACCTTTCTTGTTTCTTGAGAAAGGCTTGTATTGCTATATACTTTCCTCTCAGGACTGCCTTTGCTGTATCCCAAAGATTTTGAACAGTTGTGTTTTCATTTTCATTGGTTTCCATGAATTTTTTTAATTCTTCTTTAATTTCTTGGTTGACCCATTCATTCTTTAGTAGGATGCTCTTTAGCCTCCATGTATTTGAGTTCTTTCCGACTTTCCTCTTGTGGTTGAGTTCTAGTTTCAAAGCATTGTGGTCTGAAAATATGCAGGGAATGATCCCAATCTTTTGGTACCGATTGAGACCTATTTGTGACCTAGGATGTGATCAATTCTGGAGAAAGTTCCATGGGCATTAGAGAAGAATGTGTATTCCGTTGCTTTGGGATGGAATGTTCTGAATATGTCTGTGAAGTCCATTTGGTCCAGTGTGTCATTTAAAGTCTTTATTTCCTTGTTGATCTTTTGCTTAGATGATCTGTCCATTTCAGTGAGGGGGGTGTTAAAGTCCCCCACTATTATTGTATTGTTGTCAATGTGTTTCTTTGCTTTTGTTATTAATTGCCTTATATAATTGGCTGCTCCCATGTTCGGGGCATAGATATTTACAATTGTTAGATCTTCTTGTTGGATAGACCCTTTAAGTAGGATATAGTGTCCTTCCTCATCTCTTATTACAGTCTTTGTTTTAAAATCTAGTTTGTCTGATATAAGGATTGCCACCCCAGCTTTCTTTTGGTGTCCATTAGCACGGTAAATGGTTTTCCACCCCCTCACTTTCAATCTGGGGGTGTCTTTGGGTGTAAAATGAGTCTCTTGCAGACAGCATATTGATGGGTCTTGTTTTTTAATCCAATCTGATAGCCTGTGTCTTTTGATTGGGGCATTTAGCCCATTTACATTCAGGGTAACTATTGAAAGGTATGAATTTAGTGCCATTGTATTACCTGTAAGGTGACTGTTAACTGTCTGTTGTCTGTGTTCGTTTCTGCTCTTTGCTACTTTTAGGTTCTCTCTTTGCTTAGAGGACCCCTCTCAATATTTCTTGGAGGGCTGGTTTCGTGTTTGCAAATTCCTTTAGTTTTTGTTTGTTCTGGAAGCTTTTGATCTCTCCTTCTATTTTCAATGATAGCCTAGCTGGATATAGTATTCTTGGCTGCATATTTTTCTCGTTTAGTGCTCTGAAGATATCTTGCCAGTCCTTTCTGGCCTGCCAGGTCTCTGTGGATATGTCTGTTGCCAATCTAATGTTTCTACCATTGTAGGTTACATATCTCTTCTCCCGAGTTGCTTTCAGGATTTTCTCTTTGTCTCTGAGACTCGTAAGTTTTACTATTAGATGTCGGGGTGTTGACCTATTTTTATTGATTTTGAGAGGGGTTCTCTGTGCCTCCTGGATTTTAATGCCTGTTTCCTTCCTCACATTAGGGAAGTTCTCTGCTATAATTTGCTCCAATATACCTTCTGCCCCCCTCTCTCTCTCTTCTTCTGGGATCCCAATTATTCTAATGTTGTTTCGTCTTATCGTATCACTTATCTCTCGAATTCTGCCCTCGTGATCCTGTAGTTGTTTCTCTCTCTTTTTCTCAGCCTCTTTATTTTCTATCATTTGGTCTTCTATATCGCTGATTCTCTCTTCTGCCTCATTTATCCTAGCATTTAGTGCCCCCATTTTTGATTGCACCTCATCAATAGCCTTTTTGATTTCGATTTGGTTAGATTGTAGTTCTTTTATTTCTCCAGAAAGGGTTTCTCTAATAACTTCCACGCTTTTTTCAAGCCCAGCTAGTATCTTTAAAGTCATGATTCTGAACTCTAGGTCTGACATCGTACTAATGTCCGTATTGAGTAGGTCCCTGGCTGACGGTACTACCTCTTGTTCTTTTTGCTGAGGTGATTTCTTTCGTCTTGTCATTTTGTCCAGAGGAGAATAGATGAATGAGAGAACAAAAGGCTAACAGGTTTACAACGTCCCCAGCAAATATACTGTATACAAATCAGAAAAGACCTGAAACCAGGGGAAAAGAAAGGGAAAGAAAGAAAAAAGAAAGAGAAAAAGAAAAAAAAAAGAAAAAAAAAGATAAAAACAAAAACAAAACAATTCAAAAAAGGCAGAATATGATCAAATATGATCAGGCTAGTGCATAGATCAGTGCCACACACTAGATTTTGGGCGTATTTTGGTCTGTTAGAAAAAAGTGCCTCCTAAAATTTTAAAGGAAGAAAGACATATATGTACAAAATAAGGGTTGATACAATGAAGGGATGGAAGATGACTGTAAAGATGAAAATTATAAAAGATTTTATAAAAGGACTTGGTAAGATAAGTTGTTTGAAAAAAGAAAGGAGATTTAAGAAAAAAAAAAAAAGGAAAAAGGGAGAGAATGTGATCAGGCAGGAGACTAGAACAAAGCCATACACTAGTGGTTTAGGGTATATTTTGATCTGTTAGAAGAAACTGTACCTCAAAATTTTAAAGAGAGAACAACTTATATATATATGCCAAAAACAAGGATAACTACTATGAAGGGATAAAATATGACTCTAAAAATGAAAAAAAAAATAAAAAATGTTTTTTTTTTAAAAAAAAGGGATTTATAAGATGTTGGTTGAAAAAGGGAAAAAGAAAAATAAAAAAAAGTCAACAAAAATTAACTTTGATGAAATAATGAATCATGGTAAAAAAAAAAAAAAAAAAGCCATGAATCTATGTGCAGTATTCCCCTAGCTCTGGAGTTCTCCTATTCTCCTTGATCGATCAACTTGGTCTTGGCTTGCTGGCTGTTTGTGTTGATCTTCTGGGGGAGGGGCCTGTTGCTGTGGTTTCCAAATGTCTTTGCTGGAGGCGGAATTGCCCCGCCCTTGTCGGTCCGGGCTAAGGAAGCTGCTCCAGTTTGCTCTCAGGAGCTTTTGTTCCCTGCAAGCTCTCGGTACAGCTTTGGAGGACCAGGGCGAAAATGGCGGCCTCCCAGTCTCCGCCGGGAGGAGCCGAGAACTCGGGGCCCCACTCCTCAGTGCGCCCCCAGAGAAAAGCAGTCACTCCCGTGTCCCCGGTCTCTGGCTGCACTCCGTGCTCACCCGGCCTGTGATCGAGCGTTGCTATCTCTGGCACCCGACCCCGCTCGGAGTCTCCAAACCCAGCAGATCCCTGCAGTGCGTTCCCGCACCGCTCCTCCCCGGGAAGGAAGGGGAGTCTCCCCGGATCTGCTGCTTGTTGGGTCCTTGCTGGGGGAGCCGTGCCCCGACTGGGCCGCAGATCACAGTTTATGGCAACCCCGAGCTGAGAGCCCGCGACTCTGCTCCGTCTCTGCAGCCGGCTTCCCCGCCCCGACACCTGGGAGCTCTGCCGCACTCAGGCACCCCCGGTCTCTCTGTGACCCCAAGGGTCCTGAGACCACACTGTCCCGGGAGGATTCCACCCCCCGCTTAGCCACTGCAGCGACGTCCCTCCGCCGAGCCAACTTTTAAAAGGTCCGATTTTGTGCTCTGCGGCTCTAGCACTTGCTAGAAGCGGCCGGCGGAGGCCCCTCCCCCGCCGTCTATCCTCCCGAATATCGCCTCGGATTCACTTCTCCGCACGTCCTACCTTCCAGTAAGTGGTCGCTTCTCTGTTCAGAGAGTTGTTGCTACTCTCCTGTTCGATCTCCTGTTGAGTTCGTAGGTGTTCAGAATGGTTTGATCCCTATTCAGTTGAATTCCTGAGACCAGACAAAATCTAGGTCTCCTACTCCTCCGCCATCTTCTGGAATTGAACTTTTTAATAAGGGGTTGGGGAAGAAATCCAAAGGGACTCTGAGGAAGTTAACAGGAGACTGTCAGTGTAGTACAAAAGCCTTGTGGAAACTGCAGTAATGATAATGATTGATAACAGGAAATAGAAAACAACTTTTTTTAAAAAACATTTTTTTGAGCAGTTTACTACATTCTGGGCATAATGCTGAAGATACCTTTGTTATATTTAAATACGACTCTAGACAATATACCTTAATTGTTTGCTTGATGTTCAGAACACTGTATGTCTCCTCAAGGGCAAGATAGTAGTAGCACTGGGGGTATCTGCCTTCTGTCGCTGTGGCGATCTTCACATTGGTCAAGTAACATGAGATATGGAGGAGAGATTAGTATTTTCCCCATTAGTCCCTTTTCTTTTCCATCAGTCTTTTTGTCCTGATAACTGTTTTCTTATAGAAGACTGGTGGCCCTGTGTCGTTCCTCCATTTCCTAAGTCTTGCAAATCCTTCCTCCACTTCCTAACACTCCTGCTCAAACCTTTTAAACCCACACACTATAGATCTCTAAATATTTTATTTTATTCCAATGCAGTTAACATACAGTGTTAGATTAGTTTCAGGTGTAATTATAGTGATTCAAGTCCATATATTACTCAGTGCTCATCAAGATAAATGTATTCTTAATCCCCATCATGTATTGCATGCAACCCCTTACCTACCTCCTCTCTGGCAACCATCAGTTTATTCTCTATAGTTAAAAGTCTGTTTCTTGGTTTCTCTCTCTCTCTCTCTTTTTGCCTTTGTTCATTTGTTTTGTTTCTTAAATTCCACGTATTAGTGAAATCATATGGTATTTGTCTTTCTTTGGCTGACTTATTTCACATAGCATTATACTCTCTAGCTCCATTCATGTCATTGCAGATGGCAAGATTTCATTCTTTTTATTGCTTAATAATATTCCATTGTGTGTGTGTGTGTGTGTGTGTGTGTGTGTATCTATCTATCTATCTATCTATCTATCTATCTATCTATCTATCTCACAAATCTTCTTTATCCATTCATCTATTAATGGATACTTGGGCTGTTTCCATAATTTGGCTATTGTAAATAGTGCTACTATGAACAGAGGAATCTATGTATCCCTTTGAATTAGTGTTTTTGTATTTTTGGGGTAAATACCCAGTAGTGTGATTACTGGATCATAGGGTAGTTCTACATTAAACTTTTTGAGGAAACTCCATACTGTTTTCCAGAGTGGTTGTACCAGTTTGCATTCCTACCAACATTGTAAGAGGGTTCCTTTTTCTTTACATCTTCACCAACAGTTGTTACATCTTATGTTGTTGATTTTAGCCATTCTGACAGATGTGAGATATACCTCAGTGTAGTTTTCACTTGCATTTCTTTGATTATGAGTGATGTTGAGCATCTTTTCATGTGCATGTTGGCCATCTGAATGTCTTCGTTGGAGTAATGTCTGTTCATACCTTCTGTCCATTTTTTAATTGGATTATTTTTTGGGTGATGACTTTTTAAGTTCTTTATATATTTTGGATACTAACCCTTTGTTGGATATGTCATTTTCAAATATCTTTTCCCATTCCATAGGTTGCCTTTTAGTTTTGTTGATTATTTTCTTCATTGTGCAGCTTTTTATTTTGATGTAGTCCCAATAATTTATTTTTACTTTTGTTTCCCTTGTCTCGGGAGACATATTTAGAAAAATGTTGCTATTTTGGCCAATATCAAAGAAATTACTGCCTGTACTCTCTTCTAGGATTTTAATGGTTTTCTGTCTCACATTTAGGTCTTTAATCTATTTTGAATTTATTTTCAGGTATGGTGTAATAAAGAGGTCCAGTTTCTTTCTTTTGCATGTTGCCGTCTGGTTTTCCCAACACCATTTGCTGATGAGACTGTTTTTTTCCCCATTGGGTATTCTTTTTTAAAAAAGATATTTTTTTATTCATTTAAAGAGAGAAAGAGTGAGCTGGGGGAGGGGTAGAGGAGGAGGGAAAGAATCTCCAGCAGACTCACACTGAGCACGGAGTCTGACATGGGGCTGGATCCCACAACTCTGAGATCATGACCTGAGCTGAAGCCAAGAGTCAGATGCTCAACTGACTGAGCTACCAATGTGCCCCCCCCATTGGATATTCTTTCCTGCTTTGTGAAAGATTAATTTGCCATATAATTATGGGTTTATTTTTGGATTTTCTGTCTTGTTCTATTGATCTATGTGTCTATTTTTGTGCCAGTACCATATTATTTTGATTACTGTAACTTTGTAATATAACTTGAAGTCTAGAATTGTGATCTATCCAGTTGTGTTTTTCTTTTTCAAGATTGCTTTGGCTATTTGAAGTCTTTTGTGGTTCCATACAAATTTTAAGTTTGTTTGTCTTAGTTCTGTGAGAAATGCTGTGGGTATTTTGATAGGGATTTCATTAAATGTGTAGATTGCTTTGGGTAGTATAGACATTTAACAATATTTGTTCTTCCAATCTATGAACATGGTATGTTTTTCCATTTGTTTGTGTTGTCTTCAGTTTCTTTTATCAGTGTTTTATAGTTTTCAGAGTCCAGGTCTTTTAGTTTTGGTTAAGTTTATTTCTAGGTATATTATTATTTTCGGTGCAATTATAAATGGGATTGATTCCTTAATTTCTCTTTCTGCTGCTTCATTATTGGTGTATAGAAATGCAACAGATTTCTGTACATTGATTTTTTTATCTTGTGATTTTACTAAATTCATTTATCATTCATTTAAATTCATTCTAGTAATTTTTTGGGTGGAATCTCTTGGGTTTTATATATATAGTATTATGTCATCTACAAATAGTGAAAGTTTTACTTCTTCTTTATCAATATGGATGACTTTAATTCTTTTCACTCTCTGATTGCTGTGGCTAGGACATCCAGTACTATGTTGAATAAAAGTGGTGAGACTGGATATCCTTGTCTTGTTCCTGACCTTAGGGCAAAAGCTTTCAGTTTTTCCCCATTGAGGATGATGTTCCCTGTGGGTTTTTCCTCGAAGGCCTTTATTATGTTGAGGTATGTTCCCTCTAACCTTACATTGTTGAGGGTTTTTATCATGAATGGCTGTAGTACTTTGTCAGATGCTTTTTCTGCATCTATTGAGAGGATCATATAGTTCTTATCCTTTCTTTTATTAATGTGGTGTATCATGTTGATTGATTTGCGAATACTGAACCACCCTTTCAACCCAGGAATAAATCCACTTATCATGGTGCATGATTCTTTTAATGTACTGTTGGATTCGATTTGCTAGTATCTTGTTGAGAATTTTTGCATCCATGTTCATCAGGCATATTGGCCTGTAATTCTCTTTTTTTTAGTGGGGTCTTTGGTTTTGGAATCAGGGTAATGCTGGCCTTGTAGAATGAGTTTGGAAGTTTTTCTTCCATTTCTATTTTTTGGAAGTGTTTGAGAAGAATAAATATTAACTCTTCTTTAAATGTTTGGTAGAATTCCCTTAGGAAGCCATCTGGCCCTGGACTTTTGTTTGTTGGGAGATTTTTGAATACTGATTCAATTTCTTTGCTGGTTATGGGTCTGTTCAAATTTTCTACTCCTGTTTCAGTTTTGATAGTTTACATATTTCTAGGAATTTATTGATTTCTTCCAGATTTTCAAACTTGGTAGCATATAATTTTTCATAGTATTCTCTTATAATTGCTTGTATTTCTGTGGTGTTGGTTGTGATCTCTCCTCTCTCATTTGTGATTTTATTTGTTTGGGTCCTTTCTCTTTTCTTTTTGATAAGTCTGGCAGGGGGTTTATCATTTTTAATTCTTTCACAGAACCAGCTCCTAGTTTCATTGATTTGTTCTACTGTTTTTTTTTGTTGTTGTTGTTGTTTGTTTGTTTCCATATCATTTATTCTGTTCCAATCTTTATTATTTCCCTTCTTCTGCTGGCATTAGGTCACTTGCTATTCTTTTTCTAGCTCCTTTAGGTGTAAGGTTAGGTTGTATATTTGAGATTTTTCCTGCTTCTTGAGGTAGGCAGGTATTGCTATATACTTCCCTCTTAGGACTGCTTTTGCTCCGTCCCAAACGTTTTGAATCATTGTGTTTTCATTTTCATTTGCTTCCATGTATTTTAAAATTTCTTCTTTAATTTCCTGGTTGACCCATTCATTCTTTGTAGGATGTTCTTTAACCTCCATGTATCTGTGGTCTTTCCATATTTTTTCTTGTGGTTGACTTCAAGTTTTGTAGCGTTGTGGTCTGAAAATATGCACGGTCTGATCTCAGTCTTTTTGTACTTTCTGAGGCCTGATTTGTACCTAGTATGTGATCTATTCTGGAGAATGTCCCTTGTGCACTCGAAAAGAATGTGTGTTTTGCTGCTTTAGGATGAAATGTTCTGAGTTTATCTGTGAAGTCCATCTGGTCCAGTGTGTTATTCAAAGCCATTGTTTCCTTGTTGATTTTCTGCTTAGATGATGTGTCCATTATTGTATGTGGGGTGTTAAAATCCCTTACTATTATTGTATTATTATCAATGAATTCCTTTACATTTGTTATGAATTGTCTTATATATTTGGGTGCTCCCAAGTTGGGGCATAAATATTTACAGTTGTTAAATCTTCTTGTTGGATAGTTCCCTTTATTATGATATAGTGCCCTTCTTCATCTCTTGTTATACTCTCTGGTTTAAAATCTAGTTAGTCTGATATAAGTATTGCTCCTCTGTATTTCTTTTGATGTCCATTAGCATGATAAATGATTCTCCATCCCCTCACTTTCAATCTGCAGGTGCCTTTAGGTCTAAAATGAATCTCTTGTAGGCAGCATATAGATGAGTCTTGTGTGTGTTTTTTTTAATCCATTCTGACACCCTATAATTGGAGCATTTAGTCCATTTACGTTCAGAGTAATGATTGTTAGATATGAATTTAGTGGCATTGTATGACCTGTAGTGTCAGTGTTTCTGAAGATTTTCTCTGTTCCTTTCTAGTCTCTGTTGCTTTTGGTCTTTCTTTCCTACTAAAAGAGTCCCCCTTACTATTTCTTGTAGGGATGGTTTAGTGTTCATGAACTCCTTTAATTTTTTCTTTTTTGGTCTGGGAAACTCTTTATGTTTCCTTCTATTCTGAATGACAGCCTTGCTGGATAAAATATTCTTGGCTGCATTTTCCCCCACTCAGCACATTGAATATATTATGCCACTGCCTTCTGGCCTGCCACGTTTTTGTGGAGAGGTCTATAGCTAATCTTATTTGTCTTCTCTTATAAGATAAGGATTTCTTTTCTTTTGCTGCTTTTAGGATTTTTTATTTATCTTTATATTTTGCAAATTTAACTAAAGTATTCTTGGTGTTGGCCTGCTTTTGTTGATTTTGAAGCGATTTCTCTGTGCCTCCTGGATTTGGGTGTTTCCTTCCCCAAATTAGGGAAGTTCTCAGCTATAATTTGGTCAAATAAACCTTCTGCTCCCTTCTTTCTCTCTTCTTCTGGGACTCCAATGGTATGAATGTTATTACACTTTATGGAGTCACTGAGTTCCCTAAGTCTGCATTGGTGACCTAATATTTTTCTTTCCCTCTTGTTTTTAGCTTCATTATATTTCATAATTCTATCTTCTATATCACTTATTTGTTCCTTTGCTTCTTCCATCCTTGTTGTCATTACATCTAGTTGGTTTCACATCTCAGTTATAGCATTTTTCATTTTGGCCTGACTAGGTTTTAGGTCTTTTATGTCTGTGTTAAGGTACTCCCTGGTGTCTCTATGCTTTTCTCAAGCCCAGCTAGTATCCTTCTGATTGTTGCTTCAAATTCTGGTTCGTCCATATTACTTATATCTGTTTCAATTAGATCTCTGGCTGTGATGTCTTCTTGTTCTTTCTTTTGGGGGTGAATTCCTCAGTCTTGGCATTTGTCTAGGTCTCTGTCTTCTGTGTGTTATGAAAGCCTATTACGTCTCCTGTTCCTGAGAGTAATGGTTTAATGAAGAAGAGGTCATATAATGTCCAGGGCCTGTTGCTTCAGGAAATGTCTCTGGTGTATGTTATGTGCAGTCTGCTGCTGTGTTTTGGCTGCTCTTTTCCTCAGTCAGTCCTCTACAGAGTTTCTCCTTGCCTGCAGTGGGGAGTGTTTGGATATTGGCCAAAGTGTGGCAAGTTTAACTAGGTGTGGTCTAGTCTGCTTGTTAAAAGAGAACTGATGCTGTTTCCCCTAGAGCTGAAGCTTTGTAGAACTCTATGGTCAGTAGACGTGGTATGTGTGGGGGCTTTGTGCTGGTCTTCTGGAGGAGAGGCCTGCTGCTGCTCTGACTCTCAGGCATACTTGCCCTAGTTCAGAAGCACGTTCAGGGTGCAGGGGGGCAGGGCCAGGTGTAAGCAGTTTAAGCCTCTCGTGTTGGCTCTGTGCTGCTTGCTTAGTTTATGCTAAGGGGTGGTGGGGTAAAATGGTGCCAGCCAGCTCCCTAGTTCCTGGAGAGGGAAGTTCACTCCTTCTGCTGTCCAGAAAGCCCTCCCAGAAGAGTGACAATCTCTGCTTTGTGTCCCAGGGGTCCCTCAGATTGCTGCCTTTACCCTGTCTGTGTCCAGGCTGTCTGCCCACCTGGCAGTGCAGTGCACCTTGGGGTCTATCCCAGGTAGGCCGGCTGAGTTTTAAAACTCCAAAGTTTAGGGACCTTGTGTGGTGGGAATGCATCCTGCTTCTCTTGGGAAGGGTCTCACCCCACTGGGACTGATGCATGTTTGTCCCAGAGGGGAAGTTGCACTGAAGTACAGGGACATGGAGTTTGAAAGAAAGTTCAGCAAAGCACCAGTATCCCAGTTAGCCACTCTCAGCAGGTGTCTCTGAACCTATGCTGAGGGGCAGGGGAGAGAAGTGGTACCCACTGGCTCTTTTGTCGCCAGAGAGGCAATGCCACCTCTCCCAGATGCACTCCAAGAAGGGGGAACCATGTCTCCCAGTGCATCACAGGGGATCCTCAGATCACACCATCCACCTCCAGGCTATCTGCCTTCCTTCTCCACAGGAGCACCACAGTGCCCTTAGGGCTCTCCACACCAGCAATGCCATAGACCTCTAACACTTGAGTCTTTGAACTCTGCTTGTTGTAAAAACTCAAGCAAATCAGCCTCTTTTGTGTTCCTAGTCAAGGCTTTGTGGAAGTGTTTTCCTTATGTGATCCCCTGGCAGTCCTCTCTCTCTCTCACTCTCTCTCTCTCTCCTCTCTCCATGAACAGGGCTCCTTCCCCTCCATGGCACCCGTGACCTGTTTCTCCCCCAAACCATGTCTCTGCACCTCCTACTTTCTACAATGTGACCTCTTCTCTTGCTCTAGTTGTGCAGTTTGTTCTGTTAGTCCTTAGATTGATTTCTTGGATGTGCAGAATGATTTGATATTTATCTAGTTGTGTTTGAGTGATGAGGCAAGCCTACGGTACTCCTCCTACTCCACTGTTTTAGCTTACTCCTATACCATTGATTTCTGTTCTAATCTAATATTTCCTTCCTTCTGCTCATTTTGGGTTTTGTTTGTTGTACTTTTTCTAGCTCCTTTAGGTATAAGGTTAGGTTGTTTATTTGAGATTTTTCTTCTTTCTTGATGCAGCCTCTATGAGTGTTATGAACTTGGATATCCACCTCTCTTCCACGATTTGGGAAGTTCTCAGACATTATTTCTTTACGTAAACTTTCTACCCCCTTGCCCCTCTCTTTTCTGTTTGGGACTCCAATAATGTGTGGATTGTTTTTCTTTATGGTAACCTATAATTCATGTAGGCTTCCTTCACCTTTTTCATTCTTTGTTCTTTGGCTCCTCTGACTGGATGATAGCAAGTGAACTGTCTTGAAGTTCATTAATTCTGTCTACTGCTTTGTCGAGTTTGATATTGAAGCTCTCTATTGAATTCTTTGGTTCAGTCATATTATTTGATTCTAGGAATTCTGTTTTTTTTTTTTAAATTGTTTCTATTTCTTTGTTGAACTTCTCATTTTGTTCATGCATTGTTTTCCTATTTTCATTTAATTGTCAATCTGTGTTTTCTTGTAGCTCACTAAATTTCTTTAAGTTGATTACTCTGAATCTTTGCCAGACAGACCATAGATCTCCAATTCTTAGGGTCAGTCATTGGAGCTTTCTTAGTTTCCTTTGGTGGTATCATGTTTTCTTGATTATCCATGATCCTTGTGACCTTATGTTGGTGTCTGCATATTTGAGGAACTAGACACCTCCTCCAGTCTTTACAGACTGGCTTTGGCAAGGAAAGCCCTTCATCAATGAGCCCATGTAGAAGTTCTGGGTGGGCCATCTGCTGGAGTTCTTTGCCTATTGCCTGGTTTATCAAGTGGGCTGGCCTGCTGCTTGTTTCCGCAGGGGTTGGCCCGGTGCCTGGGTCCATGAAGGTGGGGCTGGAGGCAGGGTTCACTGGGGTGGGCCTGGTACCTGAGTCTGTGGTACCTGAGCCTGGGTCCTGGGTCTGTGTGGATGGGCCTGGATCCTGGATCTGAAGGCGCTGACCAGGGGCTGGGGACCACTAGGATGCGTCTAGGATCAGCCTGGTGCTGGTGCTGGCTGGGAGCATGGGTCTGTGAGAGACAGCCTCGAGGCTGGGTCCGTGGGACTGGTCTGATGCATGGGTGGGCTGGGTGCCTGGGTCTGCAGGAGCTGGTCTAGGAGAAGATTCATGAAAGCTGGCTTGGTGCTGGGTCTTCCATGAGGTTGGGCACTAACTTCACTCTTTCTTTCCCTTGATAAGGGTGTCTCTGCACACTGGGTTGCCCAGTCTTGCGGGGTGATGGGGGCTATGTGAAGTTATGTGAAATTGCTTTCCTACCCTTTTCAATGTGTGTTTTCTTATTCCTGTGCTCCATCTAGGTGCTGTAAACCCTTACCTGGAATTCTTAGCTCTTGTGAAGGTATTTTTGCACATGGATAGTTGTTCAAATTGCTGCTTCTGGGAAAGGATGAACCCTAGAAACTCCTATACTGTCATTTTGGAATGAATGTTGATAGAGAAGAGAAGAGGACCAGGATCTGAATCTTGGGATTTGCACTTCAACTTTAAGAGAATATGGAGAAAAGATGGAACCAGTAAAGGAGACCAAGAAGTTCAGTCAGTAAGGTAGGAGGAAAGCTAAGAGAGTTTGTGTTTCTTGGGAGGCAAGTTTATAAAGGAGAAAGTGATTGGTTGTGTCAGATGTCGCTGGGAGGTAATGTGGGATGAGGACTGACCATTGGCCTGAGTAATGTGGCAAGAGATTCTACGCCATGGAGCTTGTCAGTTTCTTATAGCAATTTAGCTTGTAGTCTCAGTCTTGTAGCTCCAAAGCCAGCAACTTAGAAAAACTGCAAAGAAGTCTGAGAAGGAGTAAGTGGTGAAAATAGGAAGAAAAAGAGTGTGATATCTCAGAAGCCAAGGGAAGAAAGTGATTCAAGAAGGAAGGGAAGATGTACTGCATAATGCTGCTGATATTTTAAATAAAATGAGAACTAAGACAAAGCCAATGGGTTTGGCAACATAGGGGTTGTGGCTGACCTTGACAGGAACACTTTTATTGGTGTGGTGGCAGATGCCTGTTTGCACTCAGTTTAAAAGAGAATGTGAAGAAGTAGACAGTGAGTATCCCAACCTTCTGAGAAGTTTTTCCATAAAAAATAACAGGGAAATGGGAGGGAGAAAGAGGAAAGAGAGCTGAGGGGGCATGCAAAGGAGTGTTTGATTGGTGGTGGACTATGGAATCCAAACCAGATGAAGGAGTTAAGGGTGTTAAGTAGTGAATGATGGTAGAGTCAATGAGAAGCCATTTTGGGTTGAACAATTTTTGGAAAAAAGGAAGGAAAAAGGGAGTGATTTAGGAAGATAGAAAGTTGTGGTCATGCTAGGATACTTGGAATCAAGATTTTAGAGGTAGTGTAGTTATTGTAAATGACAAGGTTTAGGGTAAGAATGTGGGAGTGGGTGGTTGACAGGGCCACTGGAAGTGAGGATATCAAAAATCAAGAGGCCAGAGTCTTGTCTGGATCATCTATGTAGCTGTTCAAGTCATCAAGAAAGATAACCGTTGTAAAGTAGTGGAGTGGAAGTAAGCCAGTCGCTAATTTTTCAATGAAGCCAGGACACTTGAGGTAATAAACTGAACAAGGAGCGGTATGATCTGGTGACATGTGCTTTAAGGGAACTATAGTTTTGAGGAGAAGGGAGACAATGATCTGTAAAGGGCAATGGAGAGTGAGAAGTACACATACTCCGTCTCCAGCATCAGAAATACGTAGAGTATAAACAGCCACTGCTTGAGGGAACTACATGGGAAGCAGGTTTTCAAAGTCCTCCTCTAACTGAATCCTCCTCCAACTGAAAGGAGGTTTCAGTTGGAGGAGGACTGATATGAAAAGAATTTTCAGTGGAGAAGTTGAGGATCTAGGGGATTTAAAAAATGACAGATCACTCGGGGGTAAAGAAGGGTGATCTAGAGAGCTTATAGTACTGGTGGTGGTTAAGGTAGACAGGGAGGTAATAACATGATGCAAACAGTCCTGAAGTCCTCTTAGGGGAAGGACCATCAGTTCCAATTATTACTTCTTCTGGGCTTGGTTTCTTAGTGTTGTGGGCAGGGTGGTCAGAGCCAGTTCATGTAGCGCCTTATAGATTATGGTAGGAATTTGGAACTTAAGTAATGAGAAGCCATCAGAGGGTTTTCAGAAAGAGAATGACATGATAAGATTTATATTTTAGAAAAGATCAAACCACAAGAAGTTGTTTTCCTCATTCCATCTCCCTACAATTTCTGTGGCAATAATTTGCTCTGCCAAATTTCTGTAGCCAATCCTGTTTACAGCTTGGCTGCTATTTGGAAGGAATGTCACGTAGTCTAGCCTGAGGTGTTTTCACTTTTGCACACAAGTTCTTATGGTCTCTTTTTCCTCTGTGTGTGAGTAGGTCACACTTCTTGGATTCTTTGTAGTTGTTAACTTGTTTTAATGAGTAGGTTTTGAGTGGAGCAAGTAATTGCAGGTTTGAGACATTCTGTGTCTCTTTGTGTTTCCTGTTGTGACACTTGAAGCATGACATGTGGAAATGGCAGCCTGAAAAGGTGATGTGGGAAGAGCACATGAGCAGAGTTTGCTGCTGACCCACAGTGGATATATAGTATGAGAAATTATGAACTTTTGTTATTTAAGCCACTGAGATTTTGGGAATGTTTGCTACTATAGTGCGCTAGTACACCACCTCTCGTAATGCATCTTAGTAGGATGAAAGACTTAAAATCAAATCATTTAATCTTTTGTAGTTACAAAAGGTAAACTAAAGGGGAGTACATTTTTTTAAAGGTATGTGTGTCTCTTAGACTTCTGAAAATATGCTCAGACTGCCTTTGTGAAAACCTGGTTCCACTTTTTAATTTATTTACCTATGAATATCCCTGAGAAAAGGAGAAAATAGCTCTTAGAATAATGTTAAGTAAAGTAACATTAACAGGATTTATTTGTGGCTGTGTGGTTCAAAATATGGTTAAAAGTGTTCAGAAGAGAATGAGTTTGGCCCTTTAAAAAACAAGTAGGTGATAGAAAAGCTTATGAAAATGACTTAAAATTTATGTAATAAAGACATCATTTACTCATTCCTTACTCTTCTATTAATTGAACACTTACTGAGTGCCGTAATGCTGCAAAGCCAGAAATCAAAACCATTGACCAGTAGATGGGAAAGGAGATGAACAGGGAAGAGGGAGCACAGTTAGCAGAGGATATGAGCCTCCCTGTTCATAACTGAATCTTTGTTGGAAGCTTATCGGGGATAGAGGGGGAGAAAAAAATATACTGCTTTCTCAGGTCCCATGCTCTTGGGGTCTATTTCCTTTTAAAGAGAGAGAGAAAAAAGACCCATGTTGTTCAGAAGAGATATGGGCACGGAAAAGAGAAGCTTCTTAGGAGAAGTTAGGGGCCATAGGTGGACTAATACGGGCTTTTGTATGCTCTCAACTTCATAAGGAGATTCACATTCTAAAGACTTCTAACCAAAGCTTGTTGAGAGCTTGGAAAACATGGGAAACAGGTGGAAAGCCAAGTCTACTTAAAATACTTACAAACACTTAGGAGAGTAAACCTTAAAACCGGTTAGAATGGTGGGAGATTGCATTGCTCAGTAGTTAGGCAGTTGGACTCTGGCAGAATCAGAAAGAATTGGCTTCTAATTCTAGTTCAGACACTCAGCTATGTGATATTGTACAAGCTGTTTTGCCTTTTTTAAGCTTCAGGTTCTCATCTGTAAAATAGAGTGGAATTTCCAGGCAGATCTCACAAATTCATGTGAGGCATGCCTTGCTAATTCATTGTTCTCAGGATACAAATGCTCAAATATCAAGGTTCTTCACTTAAAAAAAAATCAGTTCTGGGCCCCCTTATTCATTTGTCCTTTCCTCCATCTATCAAAAGATTATTTATTGATTCATTCAACAAGTAATTTATTGAGCACCCATCATTCCTTGGCATTGCAGATGGAATTGTGTGACCAAGAAGATATTATCCCTGCACTCCTGGACCTTACAAACTAGAGGTGAACAGACTTTTTTTTTTTAGAGAGAAAGAGAGAGAGAGAGAGAGAGTGTGTGTGTATGTGTGTGAGTTGGGGCAGGGAGGAGCAGAGGGAGAGGGAGAGAATCTCAAGCGGGCTCCACACTCAGCGCAGAGCCTGACATGGGGCTCGATCTCATGACCCTGAGATCATGACTTGAGCCTAAATCAAGAGTCAGATATTTAACCGACTGAGCCACCCAGGTGCACCGAAACAGGCTTTGTATATAACCATTATTGTGATACACTAGTAATGAGAAAACACAGACACTAATAATGAGAAACCATAGGGAGCATAATTTGGAGGTTATTCTTCTTTTCATTTCTCCACTCTTGAAATTCCATTTTATCATTCTCTTCATTTTCAGCTCCCACCCACCAGTATCCCACTATAGTCTGACTTCTTCCTACCCCACCCCAATTTCCACATTTGCTGAAAATGGCTGAGATTAACAACACCTTAATTGTCAGTTCTTAAAGTTTGATTCTTCACATTAATTGCTCTCTGAGTCATTTCACCTTGCCAACCACGTATGTTTCTTGAGACATTCTCTTTCCGTGAATTCCATAGATCTATTGCATTTCTTATCCCCCTGCCTCTTCTGCTCTTTAAATTTCGGGAGGATTCTTAGAGTTTAATATTTGAACATCTACAGTTGCTTCTATTCTTCTGTACTTCCTCTAGTCCCACATCAATTATTATGTACATGGAAAAGATTGCTAAATTCATAGATCTGGTCCAAAATCCAGATGCCTTGACACTGTGGCCATTTAATTTATGCAAAATGAGATTTACCTTAATTCAAAACTAAAACTATCATCTTCACAAACTTTTTTCCTCTTTTTTTATATCATTGAAATAATGACATTTACTCAGTTTTGTTGGTTTGAAATTTTGTGCTCCTACCAACAAATTTTTTCTACCCAAACTTTTCTTTCTCTATTTTTGCTTGCTTGACTTATTCCTACTTGTCAAGACTCAGTTTAAATGGCATCCCCTCTGAAAACATGTATTGACTCTTAAACTCAGATTGGATTACTTTTTCATCTATAAAGCCTGAATAATTTCTTTATATGAACACTTCATAGGTTGTAACTTATTTATTTCCAGGTCTCTCTCACCGGCCTGGAGTTTAACTCTTTCTTGGATATGTAGTCACTGGTAGAGAGCTTGGTGCATAGTAAGAACTCATCCATTAAGACTTTAATTCTGAAATTCTTTAAAGATTCACAAGCTTTTTGACTATATCCTTGAAGGCTTGTTTTACCTGTTGGTTCCTTAGGATGTAAATGAAGGGGTTCAACAAAGGTGCGACTGAAGTAATGACTAGAGCTACTCCCTTGTTGAATGTGTTCTTTTCTTTTGCTGAGGGCTTAACGTATGTGAAGAAGCAGCTTCCGTAAGAAAGGGAGATGACAATCATATGGGAAGAACAAGTGGAAAAGGCTTTTGTCCTTTGCTGGGCAGAGGGGAGCTTCAGAAAAGTCCTGATGATGAACATATAGGAGAGAATCACTAGCACCAGAGTGACCACTAGGGTCACAGATGCCATAAGAAAAGTGACCTTCTCAATGAGGCTTGTGTCTGAACAGGAGAGTTTCCGAAGGGGCTCATAGTCAGAAAAAATGATTCAGCCTGTTGGATGCGCAAAAGTCCTGCCGACTCATCAGAGAGATTAGTGGTCTAATAACCATTAACCCAGACAGCCAAAAGCAGAGAACCAGCTGGATGCAGACTCTGCTGCTCATGATGGTCAGGTAATGCAGGGGTTTGCAGATGGCCACATAGCGGTCAGAGGACATGGCAGCCAGAAGGTAAAACTCTGTGGCTCCGAAGGAGATAGCCAAGCAATACTGAGTGAAGCAGCCAGCAAAGCTGATGGTCTTGTTGCCAGTTGTGATGCTGATCAGGACCCTGGGAATGAAGATGTTTGTGAAGGACATTTCTAAGAAAGAGAAGTTCCGGAGGAAGAAATACATGGGAGTCTGGAGGTGGGGGTCCAGCAAGGTGAGGCTAAGGATAGTCAGATTTCCAGTGATGCTGAGTAAATAGGCAAGGGGTGGAAAGGTGAAGACCACTGCCTGGAGTTCAGGGACATCTGTCAGACCCAGCAGGATCAATTCTGTCAACATGGTTTTTTTTTTCATTGTTCGAAAATTTTGAGTCTGAAGGTAAAAGAGCGATAGCAATAAAAGGCGAGAAAGGAAGAGGTGGTCTGAAATGGACAGGTGAAATGTGAAGAGAACCCAAAGTGATGGACAGTGAACTTTTCTTCTGATGACCTGACCCAGACCAGTGGCCCGTTTGAATGATGTTGGATCCTTTCCAGTTCTATCTGCCCTTTATGGAAAAGTTCTTGTCGTTATTTCCCCACATGGTACTCTCCCCATTGCCAACATGAAGCAAGTCTCTTCCTTGCAGGTGATGTTCAGAAAGTTTGGGGAATGAGTGAATAAAGGAGTGCCTCCAGCAGCTGCCTCCTTCCAGAATAGTTACTAATTTTATCCCCCTGTATTCACTTTCTTTACTTCCCGTTGATCCTATTCATTGCCTTAGCTTTGACTGCCTAATGCTTCTTAGATTTGCTGTTTTTCTTAGTCTTTTTGCTGTTTCTATTTTTATTTGTCATATAATTATAGCAGCCTCTCATTTTCTTTCTGGCCCAACTCCCGTAAGTCCCCTAAGGCCAAAAAGTACCAGTTCTTCACTTCTTCTCAATGGACCCTTCAGGCCCATGTCTGTCCATTTGAATGCAAAGATCTGTGTATTAGGATTGTCATTCTGTCCTTTGAACTATTCCACATACTTGTCTAGGGCTCAGTAAATAATATATTAGAATAAAAACTGACATTTATTTACTCAAACTAATTCAGAATATTTAGATCTAGAGTTTTGCTTTCCCATAAGGATAGGAAGATTCTGTTATATTCCAAGGACATTTTAGGAGCTTTTCTTCCCTTACCTACTTCATACCCGGGACCCCTTCCCCAGCAGCAGCAGAGACCCCAGAGCACAAGAGAGTAGGGAAGAGGGGTTCTGGGTCCACCACTGCCCTCCCTACATGTGACTATGCCCGAGTTAAGCCCCAGCATGTGAGAGGAAAGCTGCTAACCCCCAGCTACAGCCATGGGCCCCTGCCCCGCTGCTTTCCTGCTCAGCAGCGCCCCTCCCATCAGAGATTATGGGTACTTGCACTGGGGAGGTGGCTGCTGGCCGGCCCAAGCAGAGAGCTGAGGCGTCCAAGAAATGTTCCATTGGTGGGGGACGGGGCACCAGGCGAGGTGGAGCATTCCTTGTACTTCTGGCAGCACTGATTAGCCACTGAAGGGGGTGGGGGCCAGAGTGGGGAGGTCCTGGGGCAGCCCCTGTCTTATTCCTGATTGCCCTCCTTCTCCCCCCTGGCCTGTTTCTTCTTCTTCTTCTTCCTTCTTCCTTCTTTCTTCCTTTTCTCCAACAGACCTTTTTTTTTTTTTTTTTGGTCTTATTTAAATTCAAGTTAGTTAATACATAGTGTATTATTAATTTCAGGGTAGAATTTAGTGGTTCACCATTTGCCTGTAACACCCAGTGTCCATCACCCAATTACCCCATCCCCCCACCCTCCGCCCCTCCAGCAACCTTCAGTTTGTTCTCTATAGTTAAGAGTCTCTTGTGGTTTGATTTCCTCTCTGTTTTTATCCTATTTTATTTTTCTGTCCCTTCCCATATTTATATTTTATCTCAAAATATTTAAAGCAGAAGTTCTTACCTAGAGATCCAATAATTCCTAGATCGGATTTACCATGTATATGAATCCACTAAATTATGTGATAAACATTTTGTGTATGTGGGTATAGAAATTTTATGGGGGAAGTATATGAAACTATGCTCTAGGGTTTTCTAGGAGACTCCATATTTAAGCACTTCAAGAGCATTTCAAGTCTCTACTGATTTGTGAACTCATGTGGTTAAAGAGTCACATTATGTGGGAGTGCTCTTATTGATTTATTCAAGAATTTTTCTTTGTATTGCTCTTATAAACATTTATAAAGCAGTAGTTTTCAAGCATTTTTGACCACAATGTGTTCTACATTTTTTATTATTTTTCGGCATACATATATATCTAACCTAAATAAAAGTTTTATAGAACACTTCTTAATACCTGTGCTACAATGTGATATTTTTTTAAAAAAAATTTATTGTTATGTTAATCACCATACAATTACATCATTAGTTTTGGATGTAGTGTTCCATGATTCATTGTTTGTGCATAACACCCAGTGCTCCACACAGAACGTGCCCTCTTCAATACCCATCATCAGGCTAACCCATCCCCCCACCCTTACAATGTGATATTTTTTATTTTATTCTATTTAAAACATTTTTATTTCAAATGCTGTTTGCAACCCATTGAGTCCATAACCCACTAATGGCTTGCACTCCACAGTTGGAATCAGGGATCAGGAAAAGTTACACAATGCTCTGGATGCCCTTGCCCTCCCTGTTACCAACCTGGACTCTTAAGAGAGTGGCTCAGTGTTCACATCTGCATCAGCTTCAGGCTTCACAACCACAGAGAAGTAAAATCAATGAAGTTGTAGACAGGGAACATACTTCCTCCCTTGATTATCTTATTGGTCATAGTGGGATTTCAGTCCTAAATATTCTTAGAGGTGAATAAAGATTGTAAGGCCACATAATTAAAAAATAATATATATATTATTATGTATTTGCATTTTACGTTATATATATTTATTATATATATATATATAATTTATATATATATTTGCATTTTCTACATTATCTACCACCAAGTCCTATCCTGCATTTCACAGAAATAACAAAACTTCCGGGGCTTTCCTTCGTAAGAAATAGTCTTCTGCTGTCCCTTATCAGTTTAGTGGGATTTGCTCATTTCTGTCTCCCACTAATTCTGATTGGAGCTGAATCAGAGGTTTTGGATATTCCGTCTTCTTAAAGTGAACCAATAAGTAGGAGACCAGAAGAAGGATGTGAGGAGCAGAGTAGTTCTGGATTTTTCTGTTCTAGGTGAAATGAGGTTGATGACCTCAGAAGGCAGATTATAAACTCCCCCTCCCACCCCAGATTTATACTTTACTTAGAGTGACACACATCATATTTGCTCTCTTGAGAGGGTGCCCTGGGGAAGCAACTGAATGAAGAAGGACAAGTTGCCCTGGGGATCCTTGTTTGGGACAGGTTAACAAATGTCCTTTGTTGACAACTTTGGAAACAAATTCTAAACATACGGTAAAGGAATGAGGGTCCGGGGAGACTAGCTTAGAGGTGGGGTTGGGAGGAGAAAGAGAGCATCAGCGGCAGAGAAGAGGAAGACTATGGAGTCCTGGCATTTGTCTTCCCCATGGTTGGGCATAGCTGCCCTTGACCATGGATAAACAGCTTAGCTGGAACTATTTGCACAGCATGAAGGTCCTGAAAAGTCAGTTTCTAAACATTGCTAGTCTGGTTGTAATTAGCCCATTTACAGACTATTGGCCAAAGATAGTAAGCAATAATTTTCTTTCTTTTTTTTTGCAGTGTGCATGCAGAAATAAAATACAGAATGGATGAAAGTGGAATATTGAGGTTGAGGTGGAGGTGGGAGCCTTGTGTTGCCTGTAAGTTACCTCTGAGAAAACACTTGCAGGGCGCCTGGGTGGCTCAGTTAGTTGAGCGTCTGCCTTTGGCTCAGGTCATGATCCCAGGGTCCTGGGATAGAGCCCCACATCAGGCTCCCTGCTTAGTGGAGAGTCTGCTTCTCCCTCTCCCTCTGCCTGCTGCTCCTCCTGCTTGGGCTTTCTCTCTTTCTATCAAATAAATAAATAAAATCTTAAAAAAAGAAAACATCTTAAAAAAATGCTTGCAAATTTTCAGTTTAAGGTAGTGAAGAACTTGTTAGATATGCATATATTACCTGGAAGGGTTAACCTTTTGCCACCCAAAGATGCCTTCACAGCGTTCATTTATCAGGTTTATCATTTCTTTATCAATAGAGTGCAAGCATCAGAAAAACCAATGTTAGCCTTGGGAACAAAATGCCAGAATTAGAGACAAAGATACCCATTACACAAATGTCTTACAGTTTCCCTATAAATGGTTTCATATAATTCTCACAACAGTGGTGAGGGCCAGAGAGGGACTATGGTCTAACCAAATATAACACAATAATCAACTCCATCTTGAATAACACAAGAAATTCATGTCTCTGAATCTCACTTTCCTATTCTGTAAAATGGAGATCATAATGTCCATTAAATAGACTTATAATTGTTAAGGACCAGTACCTGGTGCATAGTGTATGCCCCTCAAATATTTCCCATTTTCTCTTCTCCAGTGATGGAATTCTTATAAAAGTATATCTGGCTATAGTTCAGTTGTTTCTTTCAAATGTGTTTATAGAAATGAAAGCAAAAAAAAAAATGTTTCTGCAGCTTTTGGGTACATTTTTCTACATATATCTATTATCTAGCTTGTTAATTGTATTGATTGAATCTTCATTTTACTTATTCTTTTTCTGTTTGTTCTGTTAATTACTGAGGTACAGACATTAAGAACTTTTTACTCTGTTGTTGCATCTGGCTATTTCACCTTGTGGATATATGTACCTTGTAGATATATATATATGTGTGTGTGTATATATATATAATACACACACACACACACACACACACATATATATATATATATATACACACACACACATATATATATTTGGTCTTTGTCCATATTGTTAGCACAGAGCTCCTATAACTCTTGGAATTTCCTGATTGCTAAGAATGTCTTTTACTGGGGCTCCTGGGTGGCTCAGTTGGTTAAGCGTCTGCCTTTGGCTCAAGTCGTGATCTCGGGTGTCCTGGGATCGAGCCTCGTGTTGGACTTCCTGCTCAGTGGGGAGTCTGCTTCTCCCTCTCCCTCTGCTCCTCCTCCAGTGTTCATGCTCTCTGTCTTTCTCTCTCAAATAAATAAATAAATAAAAATAAATAAATAAATAAAATATTAAAAAAAAGGAATGTGTTTTACCTTGAGTTTATCCTAATGAGGTGACTTGGGGGGGCACCCTAGAGAGTCTCAGAATGTGGCTGGTTATCAGAAAGACCACATGTCTAGAGGATTGGAACCTTTAGCTCTATCCACTGTTCACTGGGGAGGACAGCATGGGAGGAGGATGGAGATTAATTACTATTAAAAGGTTAAGCAGGGAGATTTGGGAAGCTTCTGAGTTGGTGAACACATCGAGGTGCTGGGAGGATGGTGTGTCAGGAGAGGGCACGGAAACTCCATGCCTTCCCATTCCCCGTACCTTGCCCCATGAATCTCTTCCATTTGGTTGTTCCTGAGTGGTATCCTTTATAATCAACTGGTAATAGTATGTACATCACTTGCATATTACTATGGACAGTATTTGGAAGGACAAAAACTAAAATAATGTTTATTTCTGGATGTTGCAGTTTCTATGAATTTTTTCACTTTTCATGTCTGTCTTTGAATTTTTTATATTAAATATTTATTACATATGTAATTTTAGATAAGAGGGCTATCCTTTTAAACCCTGCATTGTATACATCATGTGTAAACAAATAATTAAGAACAGATTTCTAATTTCTCAGTGGAATCTTCTTTTTATGCTTGGACTGTGTTGCTATTATTGCATTTTTTTTTCTCTCTAAGGACATTAAACCGGCTGTGCTTGGCTTAGGATTTTCTTTGGCAAAGTAATTACACTTTAAGTTCATTAGAGACTTTTGAATCAGGGCCTCCAAGGACTTTTTAGTTTTCAGCATGCGTGTTGTGGATGGAGGAAATAAACAGGGTTGTAAGTGTAAAAACTTGTTTGTCCAGAGAAAATCAGAGCATCCACTTTTGCAGAACTAGAGAGGCTTCTTAACTTTTCCTTGCTCTTTAAAATTTATTATCTTCCTTTCAGTCTCCCAGCATAGAAATATTTCCTAATTTTAAATTAAAATGATATTTTTTATAAATTCAGAAATCATATGTGTACATATATGGTGAATATAGGTTCTTGGGGGCAAAGGGCTAGGAATATACTTAGTTGATCTTATTAGTATGTTTTTGTTCAACTGTGAGTCTCACTAAGGTCATTTGAGATATAGCTTCCTGGTGGAACAATGAAGAATGTCAAAGGTAAGTACTGGGATGTTTTGCAGCTAACCTTCAGAGATCAAAAATGTGGGCAGGACCATTTTATGCATCATTAAGTAGGTGCAGCCCCATGTACAATGATTTGATTGACACACAGAAACAACTTTCTTTTTATTTTTATATTTTAAAAAGATTTATTTATTTATTTATTAGAGAGAGAGAGAGAGAGAGAGAGAGAATGAACGGGAAGGGCAGAGAGAATCCCAAGCAGAGTCCATGCCAAGTGCGGAGTCCAACATGGGGCTTGATCTCATGAGCCTGAGCTTAGGACCTGAGTTGAAACCAAGAGTGGGAGGTTTAACTGACTGTGTCATCCAGGCACCCTTATTTTTTTATTTTTAGATAGGAGAGAGAGAGTGCACGAGTGGGGGGAGGCAGAGGGAAAGGGAGAGAGAATCTTAAGTAGGCTCCACGCTCAGCATGGAGCCCATGGTGGGGATTGATCTCATGACTCTGATATCATGACCTGAGCAGAAATCAAGAGCCAGACACTTAACCAACTGAACCACCCAGGTTCCCCTGAAATAACTTTCTAATCACTCTCTCTAGACCTTTCCGCTCTGCCTATTTCTGTCTCTCATTTATTTATCCAGTGTCTATCTATATATTTATATCCCATATGTCTCAATTACCATTGGTAAACATTCCATTTTATTATTTCCCCCATTTTTCAGTATCACCTATTTGCAAACTATTGGTCTCATAAACCCAGGTTAATTTCCCTTTTTCTATGTTGATATCTGTAACCTGGCAAGGCACCATAGTAAATCTGTACATGATGGGAGTCGATATTACTCATTTAAACCTCACAGTAACCTTATGATGTACTATTCTTGTTAACTCCACTTCATATTAGGAACTGGGAGTACAGACAGATTAAATGACTTGCCTAAGGTCACTCATCTAGTAGATGACAGAGATCTGACTTGATCCCAGACAAACTGTTCCAAGGTCCATACACTTAATGCCTCTGCATTATTGAAACATGTATCACAGTTCAGTTGTCATGAAGGAGGGAAAGCAAAATATGTCTTGGTATCCTTCAGCTCTTTGTACTTTTTACCCATGGTTTTCAAATTAAATATTTTAACATAATGGCCCTCTCTGCTCAAAGCCCTTTCTGCTGAGCACAGATATGGAAAATAAAGGAATTACAGAGGCACTTAGAAAAAGTCTGGAGAAAGGGCCATTGAAGGACAATTTTCTGGGAGAAATCTAACTTGACCTTTAAATAATGCCTAGTTTACTAGAGGAGGGATCTGGAGAATCTTGGTAGGGCATAACCAACATCCTCCATATATTTTGCATTTTATCAGGTACCACAACTTGAAGCAAAGGAATTGTAGGATTTAGCTTCTGAATACAAAAGTTTTGGATTAAAGAGACTCTATGACCCATCAAAGTATAGCTCAAAAGTGCTCAATTCCTGACCTATTAGGGGAAATCTCAACCAAAGCATGGGCTTAAAAATTGAATTTGGAAACAAGTGCTGTGAATTGGGAGACCCTTGAATATTTAAAAACAATGGCAGTAGCAGTAATTTTCAAGAAAACTGCCCGTAAGCTGAGCTTCCCAGTAGTATATTTCAGTAGAGTTGACAGAATTACTCATTAAAACCCAATTATCAAGTTACAGAGGGAAATGCATGTAACTTGATTTGCTTGGTATTGGTAAACATTGTCTGATCCTGTCATATATTGACATTGCTCCTCAGATCCAATTTCAGTGACTTTTATGTGAAGACTGGGCAGGAATATGAAGTCAGTGATGAGAAACCATTCAGCAGTAACAACGTTCATCATACTGGGTTTGACAAATGACCCACAGCTAGAGATTTTGGTTTTTGTCTTTCTGTTTATCACATATCTGTTAAGTGTAATTGGGAATCTGATCATAATTTCTCTCATCTTCATGGATTCCCATTTAAAAATAGCTATGTATTTTTTTCTTCAGAATTTCTCTTTCTTAGAAATCTCATTCACAACTGCCTGTGTCCCCCCATACCTGTACATCATATCAAGTGGGGACAGAACCATCACCATCAAGGCTTGCTTCAGCCAGATCTTTTTTATTGTCCTCTTCGGAGCTACAGATTTTTTTCTCTTGGCTGTGATGTCTTATGACCGCTACGTGGCCATCTGCAAACCCCTGCATTACGTGACCATCATGGACAGCAGAGTCTGCAGGAGTCTCATCCTCTGTTGTTGGGTATCTGGCTTATTGATTATCATTCCACCGCTTGGTTTGACCCTCCATCTGGAATTCTGTGACTCTGTTATTGACCATTTTGTCTGTGATGCTTCTCCGATACTGAGGAATTCATGTTCAGATACTTGGTTCATAGAGCAGCTGGTTATAGTCTGTGCTGTGTTGACCTTCATAATGACCCTTGTGTGTATAGTTCTGTCATACATATACATCATTAGGACAATTCTAAGATTACCCTCTGTCCAGCAAAGGAAAAAAGCCTTTTCCACCTGTTCTTCCCACATGACTGTGGTTTCCATCACCTATGGCAGCTGCATATTTATGTACATCAAACCTTCAGCTAAGGATGAAGTGGCCATTAATAAGGCTGTTTCTCTGCTCCCTATATCTGTTGCCCCTTTGCTGAACCTCTTCATTTATACCCTGAGAAATAAACAAGTAAAGCAGTCTTTTCGTGATGTCCTTAAAAGACTTGCATTTCTTTCACAGAAATATTAGATTGTCATATTGGGAATTTAAATTAAAACAAAAAAACAATTTCTTTTTTCTTTATCCATTCATCTGTCGATGGACATCTTGGCTCTTTCCACAGTTTGGCTATTGTGGACATTGCTGCTATAAACATTGGGGTGCACGTACCCCTTCGGGTCCCTACATTTGTATCTTTGGGGTAAATACCCAGTAGTGCAATTGCTGGATCGAATGGTAGCTCTAATTTCAACTGTTTGAGGAACCTCCATACTGTTTTCCAGAGGGGAAGATGTGGTATATATACACAATGGAATATTATGCAGCCATCAAAAGGAATGAGATCTTGCCATTTGCAACGACGTGGATGGAACTGGAGGGTGTTATGCTGAGTGAAATAAGTCAATCAGAGAAAGACATGTATCATATGACCTCACTGATATGAGGAATTCTTAATCTCAGGAACAAACTGAGGGTTGCTGGAGTGGTCGGGGGTGGGAGGGATGGGGTGGCTGGGTGATAGACATTGGGGAGGGTATGTGCTACGGTGAGCGCTGTGAATTGTGCAAGACTGTTGAATCACAGATCTGTACTTCTGAAACAAAGAACGCAACATATTTTAAGAAAAAAGAAAAAGAAGAAGATAGCAGGAGAGGAAGAATGAAGGGGAGTAAGTCAGAGGGGGAGAGGAACCAGGAGAGATGATGGACTCTGAAAAACAAACTGAGGGTTCTAGAGGGGAGGAGGGTTGGGGGATGGGTTAGCCTGGTGATGGGTATTAAAGAGGGCACATTCTGCATGGAGCACTGGGTGTTATGAACAAACAATGAATCATGGAACACTACACCAAAACAAATGATGTAATATATGGTGATTAACATAACAATAAAAAATTAAAAAAAAACAAAAAAATTTATCTTATATCAATATGAAATCATATATTACAAACAATATATCAGTTCAGCATATAGGTGGAATGGGAATTGTGTAGTTCTCATAATAAAATGAGGAACAATAAAGAAAATTGAGAAGAAAGTCTGAGGAAAAATTCTGATAGGCCCAGCATTATGCAGATGGATACTTCTAACTTTTCTGGAACTTCTGTGTCTCCCTAATCTACATTTCAATCTGCTCTTTTTAATCTTGTTAGGTATACATTAGTCATTAGTCTTGTGTGTTGAATCTCCATCCATGTCACTGCTTTCCCCTCCTTGCAACATTGCCTCTTTCAAAGTATTTTCTCTTTTCAAGAGGATAAGAACATTGATTTTTAGGAAACGTAAGTTCCCTCTACTTTCAGCTCTGCTTTGTTAATGCTGCCTCACAATAAACGTGGATTTGAACAAAATTCTAATAATCATCCTTGCCTCTTCTAATCTGAACTTATTAAAACATCTGCAAAAAATCATTACATAAACAAAAATGTAGCAAATAGTCTTTAATGATAATTGATAGGCTTTCTCTTCTGAGTAATTGTTCCAAAACCAACTACTAAAGCCAGGTAAAACACAAAAATCATTGACTTAATAACATCAGATTTGTGGCTGAAACAATGAGGACCAGAGGGGCTGAGATTATGCAAAGGGCAGAACTGTGGAAAGATGAACTAACTGTAAATAGCTGCTTTAGGTCTTGAGGGCATTTTCAGATTCATGACTCTCGTAGATTAAAGACACTTGCAAGTTCTTTGTATTTTCTGATCTGGAAAGTAACAGTTTCTTTCCTCTGTCCTTTAATCTTGATTATCTTTATGACTTGATTTTGACCATGAAAATGTGGTAGAAGTGAATTTATATCACTTCAGAAATAAGGTATTTGGAGACCTGTAGCTTCCATCTTCTTTTTTGGAACTGATGCTTTGGGGAACCCAGGTGTTAGGTGAGGAATTTGAATACCCTGAGATTACCATGCAGTGAGGAGAGAGATACTTGCAGAGAGGCTGCATAGAGAGCAATACTTGCTCAGCTCCCCATCTCATTCAGCCATCTTAGCTTTGCTGACATCTGATGAGGAAGCCATCTTGGACATCAGCTTTGATGAGCCTTCACATAATTCCAAATCCACTCACCACTGATGACAACTAAATGAACCACCCAGCTGTCCCCTGTCCACTCCTAGAACTGCAAGTGATAAAAACTTCTTTCATCCGCTAAAACTTGGAGTGATATGTTATACAGCAATAAGTATTCAAAAATAGTGTCCAGGGTAAGGGCTTTGCCAGGAAAACAGCAGATCTCTTGGTGGTCTTGTAAGGCGAGAAAAACCATATTGGACACTGGAGAGGCCTTAATGAAAAGTCTTCAAGCTGTAGAATTTTGAGGTTTTTTTTCCCATTCTGTATGTACAATATATCCAAAAAGTGTTAATTAAAAACTTAGGAAAGCTGGCTCTTTAAGCAAGAGCCTGCATCTGGGTTTGGTCCTCTTTCTTAAGGTTATCAGCACTGATTCGGTTCCGTTGTCCACAGCCCCTCTCCGCCAAGGCACTCGATGCATGGCTTTGATGGTATCTGTGAGATATGCCTCTCTCCCTGCTCCTCAGCTGTGCAGATCTCTGCTCCCAGCTCAACAGTGTGGTAACCCTGCAGCCCTACCCTCCTCTTCCTTCCCCAGCCTGAGGTCTGAGGGCTCATATCGGATCCCTGTTTTATATCTCTGAGACCTGGGGCCTATTACACTCTTTCTTTTTTTAAATTTTTTGTGTTATGTTAATCACCATACATTACATCATTAGTTTTTGATGTAGCGTTCCCATTCTGTCGGTTGTCTTTTGGTTTTGTGGACTGTTTCTTTTGCTGTGCAAAAGCTTTTTATCTTGATGAAGTCCCAATAGTTCATTTTTGCCCTTGCTTTCCTTGCCTTTGGCGATGTGTCTAGGAAGAAGTTGCTGCAGCTGAGGTCGAAGAGGTTGCTGCCTGTGTTCTCCTTTAGGATTTTGATGGACTCCTGTCTCACGTTTAGGTCTTTCAACCATTTGGAGTCTATTTTTGTGTGTGGTGTAAGGAAATGGTCCAGTTTCATTCTTCTGCATGTGGCTGTCCAATGTTCCCAACACCATGTGTTGAAGAGACTGTCTTTTTTCCATTGGACATTCTTTCCTGCTTTGTCAAAGATGAGTTGACCATAGAGTTGAGGGTCCATTTCTGGGCTCTCTATTCTGTTCCATTGATCTATGTGTCAGTTTTTGTGCCAGTACCATACTGTCTTTTTTTTTTTTAATTTTTTATTGTTATGTTAATCACCATATAGTACATCATTAGTTTTTGATGTAGTGTTCCATGATTCATTGTTTGTTCATAACACCCAGTGCTCCATGCAGAATGTGCCCTCTTTAATACCCATCACCAGGCTAACCCATCCCCCAACCCTCCTCCCCTCTAGAACCCTCAGTTTGTTTTTCAGAGTCCATCATCTCTCATGGTTTGTCTCCCCCTCTGACTTAACTCCCCTTCATTCTTCCTCTCCTGCTATCTTCCTCTTTTTCTTTTTTCTTAAAATATGTTGCGTTCTTTGTTTCAGAAGTACAGATCTGTGATTCAACAGTCTTGCACAATTCACAGCGCTCACCGTAGCACATACCCTCCCCAATGTCTATCACCCAGCCACCCCATCCCTCCCACCCCCAACCACTCCAGTAACACTCAGTTTGTTTCCTGAGATTAAGAATTCCTCATATCAGTGAGGTCTTATGATACATGTCTTTCTCTGATTGACTTATTTCACTCAGCATAACACCCTCCAGTTCCATCCACGTCGTGGCACATGGCAAGATCTCATTCCTTTTGATGGCTGCACAATATTCCATTGTGTATATATACCACCTCTTCTTTATCCATTCATCTGTTGATGGACATCTTGGCTCTTTCCACAGTTTGGCTATTGTGGACATTGCTGCTATAAACATTGGGGTGCACGTAACCCTTCGGGTCCCTACATTTGTATCTTTGTGGTAAATACCCAGTAGTGCAATTGATGGATCGAATGGTAGCTCTAATTTCAACTGTTTGAGGAACCTCCATAATGTTTTCCAGAGTGGTTACACCAGCTTGCATTCCCACCAACAGTGTAGGAGGGTTCCCCTTTCTCCACATCCCCACCAACATCTGTCGTTCCCTGACTTGTTAATTTTAGCCATTCTGACGGGTGTGAGGTGGTATCTCATTGAGGTTTTGATTTGGATTTCCCTGAGGCCAAGTGATGTTGAGCATTTTTTCATGTGCCTGTCGGCCATTTGGATGTCTTCTTTGGAAAAATGTCTGTTCATGTCTTCTGCCCATTTCTTAATTGGATTATTTGTTCTTTGGGTGTTGAGTTTGATAAGTTCTTTATAGATTTTGGATACTAGCCCTTTATCTGATATGTCATTTGCAAATATTTTCTCCCATTCTGTCGGTTGTCTTTTGGTTTTGTGGACTGTTTCTTTTGCTGTGCAAAAGCTTTTTATCTGGATGAAATCCCAATAGTTCATTTTTGCCCTGGCTTCCCATGCCTTTGGTGATGTGTCTAGGAAGAAGTTGCTGTGGCTGAGGTCGAAGAGGTTGCTGCCTGTGTTCTCCTTTAGGATTTTGATGGACTCCTGTCTCACGTTTAGGTCTTTCAACCATTTGGAGTCTATTTTTGTGTGTGGTGTAAGGAAATGGTCCAGTTTCATTCTTCTGCATGTGGCTGTCCAAGGTTCCCAACACCATGTGTTGAAGAGACTGTCTTTTTGCCATTGGACATTCTTTCCTGCTTTGTCAAAGATGAGTTGACCATAGAGTTGAGGGTCCATTTCTGGGCTCCCGATTCTGTTCCATTGATCTATGTGTCTGTTTTTGTGCCAGTACCATACTGTCTTGATGATGACAGCTTTGTAATAGAGCTGGAAGTCCGGAATTGTGATGCCGCCAGCCTTGCTTTTCTTTTTCAATATTCCTCTGGCTATTCGGGGTCTCTTCTGGTTCCATACAAGTTTTAGGATTATTTGTTCCATTTCTTGGAAAAAAGTGGATGGTATTTTGATGGGGATTGCATTGAATGTGTAGATTGCTCTAGGTAGCATTGACATCCTCACAATGTTTGTTCTTCCAATCCATGAGCATTCAACGTTTTTCCATTTCTTTGTGTCTTCTTCACTTTCTTTCATGAGTATTTTATAGTTTTCTGAGTACAGATCCTTTGCCTCTTTGGTTAGATTTATTCCTAGGTATCTTATGGTTTTGGGTGCAATTGTAAATGGGATCGACTCCTTGATTTATCTCTCTTCTGTCTTGTTGTTGGTGTATAGGAATGCCACTGATTTCTGTGCAATGATTTTGTATCCTGCTACTTTACTGAATCCCTGTATGAGTTCTAGCAGTTTTGGGGTGGAGTCTTTTGGGTTTTCCACATACAGTATCATCTCATCTGCAAAGAGTGAGAGTTTGACTTCCTCTTTGCCGATTTGGAAGCCTTTGATTTCTTTTTGTTTGATTGCTGTGACTAGGACTTCTAATACTATGTTGAACAGCAGTAGTGATAGTGGACATCCCTGCCGCGTTCCTGACCTTAGGGGAAAAGCTGAGAGCTTTTCCCCATTGAGAATGATATTCGCTGTAGGTTTTTCATAGATGGCTTTTATGATATTGAGGTATGTACCCTCTATCCCTATACTCTGAAGAGTTTTGATCAAGAAAGGATGCTGTACTTTGTCAAATGCTTTTTCTGCATCTATTGAGAGGATCCTATGATTCTTGTTCTTTCTTTTGTTAATGTATTGTATCACGTTGATTGATTTGCGGATGTTGAACCAGCCTTGCAGCCCAGGGTTAAATCCCACTTGGTCATGGTGAATAATCCTTTTAATGTACTGTCGGATCCTATTGGCTAGTATTTTGGTGAGAATTTTTGCATCCATGTTCATCAAGGATATCAGTCTGTAATTCTCCTTTTTGATGGGGTCTTTGTCTGGTTTTGTGATCAAGGTAATGGAGGCCTCATAAAATGACTTTGGAAGTTTTCCTTCCATTTCTATTTTTTGGAACAGTTTCAGGAGAATAGGTATTAATTCTTCTTTAAATGTTTGGTAGAATTCACCTGGGAAGCCATCTGGCCCTGGCCTTTTGTTTGTTGGGAGAATTTTGATGACTGCTTCAATTTCCTTAGTGGTTATAGGTCTGTTCAGCTTTTCTATTTCTTCCTGGTTCCATTTTGGTAGTTGATACATCTCTAGGAATGCACCCATTTCTTCCAGGTATCTAGTTTGCTGGCATAGAGTTGCTCCTAATATGTTCTTATAATTGTTTGTATTTCTTTGGTGTTGGTTATGATCTCTCCTCTTTCATTCATGATTTTGTTGATTTGGGTCCTTTCTCTTTTCTTTTTGATAAGTCTGGCCAGGGGTTTATCAATCTTGTTAATTCTTTCGAAGAAGCACCTCCTAGTTTCGTGGATCTGTTCTACTGTTCTTTTGGTTTCTATTTCATTGATTTCTGCTCTGATCTTTATTATTTCTCTTCTCCTGCTGGGTTTAGGCTTTATTTGCTGTTTTTTCTCTAGCTCCTTTAGGTGTAGGGTTAGGTTGTGTATTTGAGACCTTTCTTGTTTCTTGAGAAAGGCTTGTATTGCTATATACTTTCCTCGCAGGACTGCCTCGGCTGTATCCCAAAGATGTTGGACAGTTGTGTTTTCATTTTCATTGGTTTCCATGAATTTTTTAAATTCTTCTTTAATTTCCTGGTTGACCCATTCATTCTTTCGTAGGATGCTCTTTAGCCTCCATGTATTTGAGTTCTTTCTGACTTTCCTCTTGTGATTGAGTTCTAGTTTCAAAGCATTGTGGTCTGAAAATATGCAGGGAAGAATCCCCATCTTTTGGTACCAGTTGAGACCTGATTTGTGACCCAGGATGTGATCAGTTCTGGAGAATGTTCCATGGGCACTAGAGAAGAATGTTCATTCCGTTGCTTTGGGATGGAATGTTCTGAATATGTCTGTGAAGTCCATTTGGTCCAGTGTTTCATTTAAAGTCTTTATTTCCTTGTTGATCTTTTGTTTAGATGATCTGTCCATTTCAGTCAGGGGGGTGTTAAAGTCCCCCACTATTATTGTATTGTTGTCAATGTGTTTCTTTGCTTTTGTTATTAATTGCCTTATAAAATTGGCTGCTCCCATGTTAGGGGCATAGATATTTACAATTGTTAGGTCTTCTTGTTGGATAGACCCTTTCAGTAGGATAGAGTGTCCTTCTTCATCTCTTATTACAGTCTTTGGTTTAAATCTAGTTTATCTTATATAAGGATTGCCACCCCAGCTTTCTTTAGGTGTCCATTAGCATGGTAAATTGTTTTCCACCCCCTCACTTTCAATGTGGGGATGTCTTTGGGTCTAAAATGAGTCTCTTGCAGACAGCACATTGATGTGTCTTGTCCCCCCTCTGATACCTAGGAGCTCTGCTGCACTCAGGCACCCCTGGTGTTTCTGTGACTCCAAGGGTCCTGAGACCCCGTGAGGGTTCCACCCCCCACCTTAGCCACTGGAGCGACGTCCCTCAGCGGGGCTGACTTCTAAAAGTTCTGATTTTGTGCTCCGCGGCTCTATCACTTGCCAGAAGCAGCCGACAGAGGCCCACTCCCCCGCCGTCTATCCTCCCGAATATCGCCTCGGATTCACTTCTTCGCACGTCCTACCTTTCAGAAAGTGGTCGCTTTTCTGTTCAGAGAGTTGTTGCTATTCTTTTCTTCGATCTCCTGTTGAGTTTGTAGGTGTTCAGACTGGTTTGATCCCTATTCAGCTGAATTCCTGAGACCAGACGAAATCTAGGTCTCCTACTCCTCCGCCATCTTGCTCCACCCCCCCTTTTCCCTCTTTCTTAAAAGGAAAATAATAAAACCTCAGCATTGTTGGGTACAGGTCCCTTTATATATTATAACCTACAGATTATGAACAGCTTAAATGCAGCTGATACTGCTGTGCATTTTGTTCAGTCCCGTAATTTTGAGGTTAAGAAGTTGGAAGTTATTATTATATATATAATAGAGTGGCTATCTTGTTAGTGGCAGGAAAATGAATTTGTCTCCTGTATCCTAATTACTATATCTTTTTAATTATATGGAAAAACATTTAGGCATATGGAAAAAAATTTCAGGAGTCTATTTTTCTGATCTCCAGATTTTCCAACTCTAATATGTTCTCCAGCTCCTTCAATAAGTAGTCCACCCATTTCTGTCCTTTGGTCTCTATAATTGTTCTGAAAACTCAGTAAGTGAGAAATTTTCTATATGAAAGTTTAACCACTTAAGTAAACATTTAAGTGTTTTATTATTCAGAAAGCTGCTCTCAGATAGCTTTCTTGTTACTGTAGAACTAGAAAAAAGGATCAATGCTAAGCTTTCCAAAGCTGGCAATGATTTTGAACTATCAATTCTAGAGATATTTATAATTGAAAAATAGACTTTTGATGATGAAATTCAATCATATAAGAGATGCTTCTGGATTGGAAATCCATTTTTGTGTCTTCAAATTAATTTTCAAATCTTTCTAGGATAACAGCTAACATTTCTAGAACATTTACTATGTGCTAGATACTGTGCTAAACATTTTACATAGTTTGTCTCAACCAATCTTCACAGCAACTCTCTGAGCAATAGGCAGAGAGGACCCCTCCCAAGATCAAGGAAAACAGGCCAACATCCCAGCATGTAATAGTAAAACTTACAAATTTTAGAACGAAGGAAACCATCTTAAGGGCAGTTAGGGGGAAGAGATTCCTTAAGTACAGAGTGAGGAACATCAGAATAACGTCAGACCTATCCACAGAGACCTGGCAAGCCAGAAAGGGCTGGCAAGACATATTCAGAGAAGAACATGCAGCCAAGAATACTTTATCCAGCAAGGGTGTCATTTAAAATGGATGGAGAGATGCAGAGCTTCCAAGACTGGCAGAAACTGAAAGAATATGTGACCACTAAGCCGGCCATGCAAGAAACATTAAGGGGGGTTCTACAAAAGGAGAAGACCCCAAGAATGATATACAACAGAAATTGACAGAGACAATCTATAGAAACAAGGTCTTCACAGGCAATGTGATGACAATAAATTCATATCTTTCAATAATCTCAACGTGAATGGCCTAAATGCTCCCATAAAACGGCACAGGGTTGCGGATTGGATAAAAAGACAGGACCCATCCATATTCTGTTTACAAGCAACTCATTTTGAACCTAAAGTTACATCCAGACTGAAAGTGAAGGGATGGAGATCCATCTTCCATGCCAGCGGACCTCAAAAGAGCTGGGGTAGCAATTCTTATATCAGACAAATTAGATTTTACACTAAAGACTGTAGTTAGAGACACTGAAGGACACTATATCATTCTTAAAGGGTCTATCCAGCAAGAAGGTCTGAAAATTGTAAATATTTATGCCCCCAACATGGGAGCAGCCATCTGTATAAGCCAACTGTTGACCAAAATAAAGAGTCATATTGCTTTAAAACTGGAACGCAATCACAAGAAAAAAATTGGCAGAAATTCAAACACTTGGAAGCTAAAGACTACTCTGCTCAAGAATGTTTGGGTCAACCAGGAAATCAGAGAACTTCAACAATTCATGGAAACCAATGAGAACAAAAACACATTGGTCCAAAACCTATGGGATACCGCAAAGGCAGTCCTAAGGGGGAAATACATAGTCATCCAAGCTTCACTCAAAAAAATAGAAAAATCTTGAATTCACCAACTAACTGTACACTTTAAAGGACTAGAGAAAAAGCAACAAATGATGCCTAAGCCATGCATTAGAAGAGAAATAATTAAGATTAGAGCAGAGATCAATGATTTAGAAACCAGAAACACAGTAGATCAGATCAACGAAACTAGAAGCTGGTTCTTTGAAAGAATTAATAAGATCAGTAAACCAGAAAAGATGGTGGAGGAGTAGGAGACCTGGGTTTCGTCTGGTCTCAGGAATTCAGCTGAATAGGGATCAAACCATTCTGAACACCTACGAACTCAACAGGAGATCGAAGAGAAGAATAGCAACAACTCTCTGAACAGAAAAGCTACCACTTACTGGAAGGTAGGACGTGCGGAGAAGTGAATCCGAGGCGATATCCGGGAGGATTGATGGTGGGGGAGGGGGCCTCTGTCGGCTGCTTCTGGCAAGTGATAGAGCCGCGGAGCACAAAATTGGACCTTTTAGAAGTCGGCTCCGCTGAGGGATGTCACTGCAGTGGCTAAGTGGGAGGTGGAACCCTCGCGGGACAGTGTCGTCTCAGGACCCTCGGGGTCACAGAAAGACCGGGGGTGCCTGAGTGCAGCAGAGCTCTCAGGTATCGGAGCGGGGAAGCCAGCTGCAGAGACAGAGCCAAGGCGCGGGCTCTTAGCTCGGGGTGGCCATAAACTGTGATCCGCGGCCCAGTCGGGCCACTGCTCCTCCAGCAGGGACCCAACAAGCAGCAGAGCTGGGGAGACTCCCCTTCCTCCCCTGGGAGGAGCGGCGCGGGAGCGCACCGCAGGGATCTGCTGGGTTTGGAGACTCCACACAGGATCGGGTGCCAGAGATAGAAACATTCCGTCAGAGGCCGGGTTAGCACAGAGTGCGGCCGGAGACTGGGGACGCGGGAGTGACTGCTTTTCTCTGGGGGCACACTGAGGAGTGGGGCCCCGAGTTCTCAGCTCCTCTGGGTGGAGATTGGGAGGCCACCATTTTCATTCTGGTCCTCCAAACTTGTACCAAGAGCTTGGAGGGAACAACAGCACCGGAGAGCAAACCTGAGCAGCTTGCTTAGCCCGGACCGACAAGGGCGGGGCAATTCAGCCTCCGGCAAAGACATTTGGGAACCAGGGCAACAGGCCCCTCCCCCAGAAGATCAGCACGAACAGCCAGCAAGCCAAGACCAAGTTTACTGATCAAGGAGAATGGGAGAACTCCAGCGCTAGGGGAATACTGCACATAGAATTCATGGCTTTTTTACCATGATTCATTAGTTTTTTCAAAGTTGATTTTTTTAACTGTTTTTTTTTCTTTTTTTGAATTTTTCTTTTTCCCTTTTTCAACCAACATCTTATCAATCCCTTTTTAAAAAAATAATTTATTTTTCATTTTTTAGAATCATATTTTATCCCTTCTTAGTAGTTACCCTTATTTTTGGCATATATATGTAAGTTCTCTCTTTAAAATTTTGAGATACAGTTTCTTCTAACAGATCGAAATATACCCTAAATCACTAGTGTATGGGTTTGTTCTAGTCTCCTGCCTGATCACATTCTCTCCCTTTTCTTTTTTTCTTTTCTTCTTTGTTTTTTAATCTTCTTCTTTCTTTTTTCAAACTTCTTATCAATTCCTTTTATAAAATCTTTTATAATTTTCATCTTTACAGTCATCTTCCATCCCTTCATTTTATCGACCATTATTTTGTACATATATAAGTCTTTCTTCCTTTAAAATGTTAGGAGGCACTTTCTTCAAACAGACCAAAATATGCCCAAAATCTAGTGTGTGGCCCTGATCTATACACTAGTCTGATCATATTTGATCATATTCTGTTTTTTTTGTTTTGCTCTGTTTTTGTTTGTTTTTATCTTTTTCTTTTTCTTTCTCTTTCTTTTTTCTTTCTTTCCCTTTCTTTTCCCTTGGTTTCAGGTCTTTTTTGATTTATATAGAGTATATTTGCTGGGGACATTGTTAACCTGTTAACATTTTGTTCTCTCATTCATCTATTCTTCTCTGGACAAAATGACAAGACAAAAAAAATCACCGAAGAAAAAGAACAAGAGGTAGTACCGTCTGCCAGGGACCTACTCAATATGGACATTAGTACGATGTCAGACCTAGAGTTCAGAATCATGACTTTAAAGATACTAGCTGGGCTTGAAAAAAGCGTGGAAGTTATTAGAGAAACCCTTTCTGGAGAAATAAAAGAACTAAAATCTAACCAAGTCGGAATCAAAAAGGCTATTAATGGGGTGCAATAAAAAATGGGGGCACTCACTGCTAGGATAAATGAGGCAGAAGAGAGAATCAGTGATATAGAAGACCAAATGATGGAAAATAAAGAGGCTGAGAAAAAGAGAGATAAACAAATACAAGACCACGAGGGCAGAATTCGAGAGATAAGCGATACGATAAGACAAAACAACATTAGAATAATTGGGATCCCAGAAGAAGAAGAAAGAGAGAGAGGGACAGAAGTTATATTGGAGCAAATAATAGCAGAGAACTTCCCTAATGTGGGGAAGGAAACAGGCATCAAAATCCAGGAGGCATAGAGAACCCCTCTCAAAATCAATAAAAATTGGTCAACACCCTGACATCTAATAGTAAAACTTATGAGACTCAGAGACAGAGAAAATCCTGAAAGCAGCTCGGGAGAGGAGATATGTAACCTACAATGGTAGAAACATTAGATTGGCAACAGACCTATCCACAGAGACCTGGCAGGCCAGAAAGGACAGGCATGATATCTTCAGAGCACTAAACGAGAAAAATATGCAGCCAAGAACACTATATCCAGCTAAGCTGTCATTGAAAATAGAAGGAGAGATGAAAAGCTTCCAGGACAAACAAAAACTAAAGGAATTTGCAAACATGAAACCAGCCCTTCAAGAAATATTGAAAGGGCTCCTCTAAGCAAAGAGAGAGCCTAAAAGCAGCATAGATCAGGAAGGAACACAGACAATAGACAGTAACAGTCACCTTACAGGCAATACAATGGCACTAAATCCATATCTTTCAACAGTTACCCTGAATGTAAATGGGCTACAGGCCCCAATCAAAAGACACAGGCTATCTGATTGGATTAAAAAACAAGACCCATCCATATGCTGTCTGCAAGAGACTCATTTTAGACCCAAAGACACCCCCACATTGAAAGTGAGGGGGTGGAAAACAATTTACCATGCTAATGGACACCTAAAGAAAGCTGGGGTGACAATCCTTACATCAGACAAATTAGATTTTAAAACAAAGACTGTAATAAGAGATGAAGAAGGACACTCTATCCTACTGAAAGGGTCTATCCAACAAGAAGATCTAACAATTGTAAATATCTATGCCCCTAACATGGGAGCAGCCAATTTTATAAGGCAATTAATAACAAAAGCAAAGAAACACATTGACAACAATACAATAATAGTGGGGGCTTTAACACCCCCCTGACTGAAATGGACAGATCATCTAAACAAAAGATCAACAAGGAAATAAAGACTTTAAATGAAACACTGGACCAAATGGACTTCACAGACATATTCAGAACATTCCATCCCAAAGCAACGGAATGAACATTCTTTTCTAGTGCCCATGGAACATTCTCCAGAATTGATCACATCCTGGGTCACAAATCAGGTCTCAACAGGTACCAAAAGATTGGGATTCTTCCCTGCATATTTTCAGATCACAATGCTTTGAAACTAGAACTCAATCACAAGAGGAAAGTCAGAAAGAACTCAAATACATGGAGGCTAAAGAGCATCCTACTAAAGAATGAATGGGTCAACCAGGAAATTAAAGAAGAATTTAAAAAATTCATGGAAACCAATGAAAATGAAAACACAACTGTTCAAAATCTTTGAGATGCAGCAAAGGCAGTCCTAAGAGGAAAGTATATAGCAATACAAGCTTTTCTCAAGAAAGAAGGAAAGTCTCAAATACACAACCTAACCTACACGTAAAGGAGCTAGAGAAAAAACAGCAAAGAAAGCCTAAACCCAGCAAAAGAAGAGAAATAATAAAGATCAGAGCAGAAATCAATGAAATAGAAACCAAAAGAACAGTAGAACAGAGCAACGAAACTAGGAGCTGGTTCTTTGAAAGAATTAACAAGATTGATAAACCCCTGGCCAGACTTATCAAAAAAAAGAGAAATGACCAAATCAACAAAATCATGAATGAAAGAGGAGAGATCACAACCAACACCAAAGAAATACAAACAATTCTAAGAACATATTATGAGCAGCTCTATGCCAGCAAATTAGATAACCTGGAAGAAATGGGTGCATTCCTAGAGATGTATCAACTACCAAAACTGAACCAGGAAGAAATAGAAAACCTGAACAGACCTATAACCACTAAGGAAATTGAAGCAGTCATCAAAAATCTCTCAACAAACAAAAGCCCAGGGCCAGATGGCTTCCCAGGGGAATTCTATCAGACATTTAAAGAAGAATTAATACCTATTCTCCTGAAACTGTTCCAAAAAATAGAAATGGAAGGAAAACTTCCAAAGTCATTTTATGAGGCCACCATTACCTTGATCCCAAAACCAGACAAAGACCCCCATCAAAAAGGAGAATTACAGACCAATATCCTTGCTGAACATGGATGCAAAAATCCTCACCAAAATACTAGCCAATAGGATCCAACAGTACATTGAAAGGATTATTCACCATGAGCAAGTGGGATTTATCCCTGGCTTGCAAGGCTGGTTCAACATCCGCAAATCAATCAACGTGATACAATACGTTAACAAAAGAAAGAACAAGAATCATAGGATCCTCTCAATAGATGCAGAAAAAGCATTTGACAAAGTACAGCATCCTTTCTTGATCAAAACTCTTCAGAGTATAGGGATAGAGGGTACATACCTCAATATCATAAAAGCCATCTCTGAAAAACCTACAGCAAATATCATTCTCAATGGGGAAAAGCTGAGAGCTTTTCCCCTAAGGTCAGGAAAGCGGCAGGGATGTCCACTCTCACCACTGCTATTCAACATAGTATTAGAAGTCCTAGCCCCAGCAATCAGACAGCAAAAAGAAATCAAAGGCATCCAAATCGGCAAAGAGGAAGTCAAACTCTCACTCTTTGCAGATGATATGATACTGTATGTGGAAAACCCAAAGGACTCCACCCCAAAACTGCTAGAACTCATACAGGGATTCAGTAAAGTAGCAGGATACAAAATCATTGCACAGAAATCAGTGGCATTCCTATACACCAACAACAAGACAGAAGAGAGATAAATCAAGGAGTCGATCCCATTTACAATTGCACCCAAAACCATAAGATACCTAGGAATAAATCTAACCAAAGAGGCAAAGGATCTGTACTCAGAAAACTATAAAATACTCATGAAAGAAAGTGAAGAAGACACAAAGAAATGGAAAAACGTTCCATGCTCATGGATTGGAAGAACAAACATTGTGAGGATGTCAATGCTACCTAGAGCAATCTACACATTCAATGCAATCCCCATCAAAATACCATCCACTTTTTTCCAAGAAATGGAACAAATAATCCTAAAACTTGTATGGAACCAGAAGAGACCCCGAATAGCCAGAGGAATATTGAAAAAGAAAAGCAAGGCTGGCGGCATCACAATTCCGGACTTCCAGCTCTATTACAAAGCTGTCATCATCAAGACAGTATGGTACTGGCACAAAAACAGACACATAGATCAATGGAACAGAATCGGGAGCCCAGAAATGGACCCTCAACTCTATGGTCAACTCATCTTTGACAAAGCAGGAAAGAATGTCCAATGGCAAAAAGACAGTCTCTTCAACACATGGTGTTGGGAACCTTGGACAGCCACATGCAGAAGAATGAAACTGGACCATTTCCTTACACCACACACAAAAATAGACTCCAAATGGTTGAAAGACCTAAACGTGAGACAGGAGTCCATCAAAATCCTAAAGGAGAACACAGGCAGCAACCTCTTCGACCTCAGCCACAGCATCTTCTTCCTAGAAACATCGTCAAAGGCAAGGGAAGCCAGGGCGAAAGTGAACTATTGGGATTTCATCAAGATAAAAAGCTTTTGCACAGCAAAAGAAAGAGTCCATAAAACTAAAAGACAACTGACAGAATGGGAAAAGATATTTGCAAATGACATATCAGATAAAGGGCTAGTATCCAAAATCTATAAAGAACTTATCAAACTCAACACCCAAAGAACAAATAATCCAATCAAGAAATGGGCAGAAGACATGAACAGACATTTTTCCAAAGAAGACATCCAAATGGCCAACAGATACATGAAAAGTGCTCAACATCGCTCGGCATCGGGGAAAGCCAAATCAAAACCTCAATGAGATAGCACCTCACACCCGTCAGAATGGCTAAAATTAACATGTCAGGAAACGACAGATGTTGGTGGGGATGTGGAGAAAGGGGAACCCTCCTACACTGTTGGTGGGAATGCAAGCTGGTGCATCCACTCTGGAAAACAGTATGGAGGTTCCTCAAACAGTTGAAAATAGAGCTACCATACGATCCAGCAATTGCACTACTGGGTATTTACCCCAAAGATAGAAATGTAGGTATCCGAAGGGGTATGTGCACCCCAATGTTTATAGCAGCAATGTCCACAATAGCCAAACTGTGGAAAGAGCCAAGATGTCCATCGACAGATGAATGGATAAAGAAGAGGTGGTATATATACACAATGGAATATTATGCAGCCATCAAAAGGAATGAGATCTTGTCATTTGCAACGACGTGGATGGAACTGGAGGGTGTTATGCTGAGTGAAATAAGTCAATCAGAGAAAGACATGTATCATATGACCTCACTGATATGAGGAATTCTTAATCTCAGGGAACAAACTGAGTGTTGCTGGAGTGGTGGGTGTGGGAGGGATTGGGTGGCTGGGTGCTAGACATTGGGGAGGGTATGTGCTATGGTGAGTGCTGTGAATTGTACAAGACTGATGAATCACGGATCTGTACTTCTGAAAGAAATAATGCAATATATGTTAAGGAAAAAAAAAGAAGAAGATAGTAGGAGGGGAAGAATGAAGGGGGAGTAAGTCGGAGGGGGAGACGAACCATGAGAGACGATGGACTCTGACAAAGATACTGAGGGTTCTAGAGGGGAGGGGGGTGGGGGATGGGTTAGCCTGGTGATGGGTATTAAAGAAGGCACATTCTGCGTGGAGCACTGGGTGTTATGCACAAACAATGAATCATGGAACACTACATCAAAAACTAATGTTGTAATATATGGTGATTAACATAACAATAAAAATTATTAAAAAAAAGAAAAGAATGAGAGAAATGAAACAATGGGGTTGAATGGCATCCTTGTGTTGAGTAGCCTGCAAGAGAGGTCTTTAAATTTTCTTTCAAATCCATCACTTAAGTAGCTTTACATTTTTTCAGCATGGAGAAAATAATTGTCATTGAACTTGAGGACAGTATTTTTTAATAGATCTTATTTTTTTAGAAGAGTTTTAGACTTACAGAAAAATTGAGTAGGTAGTATAGCTGGTTCCCATACATCATATGCCCAGTTTCCCCTATTATTAACATCTCACATTAGTACGGTGCCCTTGTTACAATTAATGAACCATTACTGATATATTATCATTAAATAAAATCCATATTTAATAATTATTAAGATTTTTCTGAGTTTTCACCTTTCAGTATCTTTTTTCTATTCCAGGATCTCATTTTAGGATATCATATTTAGTTGTTATATTATCTTAATTTTTTCTATTATCTTTAGTTGTATTACTGTATTTAGTTGTTATATTATCTTTAGGCTCCTCTTGATTGTGACAGTTTCTCAGACCTTCCTTATATTTGAAGACCCTGACAGGGGTTACTGAGGATTATATTATTGAGGATTACTGGCCAGATATTTCATGGAATGCCCCATTATTGGAATTTGTCTGATGCTATTGGTAAGAAGACTACAGAAGCAAAGTGGTATTTTTATCACATCCTGTCAAAGATACATACTGTCAAAATGATTTACGACTGTTGCTATTGACCTGGATCACTTGACTGAGAGATTGTCAGTTTTTCTACTGTAAAGTTTTCCTTTTCTTTAGGATGGAGTATCTACATAAATTATTTGGAAGACTTCTGCAGAGGAGATTTGTCTCTTCTCCCTCATTTATTAATTTATTCAATCATTTATTTATATCAGTACGAATTCTTGGATATTTATTTTATTCTTTGGGTTATTATCTACTACTATTTTATTTATTTTGTTACCCAAATTGTTCCAATTTTGGCCATTGGAAACTCTTTCAGTTGCTTTCTCTGTTCCTTGGACATACCTCATCAATATAATTGTATTTATTTTTATTTTCCAAGAAGGCCATACTTAAAGAAGGGTTCTAGAGACCAAGGGAAGGAGTGAATCTGGGAGGTCCTGTTTATTTATAAGCATTGTCTTTTTCCTTCTTGAGGGTGGAATACAAGTTCCATGAGGCCAGAAACCTTGTCCTATCAGTTCATAAAGAGTATCTGGCACATAGTAGTTACTCAGTAATTGTTGAATGAATAAATGAAAGAATGATGATATGTGTTGGATGCAAGCAGGAGAAATAGTGTGAACAACTATAGTGTGTGGTTTAAGTGATACAGATCAGATTATGTCTAATCAGGAAGGGAGAATTTGGTTTCATTAGAATTGTCGGAGCAAAGTTAAGGCAAACAATGAGGAAATAATTTAAAAATATTAAAAAATCCACTGTCCTATATTATTGAACTATGTGAGACTTCTTTAAAAAAGAGTTCAGTTCAGGCAGTCAGATATGTACAACCAACACCTAGTGTAGAGGTGATAAACTGGCATTTATTATTAAGAAAATTTTAAAATACTTCCTTTGTCAAAGATGTTTGCCCTTGGAGAATTATAGAGACAAGATGAAACATATAGAACATAAACAATGCAAACCAATTGGGGAATAATGACAAAATATGTGGAATTAACAAGAATTCCTATGGGGTGTATGGAAATAGAAAATCATTTTGGGAAGAAAGGATGAGAGGAGGGAAATGGAAGATGGATTTGAACTGGGTTCTTAAAAATCACTTATGTTTGAATAGGATATAAATAGGTTTGAATAAGGGAAAATGAAGGATATTTCAGGTAAGTGAGTATTCTGTGAAAAGCTTAGATTTTGGTTTAGGGTTAATGTTGACGGGTTGCAGAAAATGTTTGGATTAGTGAGGTTGAACGTAGATGGCAACTATGAACATAGTTTGGCAACTCTGGATTGCTAAGAGAATGAGTTTCAAAATTAAGTACTAAAAGGCTTTAGAAGATTTAAAGGAAGAAGTACACTAATTAAAATAGTGTTTAAGGAAAATACATATTGTGATATTGCTTAGGCTGACTAATACAGAGAAGAGATTAGAAATAGGATATCATTAGGCAGTTGTCAAGATAATTCTGGTTGAAAGATACAATTTTAGATTAGAAGTATGGCAGGAATATGAGATGTAAACAAGAACTTTTTGATGGAAGAAACTGATAACACTGAATGACTGAAATAGGGGATCTAGAAGAAAGAGCTGAGGGAGAGCAGGCTGGTGTAAAAATTTGTCCCTTCTATGTCAAGGGAACGTACACATAAAATTAAGTTCAACAAAGTTCTGAATATTTTCATTGTTGAAGCTGGGAAAATGAAAAGCCATGATCAATTTCAGTAATATTTGAGTTATGTTTAGGAACTGGAGTTGGGTCCAAGTGTGACCTGTTATTTGATGCACTACCTCCAGCTCCAAAGACCTGACACAAGGCAACCCTTTTCCATTTCCTCTTACTGAGTCAGTGAACAAGAGGAGACTATCTCATCATCTAAATCAGAAGGAGAGGATTACCTTTTATGAGCCTACTGAATTTCCAGTATTGGACCTATCCAGATGCACTTGATTGTTGAATGGCAAATTAGGAAGGATATTTTTTTGAATCTACAATATTCTTAACTTTCCTGTCATCATCTGAAACAAGCAATGAGATTCCTAGACAAACTCTGTTTGCTAAGGATTCACAATTCAGGTGAAGTAATCAACCCAACTACTAAGTAAAAACATACAACATATAGATGCATGCTTAAATTAATTATCAGAAGAGAAGCTTTTGAACATGTAGTGGGATTTTGTAGGTTTTTAGAAATTTTAAGTGAAAAAAGAAGAAAGGCCTTGGAGAATAGAATTCTATTTTCCCTGAATATTTTTTATTTTATTTATTAAAAAAATTTTTTTAGATTTTCTTTATTTATTTGAGAGAGAGAGACAGAGATAGTGAGAGAGAAAGCACAGTGGGGAGGAGAGGGAGAAGCAGGCTCCCCGCAGAGCAAGGAGCCCAATGCGGGACTCGATCCCAGGACCCCGGGATCATGACCTGAGCCGAAGGCAGACGCTTAACCGACTGAGCCACCCAGGTACCCCTGAATATTTTTGAAGTATAAAAGAAACTTATATGATGGCCATTACCTTGTATGAACAATTAAAGAGTACAAAATAAAAAATACATTTGAGCAACTGGATGATGTTTAATAAGCATGGATAATGGTTGTATATGTGCTATGAAAGCACACAACTTTACTTCCACAATTACTGTTTCTACATTTAATAGAAAAAAATTCCAATTATTTGGTCCAACATTCCTGAATGACTGTTACTTTTTTCCCATGTCTCTCCCTTTTTTCTATTATTTTTTTCCCCAACTATACCTGGATTTTATCTTCAGTAGTCAGTCTGTGCTAACCAGTTGCCCCTTCTCAAATTAGTAACATTTTTGATGTTTTGATCAAGACTCCTAATCTCTAACATTCTTCTTTTTTAAAAAAATTGAGGTAAAATTGGTGTATAACATTATATAAGTTTTAGGTATATTGCATTATGATTGACATCTGTATATGTTACAAAGGGATCAGTACCACAAATCTAGTTACCATCCACCACCATGCACCTGACCCCCTTCACGGATTTCGCCCATCTCTCATTGACATTCTTCTTAAATTAAAGGATAATATAAGTCTGGATATTGAAGAAGTTATCTATGCAGGACTTAGTTGTTCTACCCCTAAATTCAGTCTTGTTCTCCTTGAGTCTATGTTTAAACACCATCAATGGCGATGTCAGTAGAACACATTCAGTACTTGGAAGTCTTGTTCTTTCTCTTCTGTAGTCATATTGTATTTCAGGATACAGTACACTCAAAAAATTGCCAGAATGGGCAGTAGAAACATTTCTGTGGGTAAATTGGCTTAAAGGAAAGAATACAGTTAATTTAAACCACTTATTTGGCATATTCATGAATGTTGCTCATGGGTTATTCAGATTTAAATTTAACTTAGCCTCAAAAAACATAAATGGTCTCTTACTTCTTTGTGAGAAATACAGTGCATTTTACTGTGTCTTTGAAGGCATTTTTCACTTGTTTGTTTTGAAGTGGATAAATGAATGGATTAAGCAAAGGGGCAACTGAAGTAATGATCACAGACACTATTAATAGCTACTCCTTCCTTTGCTGAAGGTTTGGTGTAGATGAAGATACAGCTGCCATAAGTGATGGAAACCACAATCATATGGGAAGAGCAGGTGGAAAAGGCCCTTCTCCTCTGTTGGGCAGAAGGGCAGAATGGTCTTAATGATGTAGGTATAGGAGAGGACTACACACACTAAGGCAATAATGAGCGTCAGCACGGCAAAACTCAAAACAACTCTCTCTATTAACACTGTGTCCAAGCAGGCTATCTGTAAAATAGGAGATGCATCACAGTTGAAATGATCAGTCACATTGGAGTCACAGAATTCCAGCTGGAGGCCCATGCCAAGAGGTGGGAAGATGATTAACAGGCCGGCAAACCAGCAGCAGAGAACGAGGGCAGTGCAGACTCTGCTGTTCATGATGGTCGTGTAATGCAGAGGCTTACAAATGGCCACATAGTGGTCATAGGACATGGCAGCAAGGAGAAAAAATTCTCTTGCTCCAAAGAGGACAACAAAAAATAATTTGGTGGCACAAGCATTATAGGTAATGGTATTATCTCGAGTTGTCATAGTATATAGGATTCTGGGAATAAAGACAGTGGTGAATGAGACTTCTAAGAAAGACATTTCGGAGGAAAGAATACATGGGAGTTTAAGATGGGAATCCAAAAGTGTGAGGGTGGTAATGATGAGGTTTCCAGTCACACTCAACATGTGAGAAACAAAAAGAAAAAGCAGAACTTGTATTTTTGGGTCATCTGTCAATCCCAGCCGGATGAATGTTGTTACTGTGGTGTGATTTCTCATCACTGCCTTGCACCAAGTCAAGAGGGATTCTGCCTGGAGACAGAAGTGTCATAAAAAGCTAGTAATGGGCGCCTGGGTGGCTCAGTCGTTAAGCGTCTGCTTCGGCTCAGGTCATGATCCCGGGGTCCTGGGATCGAGCCCCGCATCGGGCTCCCTGCTCAGTGGGGAGTCTGCTTCTCCCTCTCCCACTCCCCCTGCTTGTGTTCCCTCTCTCGCTGTGTCTCTCTCTGTCAAATAAATAAAATCTTTAAAAAAAATTAAAAAAAAGAAACACAAGCTTATTAAAACAAACAAACAAACAAAAAGCTAGTATTGGAACCTGAAGAAAAACATCCTGGCAAGCCGGCTCACATGCACTTTCTTCTTTTACTTAATTCCATTTGTTAACATAGAGACATCTATAGGAAATATCTAGTATGGATCTTGTGCTTTTAACTAACTAGAAAGCATATTTATGAAGATATCAAATAAGAACAAAACATAAATCATATGTCTGATTTGCCGTTTCTCAGCAATATTGCCTTATTGTACAGATTTTATTTGTCCTTATCCTGGAGATAGTTGTGTCAGTTTTCGATTCCCCCCATCCTTACTTTCCTTTGTTTTTCCACACCGTACTGAAATGGTCCATTTTCAAAACCAAGAAGGATCTGTTAATTAGTGGTTTTGGTGTGTTTTTTGGTGTGTTTTAAAATTAAAACTTATTTTTTTTTGGGTAATCTTAGGATCACAGCAAAATTGAAGGGGAAGGTACAGATATATCCCATATACCTCCTGCCTTTACAAATGCATGGTCTCCTGTATTATCAACACCCCCCACCAGAGTGTTACCTTTGTTAGAAATGACGAGCCTACATTGACACATCAGAGTACATAGTTTATCTTATGGTTCACTCTTGTACATTCTATGGGTTTGGACAGATGTTTAACTAGTATTTTATGTTGATCATCTCATGTTGTTAAGCTGAATCTTAACAGCACATTCATTTATGTTAGTTCCGCTCTTTTCACTTTGAATTATTTCTAAATAGGGAGATAAAAAGTTTAAAACACAAAGATGTAGTTTTGTTTTTCACCCTATGTTTAGGCAAATGAGAGTATTTTTAAGCCAGTTTGGGACTGCCTAGGCAGAGGTTTCCTGAAGTGATATAAAGAAATGTTTTTCTGGAACTTGACTATAAACCCAATTTATATATACTTTAAATATAAGTCCTGTTGTGGTGCTTTGGGTCATGGATGGAGTCCAGAGGGAGTGATCTGTGGTATTTGTTTCTTTGCCAGCCTGATCAGCCTGACCAGCCCTGTGTTCTTCATAGCACTTAACCTTCGGAATCTGTCTTAGGGTTTATCTTAGTGACCTCTTTGAACAACTTCTGCTGCTTCCCACTTCAAATCAACTTTCCTCACTAATAAACCAGCTCCCTACCCTGCTGCTTATGTTTTCTGGCTTTTGACGTATGTAACTTGGCCAAGCAACATCCAGAAACAAATGGACACATATGAGCCAATCTTCGTAAGTGTATTATGAAGTACCTTACCTTTCTCAAGGACATTTGTCACTGTCTACTTCTGCACCTCCCATGAGTGTTAAGCCTCCCTGTACTCCAATTTACATTCCCCACCCCCTGAAATCCCATTAGATAGGTGCTAAGGAAATTCCCTCGCTCCTTCATGTCAAAACAGCCTCACTGAGATTCGTATTTCAAGCAGCTGCTTTCAGGTATCCATCCTGTAAAAGAAGATTCAGTAAATGCATTCTCATTGGAGATATCAATGGTTAATAATAACTTAATATATTAGCCTATAGTAGGGTTTTATTCGGGGGAATTGATTGTTACATGAGCAAATTTAGGCATAACTCTAGTGTTTGTAGGGAAATCCTATACACTTCCACACGAGAGTAAAAACTAATCTCTTATGTTTTAAACAATTGTCCCTGTTTGTATCCAATGTATGTTTTCTGAATAGAGAATCAAAATTACATTAAGTTACTCTTGTATTGCTCAAGTAAATAATCGACATTTATTCATTCAACTAAATATCTAATAAGCCTGTTATTTAAAGAACATAATATCAGAGCCTGGAGCTCCTGTCCTTAACAAATTGCTCCCTCAAGGAGCTTTCAGGCTACCAGTAGGAGATAATATTGCATTTTGATGCACAAGATTAACAGTGAAAATAGAGCTGAGCATTTTGGGTGATAACTACTCCATGCTTGTTCCTTGGCCATCACTCTTAGTTATTAGATATTTATTAGTTATTAATAGCTATTTATATTTCCCTATATTTATTCAGTTTCTCTAGGTTTTTTTCTTTTTACTACCATTGGCTGTGAATCTGTAAGAGATTCACAGCCAAATAAACTGAGTCAGCAAGGTGTACTGCTCAAGGTTCACAGACGTGATCTGGGAACAGAGACAGGTCCCTCCCCCCTTAGCTCATGGGAGAAATGACTTACTGGAGAAATAGTGTCTTGCCACCTACTTGCCAGGGGAAAGACTCTGATAGGCCAAACTGAATGATGGGTCAGATTCATTTCTTCCCTCTCTCCCTTCCACTGTAGAAGAGTGTAAATCCTTGTACTGGTTATTGACAATGTAACTCCATTTCTCTCTCTCTCTTATGAAGTTCTTAGGATCTAAAATTATTTCTTTCTCTTATCAAAACATGAATTCTTCTATATTGATAGGAAAGACTGATGAACTCAGTCATACTAGTATTTGATCATGAATTTAATGTTTAAAATGCTTAATATAATATGTGTTAACCTTCAGCGACACTGTGTTTTTAATTCAGGAAGCTTGTAAATAAACGCTACTTTTGATAATGCAGTTAAGCCTGTGGGGGCAGATCCTTTGGATATAAGACTGCTTCGTCTTGGCTTTTACCAGCAATCATACTGATGTTCTCTGTTATACTGGGAAAATTTCTCTGGGGGACTAAAACTTATTTAAGTTTGAATTCAGATCAATTAAAATTTGAAACAATTTAATCAAATAAATAATAAAATTTACCACCCTCTTCCTGTAAGTAGTGTTTTCAATTACCGTTCACAGATAGGCCTTGAAGACTTACCTATACAAAACCACTTACTTTCACTGGCACTTTGGGAGTTAGATGAGTGACTGTGAGTCAGTTTATTCTTTCATCGACTTCCTATGTAGTGAATATATTTGGGACACTTTGACCCTCCTTAATTTTGGAACAAACCTCATTTAGTCTTCATTTGGGTCAGAGGCTGTCCATGGACTAGATGGAAGAGATTCAAGAAGAGTAAATTCTGCCACCACTACCACCCTTCTCCCCTCCAAAGAAAAGTGGTGAAAAGGACCTAAATAACAGAGAATAAGGGGAGGTTCCTTGAAAGGTAATTTGTAATACTGATATTATTTGATTTCTGTGACACTAGTGGATATTATTGGGTGGCAGTGTCTTTTCTGTTGCCCTTTATTTTTCTATCTTTTAAGCTTCCTCAGCTTGGGGTGCCTGGGTGGCCCAGTTGGCTGAGACTGTAATTCTTGGTTTCCACTTGGGTCATGATCTCAGAGTTGTGAGATGGAGCCCCGTGTTGGGCTCTGCACTGGGTGTGGAGCCTGCTTAAGGTTATCTCTCTCCCACTCTTAATCTCAGGAAACAAACTGAGGGTTGCTGGAGTGGTGGGGGGTGGGAGGGATGGGGTGGCTGGGTGATGGACACTAAGGAGGGTATATGCTATGGTGAGTGCTGTGAATTGTGTAAGACTGTTGAATCACGGACCTGTACCCCTGAAACAAATAATACATTATATGTTAATAATAATAAAAAAGATTCTCTCTCTCCCTCTCCTTCTGCCCCCTGCTTCTAAAAAAAAAAATACAATAAAAAAAGAGCTTCCTTAACTCATAGTTGTGAAATAACCATGGCAGAAAATTCTAATTTCATATCCTTCAGAATAACAACCTATCAGAAATGATTCCTAAATACTTTTCTGCAGTATCAATTATAACGAACTGAATTCCAGATTTTAAAAATTGACTGTGTTCACCCGCTGCCTATGTTTGGAGAATTTGGAAAAATATGTCATGACAATTACTTACTTTTCTGACAGTTCTTTATCAGAGGCCCTTCAGAGAATCACAATTTGAGCAGCTTTCAGTTGGTGAGGAGTTGTGTGTGTACTTCTGTTCCCACTCTCATATTCCACCTATCACAGCCCCCAGCCTTACCCTCCACACAATCGTGTGTGCACACACATACCCTCTCACAGGCAAGCCTGACAACTGACCTTTCCTAAATGTCCACGGCTCCTGATACAATGAGCCCAGGTTTAGTCTCCGCTTCTCTCACCAAGGCTATAAAATGGCACTGATACTAGATTTCACAGTTGCTGTGTTCATTTAAAGGAAAAAAAGCTGCAGAGGTAAGGAACTTTCTCTCTAGGTTTGTCAGAGTGGTATATCTGATCTTCTTGGGCAGGGAGGCAAGCTTCCCTGCAAATTCTATAATAGCAACATTTCTTTTATATGTTTAGTTTGTTACCAGTGCACAGGGAACATCTGAGTGAACAACAAAATAGTCCTTGGTGACCCAGTTTCAAAAGTTACTAATGAATTGGTCGCAGTCTAATCAACAATGTAAAAACGCATGTAGCAGTGGGAACAATGTCTTCAGAGACACTGAGGATGGTCTGATGCCATCTGAATTCTGTTTGGATTTCTCTGTTGAATCTCTATATTTCTCCTAGAATTAGACATTCTGGCACTTTGGATATATTATGTATTATTTATCTTTGACATAAATCTTAAATTAAAAAAAAAATCCCAAACTATCCTGATTTTACAGAAGAAGTAACTGAGGAGCAGAGAAATGAGTGGTCAGAATGCCCTACAGAGCTGGTGCAGGGTTTGGGTAAAGGTTTATTCAAATATCAAGATTCTTCTTCTTCCTCCATGCTACCCTAGCTACTTGTCCCCATATTTAAGAGACTTACCCACATTTAATTTTCAAACTTGATGTTCTTTTAGTGCTACCTGGCCTTTATTTTCATAATTTCTCCTTCTACTTAAGACTTTTCGGCTAGGCAGTGAAACTACTTTTGGTATTTGAAGCAATGGAGTTTTGCCTCCCAAATACTGAATAAAAAAATTGCCTGGTTCTGGGATATGTTTCTGGTTTTGCTATGGTTTATTACTGCCCAGTGAACTTGAATAGAGCTTTTTCTTTGACTATCTCTGCTGTCATTTCTGGAGATTCTTACTCTTGCTGCTCATATTGATCCCGGTGTCAAGTGACAGAGTAGAGGTGTGTTCCTGCTGCCCCCACTGAAGCAGATGTCTTTACTGCCCCTGTACTCAGTCCAGCCGGTGCTCCTGTGCTGAGGTTTCTCACCCTGACCAGCCACATCACATCACACTTCTGTCATCCCATTGTTGGCAGAGAGTGATTGAAAGTCTTCCCTGGCAGAGGGGGTAGGCTGGGGGAAAGGAGATCTCTCTATTTAGAGTAAATTTTTGAAGAATGTCTTGATGGGCTATGGCAGGGACTGGTAATGTCCTGTCTGGTATTTCTCTTCCCTTATCCATAGCAACTGAACCTCTATTTTATACAGGGTGCAAACTGCCCAGATAAAATACTACTCAGTCTCTCTTATACCTGGTATGGCTATGTGACTAAGATTATGGCCAATGATACACATTACAATTATTTTAATCACTATTATTGCTACAGAGCCATTAATTTCCCTACAAATAGTGTTTTAGCTGCATCCCACAAATTTTGATATTTGTTTCCCAGTCATGGGTGTCTCTCAGGAAAATTTGTCAGTGATTTCTAATTTAATTCCATGTGGCCAGATAACATACTTTGTGTAATTTAAATCATTTAAAATTTAACAATGCTTGTTTCAGAGCCCTGAATATTGCCTAACTTGATAAATATCATTTGTGAAACTTACAACAGTTCTGCCCTTTGTTTTTGTCCTTGAAGTGTTCTGTAAATGTCAGATCATGGTGATAGATAATGTCTTCTGTATACTTAATGGATTTCTGGATAATGATTCAGTTAATTATTGAGACAGGCATGTTGACATTTTTTTATTATAATTGTGTTTTTTTTTTCTTTTTCTTCTTGCTGTTTTATCAGATTTTGTGGCATGTATTTTGAAGTTCTTTATTATATGCATAAGCATTTACAGTAGTTAAGGTTTCTTTTTTTTCTCTTAAAGATTTTATTTATTTATTTGAGAGAGAGAGAGAAAGAGAGAGAGAGAGAAGGAGCAGAGGTAGAGGGAGAAGCAGACTCCCCAGTGAGCAGGGAGCCTGATGTGGGACTTGATATCCGGACTCTGGGATCATGACCTAAGCCAACGGCAGACACTTAACCGACTGAGCCATGCAGGCACCCAGTAGTTAAGGTTTCTTGAAGAATAAATAGGGTAGTTAAAGTTTCTTGAAGAATAAACCCCTTTGTCATTGAAAAATGATGTTTTTATCCCAATTAATATTTTTTGCTTTAATCTACTTTGATGTTAATATGGCCACTCTGACTTTTTTTGATTAGTGTTATTATTGTGTATATTTTTCCATTTTTAAACGTTCCCTCCCTTATTTCTGCCTTTAAGTTTTTAAAATTGTCTATGTGGTTTATTTATTTATTTAGTTTTAGGTGTAGAATTTAATGATTCAACACTTACATACAACACCCAGTGCTCATCATAGCAAGTGCCCTCCTTAATACCCATCACCCATCTAGCCCACTCCGTGTCCACCTCCCTTCTGGTAACCCTTTGTTTGTTCTGTGTAGTTAAGAGTCTGTTTCCTGGTTTGCCCCCCCCCTTTTTTTTTTGCTTACTTTTCTTTAGGCAGCAGAGTTGCCTCTCTTTTCCCTCCCAATGTGACAATTTTCTTCTTTTTCTTTTTTCCAGTCAAGAAACATTTATTTGGATAAGAAAGGAATCTGTAAGGCTAGGGGCTGGGAGTCTGGCCTGGGTTTCAGGCCTGGGACCCAGCAGCCGAACAGGCTGGGAGGGGCATGTCGTCTTGCTGAGAGTGGGGAGAATCTGGTCCTGGTTGGGCCGGTAGAGAACCACGAAGCCCTTTGGAGGAAGGATAGGACTTCTGTTGTCTTCTGCATGGCCTATCATCAGATAAATGGATTCTTTCTTCTGGGGAGGCACTGCTGGCAGGGCCTGTAAAACTTCAGGGGGTGTCAGTGAGTGGAGAGGGCAGGTCCAGGCTTCCGGTTTTGTAAGCACCAGTGAGACTGACAGTGACATCGGAGGCTTCCCCTGGGCCCGGAACCACAGACTTCACTGTTGCGGGCACCACCAGGTTGCTGGTACGGATGTTGGTCTCCAAGGTGCCTATTCATTGGCACTGCTTTGGGCAGGGGACACTGGGCACATTAGGGCTCCCCAGAGTTGCCTGGGCCTCAGAGGAGGCCTTTGGTTTCTCTGCAGATGGGAGTCCGGACTTGGGGCCTGGGTTGAGGAGGGGCGTACCCGACCGAGCATCTTCCCCGGGGCCCTGGACCTGCCCTTTTTTGGTGGTGCACTGGCAGGGTCTTGTAGGAGGTGGAGAAGCTATTGGCGTGCCGTGATACTGAGGTCAGAGACAAGCTGATCCAAGAGCTCATTCCCTTCGGAGGAGATGGGACCCAGGGTTGTGTCGCCACAGAACTTCCCCAGCCACTTGGTGTCATCGCTCACGGCTCTGTGGACCGAGTTATAGCTGCAATATGTGTCAGACTCCAGGGCAAACTTCCTGAAGGTCAGTGAGATCACCTCACTTTCAGTAAGACTTGTCACAGGTGTAATTTTACCTTTTTTGTTTGAGTGCAAGCAGTTCTGGGTCTATTTTTGCTCCGCACCAGGTTTTCAGTTCTTAGCAATTGGTCAGTAAGTATTTGCTGGCTTCATGCTGGAGGACATTGCCTAGGTTCCTGAGGGCATCCCTGGCATGGGTTGGTACCTGGTCCCAGGGCTCAATGATGTCCAAATGTGACAATTTCTGACTTTTAAGTTTGCTGTTCAAATAATTTACATTTGATATGATTGTTGATATGCTTAGATTTGAATCTAATATACTATCTGTTCCCTATTATTTGTGTTCTTTCTTAGTTTCTTTTTTCTTCTTTTTCTACTTTCTTTGAGATTAATTCCATTTGATTCCCTTTTTTGACCTATATGCTATAAACTTCTGTTATTTTTGGATTTATTTATAGCATACATATTAAACTTATCACAATCTATCTTCAATTGACGATATATCCCTTCATATATATAATTAAGAACCATACAAGTGTGACTTCTATGTTTATCCTCCTGGCCTTTGCCCTCATACACTTAACATTTATGTATGTTTTAAACCCCGCAAAATAGTGGAGAAATTTTAATCTGCATTTCTGGGTGCAACGTAAAATGGTGCAACCACTGTGGAAAACAGCATAGAGATTCCTCAGAAAATTAAACATTGAATTGCCCATATGATCCAATAATTCCCCTTCTCAGTATATACCTAAAAAAATTGAAAGCTGCAGATTGAACTAATATTGGTACACCAGTACTCATAGCAGCATTCTTCACCATAACCAAAAGATAGAAGCAGCAAAATGTCCACTGACAAATGAGTGGGTAAAGAAAATGTAGTATATACATGCAAGGGAATGTTATTCAGCCTTAAAAAGGAATGGAATTCTGACACATGCTACAACATGGATGAAACTTGAAGACATTAGGCTAAGTGAAATAAGCTGGGGGAAAGGAGCAGATATTGTCCCAAATGCAAGTCAAATGTCTTCTGAATATATTTCAAGTTTTCAAATGCAGAAGAATGAGGAAGGGGATATAGAGCTAAAAGAAACTTTCAGTATATTCCAAATCAACACAAGATGCATGGTAGCCAATCTCCAAAAATGGGGGCAGTCTAACAGGATAGAGAAAAATCTTCTAGGATCCAGAAAGCTGGAAATGGGCTGAAAAGCAAAGAAAACTCACCAGTATGAAGACAATGGAATGGCATCTTTGTAATGCTGAAAGGGCAACAACAACAACAACAAACTAAGATTCTTATTCAGCAAAAAGCTCATCAGATGTGAAAACAAAATAAGACATTTTTACACAGAAAAAGCTGAGGTAAGCTATTTCCAGTAGAGTTCCACTTAAAAGAATGCTAAAAGTTTTGTTTCTTTTTGTTTTTTTTTGTTGTTTTTTTTTTGTTTGTTTTTTTAGAGAGAGAGAAAGAGAGTGTGTGAGCGTGGATGTGGGGGAGGGCAGATGGAAACGGAAAGAGATAATTTTTTTTAACAGATTTTTTTAAAAATTTAAATACTTTTATTTATTTGAGAGAGAGAGAGAGAGAGAGAAACAGCATGAGAGGGGAGAAGGTCAGAGGGAGAAGCAGGCTCCCTGCTGAGCCAGGAGTCCAATGTGGGACTCAATCCCAGGACCCTGGGATCATGACCTAAACCGAAAGCAGACGCTTAACCAAATGAGCCACCCAGGCGCCCGGGAAAGAGAGAATCTTAAGCAGGCTCCACACCCAGCACAGAGCCTGATGTAGGGCTCAATTTCAAGACCCTGAGATTGTGACCTGAGCTGAAATCAAGAGTCAGACGATTAACCAACAGAGCCACCCAGGCACTCCAGAATGCAAAAGTTCTTTGTGCCAAAAATGTATGATATCAAATGGAAACTAAGTACACAGAAACAAAAAATACCAGAAATCTTGATTTTTGGCTCAGGACATGATCTCAGTGTTATTAGATTGTGCCCCACATCAGGCTCCATGCTGAGCCTGGAGACTGCTTCTCTCCCTCTGCCCCTTGCCCTGTTTGTGCACTCTCTTTCTCTCAAATAAATAAATAAATAAAATCTTAATAAAAAGTATTGTAACATCACTTGCATTTATACCCAGAAATCTTCTCTATTCACTAATTGACTCTAAACTTCATAATCAGTTTTATGTTTTTTTTTTTTAATTTTTTTATTTTTTTATTGTTATGTTAATCACCATATATTACATCATTAGTTTTTGGTGCAGTGTTCCATGATTCATTGTTTGTTCATAACACCCAGTGCTCCATGCAGAACGTGCCCTCCTCAATACCCATCACCAGGCTAACCCATCCCCCTACCCCCCTCCCCTCTAGAACCCTCAGTTTGTTTTTCAGAGTCCATCATCTCTCATGGTTCGTCTCCCCCTCCGACATACTCCCCTTTTCTTCCTCTCCTGTTATCTTCTTCTTTTTCTTTTTTCTTAAAATATGTTGCGTTATTTGTTTCAGAAGTACAGATCTGTGATTCAACAGTCTTGCACAATTCACAGCACTCACCGTAGCACATACCCTCCCCAATATCTATCACCCAGCCACCCCATCCCTCCCACCCCCAACCACTCCAGGAACACTAAGTTTCTTTCCTGAGATTAAGAATTCCTCATATCAGTGAGGTCATGTGATACATGTCTTTCTCTGATTGACTTATTTCACTCAGCATAACACCCTCCAGTTCCATCCACGTCGTTGCAAATGGCAAGATCTCATTCCTTTTGATGGCTGCATAATATTCCATTGTGTATATATACCACCTCTTCTTTATCCATTCATCTGTCGATGGACATCTTGGCTCTTTCCACAGTTTGGCTATGGTGGACATTGCTGCTATAAACATTGGGGTACACGTACCCCTTCGGGTCCCTACATTTGTATCTTTGTGGTAAATACCCAGTAGTGCAATTGCTGGATCAAACGGTAGCTCTAATTTCAACTGTTTGAGGAACCTCCATACTGTTTTCCAGAGTGGTTGCACCAGCTTGCATTCCCACCACCAGTGTAGGAGGGTTCCCCTTTCTCCACATCCCCGCCAACATCTGTCGTTCCCTGACTTGTTCATTTGAGCCATTCTGACGGGTGTCAGGTGGTATCTCATTGAGGTTTTGATTTGGATTTCCCTGATGCCGAGCCGTGTTGAGCACTTTTTCATGTGCCTGTTGGCCATTTGGAGGTCTTCTTTGGAAAAATGTCTGTTCATGTCTTCTGCCTATTTCTTGATTGGATTATTTGTTCTTTGGGTGTTGAGTTTGATAAGTTCTTTATAGATTTTGGATAGTAGCCCTTTATCTGATATGTCATTTGCAAATATTTTCTCCCATTCTGTTGGTTGTCTTTTGGTTTTGTGGACTGTTTCTTTTGCTGTGCAGAAGCTTTTTATCTTGATGAAATCCCAATAGTTCATTTTTGCCCTGGCTTCCCGTGCCTTTGCCGATGTTTCTAGGAAGAAGATGCTGCGGCTAAGGTCGAAAAGGTTGCTACCTGTGTTCTCCTTTAGGACTTGGATGGACTCCTGTCTCACGTTTAGGTCTTTCAACCATTTGGAGTCTATTTTTGTGTGTGGTGTAAGGAAATGGTCCAGTTTCATTCTTCTGCATGTGGCTGTCCAATTTTCCCAACACCATTTGTTGAAGAGACTGTCTTTTTGCCATTGGACATTCTTTCCTGCTTTGTCAAAAATAAGTTGACCATAGAGTTGAGGGTCCATTTCTGGGCTCTCAATTCTGTTCCATTGATCTATGTGTCTGTTTTTGTGCCAGTACCATACTGTCTTGATGATGACAGCTTTGTAATAGAGCTGGAAGTCCGGAATTGTGATGCCGCCAGCTTTGCTTTTCTTTTTCAGTATTCCTCTGGCTATTCTGGGTCTCTTCTGGTTCCATACAAATTTTAGGATTATTTGTTCCATTTCTTTGAAAAAAGTGGATGGTATTTTGATGGGGATTGCATTGATTGTGTAGATTGCTCTAGGTAGCATTGACATCTTCACAATGTTGATTCTCCCAATCCATGAGCATGGAACGTTTTTCCATTTCTTTGTGTCTTCTTCAATTTCTTTCCTGAGTATTTTATAGTTTTCTGAGTACAGATCCTTTGCCTCTTTGGTTAGATTTATTCCTAGGTATCTAATGGTTTTGGGTGCAATTGTAAATGGGATCGACTCCTTGATTTGTCTCTCTTCTGTCTTGTTGTTGGTGTATAGGAATGCCACTGATTTCTGTGCATTGATTTTATATCCTGCTACTTGACTGAATTCCTGTATGAGTTCTAGCAGTTTTGGGGTGGAGTCTTGTGGGTTTTCCACATACAGTATCATATCATCTGCAAAGAGTGAGAGTTTGACTTCCTCTTTGCCGATTTGGATGCCTTTGATTTCTTTTTGTTGTCTGATTGCTGTGGCTAGGACTTCTAATACTATGTTGAATAGCAGTGGTGAGAGTGGACATCCCTGCCGTGTTCCTGACCTTAGGGGAAAAGCTCTCAGCCTTTCCCCATTGAGAATGATATTCGCTGTAGGTTTTTCATAGATGGCTTTTATGATATTGAGGTATGTACCCTCTATCCCTATACTCTGAAGAGTTTTGATCAAGAAAGGATGCTGTACTTTGTCAAATGCTTTTTCTGCATCTATTGAGAGGATCATATGATTCTTGTTCTTTCTTTTGTTAATGTATTGTATCACGTTGATTGATTTGCGGATGTTGAACCAGCCTTGCAGCCCAGGGATAAATCCCACTTGGTCGTGGTGAATAATCCTTTTAATGTACTGTTGGATCCTCTTGGCTAGTATTTTGGTGAGAATTTTTGCATCGATGTTCATCAAGGATATTGGTCTCTAATTCTCCTTTTTGATGGGATCTTTGTCTGGTTTTGGGATCAAGGTAATGGTGGCCTCATAAAATGACTTTGGAAGTTTTCCTTCCATTTCTATTTTTTGGAACAGTTTCAGGAGAATAGGTATTAATTCTTCTTTAAATGTCTGATAGAATTCCCCTGGGAAGCCATCTGGCCCTGGGCTTTTGTTTCTTGGGAGATTTTTGATGACTGCTTCCATTTCCTTAGTGGTTATAGGTCTGTTCAGGTTTTCTATTTCTTCCTGGTTCAGTTTGGGTAGTTGATACATCTCTAGGAATGCACCCATTTCTTCCAGGTTATCTAATTTGCTGGCATAGAGTTGCTCGTAATATGTTCTTATAATTGTTTGTATTTCTTTGGTGTTGGTTGTGATCTCTCCTCTCTCATTCATGATTTTGTTGATTTGGGTCATTTCTCTTTTCTTTTTGATCAGTCTGGCCAGGGGTTTATCAATCTTGTTAATTCTTTCAAAGAACCAGCTCCTAGTTTCGTTGATCTGTTCTACTGTTCTTTTGGTTTCTATTTCATTGATTTCTGCTCTGATCTTTATTATTTCTCTTCTCCTGCTGGGTTTAGGCTTTATTTGCTGTTCTTTCTCCAGCTCCTTTAGGTGTAGGGTTAGATTGTGTATTTGAGACCTTTCTTGTTTCTTGAGAAAGGCTTGTATTGCTATATACTTTCCTCTCAGGACTGCCTTTGCTGTATCCCAAAGATTTTGGACAGTTGTGTTTTCATTTTCATTGGTTTCCATGAATTTTTTTAATTCTTCTTTAATTTCCTGGTTGACCCATTCCTTCTTTAGTAGGATGCTCTTTAGCCTCCATGTATTTGAGTTCTTTCTGACTTTCCTCTTGTGATTGAGTTCTAGTTTGAAAGCATTGTGGTCTGAAAATATGCAGGGAATGATCCCAATCTTTTGGTACCAGTTGAGACCTGATTTGTGACCTAGGATGTGATCAATTCTGGAGAATGTTCCATGGGCACTAGAGAAGAATGTGTATTCCGTTGCTTTGGGATGGAATGTTCTGAATATGTCTGTGAAGTCCATTTGGTCCAGTGTGTCATTTAAAGTCTTTATTTCCTTGTTGATCTTTTGCTTAGAGGATCTGTCCATTTCAGTCAGGGGGGTGTTAAAGTCCCCCACTATTATTGTATTGTTGTTGATGTGTTTCTTTGCTTTTTTTATTAATTGCCTTATATAATTGGCTGCTCCCATGTTCGGGGCATAGATATTTACAATTGTTAGATCTTCTTGTTGGATAGACCCTTTAAGTAGGATATAGTGTCCTTCTTCATCTCTTATTACAGTCTTTGTTTTAAAATCTAGTTTGTCTGATATAAGGATTGCCACTCCAGCTTTCTTTTGGTGTCCATTAGCATGGTAAATGGTTTTCCACCCCCTCACTTTCAATGTGGGGGTGTCTTTGGGTCTAAAATGAGTCTCTTGCAGACAGCATATGGATGGGTCTTGTTTTTTAATCCAATCTGATAGCCTGTGTCTTTTGATTGGGGCATTGAGCCCATTTACATTCAGGGTAACTATTGAAAGGTATGAATTTAGTGCCATTGTATTGCCTGTAAGGTGACTGTTACTGTATGTTGTCTGTGTTCCTTTCTGATCTTTGCTGCTTTTAGGCTCTCTCTTTGCTTAGAGGACCCCCCTCAATATTTCTTGGAGGGCTGGTTTCGTGTTTGCAAATTCCTTTAGTTTTTGTTTGTTCTGGAAGCTTTTTATCGCTCCTTCTATTTTCAATGACAGTGTAGCTGGATATAGTATTCTTGGCTGCATATTTTTCTCGTTTAGTGCTCTGAAGATATCTTGCCAGTCCTTTCTGGCCTGCCAGGTCTCTGTGGATAGGTCTGTTGCCAATCTAATATTTTTACCATTGTAGGTTACATATCTCTTCTCCCGAGCTGCTTTCAGGATTTTCTCTTTGTCTCTGAGACTCGTAAGTTTTACTATTAGATGTCGGGGTGTTGACCTATTTTTATTGATTTTGAGAGGGGTTCTCTGTGCCTCCTGGATTTTGATGCCTGTTTCCTTCCTCACATTGGGGAAGTTCTCTGCTATTATTTGCTCCAATATACCTTCTGCCCCTCTCTCTCTTTCTTCTTCTTCTGGGATCCCAATTATTCTAATGTTGTTTTGTCTTATCGAATCACTTATCTCTCGAATTCTGCCCTCGTGATCCTGTAGTTGTTTCTCCCTCTTTTTCTCAGCCGCTTTACTTTCCATCATTTCGTCTTCTATATCACTGATTCTCTCTTCTGCCTCATTTATCCTAGCATTTAGTGCCCCCATTTTTGATTGCACCTCATCAATAGCCTTTTTGATTTCGACTTGGTTAGATTTTAGTTCTTTTATTTCTCCAGAAAGGGTTTCTCTAATAACTTCCACGCTTTTTTCAAGCCCAGCTAGTATCTTTAAAGTCATGATTCTGAACTCTAGGTCCGACATCGTACTAATGTCCGTATTGAGTAGGTCCCTGGCTGACGGTACTACCTCTTGTTCTTTTTGCTGAGGTGATTTCTTTCGTCTTGTCATTTTGTCCAGAGGAGAATAGATGAATGAGAGAACAAAAGGCTAACAGGTTTACAACGTCCCCAGCAAATATACTGTATACAAATCAGAAAAGACCTGAAAGCAGGGGAAAAGAAAAGGAAAGAAAGAAAAAAGAAAGAGAAAAAAAAAAAAGAAAAAAAGATAAAAACAAAAACAGAACAATACAAAAAAAGGCAGAATGTGATCAAATATGATCAGGCTAGTGCATAGATCAGTGCCACACACTAGATTTTGGGCGTATTTTGGTCTGTTAGAAAAAAGTGCCTCCTAAAATTTTAAAGGAAGAAAGACATATATGTACAAAATAAGGGTTGATACAATGAAGGGATAGAAGATGACTGTAAAGATGAAAATTATAAAAGATTTTATAAAAGGACTTGATAAGATAAGAAGTTGTTTGAAAAAAGAAAGAAGATTTAAAAAGAAAAAGAAAAAAGGGAGAGAATGTGATCAGGCAGGAGACTAGAACAGAACCATACACTAGTGATTTAGGGTATATTTTTATCTGTTAGAAGAAACTGTATCTCAAAATTTTAAAGAGAGAACAACTTATATATGTATATGCCAAAAATAAGGGTAACTACTATGAAGGGATAAAATATGACTCTAAAAATGAAAAATAAAAAAATTTTTTTTTTAAAAAAGAGATTGATAAGATGTTGGTTGAAAAAGGGAAAAAGAAAAAGAAAAAAAAAACAGTTAACAAAAATTAACTTTGATGAACTAATGAATCATGGTAAAAAAAAGCCATGAATTCTATGTGCAGTATTCCCCTAGCGCTGGAGTTCTCCCGTTCTCCTTGATCGGTAAACTTGGTCTTGGCTTGCTGGCTGTTCGTGCTGATCTTATGGGGGAGGGGCCTGTTGCTGTGGTTTCCAAATGTCTTTGCCAGAGGCTGAATTGCCCCGCCCTTGTCGGTCCGGGCTAAGCAAGCTCCTCGGGTTTGATCTCAGGAGCTTTTGTTCCCTGCAAGCTCTCCGTACAGCCTTGGAGGACCAGGGCAGAAATGGTGGCCTCCCAAATCTCCACCCGGAGGAGCTGAGAACTCGGGGCCCCGCTCCTCAGTGCGCCGCCAGAGAAAAGCAGTCACTCCTTTGTCCCCGGTCTCCGGCCGCACTCCGTGCTCACCCAGCCTGTGACCGAGCGTTTGTATCTCTGGCACCCGACCCCGTGTGGAGTCTCCAAACCCAGCAGATCCTTGCGGTGCGTTCCCGCGCCTCTCCTCCCTGGGAAGGAAGGGGAGTCTCCCCGGATCTGCCGCCTGTTGAGTCCCTGCTGCAGGAGCAGTGGCCCGACTGGGCCGCGGATCACAGTTTATGGCAACCCCAAGCTGAGAGCCCGCGCCTCGGCTCCATCTCTGCAGCCGGCTTCCCCGCTCCGATACCTGGGAGCTCTGGCGCACTCAGGCTCCCCCGGTCTTTCTGTGACCCCAAGGGTCCTGAGACCCCACTGTCCCGCGAGGGTTCCACCCCCGCTTAGCCACTGGAGCGACGTCCCTCAGCGGAGCCGACTTCTAAAAGGTCCGATTTTGTGCTCCGCGGCTCTAGCACTTGCCAGAAGCGGCCAGTGGAGGCCCCTCCCCCGCCGTCTATCCTCCCGAATATCGCCTCGGATTCACTTCTCCGCACGTCCTACCTTCCAGTAAGTGGTCGCTTCTCTGTTCAGAGACATGTTGCTACTCTCCTCTTTGATCTCCTGTTGAGTTCGTAGGTGTTCAGAATGGTTTGATCCCTATTCAGCTGAATTCCTGAGACCAGACGAAATCTAGGTCTCCTACTCCTCTGCCATCTTGCCTCCCTTTGGTTGATTTTGTGCAATTATAGTGAATAAATATTTTCTTACACTGTTCATCATTTAAAAGAATGTCTCTTTCAAAGGGCTTATAAACATCATAAACTCTCTTGACTTATAAATATTGATATTCTTACAGTATCAAATTTAACATTTGTTTTGTTTGCTAAATATGCAAATAAATTAATAAAATTATTTCATTTATATGTCTTTGGAGACACAGGTACCAAAGACATGATGAAACTTTTCTGTGTGTGTGTTTTTTTTAAAGATTTTGTTTATTTATTTGACGGAGAGAGACACAGAGAGAGAGGGAACACAAGCAGGGGGAGTGGGAGAGAGAGAAGCAGGCCTCCCACCGAGCAGGGAGCCCGATGCGGGGCTCGATCCCAGGCCCCTGGGATCATGACCTGAGCCAAAGGCAGACGCTTAACGACTGAGCCATCCAGGTGCCCTGAAATTTTGTGTTTTGCAAGAAACAATGTTGGAAACAAGTTTTCAGATATAAGAGGGTGCAATGGAGATAGAAGACAGACACAAGTTGCTGGGCCAAAAAATAGGACCATATTTTAAGGTAAAAGTCTATATTATTCTTTCTACCATGTGAAGTATTTGGAAAATTACAAGGCATCTTTTTTCTTCTTTATTATGATTTTATTAAAGAAATAATGTGCATTATTGAAAAGCTTTAATCTGATAAGCCAAAAGAAAAAAATGTAAAATCACATAGGGTAGAAATAACTAATCCAATTATTTGGGAGTATATTTTTCCCAACTTTGCCCTCTGTGATTGTACCTAGAAATATTATATACTAATGTGATTAGTAAATGCGTGACATATAATTGAATACATCACTTGTCACATATCCTATTATCCTTAAAACATTTTGTGTGCCTATTTACATCTCAATAATTAGAGATATGCATCTATTTAATTTCAGGTTTTTGTGAATATGTGTCATCATATTTTAAATCTCATCTCTTTTGTCAAGATTTTATGGTTTTTCTCTAAGAATTCTCCATTTTTAATGTGACAATATACCTCATTTATTATTTTTAAATTTTTAAAAAATTTTAAAGATTTTTATTTATGTATTTGTCAGAGAGAGAGATATAGAGCACAAACAAGGGAGTGGCAGATAGAGGGAGAAGCAGGTTCCCTGCTGAGCAAGGAGCTTGATGCAGGGCTCGATCCCAGGACTTTGGGATCATGACCTAAGCCGAAGGCAGATGCTTAATGGACTGAGCCACCCAGGCATCCCACACCTCATGTTTAAACCATGACTAAATACAGTATTTAGATTCTCCTTAGTTTTTGTTTCTAAAAATTATACAAGGTTTGTCAATAGCATCCTTGTAGAAACATCACATTTGTTATTAATAATATCACTGAAATTTCTAGGACAAGGATGTGCTTATTTTTTAAATGCTTTTGAATGTCACCAAAGTGACATCCATAATGTTTTTTATCAATATTACACTTCCAGGCCACTGCATGAATATTTGCCTTTGCTTACATGAAAATCAGTATTGCATTCTATTTTTTAAAAAAGTTTTAGGGTCTTCCGGGTTGCTCAATCAGTTAAGCATCTGCCTTCAGCTCAAGTCATGATCTCAGGATCCTGGGTTGGAGCCCCGTGTTGGGGAGGGGGGTTCCTGCTCAGTGGGGAGTCTGCTTGCCCCTCTCCCCTTGCCCCTCCCCCCTCGTGCTCTCTCTTTCTCTCTGAAATAAATAAATGAAGTCTTTAAAAAAAGTTGTAAAGGATATTGGTACTTTGGTGTAGTAATTTTTAGTGGCTCTGAAATCACCCATATAATGGTTACCTATTCAGCCTGTATGTAAAACTATCACATAAAACAAAACAAAACAAAACAAAAAATTTTCTCCTCCCTGCCTTCTGCAGATAAAGAGCGGTGCCTGGCTGGCTCAGTGGTAGAGCATGTGACTCTCATCTTGGGGTTGTGAGTTTGAGTCCCACATGGGATATGGAGAGTTTTAAAAAAATCTTTTTTCTTTAAAAAAAGTTTTTCCTAGAGAGTTTTCTCTTTGTTGTTGCCAATTATACCTTATCAACTCATATTTCTGTAGGATACTAACAAAAAAAGCTTAAGGGCTTTGTAAATCTGGGTTTTGGACCATAGCTACTCCATAATAGTTCCTAAATTATCACTAATTTTTTCCACCAATTATTTATAATAGCAGCTAGTCCATAATTTTAGTTTTGAATAATTATCTCCAGGGGTTACAGGTTTCTTAAATTGATGAGTTTAAAGAAAAATCTCCCTGGAGATCTCATTTAATTTATTATGTGAATGGTTTTAATTGATTCCTTTAAAACATTACCTTTCAATTGATATTGGCTCTGACAACCCCCACTCTGTGTCCAGTTCCCACAGCTAAAACTGCTGTCATATTATGGAGGGAGGACTGACCTAGGGCCATGGTTTTCTGCTGAGTGTTACACTCACCAGCCGCTCAGTGTGTATATTTGAAAGCATTTGCTCTATAAGCCACCCACATTCTCTTCATTGTCCTATCCTCAACCTAGAAGTTCCTAGAGCATCTCATAGTAATGTTCTCAGACCTGAGTAGTCTGGGCAATATCCACCAAGTCTTTCTTTTCCGTTTCTCTTATTCTGTTTTATTTTCAAATTTATTAAGAGGCAATGTTCGGGAAAATAACTGACCCTGAACTGTAACTGATAGAGTTATATTTGCTTTATTGGCTTTCAGAGATTTTTTTTTTCCATTCTAAAAGAGTGCATGGGTTACTAAATAAATCAGTGTCAGGTAATATGTCGTTCACTATCTATATCTAATCTACATATATCATCTATATTTATCTAATAAAATTATAATATTTTGGTGACTACACAAATATCATACAGCCTTGATGAAAACATTTCAATCAGTAAAGATCTCATGACTCACTTTACAATTATTTAAATAGCTTTTCATCACAACATTGGTAAAAATAGATCTTATCTGTTACTCAGAGGAAATTGTCATCTAAATCTCTCAAAGGGAAATCACAAATTTTACTTACTTTTCTGTGTGTCAATAATTACTCCAGCTGACTGATAGCCCTGAAGGTTAAAAAGATGAAGAGGAAAATGTTAATGGGGGGCTTGTGTGTGGGTTTCTGGCCACTCTTATTCATGGCCTATCATATTCATTGGTGCTCTGAGATGGCCTACATCTCTGGATTTCTTATTTCCAACACATTGCAAATATTTTCTTACTTAGACCTTTTCATTTCTAATGTAGGAAATATCTTCTAGTTTTCTCTCCACTTGAAAGTAGAATACTATTCAGGGACTTTCAGACTATGAGGAACTCTATTTGGTTTGAAGAGTTGGTAATTCTCATCACTCTGATATTGCACCAATAAGATTGCCCCCCCTTTTGAAGAATGCCCCTTTTTTGGGAAAGGGCGTTGTTGACAAGATAGAAGCTAAGCTTATAAACAAAAGGGTTCTTGGTGTCTAGATTAAAAAATCACTAATGAATCCCTTGTGTAAGGTACTTGAGCAAGACTCCTGAAAGATGCGTTGGTGAGGATGGTTCCTTAGAGACTGGAAGACTCAACAGTAATGTCAGACACAGTCTAACACAAAACAGTGACAATCAGTTGGTAAGGAACCAGACAGACTTTTAAAAATTTTGTTTTCATCATTTATAGCAGCTAAATGATCATGAAACACCATTTTCTTCTTTATTATTTTTATTATATTTACTTCTAAGGTAAAATACAGATAATCAAAAAAGGAAAAATATAAATCAATGTAAGTTTATACTTATAATATTCTTTTTTTTTAAAGATTTTATTTATTTATTTGACAGAGAGACACAGCGAGAGAGGGAACACAAGTAGGGGGAGAGGGAAAGGGAGAAGCAGGCTTCCCGCCGAGCAGGGAGCCTGATGTGGGGCTTGATCCCAGGTCGCTGGGATCATGACTTGAGCCAAAGGCAGACACTTAACGACTGAGCCACCCAGGTGCCCCATATACTTTTAATATTCTTGAATATATCTTTTCAATAATTTTTTTGTGATATAACACTGCTTTATATGAATAAGTTCAAAAAATATAATTGCCTTTCTTTAAGGAGAAAGACAGCCAACCACTGAGATTTCATATGGTTCAATGTAATATATTTCTACATTTATATTGGGAAATATAGAATATGTATATAAGTCAACATATTTATATAAATATTATATAGAATGTAAATATATAATCAATTTCATATATTTATAGAAATAATAAATATAAAAATACATTTTACATGTTATATAACTTGCATTTTTCCTTAAAAATATGACATATACTTACTTTGATGAAGAATTTATGAATATTCATCATTTTGAGTGTTTTGTTTTATGTGTTTTTGATTAGTCCCTCACATTTTAAAATAATTCTAAATCTGAAAATTTAATGGTAATTTCTCTATTATTAAAAGGGCTTTATATAGCTAATGGTATGGCTATACAAAGTTTTAAAATGGATCTTTTTCTAATTGAAAAATTATTTAAAAAGTCACAAGAAGCATTGTTATGAAATACACATTTATGAAAATCCAAATTCCCAGAAGTAGAATTTCAGTTAAAATATACTCTGAGGCTTGTGAATTATATTATCAATATGCCCTCTAAAATGTAACATATTCCTTCATATACACAACTGTAGTTCATGGGTTATGTACTTTTCTATTATATATTTCTAGTCATTATATTAAATAAATAAATAAATAAATAAATAAATTTATATTTATTTATTTAAGAGAGAGAGTGAGTGGGAAGAGGGGCAGAGGGAGAGGGAGAGGAAAGAATCTCAAGCAGACCGTGGGGAGCCCAACACAGGGCTTGATCTCATGACCCTGAGACCATGACCAGGGCCAGAAGCAAGAGTTGGATGCTTAACCAACTGAGCCACCCAGGCACCCCACAAATCTCAAGTACATAATTCAATAAATATTACAGTGAAAACAACATGTAACTATCAGGTAAAAGGAAAGTGATATAGATAGAAGATCTACACAAAGGAATGAAGAGCACCAGAAATGACAACATCGATAAAAATGATGTTTTTATTACTTAAAACTTTAAAAAGATTATTGATTGCTTAAATAACAACAAAAATAATAATAATGTAAAGTAAATAACAGCAATAGCACAAATGCTAAATTGGAAGAAATGGGATTATGTTGTTAGGTTCTTATATTGCATGGGAAGTGCTATAATATTACTTGGAAGTTATACTGTGGTAAATTGAAGATGTATACTATAAATTCTAAATATACTCCTGAAACAACAATACAAAATGTTACAGCTAGTAACCCATCGAAGAGTAGTGTCTCTCTGTCATCCCCAAAGGTGCCCATGTCCTAATCCCATAACCCATGAGTATATTATGTTAAGTGTCAAAGAAAAATTAAGGTTAAGGTGAAATTAAGGTTGCTAATTATCTGCCTTTAAAATAGGAAAATTATCCTGGATTATTCAGGTGGGCCCAAAGCAATAACAAGGATCCTACTGGGAGAGGGAAGCATAGGAAAAGAGTTAGAGGGATATTCGACCATAGAAAAATGTTCAGGGTGATACAGTGTTGCTGACTTTGAAGATGGAAGGTGTCCATTAGTTAAACAATGTGGGCAGTTTCTAGAGGCTCAAGATTCAAGGAAATGGATTCTCCCTGGAGCCACCAGAAAGGAACACCTTGATTTCTAACCCAGTGAGACTCATATTGTACTTTTGACCTAAAGGATGCTTAGATAATAAATTTGTGTTGTTTCAAGCCACTACACGCTATTTGTTAAGCAGCAAGTAAGAATCTAATATAGGAGATAAAATCAAAACATTAAAAAAATTCACTTAAACCAAGTAAGCATACAAAAGAGAGAAAATGAAACCAGTAACAGATGATACAAAAGAAAACAATTAGCAGATGATAGATTTAAATGACATGTAAAAATTGCATTAAATATAAATGTGTAAATACCTAATTAAAAGTCAGATATTGTATTGAATAAACAAAACCCAACTACATGCTGTGTACAATAAATCCATTTTAAATATAAAGAGACAAACAGATTAAAAGAATGGGAAATGAATATACTTTCTAGCACTAATCAAAAGAAATCTGAAATGGCCATAGTAATATTAGACAACTAGATTTTATTTATTTTACTATTTTTTTAAAGATGTATTTATTTGAGAGAGAGAAAGAGAGAGTGGGGGGTAGGGGTAGAGGGGAGAGGGAGGAGAGAGAATCTCAAGCAGACTCCCCAGTGAGCACAGGGCCCAACGTGATTCTTGATCTCAAGACCCTGAGATCATGACCTGAGCCAAAACTAAGAGTTGGACACTTAACCGATTGCACCACCCATGCACCCCTAGACAACTAGATTTTAGAGCAAAGTTTAATATCAGAAATAAGGAAGTCATTTCAAAATGATGAAAGAGGTCAGTTTATTAAAATGGCATACAGAATTCCCAAATTTTATGCTCTTAATAACAGAGTTTCAAAGTACCAGAAACAAAAACTGATAGAATGTAGGGAGAAATGGACAAATACATTATAGTAGGATATTTCAATACTCCTCTCAATAATTGGGCAGAACTAATAGGCAGAAAATCAGTAAGGATATGGAGGACTTGAACAATGCTATCAACTAATGACTAATGGATAGAACAACTAAGCAGAAGATTAACAAGAAAATGAGGAACTTGAAAAACTCTATGAACCAGTGAGATTTAACCAACATCTATAGAATCTTTCACCTAATAAGATAAGAATATATTCTTTTAAAATGTACACTGAACATTTGTCAAGATAAACTGTATTCTGAGCCATAAAAACGAATCTTAATAAATGCAAAACATTCAACTTTCACAAAGTGTATTCTTTGACAAAAGTGGAATAAAATTGTGAATCAAAGGAGGGATCTCCAGAAAACCCACAAATATCTAGAAACTAAATAGCACACTTAAAAATAATTCATGTTTCAAAAAATAAAGCTAAGGGAAAATTGTAAATATGGCTTCACTGGTGAATTTTACCAAACATTCAAAGAATTAATGCCAGTCCTTTTCAAAGTCTTCCAAAAATTTGAAGACAGGGACACCTTCCAATTCATTTATATCAGGTCAATTTACCCACGATTCCCAAGTCAGATATGTTACTACAGTAAAAAAAACTATAGATTAATATTTCTTTCTTTTTTTTATTATGTATGTTAATCACCATTACATTATATCATAGTTTTTGATGTAGTGTTCCATGATTCATTGTTTGCGTATAACACCAGGTGCTCCTGCAAGTACATGCCCTCTTTAATACCCATCACCAGACTAACCCATTCCCCGCACCCCTCTCCCCTCTAGAACCCTCAGTTTGTTTCTCAGAGTCCATCGTCTCTCATGGTTCGTCTCCCCCTCCGAATTCCCCCCCTTCATTTTTCCCTTCCTGCTATCTTTCTTCTTCTTCTTTTTTTTTTTTTAACATATAATGTATTATTTGTTTCAGAGGTACAGATCTGTGATTCAACAGTCTTACACAATACACAGTGCTCACCATAGCACATACCCTCCCTAATGTCTATCACCCAGCCACCCCATCTCTCTCAACCCCCACCATTCCAGCAACACTCACTTTGTTTCCTGAGATTAAGAATTCCTCATATCAGTGAGGTCATATGATACATGTCTTTCTCTGATTGACTTATTTCACTCAGCATAATGCCCTCCAGTTCCATCCATGTATTTGCAAATGGCAAGATTTCATTCCTTTTGATGGTTGTATATTATTCCATTGTATATATATACCACTTCTTCTTTATCCATTCAAATTTAGATGGATATATTGGCTCTTTCCATAGTTTGGCTATTGTGGACATTGCTGCTATAAACATTGGTATGCATGTACCCCTTCGGATCCTACATTTCTATCTTTGGGGTAAATACCCAGTAGTGCAATTGATGGATCGTATGGTAGCTCTTTTTTCAACTGTTTGAGGAACCTCCATACTGTTTTCCAAGAGGCTGCACCAGCTTGCATTCCCACCAACAGTGTAGGAGGGTTCCCCTTTCTCCGCATCCCCGCCAACATCTGTCATTTCTGGACTTGTTAATTTTAGCCATTCTGACGGGTGTGAGGTGGATATCTCATTGAGGTTTTGATTTGGATTTCCCTGATGCCGAGCGACATTGAGCACTTTTTCCATGTGTCTGTTGGCCATTTGGATGTCTTCTTTGGAAAAATGTCTGTTCACGTCTTCTGCCCATTTCTTGATAGGATCATTTGTTCTTTGGGGTGTTGAGTGTTAATAAGTTCTTTATAGATTTTGGATACTAGCCCTTTATCTGATATGTTATTTGCAAATATCTTCTCTCCCATTCTGATGGTTGTCTTTTGGTTTTGTGGACTGTTTCTTTTGCTGTGCAAAAGCTTTTTATCTTGAGGAAATCCCAATAGTTCTTTTTTGCTCTTGCTTCCCCTTGCCTTTGGCGATGTTTCTAGGAAGAAGTTGCTGTGGCTAAGGTTGAAGCTGCCTGTGTTCTCCTTTAGGATTTTGTATGGACTCCGGTCTCACATTTAGGTCTTTCAACCATTTGGAGTCTATTTTTGTGTGTGGTGTAAGGAAATGGTCGAGTTTCATTCTTCTGCATGTGGCTGTCCAATGTTCCCAACACCATTTGTTGAAGAGACTGTCTTTTTGCCATTTGGACATTCTTTCTGCTTTGTCAAAGATGAGTTCACCATAGAGTTGAGGGGTCCATTTCCTGGGCTCTCTATTCTGTTTTTGTGCCAGTACCATACTGTCTTGATGATGACAGCTTTGTAATAGAGCTTGAAGTCCAGAATTGTGACGCCACCAGCTTTGCTTTTCTTTTTCAACATTTCCTCTGGCTTTTCGGGGGTCTTTTCTGGTTCGTACAAATTTTAGGATTATTTGTTCCATTTCTTTGAAAAAAGTGGATGTTATTGATAGGGATGATTGCATTGAGCTGTGTAGATTGCTCTAGGTAGCATTGACATCTTCACAATATTTTTGTTCTTCCAATCCATGAGCATGGAACGTTTTTCCATTTCTTTGTGTCTTCCTCAATTTCTTTCATGAATATTTTATAGTTTTCTGAGTACAGAATTTATGCCTCTTTGGTTAGATTTATTCCTAGGTATCTTATGGTTTTTGTTGCAATTGTAAATGGGATCGACTCCTTAATTTCTCTTTCTTCTGTCTTGTTGTTGGTGTATAGGAATGCCACTGATTCTGTGCACTGATTTTATATCTGCCACTTTACTGGAATTCCTATTGAGTTTAGCGGCAGTTTGGGGGTTGGAGTCTTTTGGGTTTTCCACATAAAGTATCATATCATCTGCAAAGGGTAAGAGTTTGACTTCTTTGTTGATTCGAATGCCTTTGATTTCTTTTTGTTGTCTGATTGCTATGGCTAGGACTTCTAGTACTATGTTAAATAGCAGGGGTGATAGTGGACATCCCTGCCGTGTCCTGACCTTAGGGGGAAAGCTCTCAGTTTTTCCCCATTGAGAATGATATTGGCTGTGGGTTTTTGCATAGATGGCTTTTATGATATTGAGGTATGTATCCCTCTATCCTTATACTCTGAAGAGTTTAATCAAGAAAGGATGCTGTACTTTTGTCAAATGCTTTTTCTGCATCTATTGAGAGGATCCTATGGTTGTTGTTCTTTCTTTTATTAAATGTTTGTAATCACATTGATTGATTTGCAGATGTTGAACCAACCTTGCAGCCAGGAATATATCCCACTTGGTCGTGTGTATAATCCTTTTAATGTACTGTTGGATCCTATTGGCTAGTATTTTGGTGAGAATTTTTGCATCCATGTTCATCAAGGATATCGGTCTGTAATTCTCCTTTTTGATGGGGTCTTTGGTTTTGGGATCAAGGTAATGGTGGCCTCATAAAATGAGTTTGGAAGTTTTCCTTCCATTTCTATTTTTTGGAGCAGTTTCAGAAGAATAGGTATTAATTCTTCTTTAAATGTTTGGTAGAATTCCTCTGGGGAGCCATCTGGCCCTGAGCTTTTGTTTGTTGGGAGATTTTTGATGAGTGCTTCCATTTCCTTAGTGGTTATAGGTCTGTTCAGGTTTTCTATTTCTTCCTGGTTCAGTTTTGGTAGTTGATACATCTCTAGGAATGCATCCGTTTCCTTCACGATTATCTAAGTTGCTGGCATATCGTTGCTCATAATATGTTCTTATAATTGTTTGTATTTCTTTGGTGTTGGTTTGTGATTCTCCTCCTTTCATTCATGATTTTGTTGATTTGGGTTCTTTCTCTTTTCTTTTTGATAAGTCTGGCCCCAGGAGTTTATCAATTTTGTTAATTCTTTCAAAGAACCAGCGTCCTAGTTTTGTTGATCTGTTCTATTGTTCTTTTGGTTTCTATTTCATTGATTTCTGCTGTGATCTTTATTATTTCTCTTCTCCTGTTGGGTTTAGGCTTTATTTGCTGTTCTTTCTCTAGCTCCTTTAGGTGTAGGGTTAGGTTGTTAAGACCTTTGTATTTATTTAATGTATTTAAGACCTTTTTTGTTTCTTGAGAAAGGCTTGTATTCCTATATACTTTCCTCTCAGAACTGCCTTTGCTGCATCCCAAAGATTTGGAACAGTTCTGTTTTTTATTTTCATTGGTTTCCATGAATTTTTTAAATTCTTCTTTAATTTCCTGTTGACCCATTCATTCTTTAGTAGGATGCTCTTTAGCCTCCATGTATTTGAGTTCTTTCTGACTTTCCACTTGTGATTGAATTCTAGTTTCAAAGAACTGTGGTCTGAAAATATGCAGGGATGATCCAATCTTTTGGTACCAGTTGAGACCTGATTTGTGACCTAGGATGGTGATCTATTTTGGAGAATATTCCATGGGCACTAGAGAAGAATGTGTATTCTGTTGCTTTGGGATGAATTGTTCTGAATATATCGGTGAATTCCATTTGGTCCAGTGTATCATTTAAAGTCTTTATTTCCTTGTTGATCTTTTGCTTAGAGGATCTGTCCATTTCAGTGAGGGGGGTGTTAAAGTCCCCCACTATTATTGTATTGCTGTTAATGTGTTTCTTTGCTTTTATTATTAATTGCCTATATAATTGGCTGCTCCCATGTTAGGGGCATAGATATTTACAATTGTTAGATCTTCTTGTTGGATGGCTCCTTAAGTATGGTAGGGTTTCCTTCCTCATCTCTTATTATAGTCTTTGGTTTAAAATCTAATTTGTCTGATATAAGGATTGCTGCCTTAGCTTTCTTTTGGTGTCCATTAGCATGGTAAGTGGCTTTCCATCCCCTCACTTCAATCTGGGGTGACTTTGTGTTTAAATGAGTCTCTTGCAGACAGCATATCAATGAGTCTTGTTTTTTCTTATCCAATCTGATAGCCTGTGTCTTTTGATTGGGGCATTGAGCCCATTTACATTCAGGGTAACTATTGAAAGGTATGAATTTAGTGCCATTGTATTGCCTGTAAGGTGACTGTTACTGTATATTGTCTGTGTCCCTTTCTGGTCTGTGTTACTTTTAGGCTCTCTCTTTGCTTAGAGGACCCCTTTCAATACTTCTTGTAGGGCTGGTTTTGTGTTTGCCAAATTCCTTTATTTTTTTTTTGTCTTGGAAGCTTTTTGTTTCTCCTATTGTCAATGACAGCCTAGCTGGATATAGTATTTCTGGCTTCATGTTTTCTCATTTAGTGCTCTGAAGATATCATGCCAGTCCTTTCTGGCCTGCCAGGTCTCTGTGGATAGGCCTGTTGCCAATCTAATGTTTCTACCAATAGGTTAGAACATATCTCTTCCCGAGCTGCTTTCAGGATTTTCTCTTTTCTCTGAAACTTGTAAGTTTTACTATTAGATGTCGGGGTGTTGACCTATTTTTATTGATTTTGAGGGGGATTCTCTTTCCCTCCTGGATTTGATGCCTGTTTCCTTTCCCAATTAGGGAAGTTCTCTGCTATAATTTGCTCCAATATAGTTTCTGCCCCTCTGTCTCTTTCTTTCTTCTTTTGGGATCCCAATTATTCTAATGTTGTTTCATCTTGTCGTATTATTTATCTCTCGAATTCTGCCCTCGTGATCCAGTAGTTGTTTATCTCTCTTTTTCTCAGCTTTTTTATTTTCCATCATTTGGTCTATATTGCTGATTCTCTCTTCTGCCTCATTTATTGTAGCAGTTAGTGCCCCCATTTTTGATTGCACCTCATGAATAGCCTTGTTGATTTTGACTCGGTTAGATTTTAGTTCTTTTATTTCTCCAGAAAGTGTTTCTCTAATAACTTCCATGCTTTTTTCAAGCCCAGCTAGTATCTTTAAAATCGTCATTCTGAACTCTAGGTCCAACATCGTATTAATGTCCGTATTGAGTAGGTCCCTTGCAGATGGTACTATGTCTTGTTCTTTTTGTTGAGGTGATTTTTTTTGTCTTGTCATTTTGTCCAGAGGAGAATAGATGAATGAGAGAACAAAATGCTAACAGGTTAATAATGTCGTTAGAAAATATACCCCAAACAAATCAGAAAAGACCTGAAACCAGTGGAAAAGAAAGGGAAAGAAAGAAAAAAGAAAGGAAAAAAAAAAGAGAAAAAAGATAAAAACAAACAAAACAGAACAAAACAAAAAAAGCAGAATATGATCAAATATGATCAGGCTGGTTGCATAGATCAGTGCCACACACTAGATTTTGGGTGTATTTTGGTCTGTTAGAAGAAAGTGCCTCCTAAAATTTTAAAGAAAGAAAGACTTAAATATGTACAAAATAAGGGTTGATACGATGAAGGGATGGAATATGATTGTATAGATGAAAATTATAAAAAATTTTAAAAAAGGAATTGATAAGAAAGTTTTTGAAAAATGAAAGAGGATTAAAAAAAATAAAGAAATAAATAAAGAAAAAAAAAGGGGGAAAGAGAATGTGATCAGGAAGGAGACCAGAACAAAGCCATACACTAGAGGTTTAGGGTATATTTTGAATGTTAGAAAAAACTGTATCTCAAAATTTTAAAGAGAGAACAGCTTATATATATATGCCAAAAATAAGGGTAACTACTATGAAGGGATAGAATATGACTCTAAACATGAAAAAAAATTTTTTTAAAAAAGGGATTAATAAGATGTTGGTTGAAAAAGGGGAAAAGAAAAAATTAAAAAAAAAGAGTTAAAAAAATTAACTTTGAAAGACTAATGAATCATGGTCAAAAAAAGCCATGAATTCTATGTGCAGTATTCCCCTAGGGCTGGAGTTCTCCCGTTCTCCTTGATCGGTAAACTTGGTCTGGGCTTGCTGGCTCTTCGTGCTGATCTTCTGGGGGAGGGGGCCTGTTGCCATGGTTCCCAAATGTCTTTGCTGGAGGCGGAATTGCCCCGCCCTTGTCGGTCCGGGCTAAGCAAAGCTGCTCGGGTTGCTCTCAGGAGCTTTTGTTCCCTGCAAGCTCTCAGCACAGCTTTGGAGGACGAGAATGAAAATGGTGGCCTCCCAGTCCTCCGCCCCGGAGGAGCTGAGAACTTGGGGCCCCACTCCTCAGTGCGCCCCCAGAGAAAAGCAGGTCACTCCCGTCTCCCCAGTCTCTGGCCGCACTCCGTGCTCACCCGGCCTGTGACCGAGCATTTCTATCTCCAGCACCCGAACCCGTGTGGAGTCTCCAAACCCATCAGATCCTTGCGGTGCACTCCTGCGCCACTCCTCCTGGAGGAGGAAGGGGAGTCACCCCAGATCTGCCGCTTTTTGGGTCCCTGCTGGAGGAACAGTGGCCCGACTGTCACCGATCACAGTTTATGGCAACCCCGAGCTGAGAGCCCACGTCTTGGCTCCGTCTCTGCAGCTGGCTTCCCTGCTGTGATACCCAGGAGCTCTGCTGCACTCAGGCACCCCCAGTCTTTCTGTGACCCCGAGGGTCCTGAGACCATACCATCCTGTGAGAGTTCCCCCCCAGCTTAGCCACTGGAGCGATGTCCCTCAGCGGAGCTGCCTTCTAAAAGTTCCGATTTTGTGCTCTGCGGCTCTATCACTTGCCAGAAGTGGCCGACGGAGACCCCTCCCCGCCATCTAACCTCCTGAATATCACCTCGGTTTTACTTCTCCGCACGTCCTCCTTCCAGAAAGTGGTTGCTTTTCTGTTCAGAGAGTTGTTGCTATTCTTTTCTTCGATCTCCTGTTGAGTTCGTAGGTGTTCAGAATGGTTTGATCCCTATCCAGCTGAATTCCTGAGACCAGACGAAATCCAGGTCTCCTACTCCTCCGCCACTTGCTCCCTTCTCTGGGTAGTTAAATCTTGATTTAAAGTTCTTTAAAATTGTATAGCATATTTTACCCATTTTTCCATTTGATTCTTTTATGAATTTTCTTGACAGAAGTTAGCACTTTTCTTTAATAAGTAATTTTTTTTCAGTACTTGTGAGGCTTTTTCACTAGTATATTTGGAAGCTAACATATTTAATATCATTTACTTACTAGGTTTTATATATATATAGTAAAGTATGCATAAAAAGTAAAGTGCTTGACTTTCTAGAAGATTTTAGATACACAATATAAACAAAATTTTAGAAATTGGTATTAAAGAACAGAAAGTTTAGGTCAAAACAGCAGATGGGATACACAGTTTCTCCAGATTTAGTTTGTATGTTTGTGTGGTGGGCAAGGAAGTAACAGCCTGTAGGTGGATGACGTTTACAATGAGACCTGAATGAAAAATAGAGAAAATAGAATGGAAGAATGAGAGAAAGAGTTTTTTTTTTTTAAGATTTTATTTATTTATTTGACAGAGAGAGAAACAGCAAGGGAGGGAACACAAGCAGGGGGAGTGGGAGAGGGAAAAGCAGGCTTTCCACTGAGCAGGGAGTCTGACACAGGGCTCGAACCCAGGACCTTGGGATCATGACCTGAGCTGAAGGCAGATGCTTAACGCTGAGCCACCCAGGCACCCCCCCTTTTTTTTTTTTAACAGAGTCAACTGTAAGTGCCATATCCAAGAGATACCAGGAGAGAGTCCAAAAGGATGGCCATTAGGCCTGGATGCCAGAAAGCCAGGAGAAAACTTACCAATATGATAATTTACGTAGTAGTTTTATGAGCTCTTTTAAGAAAAATTGGTATACAATTTGTGGTCTTCTAATCTATATGCCATTTACTTCATGAAAAAATTTAACTATTACTTTAATTATAACTTCATTTAGAATTCCTTTTAGACTTCCATGTATATTGATGGTTTGTTTTTTAGATTTCTTTTGAAATTCTCTTTTCATGATATACAAAAATTTATTTGTTAATTTAGCTACATTTTGAATTTAGATATTCATATTGCATTTAAACAACTGAATATTTTTCATAATTTTAACTTCTTTAATTCCTCAATAACAATTAGCATTTTGACACTGAACTTATAATATCATATCCTTTCAGAAAAGAGTTTTTCCTCACATTTAAAATATCATGTATTTTATATAGTTTGTGAATCTTTTACTTTTAAAATTTCAGCATTTTATATGAGTGTGCACGTGCGTGTGTGTGTGTGTGTGTGTGTGTGTGTATTTACAAATACACCCCAGGATCCTAGATATCAAATTCTACTTTCATTTAAGACACATTTATTTGGATATGTATTTACTTTTATTTTCTTTACTTTTCAATTATATCATATTACTCTTTGCCAATGGTGCTTTTTTTTTCTTTTTCAAGTTTTTATTTAAATTCCAGTTAGTTAACATACAGTGTAATATTAGTTTCAGGTGTAGAACTTAGTGATTCATCACTTACATATAACACCCAGTGCTTATCAGAAGTGCCCTCCTTAATACCCATCACCCATTTAACCCCTTCCCCTGCCCACCTACCCCCAATGGTGCTTTAAAAAAATTAGTAATACAGGATTATTAGTGAGTTAAGTATAATCAGGGATATTACTAATTAAAAATTTCTGCCTAGAGCAGTGCCTGGGTGGCAGAGTTGGTTAAGCCCCTAACTCTTGATCTCAGTTCAGGTCTTGATCTCAAGATCGAGTTCAAACCCTATGTTTGGTTCTACATTGCACATGGAGCCTAGTTAAAAATTTTTTTGCTTAGAACTTGACCTGCCAGGACTAGGTACTCAATACATTTTAATTTAATCAATTAACATTCAGCAACATTTAGATTAGAAGATTAGAAGAGCACTTTAAATCCATTATTTTTTACAAGATCAAGAAAATATAAGATAAGCTATTTATTTCCTCATTTGGTTCTCATTTGTTTTATTTTTCTGCATTTCAATTTTGTTTGTGAGATTAGAAGTAAAATCGGGCTTATGTTTAATAGAAAATTATTATCATGTCCTCTGATTGGGATCTTGGGTTGGTTTGCAGGGTGGGAAGTTAAAGGAGTGAATTCATGTGGTGAAGGGTATTCAATCTGGATGCAATAAATGTTTGAGAAAGTTAACCTAAATAGAGATCAGATTAAAAAGAGACAAACAGATTTAGAGCTTCATGGTTTATGCTTAGCTTGTTATTTTATTTCTGGACTTGAGCATTCTCTTACTTTTTTGATAGCAATGCAATTTTTTTTAAGAACTCACTGAAGGCTCGTCTCACTAGTTTGTTTCTCAGAGCGTAAATGAATGGGTTCAACATGGGAGCGATGGATGATAATAGCACTGCCACACCCTTATTAATAGTCACTGATTCCTTTGCTGAAGGTTTAACATAGATGAAGATACAACTTCCATAGGTGATGGAAACAACAGTCATGTGAGAAGAACAAGTAGAAAACGCTCTTTTCCTTTGTTGGGCAGAGGGGAATTGTAGAATGGTCTTGATGATGTGAATGTAAGACAGAAGAACACACACAAGGGTCAGAATGAAGGTCAGCACAGCACAGACCATAACCAACTGCTCTATGAGCCATGTGTCCGAGCATGAAATCTTCAAGATTGGAGATGCATCACAGAAAAAATAATCAATCACATTTGAATCACAGAATTTCAAATTTAGGGACAGAGTAAGTGGTGGGACTATGATCAACAAGCCAGCCATCCAACAGCAGAGGACAAGCCTCTTGCAGACACTGCTGTTTATGATGGTCACATAATGCAGGGGTTTGCAGATGGCCACATAGCGGTCATAGGACATCGTAGCCAGGAGAAAAAATTCTGTTACTCCAAAGACATCGATAAAAAACACTTGAATAATGCAAATATTATATGCAATTGACCTGTCACCTGTTGCTATGTTGTATAAATATCTAGGGATACACGCAGATGTGAATGAAATTTCTAATAAAGCAAAATTCTGTAGGAAGAAGTACATTGGTGTTTTAAGATGAGAGTCAACTAAAGTGAGGAATATGATGGTCAGGTTCCCAGTTATACTCAACATGTAAGTAAGAAATAGAAACATAAAAATTGGAATCTGAAGTTGAGGGTCATCTGTCAGTCCCAATAAGATGAAGGTTGTTACTGTGTGGTTTTTCATCACTGACTACTGAATTTTATTTAATTTCACGTAAAATTTAAAGATATTTTATTTGAATAGAGTGGTGTCAAAGCTAGATGGGAATAAACAGTGACTACCAGAGACAGCATACAAAGGAACCTGTGGTTTCTTCTATAAGTTAGTAATTGATATTGCCAATGCTCTGGCTACTCAATTGTTTATTTTATTTTATTCTTTTGGCAGTTTTGTGAGAGATTTTTTAAACTTTTTTTTTTTAGTGAGTGGCTACTACTATTTCCTTTTTTTTTTATTATGTTCTGTTAATCACTATACATTACATCATTAGTTAAAAAATTTTTTTATTGTTATGTTAATCACCATAATTACATCATTAGTTTTTGATGTAGTGTTCCATGATTCATTGTTTGTGCATAACACCCAGTGCTCCATGCAGAACGTGCCCTCTTTAATACCCATCACCAGGCTAACCCATCCTCCCACCCTGCTCCCCTCTAGAATATTAAACATATTTTTAAAAATGTTCTACCATCTCATTTTCCACTTTTCTTTCACAGTTTTAATCTATACCCAAGAATGTATTTTCTCATGTGATTAGATATGACCTACATTGTGGTGTGTGATTCAACAAAATTATAATTTCTTCTTATATCTAACATTTCTTTATTTCAAAAGTGAATATCTTGATTTAGTTTGTTTTATGTCTTTTCTTGAAGATATGGTCATGATAAAATGTACATATATAAAAACTGATCTGGGCTCCATCAGGCTCTGCTGATCCATCTGTGACTTGTATTTTGCATCGTGCCACAGTGACCAAGCATGTGTTTATGTTTTTTGTGTTTTAACATGCAACTTCCATATTGTTGGATCACTCTTCTGACTCTCATGTTTCTCTGGTAGTATGTAATTCACACTCAGTGTCCACTGGATACATGATACAGAGAGTATTTTAATGCACAGTTTATCTGCTACATATGAAGAAATGTTGGGATCAATGATACACAGCTGGAAAAAAACCCACATATTTCAGCCTGTTTAGTTAAGTACGGAAAACACTGTAATACCTCATTATCACTAAGTTCAAAATCAAATTAAAAATACTAAATATACTCTCCACACACCTGTCTTTACTCTCTTTCTCACTCTAAGTTGTGGTGGCAGCATCATGCTGATTAAGAGCACACCTTTACAGTGAGATCTCCATCGCACTATACCTGGCTTTCCTGCCCACCTCTGTATGACCTTGGGCGAGTTTCCCAACCTCTAAGGCCTTCAGTTTTTTAATCTATAAAATGGAGATAATAAGAGTATCTACCATATACAGTTAAAATAATTAGATGACATAATATATTTATAATAAAAGCTGATGCATAGTATATGCTTCATATATGTCAGCTAGTATTATCTGGACTCCTACAGATAATTCATGTGACATGAGCTCAAAACCACAAAATCCTAAGTGGGATTTATGCTCTGTGTAAGTCCTATCTTCTTTCTATTCCACATTTCTTATAGTAAGAGGAATAGATTATATTTACTGAAAATTTACCATGTGATAGGTAAACAAACAAACAACCCCCCCCATCGCTCCCTCTGTCCTTCCACAGTGCATCTTTACTTCCCAGTCTACCCAGGTAAAACTACTTATTTGTGATTTTCACATGGAACATCACTTCTATTGAGAAGTCTTCTAAACTCTATGTATTCACTGGTCCTTATTTGTGCTCTCATAACAAATAATTGTTAACTGCATCTTAGCACTTTAAGTGAGAAAGTAAGTTTGTTGAAATTAGGGACTCTTGTCTTTTTTACTGGACTAGCTCTAAAACTAACAATCCTAGACTTAGAGTCAATGGTAAGACATTGTTGTATAGGGGCGCCTGGGTGGCTCAGTCTTTAAGCGTCTGCCTTTGGCTGGGGTCATGATTCCAGGGTCCTGGGACTGAGCCCCACATCAGGCTCCCTGCTCAGCAGGAAGCCTGCTTCTCCCTCTCCCACTCCCCCTGCTTGTGTTCCCTCTCTCGCTGTCTCTCTCTCTCTGTCAAATAAATAAAAAAGAAAAAGACAAAAAAAAAAAAAGACATTGTTGTATATATACATACACGTATATATCTTATTCATTTGCCTACATATTCAAAGCTATCTTCTGTCCTATTTGGGTTTCATCTTGAAACTGCTTTCTGAGGCGCCTGGGTGGTGCAGTCAGTTAAGTGTCCAACTCTTGGTTTTGGCTCAGGTCTGATCTTGGGGTCGTGGGATCAAGCACCACTTTGGGCTGTGCACTCATTGGGAAGTCTGCTTGAGATTCTCTTTCTCTCCCTCTCCCTCTGCCTCCCCCTCCCGCTCTCTTTCTCTCAAATAAATAAATGAATCTTAAAAAAAAGAAACTGCTTTGTCACTAATTTTAATTATTAAAATTTTATATGTCCCAGTATTTAACGTTAATAGTTCAGCCAGCATGAAAGGTAGTAACATAGCATGAAACTATCATGATATGCATGAATGTTACTACCTTTCATGCTGGCTGAACTATTAACTGGCATCTCTGACTTCCTTTAGCTGTCAAACAGTTAAATAGTTATATTTTTCTTGGTAGTTGTTTTGCTTTCTTGAGGAATCTGTCAGTAAGATATTCAAGCTGGAGGTCCAAGTATTTACATATTTGAATAATAATTTTCACATGCTATTTATCTTAAAATATAAATATTTTTACATTTCTATAATAAAATACACTTAATTTAATTCTATTTAATTTCAATCCACTCACTGTATTTGTGTCATTCCAGTTTTTAAATTCTTCTTTATTTTTGTAAATTCTTATTATTTCATAAATTTATCTATATGGAAATAGCTTTATGAGTACACTAGAAATTTTGAATCCATTTCCAACACCCTTTTATGAATCTCTTTGTTTTCTACAAAGGTTAAAATGTCTGCAAAAAGCAGCTTTTTATGAACATTATTGCATGATTTTATAATAATTCCTGTAAATGAAATTTCAAGGAAAAAGATACTCATTTAGAACTTTTGTATACATTTACCAAGGTATCATCTATAAACTTTGTTCCTATCATGGTTTCCTTCAACTCACTGTGGGACTTACTTGTATCCATGCTGAAATTACTACAATGTATCATGTACCTTTTTTTCAAGATTATTGACACATATTTTATAAAGGCCAGTGCCATTGGGTATTAATTCACACAATTTACACCATGAAATAGTCATCTGTTCAGTTTACTTTCATTCTTGTCTTCTGCAGAGAAAGATTTTTTCCCTCTTAAATTTCCATTTATGTCTCTTCAATGCATATTTTCGTATTTTAAAACTGCAGTTTAAGAACTCTCTAATTTTTGCATTGGCTTAATAGTTGTTCTATAGTTTTTCCTCAGCTATTACACTTAGTTTTACTAACATACTCAAAAACTTTTTTTAGTTTTGAACTAATATCTCCAGGATTTGAGTGTCTCATATAAATGAATAGAAGGCAATATGCTTTTCAATTTCCTGGCAAAAATCAATTAGCTTGTGCTGTGATTGGCTGTCACTTTTTCCATAAAATATTCACTTTCTCCAGATGTGAGGGCAGGATCATCTCTCACTGTCTGCTCAGTTACTACAATTAAAGCCCAAGGTTTACTGTCACCTTCATTCCACAGGAGAGATGACAATGATTTTTTTGAAGAACTTTGACATTCCTAGGAACTAAAGGGGCACACCATAATAACTATAATAGATAATTTTAATGAAGTGGAAAGATACTCTTTTCAGCCTGCCTAACTTCCTCAATCCATTATTTCTCACTCCAGTGGCTCCTAGAGCTTTACATGGTAACATGCTTTTTCCTGCACCTTCTAGGTGGTGGCCCTTGTTCCAAAATATTTTTCATTTATTCCATTCATTAATGCTGTTTTTAAGAGACAAGGTTTAAGATGAAAGAAAAGTTACCATTATAACCCACATCTCAAAAAGTACTACAGCATAAACTATAGTTTTTTTTCCCAAGTGCACAGGATTAATCCCAGGAAATAATATGAAAATGAAAAGCAGTAGTGAATGCCCAAACCAGGTGTTTATTGTGTAAATATAGTAGATTGATGTGAAAACTATATGATAATATGCACAATTAAGTATATTGTAAAAAGAAAATATATATTTACAAGAGTTTAAAAAAACTATATGGGATGCCTGGGTGGCGTATATATATATTTTATATATATATGTATATATATAATGTTTTAAGTTTCTAAGTTTTATATATATACATATATATAATGTTTTAAGTTTCTCTCTCTATATACATATATACATAATGTTTTAAGTTTCTAAGTTTTTTTTAAAGATTTTATTTATTTGAGAGAGAGAGAGAGTGAAGAGAGAGAGAGAGAGAGCGGGAGTGGGGAGAGAGGCAGAGGGAGAGGGAGAAGCAGGCTCCAAACTGAGCAGGGAGCCTGATGTGCTGCTGGATCCCAGGACCCTGGGATCATGACCTGAGCCCAAGGCAGATGCTTAACTGACTGAGCTACCCAGGCATCCCCAAAGAGTTTTATATTTTAAAAAAGATCTAGGAAAACTAACTTTGCCAATATTATGTAAATTGTCATATCAGTGATTTTTAACGTAGATAGACATTTTCTCTTTAAAGAGGAAAATGAGTGTGTGGCCAAGATAACTTCTCACTGCATATAACTCCACATTACCTTTATGTAAACTATAAAAAGCAGCATTCAAAAAATACATCTCAGAAAGATCTGTGCATCTTTATATAATAATTCAAATATTACTTACATCTGATTTTGGTAAATCTTGTCAAATTTGCTTCTTAGAGAAAAATTGACATGTAGATTTACCAAAGATGAAAGTAAATGAAATGGCCTCTGTATGTACTCTTCTGAGAGTTATTTTTAGCTTCAGTTGATTATTTAACAATGAGCCCTAAAAGCTAATTTGATGAAGAAGATCTATTAGAAAATGTTTGTGTGGGATTTACTTGGTCTCAGTTTATGACTCTACTTACCCTGACTGATGCTCTGGGAGAGCCTAGAACTCCTTGTATTTTTCATCTTCAACACACTGAGAAGATTTTCAGACCAAGAATTTTGGTCCTCTTTATGTCTAGGAAATATTTTCTAGCTCTCTCTTGGTTGAAAGTAAAATATAGTTAAAATATTTTCTCCTCTTGTTTTGAAGTCACTGTTATGACTTCTCTGGAAAGGATAAGAGGCTTTTACATTATTAAGATTTATATTTGATTTATTTGCTAAATTTCAAACTAAATAATAAACAACTTAGTCCTTGGTGACCCAGGTTCAAACATCCCTAATTAGCCTTTGTAATGGATCTGGGCAAAAATCCTAAAAGATGCAGCAGTGGGGGCAGTGTCCTTAGAGACACAAAGATAAACAATAGCATCAGGCACAGATCAAGATGCAACAGTAATAAAACAGATGGTCAAGAAGTAGTCTGCGTTTCTTGCCTTTCTTCCCTAAAATATATGGAAGTTGAAAGATCACAACTCTATTCCATTAATCATTTTTTCTCAATCATTAAAAAGGATAAAATAGGAAAATATTAGAAAACTCAAAGCAACTAAATCTTTTTAATATTTTAAGGAAATGTATGAATATATATGAATATTTAAAAAAATAAAAATACTTTTTCCATCTTCCCCTTTCAGCACTTCCTAAGATTGGTCATATATAGATTCATATATAGTTTTTTTTTTTTGGTTAAAGATTTTATTTATTTGTTTATTTACTTGAAAGAGAGAGAGAGAGAGAGCACATGAGAGGGGGGAGGGTCAGAGGGAGAGGCAGACTTCCTGCTGAGCAGGGAGCCTGATGCGGGACTCGATCCCGGGACTCCAGGATCATGACCTGAGCCAAGGCAGTCGCTTAACCAACTGAGCCACCCAGGCGCCCTAAAGATTTTATTTATTTGTCAGAGAAGGAGAGAGAGCACAAGCAGGGGGTTGCAGGCAGAAGGAGAAGCAGGTTCCCTGCTGAGCAAGGAGCCCAATGCAGAACTCGATCCCAGGACCTCTGGGATCATGACCTGAGCCGATGGCAGACGCTTAACCGACTGAGCCACACAGGCATCCCATAAAGATAGTTTTTTTAAACTCATCTGAATATTTATTTTCTTTTTACAATATACTTAATTGTGCATATTATCATATATAGTTTTCACATCAAGCTACTATTATTTACACAATAAACATCTGGTTTGGGCATTCACTACTGCTTTTCATTTTCATACTATTTCCTTGGATTAATCCTGTGCACTTGGGAAAAAAAACTATAGTTTATGCTCTAGTAATTTCTTGAGATGTGGGTTGTAATGGTAAATTTTCTTTCATCTTGCAATAATATATAACATATCAAAATGTGTGCAGTATAGCAACAACATTGTTTAGAGGGAAATTTTTATTTAAAATGTAATATATTGAAAAACCAGTGACCTAAGCGTTCATTTTAAGAGATTACGAGAACAAGCTAAAAGAGAATAAATAGAAGGAAGAATAATAAAAGTAGAAATCAGTTATATAGAGAATAAATATAAGATTAAAGAAATAAATGCAACTATTAAATGATTTCTTTAAAAAAGGTAAACTTGTAGATATAGTCAAGAAGAAGCAAAAGGGAAAAAATAAGAAATTATCCAAAATGAAATTATCCAAATGAAAAACAGGAGGATCAATGCAGATGCAACAAATATTAAAAGAATAATAAAGCACATCATAAAGAACACTAGGCCAATAAAATAGTTTACATAAAATATTAGTTTATGTTAAAAACACAACAAAAAAAAGACAGAAAAAGAAAATATAAATATTCCAATGTAAGTTAAACTTACTGAATCCATAATTACTAATATTCTCACAAAGAAAATTCAGGACCAAAGGCTTCACTAGTAAATTATTCCAAATATTTAAAGAAAAAATTCTACTAATTTTATGTAAACCAATCCAGAGAAGAGTAAAAGGAAGAATAATTCTCAACTTGGTTATGGGGGTAGTATAATTTTCATGCCAAAATTGGAAATGATTTTGCAAGAAGTTAAGTTACAGGTTGATTTTTGTCATAATAATCATAAAAATCCTTAAATATGAATTATCAACTTAAATAGAGTGTTAGAAAAGGATATGTGTAACCATAAAGTGAGGTTTATTACAGAAATTCTAGGTGGGTTTAACCTTTGAAAATCAATAAATGTAATCCACCACATTAGTAGAATGAAGGGAAAAAATATCATCTCAATAATGCAGAAAAAAGCATTTTATAACTACAATTCCCACACATTATTAAACATTCTCAGCAAATTAGGAATAGAAACAAAGTTTGTTAGTCTGATGAAGGGAATCTAGAAAACATGTTTTTCTTTTAGTGAAGATTAATTGTCATTCAATATCTTATTATTTTCAGGTGTATATTACAGTGAATCAATATTTTTATACATACAAAATGATCCCCGCGATAAGTCTAGTTACCATGTGACACTGTACAAAATTATTATAATATTGTTGGCTATATTCTCTGTGTTGTACATTACATCCCCATGATTTATTTTATCATTGGAAATTTGTACCTCTTAATTTTCTTCACCTATTTCACCTGCCACCCAACCCCTAGCTCCTCTGGAAACCAACAGTTTCTTCTATCAATGAGTCTGTTTCTGTTTTTGTTTTGTTTTTTAAGATTTATTTATTTATTTTAGAGAGAGAGCATAGGGGGGCAGGGGCAGAGAGAGAGGGAGAGAGAGTCTCAAGCAGACTCTGTGCTGAGCCCCGATGTGGGGCTTGATCTCATGATCCTGAGATCACACCCTGAGCCGAGACCAAGAGTCAGACACTCAACCAACTGTGCCACCTCGGCACTTCCTGTTTTGTTTTTTTGTTCATTTGTTTTAGATTCCACATATAAGTGAAATTATATGGTATTTGTCCTCCTCTGTCTTTTTTTAAAATTTTTTATTGTTATGTTAATCACCATATATTACATAATTTGTTTTGGTGTAGTGTTCCATGATTCATTGTTTGTTCATAACACCCAGTGCTCCATGCAGAATGTGCCCTCTTTAATACCCATCACCAGGCGAACCCATCCCCCTACCCTCCTCCCCTCTAGAAACCTCAGTTTGTTTTTCAGAGTCCATCATCTCTCCTGGTTCGTCTCCCCTCTGACTTACTCCCCTTCATTCTTCCTCTCCTGCTATCTTCTTCTTTTTCTTTTTTTTTCTTAAAATATGTTGCATTATTTGTTTCAGAAGTACAGATCTGTGATTCAACAGTCTTACACAATTCACAGCGCTCACCGTAGCACATATCTTCCCCAATGTCTATCACCCAGCCACCCCATCCCTCCCACCCCCGACCACTCCAGCAACCCTCAGTTTGTTCCTGAGATTAAGAATTTCTCATATCAGTGAGGTCATATGATACATGTCTTTCTCTGATTGACTTATTTCACTCAGCATAACCCTCTCCAGTTCCATCCACGTCGTTGCAAATGGCAAGATCTCATTCCTTTTGATGGCTGCATAATATTCCATTGTGTATATATACCACCTCTTCTTTATCCATTCATCTGTCGATGGACATCTTGGCTCTTTCCACCGTTTGGCTATTGTGGACATTGCTGCTATAAACATTGGGGTGCACGTACCCCTTCGGGTCCCTACATTTGTATCTTTGGGGTAAATACCCAGTAGTGCAATTGATGGATCGAACGGTAGCTCTAATTTCAACTGTTTGAGGAACCTCCATACTGTTTCCCAGAGGGGTTGCACCAGCTTGCATTCCCACCAACAGTGTAGGAGGGTTCCCTTTCTCCACATCCCCGCCAATATCTGTCTTCCCTGACTTGTTAATTTTAGCTATTCTGACAGGTGTGAGGTGGTATCTCATTGAGGTTTTGATTTGGATTTCCCTGATGCCGAGCCGTGTTGAGCACTTTTTCATGTGCCTGTTGGCCATTTGGATGTCTTCTTTGGAAAAAATGTCTGTTCATGTCTTCTGCCCATTTCTTGATTGGATTATTTGTTCTTTGGGTGTTGAGTTTGATAAGTTCTTTATAGATTTTGGATACTAGCCCTTTATCTGATATGTCATTTGGAAATATTTTCTCCCATTCTGTCGGTTGTCTTTTGGTTTTGTGGACTGTTTCTTTTGCTGTGCAAAAGCTTTTTATCTGGATGAAATCCCAATAGTTCATTTTTGCCCTGGCTTCCTGTGCCTTTGGCGATGTTTCTAGGAAGAAGTTGCTGCGGCTGAGGTCGAAGAGGTTGCTACCTGTGTTCTCCTTTAGGATTTGGATGGACTCCTGTCTCACGTTTAGGTCTTTCAACCATTTGGAGTCTATTTTTGTGTGTGGTGTAAGGAAATGGTCCAGTTTCATTCTTCTGCATGTGGCTGTCCAATGTTCCCACACTCATTTGGTGAAGAGACTGTCTTTTTCCACTGGATATTCTTTCCTGCTTTGTCAAAGATAAGTTGACCATAGCGTTGAGGGTCCATTTCTGGGCTCTCGATTCTGTTCCATTAATCTATGTGTCTGTTTTTGTGCCAGTACCATACTGTCTTGATGATGACAGCTTTGTAATAGAGCTGGAAGTCCGGAATTGTGATGCCGCCAGCTTTGCTTTTCTTTTTCAATATTCCTCTGGCTATTCGGGTCTCTTCTGGTTCCATACAAATTTTAGGATTATTTGTTCCATTTCTTTGAAAAAAGTGGATGGTATTTTGATGGGGATTGCATTGAATGTGTAGATTGCTCTAGGCAGCATTGACATCTTCACAATGTTGGTTCTTCCAATCCATGAGCATGGAACGTTTTTCCATTTCTTTGTGTCTTCCTCAATTTCTTTCCTGAGTATTTTGCAGTTTTCTGAGTACAGATCCTTTGCCTCTTGGGTTCAATTTATTCCTAGGTCTCTTCTGGTTTTGGGTGCAGTTGTGAATGGGATCGACTCCTTGATTGGTCTCTCTTCTGTCTTGTTGTTGGTGTATAGGAATGCCACTGATTTCTGTGCATTGATTTTATAGCCTGCTACTTGACGGAATTCCTGTATGAGTTCTAGCAGTTTTGGGGTGGAGTCTTTTGGGTTTTCCACATACAGTATCATCTCATCTGCAAAGAGTGAGAGTTTGACTTCCTCTTTGCCGATTTGGATGCCTTTGATTTCTTTTTGTTGTCTGATTGCTGTGGCTAGGACTTCTAATACTATGTTGAATAGCAGTGGTGAGAGTGGCTATCCCTGCCGCGTTCCTGACCTTAGGGGAAAAGCTGAGAGCTTTTCCCCATTGAGAATGATATTCGCTGTAGGTTTCTCATAGATGGCTTTTATGATATTGAGGTATGTACCCTCTATCCCTATAGTCTGAAGAGTTTTGATCAAGAAAGGATGCTGTACTTTGTCAAATGCTTTCTCTGCATCTATTGAGAGGATCCTATGATTCTTGTTCTTTCTTTTGTTAATGTATTGTATCACGTTGATTGATTTGCGGATGTTGAACCACCCTTGCAGCCCAGGGATAAATCCCACTTGGTCGTGGTGAATAATCCTTTTAATGTACTGTTGGATCCTATTGGCTAGTATTTTGGTGAGAATTTTTGCATCCATGTTCATCAAGGATATTGGTCTGTAATTCTCCTTTTTGATGGGATCTTTGTCTGGTTTTGGGATCAAGGTAATGGTGGCCTCATAAAATGACTTTGGAAGTTTTCCTTCCATTTCTATTGTTTGGAACAGTTTCAGGAGAATAGGTATTAATTCTTCTTTAAATGTCTGATAGAATTCCCCTGGGAAACCATCTGGCCCTGGCTTGGGAGATTTAGATGACTGCTTCAATTTCCTTAGTGGTTATAGGTCTGTTCAGGTTTTCTATTTCTTCCTGGTTCAGTTTTGGTAGTTGATACATCTCTAGGAATGCACCCATTTCTTCCAGGTTATCTAATTTGCTGGCATAGAGTTGCTCATAATATGTTCTTATAATTGTTTGTATTTCTTTGGTGTTGGTGACCTCTCCTCTTTCATTCATGATTTTGTTGATTTGGGTCCTTTCTCTTTTCTTTTTGATAAGTCTGGCCAGGGGTTTATCAATCTTGTTAATTCTTTCGAAGAAGCACCTCCTAGTTTCGTGGATCTGTTCTACTGTTCTTTTGGTTTCTATTTCATTGATTTCTGCTCTGATCTTTATTATTTCTCTTCTCCTGCTGGGTTTAGGCTTTATTTGCTGTTCTTTCTCCAGCTCCTTTAGGTGTAGGGTTAGATTGTGTATTTGAGACCTTTCTTGTTTCTTGAGAAAGGCTTGTATTGCTATATACTTTCCTCTCAGGACTGCCTTTGCTGTATCCCAAAGATTTTGGACAGTTGTGTTTTCATTTTCATTGGTTTCCATGAATTTTTTTAATTCTTCTTTAATTTCCTGGTTGACTCATTCCTTCTTTAGTAGGATGCTCTTTAGCCTCCATGTATTTGAGTTCTTTCCGACTTTCCTCTTGTGATTGAGTTCTAGTTTCAAAGCATTGTGGTCTGAAAATATGCAAGGAATGATCCCAATCTTTTGGTACCAGTTGAGACCTGATTTGTGACCTAGGATGTGATCAATTCTGGAGAATGTTCCATGGGCACTAGAGAAGAATGTGTATTCCGTTGCTTTGGGATGGAATGTTCTGAATATGTCTGTGAAGTCCATTTGGTCCAGTGTGTCATTTAAAGTCTTTATTTCCTTGTGGATCTTTTGCTTAGATGATCTGTCCATTTCAGTCAGGGGGGTGTTAAAGCCCCCACTATTATTGTATTGTTGTCGATGTGTTTCTTTGCTTTTGTTATTAATTGCCTTATATAATTGGCTGCTCCCATGTTCGGGGCATAGATATTTACAATTTTTAGATCTTCTTGTTGGATAGACCCTTTAAGTAGGATATAGTGTCCTTCCTCATCTCTTATTACAGTCTTTGTTTTAAAATCTAGTTTGTCTGATATAAGGATTGCCACCCCAGCTTTCTTTAGGTGTCCATTAGCATGGTAAATGGTTTTCCACCCCCTCACTTTCAATGTGGGGGTGTCTTTGGGTCTAAAATGAGTCTCTTGCAGACAGCATATGGATGGGTCTTGTTTTTTAATCCAATCTGATAGCCTGTGTCTTTTGATTGGGGCATTGAGCCCATTTACATTCAGGGTAACTATTGAAAGGTATGAATTTAGTGCCATTGTATTGCCTGTAAGGTGACTGTTACTGTATGTTGTCTGTGTTCCTTTCTGATCTTTGCTGCTTTTAGGCTCTCTCTTTGCTTAGAGGACCCCTTTCAATATTTCTTGGAGGGCTGGTTTTGTGTTTGCAAATTCCTTTAGTTTTTGTTTGTCCCGGAAGCTTTTGATCTCTCCTTCTATTTTCAATGATAGCCTAGCTGGATATAGTATTCTTGGCTGCATATTTTTCTTGTTTAGTGCTCTGAAGATCTCATGCCAGTCCTTTCTGGCCTGCCAGGTCTCTGTGGATAGGTCTGTTGCCAATCTAATGTTTCTACCATTGTTGGTTACAAATCTCCTCTCCCGAGCCGCTTTCAGGATTTTCTCTTTGTCTCTGAGACTCGTAAGTTTTACTATTAGATGTCGGGGTGTTAACCTATTTTTATTGATTTTGAGAGGGGTTCTCTGTGCCTCCTGGATTTTGATGCCTGTTTCCTTCCCCACATTAGGGAAGTTCTCTGTTATTTGCTCCAATATGCCTTCTGCCCCTCTCTCTCTTTCTTCTTCTTCTGGGATCCCAATTATTCTAATGTTGTTTTGTCTTATCGTATCACTTATCTCTCGAATTCTGCCTTCGTGATCTTGTAGTTGTTTCTCTCTCTTTTTCTCAGCCTCTTTATTTTCCATCATTTGGTCTTCTATATCGCTGATTCTTTCTTTTATCTCATTTATCCCAGCAGTTAGTGCCCCCATTTTTGATTGCACCTCATTAATAGCCTTTTTGATTTCAACTTGGTTAGATTTTAGTTCTTTTATTTCTCCAGAAAGGGTTTCTCTAATAACTTCCACACTTTTTTCAAGCCCAGCTAGTATCTTTAAAGTCATGATTCTGAACTCTAGGTCCGACATTGTACTAATGTCCGCATTGTGTAGGTCCGTGGCAGACGGTACTACCTCTTGTTCTTTTTGCTGAGGTGATTTTTTTCGTCTTGTCATTTTGTCCAGAAGAGAATAGATGAATGAGAGAACAGAATGCTAACAGGTTAACAACGTCTCCAGCAAATATACTCTATACAAATCAGAAAAGACCTGAAACCAGGGGACAAGAAAGGGAAAGAAAAAGAGAAAAAAAAAAGGGAAAGGAAAAAGATAAAAACAAAGAAAAACAAAACAAAACAAAAAAAACTGAATATGATCAAATATGATCAGGCTAGTGCATAGATCAGTGCCACACACTAGCTTTTGGGCATATTTTGGTCTGTTAGAAGAAAGTGCCTGCTAAAATTTTAAAGGAAGAAAGACTTATATATGTACAAAATAAGGGTTGATACAATGAAGGGATGGAAGATGAATATAAAGATGAAAATTATAAAAAATTGTATAAAAGGAATTGATAAGAAGTTGTTTTTTAAAAAGAAAGAAGAAGATTTAGGAAGAAAAAAAAAAAGAGAAAAAAAAAGGGAGAGAATATGGTCAGGCAGGAGAATAGAACAAAGCCATACACTAGTGATTTAGGGTATATTTTGATCTGTTAGAAGATATTGTATCTCAAAATTTTAAGGAGAGAACCACTTATATATATATATGCCTAAAATAAGGGTAACTACTATGAAGGGATAAAAATATGACTCTAAGAATGAAAAATAAAAAGTTTTTTTTTAAAAAGGGGATTGATAAGATGTTGTTTGAAAAAGGGAAAAAGAAAAATTAAAAAAAAACAGTTAAAAAAATTAACTTTGAAAAACTAATGAATTATGGTAAGAAAGCCATGAATTGTATGTGCAGTATTCCCCTAGCGCTGGAGTTCTCCCGTTCTCCTTGATCGGTAGTCTTGATCTTGGCTTGCTGGCTGTTCGTGCTGATCTTCTGGGGGAGGGGCCTGTTGCCGTGGTTCCCATATGTCTTTGCTGGAGGCGGAATTGCCCCGCCCTCATGAGTCCTGGCTAATCAAGTTGCTCCGGTTTACTCTCAGGATCTTTTGTTCCCTGCAAGCTCTCGGTACAGCGTTGGAGGACCAGGGTGAAAATGGTGGCTTCCCAATCTCTGCCCGGAGGAGCTGAGAACTCGGGGCCCCGCTCCTCAGTGTGCCCCCAGAGAAAAGCAGTCACTCCCGTCTCCCCGGTCTCCGGCCGCACTCCGTGCTCACCCAGCCTGTAATCGAGCGTTTCTATGTCTGGCACCCAACCCCGTGTGGAGTCTCCAAACCCAGCAGATCCCTGCGGTGCACTTCTGCGCCACTCCTCCCGGGGGAGGAAGGGGAATCTCCCCGGCTCTGCCGCTTGTTGGGTCCCTGCTGGAGGAGCAGTGGCCCGACTGGGCCGCGGATCACAGTTTATGGCCACCCCGAGCTGAGAACCCGCGCCTCGGCCAGTCTCCACAGCCGGCTTTCCCGCTCCGATACCTGGTAGCTCTGCCACACTCAGGCACCCCCGGTTTTTCTGTGACCTCGAGGGTCCTGAGACCACACTGTCCCGCGAGCGTTCCACCCCCTGCTTAGCCACTGGAGCGATGTCCCTCAGCGGAGCCAGCTTCTAAAAGTTCCGATTTTGTGCTCTGCGGCTCTAGCACTTGCCAGAAGCGGCCGACGGAGGCCCCCTCCCCCACCGTCTATCCTCCCGAATATCGTCTCGGTTTCACTTCTCTGCATATCCTACTTTCCATAAAGTGGTCGCTTTTCTGTTCAGAGTGTTGTTACTATTCTTATCTTCGATCTCCTGTTGAGTTCGTAGGTGTTCAGAATGGTTTGATCCCTATTCAGCTGATTTCCTGAGACCAGACGAAATCCAGGTCTCCTACTCCTCTGCCATCTTGCTCCGCGCCTCTCTCCTTCTATTTTCAATGACATCCTAGCTGGATATAGTATTCTTGGCTGTAAATTTTTGTCATTTAGTGCTCTGAATAGATCATGCCAGTCCTTTCTGGCCTGCCAGGTCTCTGTGGATTGGTCTGTTGCCAATCTAATGTTTCTACCATTGTAGGTTATAGATCTCTTGTCCTGAGATGCTTTCAGGATTTTCTCTTTGTCTCTGAGGCTCATAAGTTTTATTATTAGATGTCAGATTGTTGACGTATTTTTATTGATTTGAGGGGCATTCTCCTTGAGTTTGATGCCTGTTTCCTTCCCCAAATTAGGGAAGTTCTCTGGTATAATTTGCTCCAATATACCTTCTTCATCTCTCTCTCTTTCTCCTTCTTCTGGGATCCCAATTATTCTAATATTGTTTCATCTTATGTATCACTTATCTCTCGAATTTTGCCCTTGTGATCCCGTAGTTGCTTATCTCTATTTTTCTCAGCTTCTTTATTTTCCATCATTTAGTCTTCTATGTCACTAATTCTCTCTTTTGCCTCATTTATCATAGCAGTTAGAACCTCCATTTTTGATTGCACCTCATTAATAGCCTTTTTGATTTCGACTTGGTTAGATTTTAGTTCTCACTAATATCTTCCATGCTTTTTTCAAGCCCAGCTAGTATGTTTAAAATCGTCATTCTGAACTCTAGTTCCGACCTCTTACTAATGTCCATATTGATTAGGTCTCTGGCCGTTGGTACTGTCTATTCTTTTTTTGAGGTGGTTTTTTCCTTCTTGTCATTTTGTCCAGAGGAGAATAGATGAGAGAACAAAATGCTGACAGGTTAACAAGAACGCCAGAAAAATATAATCTAAACAAATCAGAAGAGACCTGAAACCGGGGGAAAAGAAAGGGAAAGAAGGAAAAAAGAAAAAGAAAAAGAAAATTGTAAAAACAAACAAAGAAACAAACAAAAAACAGAATATGATCAAATATGATCAGGCTGGTGCATAAATTAGTGCCACACACTCGATTTGGGGCGTATTTTGGTCTGTTAGAAGAAAGTGCCTCCCAAAATTTTAAAGAAAGAAAAGCTTATATATGTACAAAAGTAAGGGTAAATATGATGAGGAGATGGAATATGAGTGTAGAGATGAAAATTATAAAAGATTTTATAAAAGGAATTGATAAGAAGTTGTTTGAAAAAAGAAAGGATTTAAAAACAAAAGGGAGAGAATGTGATCAAGCAGGAGACTAGAACAAAACCATACACTAGAGATTTAGGGTATATTTTGGTCTGTTAGGAGAAACTGTATCCCAGAATTTTAAAGAGAGATCAACTTTTATATATATATACCAAAATAAGGTTAACTACTATGAAGGGATAGAATATGACTCTAAAAATGAAAAACAAAAAAGATTTTTTAAAAAAAGGGATTGGTAAGATGTTGGTTTAAAAGGGGAAAAAGAAAAATTAAAAAACGAAAAAGAAAGTTATAAAAAATTAACTTTGAAAGACTAAAAAATCATGGAAAAAAAGCCATGAATTGTATGTGCAGTATTCCCCTAGTGATGGAGTTCTGCCATTCTCATTGATTGGTAAACTTGGTCTTAGCTGGTGGTTCTTGCTGATCTTCTGGGGGAGGGGCCTGTTGCTGTGGTTCCCTGATGTCTTTGCCGGAGGTGGAATGCCCCGCCCTTGCTGGTCTGGGCTAAGTAACTGCTTGGGTTTGCTCTCGGGAGCTTTTGTCCCTGCTAGCTTTCCCTATAGCTTTGGGGGACAAGAGTGAAAATGGCAGCCTCTCCATCTCTGCCCCAGAGAAGCCAAGAACTTGGGGCCCCCCTCCTCAGTGAGCCCCCAGAGAAAAGCAGTCAATCACTCCCATCTCCCTGGTCTCCGGCTGCACTCCATGCTCCCCTGGCCTGCAACTGAGCATTTCTATCTCTGACACACGACCCCATGTGGAGTCTCCAAACCCAGCAGGTCCCTGTGGTGTGCCTCTGCACCGCTCCTTCCGGGGGAGGTAGGGGTGTCTCCCTGGATCTGCCACTTGTTGGGGCCCTGCTGGTTGAGCAGTGGCCTGACTGTGCCACGGATCCTGGTCTATGGCAACTCTGAGCCGAGATCCCATTCCTCTGCTCCGTCTCTGCAGCCGGCTTCCTCACTCTGATACCTGGGAGCTCTGCTGCACTCAGGCACCCCCGGTCTTTCTGTGACCACAAAGGTCCCGAGACCACACTGTCCCAGTGAGGGTTCCACCCCCCGCTTAGCCACTGGAGCGACGTTCCTCAGGGGAGTCGACTTCTAAAAGTTCTGATTTTGTGCTCCGTGGCTCTAGCACTTGCCAGTAGTGGCTGACGGAGGCTTCCTCCCCCACCATCTATCTTCCAAAATATCCCCTCAGATTCAGTTCTCTGCTCATCCTACCTTCCAGAAAGTGGTCTCTTTTCTGTTCAGAGAGTTGTTGCTATTCTTTTCTTTGATCTCCTGTTGAGTTCATAGGTATTCAGAATGGTTTGATCCCTATTCAGCTGAATTCCTGGGACCAGACGAAATTTAGGTCTCCTACTCCTCCGCCATCTTGCTCCTCCCCCACCATTGATTTTTAAGAGGATTATGGCACAGGTGTGCTCTGTGTGGTGATTACATACATGTAATTTTCCCTATTGTTAAAGGAAAAGCATTTTAGAAATATTAGTTTGAACAATAATATGAATTTAAATACTTTTGAAAGCCACTAAAAACATGACCTCCACCATATATCTGATACATTTCTCACAACCATCACATTTGCAATAAATATTCATTATATCACAATACTTTACAATAGTATTTCAACTTATACTTACTAACAAAGTAAATATTAGAAACCACATCTTCAGAGAAGTTTCTGTCAATCAGGAAGATCAACCTTCCCTTGCCCTCTTACTTTCCTTCTTCTCTCTCTTTACCTCTCTCTCTGTCTACCTATATACCTATCTATTATATATGCCATATATATAGTATATATTCATTTACTTAACATTTTCATGTTGTTTGTATACTGTCCTAATTTTTACTTTTGCATTTCTGCTTACTTGTTACATTCTTACAAAAGCAAACTTATATAATTTTATTTCTTTACAAATTGCCAAATTAAGAATTTAAATTGAGGGGCGCCTGGGTGGCTCAGTTGGTTAAGCGACTGCCTTCGGCTCAGGTCACGATCCTGGAGTCCCGTGATCAAGTCCCGCATTGGGCTCCCTGTTCAACAGGGAGTCTGCTTCTCCCTCTGACCCTCCCCCTTCTCATGCTCTCTCTGTGTCATTCTCTCTCTCAAATAAATAAATAAAATCTTAAAAAAAAGAATTTAAATTGAATAAATTATCATTTAATTTTCATTTTGTGGTAGTATTATGTTAAATCTGTTTAAAAAAATGTAACTCATTCCACGGAAGGACAAAGGTAAGAACAAGTGCTCATGGACACTCTTGTCTGTCTATGAGAAATAAGAAAAGGTTTTCTATTTTGGACTTATAAACTATGTAGAACTCTTTACATTAATCTATGTATCAGGCCAAGCTGGAAATCAAGAAACCAAAGTCAAATCCACTTACCTGGTATTGAGTTAGATTCATAACTACTGTTGCAAGATCACCAATTTTCTTGGTGATACGTTGGAGTCAAGGGGCTCATTAACTATAGGAACCAGGCTTGGGCACAGTTTTTACATTCTCAGATACCTGCAAGAGTCATTTTCTTGGATTTGGGTGAGGGAGGTAGAACCTGCTGTGAAAGAGGCACTGGAAAGATAAAGACTGTATGTAGATTTGCTAATAAAAGAAAACTGAGGCATAAGAAACTCATGTATCATCATTTCCAAGATACTCTCTGGAGTCTACCTGTTAGACCATTCTAGATTCCGAATTTGTTGTTTTCATGTCAGTAGGAAAGACCGTCTTAGAATTAGTTGAAAGTGTCTGAATATAAATATGAAATCTATCAGGATAGTTTAATTTACTTTTATAGACCATTCTCATCCCTCTCAAATATGCTTATCAGAAATAGGGAAATCTTCAGTTAACCTAATTTTTTTAGAACATATTATCAATGGAAGAAAAAGGTAAATTTCATCTTTTCTCTTGCACTGAAACAATTTTTTCTAAAAAACCTAATATAAAATGGATACAACCTCATTCAAATGGCAAAGATAAGTCTGACATCAGATTTTGTCTTAAATTTCTATTTAATTTTTCAATGTTTGAATTACATTTTAATGACGAATTCATGTAGACATTTTAATAATGCTTTTAATTTTAAACATGTTTTCTTGGAATGCCTGGGTGGCTCAGTCGGTTAAGCATCTGCCTTCAGTTCAGCTTGTGATTCCAGGGTCCTGGGATCGAGTCCTGCATGGGGCTTCTTGCTCAGCGGGGAGCCTGCTTCTCCCTCTGCCTGCCACTCCCCCTGCTTGTGTTCTCTCTCTCTGACAAATAAATAAATAAAATCTGTAAACATGTTTTCTTGGTGAAACAGAAGAAGAAATTTGAGAAATATTAATTGATACATATTTTTATTTCACATAAAATACATTCCATATTTGCATATGGTTTTTAGTAGCTTTTTACAGTATAACAACCTGCATCTTTTCTATGAATGTATAAGCAGCTTTGCTTTGATGTGAGAAACAGTGGAGATTATTGACATCTGAAATTTAGTTACATGGGATAAGACTGACTGTTTCCCATATAGAAAACCAGTTAGGACCTGGTTTTTAGGCTAATAAGGAAAAGAGGCATTGATGATATATATATGTCTATCTGAAAGAATGAATTGAGGTATTTGAAGAATTTACATAAAGAGTTCTTCATTCAACTTTGCTTTTAGGGGTTTTCCTTTGCATAATCACATTCATTTATTTGAAGAAAAGGCTACTCTCTGGACCATGTTTTTGAAGGCTTGCTTCACCTGCTGGTTTCTTAGTGTATATATGAAAGGATTCAAGAGAGGAGCCACTGAGGTATTGAGCACAGCTACTCCTTTGTTTAAAGTCACCCTTTCCCTTGCAGAAGGCTTAATGTACATGAAAATGCAGCTGCCATAAGAGAGGGAGACCACTATCATGTGGGAGGAACAAGTGGAAAAGGCTTTTTTCCTTTGACTCGTGGAAGGAATTCTCAGAATTGTCCAGATGATGTATGTGTAAGAGAGAATAACTAGTGTTAAGGTGACCATAAGTGTTACCACTGCTAAGAAAAATGCCATGAATTCTAGGAAGCGAGTGTTTGTGCAAGAAAGCTGTAGAAGTGGAGAAGAGTCACAGATAAAATGATCGATTATATTGGAGGCACAGAAATCCAACTGCAGCAGCAGGATTATTGGTGGAAAGATGACCAGGAATCCTGCAAGCCATGAGCTAAAGACAAGAAGGATGCAGACTCTGCTGCTCATGATGGTCATGTAATGTAAAGGTTTGCAGATGGCCACGTAGCGGTCATAGGACATGGCAGCCAGAAGGTAAAATTCTGTCACTCCCAAGAAGATGAAGAAAAATAGTTGAGTCACACAACCGTTGTAGGTAATGGTTCTGTCCCTCGTCGTGATAGTGACAAGGAATCTGGGAATGCAGACAGACGTGAATGATATTTCTAGGAATGAGAAGTTTCGAAGGAAGAAATACATTGGAGTCTGCAGGTGGGGATCTGAAAGGGTGAGGGTGATAATGATCAGGTTCCCAGTCACACTGAGCATGTAGGTAACAAGAAGAAATATGAAAAGTACAACCTGCCACTGTGGGTCATTTGTAAATCCGAGAAGAATAAACTCTGTTACTGCTGTGAGATTTCTCATTATTTTCCTTCTTTATGATGGTATTCTTTGTTTTAGCTGAAAAATAGATGAAAAAATAAGAAAGTTATGACATCAGAAAGAAAAACACACACACACACACACACATAGACACACTTTAAAAAAATATCATTGCTGCCTTATGTTTTTAGAGAAAAATGATTTTGTGGTATGTAGAAACAAAATACTTATTAAAGCTGACATTTATTATGTAATATATTAATTAATTATTCTTATATTTCTTTTATTGTATTCTTGCATATCTCAGTATAAATCCCTGTCTTCTGAATGTTTTGATATATTCCTGAAAACAAGAAAAAAAAGAGATTAAAACCTCTGAGATGAAAATCTAAAACTCCGAGCTTACTCCCAGCATATTGCAAAATTTTGAAGGTATTTTTTTGTTGCTTTTTTCTTCATATATTTTTTAACATTTCTATTTTGAATAAACATTTCTGTTTCCTTCTCCCATTCAATCTTTTACAATTTATGGAGACCATTTGCCCATCTGGTAGAGTAATGTGTTCCTGATAATAGTATGCAGACATATTTGTTTATTTATTTAATTCCAATGTCTCTTCCATAATTTTCATTTTAATTATGAATCTGTCATAATGGTCTTTTCTAAGATTGTGAATACATTCTTCTTGGGGCACCTGGGTGGCCCAGTAGTTGAGTGTCTGACTCTTGGTTTTGGCTCAGGTCGTGGTCTCAGGGTTGTGAAGAATGCTCAGTGAGGTGTCTGCTTAAGACTCTCTTCCTCTCCCTCCGACCTTCCTCCCCCATCCTCTCTCTCTCTCTAAAATAAATAAACAAATCTTTTGATATATATATATTCTTCTTAAATATATTTGTGTTTACTATCTACCTATCATGAGTCTGCTCTCTCATACATAAAGCAATACTTTTACTTGAGTCCTAATTTTATTTCTGTAAACTATAAGTGTTTTTACTTAGTTCTAAAATGATTTAGCACTTTTCCTTAATATTGTCTATTCTTTTCTTGAGGGAGACAAAAGGAATAGTTCAACATTCAAGGCAAGCTTTTGGGAGGCAGAGAGTATTTCTTATTACTCTTCTTTTTAATTTTTGGCTTTAATGCAACTCTTGATGCTTTATAGGATTTGTTTAAATTTTTTCCTGTTTGAAGTTCTTACTTTCCATAAAAGCTTTAGAAGTGCTGTTAATGCATCTTGATGCTTTATAGATTTGTTTAAATTTTTTCCTGTTTGAAGTTCTTATCCATAAAAGCTTTAGAAGTGCTGTCATCTAAGATCATTGTAAGAAATGCTTAACTGTCCAGACAGCCTGGCTAAATCTGTAATGTCTCACTTGTTTTCTACATCTTTCAGAGGTTTCAGAGCTTTCAAAAGGAATAATATTTACTCACAATTAGCTAATTAACTTAGTATATTAATGAACTTATTAAATTCTTTACCTACAAAATTGCTGGAAGGGAATTATTCCTACTTTTGATCATCATCTGTTCTCTTTGTGGTCATAAGATATGCATTTTTTTTGGCTTCTGCCTTTATATGATGGATACTAACCTTCACTCTCTGAAATTCACATTGACAAAACTGAAGCATAAAGTAGATCTGCTCAGTGTTAAGACAGGAAATAAATTATTTTGAGTCTTATGCAGAAATGATTACATGTGTCCTAATATTGACTATATTAAAAATAATTATTAAAAGATATTTAGATAAGAATACAAAACCATTATGTGATCCTAACAATCACCAAATATTTATGTTATAATGAACAAAAATGTTGCATGAAACTCTTACTAAATTGTAGCAGTTTAAAAAATGTCTTCATTTATATATTTCATATAAATTGTGTGGCTTAATTTTATTCACATATAGCACTGTGCATAATTGAGATTACTTGTATAAAGCATAAATTTACTCTATTAAAGCAAAATTATATTCCTGAAACTATTAAAGACATACTTACTTTTATCGTTTATATGACTGGTTTAGACAATGTCATTTCTAATGGCTTCTTTAATTTGTTTAACCACAAGTGCTTTGAGATTTTTCAAAAGTCTTTGCAATCTTTCTTCTCTGCCATCTTATATTTGTGACCAAATACTCAAAATATTGATAATAAAGAATAATTCCAGGAACTCCTCTACAAGTTTTCATAAAGGGCATACATCAACCCAAATTTCTCTAAGGATCTGAAGTCCCAAGATATCCTACCTATTCTTACTTGCTATTTGAAATGAAATGTTATAGTTGAAATGAAGGCAAATATAATATCTTCCCAAGTTTGGTGGGCAAGATGATATGATCTTAGTAATGTTATTCAGGCTAGCCATAATATTATCTGCTCCATTCACAATGGACTCAGGGGGATTAGTTGAATGAATAAACAAAGGGTACCATGGAGATTGGTGTTCTCAAGACACCAGCATTAAACTGTAGTCCAAATTAGTATACCATTTAGAATACAATGTTTTGGTGATAGTGGCCTGAAATCAGAGCAGAAAAATATATGTAAGGGTTTAAATTTTTATAATAGTCCATAACTTTACAAGGAGAAGAAACTTAATGGAGTAAGAGATTAACGCAATAGATTTAAGTTGTGAACCGTGGGTTTTTCTCCAATCTTAGGGAAAATATTAAGAATTCACTGTGATGATTTAGATTGGGACTGAGGTCTCTGTCATTCTATACCATAAGAAATGTCAGGCTTGTCTTTAAGGTTTTATATCTTTCCACTGAACGATGGAATAAAAAACCTGACCATGATTAGAATCATTACCATTTATTCATTCGATAATTATTTTTTAGATGCTTATTATGTGTTGGGCTCAAGCTTAGGTTCTGAGCACACAGATGCTAGAGACAGCTGTGTGCATAATTTTCACTTCTTACAGCAAAGGGTGACAATTCTATGTTATTTTAGAAATCTCAGATTCCTTTTCTCATGTCCAATACAAGCAATATTTCCCTCATCCCATGCATCATTTTATTCCTCCCTGTATTGATCTGGAAATACATCTATAATATCCCATTTACATTCATCATTTGAGACCTATATTTAGTTGCTATTTAATCCTGGAGTTCCATAAGTCATATAAATAGTTTAAATTCAGTGGAAATTGGGATTATTTGATGATCTTAAAATGCTAGGCACTTCCTGAAGAAAGATTTTAAGATATTGTTGGTTTTTTTTGAGATATGAAGTTATTCAAGATATATGAGTAAGGAATACTGAGTGCACCCTGAAGAAGGAGACTGTTAAAGCAGAGCAGGTATTTTAAACTCAAAGTATATTAACTTATTCATAATAAAAGTCAAGAACTTGAATAATGTGTCATAAATATGCTCATGTTTCATTACAAACATTGCTGCAATAATATTTATATGATGTTTATGTGTGGGCCAAAATATTATTTAAAATTATACATTATGGGGAAACTGTTATTATATCCGGAGACCTGGAAAACTGCCTTAATATATATGACCTCATCTTCATTTGATTATGTAGGGGTGGAAAGATAACTTTCCCCCTACTCTTTTAGATTCTTGGCTGAGACCACACGGTAATAAAAGACAGATTGACAGGAGAAAAATAAATAGAAGTTTAATAGCATGTATACCTCCTGTACACATGGGAGAGATCCAGGAAAACTGAGTAACACCCCAAAACGGCCCAAGGCCACCACCTTAAATAATATCTTCAGCTAAAGCCAAAGGAAGATGTTGTAGGGTGATATAGCTAGTTATAGGAAGTTATCAGGTGAAGCACAGTGAATGAGGGTATGGTTGTTATGCAGATTTGAGTCCCTGCCTTCCCTTTTGTTAAGAGTTTCTGAGATTTGATCATCCTCCACTTCCCAGTACAGAGAGTGAGACACGCTTACAAATGGAGCTTCCTTATATAAATTAAGTGTCTAAAAAAAGGAACTTCTCAGTTTTCAGAGCTTTTCCTTTGTTATTTTTAAAGAATAACCAGCTCAAAATAACCCTATGCCAAAAAGGCATATTTTGGGGTGTTATTCTGCTTCTCTTCAGTTACCTCTGCAAAGACCCTATTTCCAAATAAGGTCATATCTATAGGTTCCAGGTAGACATGAAATTTTGAAGGGCACTATGCACTTTGCATAGTGCAAAGCAGTACAGTACCCAGATACTTCTTTTTTTTTTTAATTTAATTTTTTTTTTTATTTCAGAGAAAGGGAGAGTACAAGCTGGGGGTAGGGGCAGAGGGAGAGAGGGAAGAAGGCTCCCTGCTGAGCAAGGATCCCACTGCAGGGCTCAATCCCATGACCCTGAGATCATGACCTGAGCTGAAGGCAGAGGCTTAGCCAACTGAGCCACCCAGGTGCCCCCAAACAGATACTTCTAATAACAATTTTAAACAATAAACATATCTCCAGTGAGCATAGCAACTTATTTACTTTCAAACTTTTTAGCAGAATCTGGTTTTATATCAATATTTTCAATAATAGATTGTAGGAACATGTGTAAAGACTGACAGAATATAAGTAATAAATCTGTTAAATTAAGAATAACCATATAAATAAAGAAATAATCTTTTATGCATTAAAGAAAAATCCATCAAATATTGAACATTGTGTTAAACCTATGGTATGCCATATCAGTTTACTCATGTTAAGACTTGTTTGTATTTTAGCTTTAGTTTACTTTTAAATTCACACCTGAGACCATATTTTCCCCCCCAGTGATTGAAGTGGTACTATTCATCAGTTAGTTATCCAGTATGCACAGTTAAAAAAATATGACTATCTAGTATTTGCTTTCATTTTATAAAGTTGAGAAAATGAAATGAAAAAATGAATAAATGAAAATGAATAAAATGAATATATATAAAATTATAAATAAGCAAAAGACAGATGAAAAAAGGTGAGTCAAATTTATAGATGGCATATTAATAAACTCCTTTCTGCTTGTGTGGCTCACCTAGTTCATTTTCTCTTATGTTGTAAACAAAGCAATGCTTCTTAGCACATCCTAAGGGTTTCTCCACAAATCAGAAAAAAAAATATCTTAAATGATATTTTCCTAATTTTACATTATATAGTGATCTTGCTACAGAATTATTATTGTGGTTTTGTTACTCGAAACTGGGTTTACTTCTTGGTGGATACTGAGCCAAAAAAACACAAGCAAGTTAAACAATATGAAAGGAAGGGCTTTACTTGCAATCCGTAAAGGGAACACCTGGGGTATTTCCGAAAGCAGTGACTCCTTCAACAACAAACTGGGGAAGTTTTAAACTAAGGGTGTATATGTATTTATCCAGGGGCTTGCACAATGGGAAATTCAGCATGGAATTGGGGCAAAAGTCATCTTAAAGTGCCTTTGTTGATTGAAATCCCAAGGGCTGGCAATGGTCAGCATCGTTGCTTCTCTGGCTTTAGTTGGTCTGGTATCTGAGTGCTCAAAGGGGTTTAAATCCTGCAAAGATAACTCAAGAATATGCATCAGGTCAGTCTTTGAAAATCAAGAAAAACATGAGCCAACAGCACTAGCTCTGTAGAGTTTAACATTTCCTAACAATGGGTAACATGACCATAAAGTTCTTTGGCTGTCAGGCTTCCAACAATGCTGTCATTATGCTCCCCCCTTTTTAAAAAATCTATTTCATCTCATGAATGTACAAATGTATCTGCTTTCCATCTTTTCCATAGCTCCATCATGCAGTAAAGATGCTACTTTAGCACTTTCAGGAGAGGTCTCACAAACAGAGCAACAGATTTTTTCTTCCTTTTTCTTGATGTACTATGCTGTTGATTTGTTAATTTCAAGCCAATAGCCTGTAACTCATGCGTGGCCCAAACTCACCCAACAGGTATTTTCTCTCTAAGTCACATCACAGCATTCCTGCTCTCAGGACACTTAGTGCTTTAGTACTATGCTTTGGGGGCCATTAGAAGCAGTGAAATTACTAATTAAAACAAAAAAATGTGGCATTATATACGCTATGAAAAGGACTTTGATTAAGGTATGAGAGCTGAAACAAGAAGGCAGAGCATCACCTTGTTCAACTCAAACTCTTTGCTGCTCTGCCCATGTACTGGACTGGCTGCAAAAGTGCCCCCTGGATTGATTTCGGGGTTAAAAATACATGCTAGAGAGTAGGCAAATGTGCAAATAAGGACTCCATGAATAATGAAGAATAACTTTATATAAAATGAACATTAGTTCACACTTTCAATTGCAGTCTTCCAATCCAGAGTTCATATTTGTAAAATGGTGAGATTGATTTGTCACAGAATGTGTTACTACCAACATCCCGGATGATTATTTGCAATTTACATTTAGAAAACTCACACACTATGGGTTGTTTACTGTTATATGGGTGTTTATATTGCATGGAGTCTTGTGTCCACCCCATAGAAATACATAGTAAGGGTACATCATCTCACAAAACCCCTCATATTGCCCCTTGCTTGTCAACCCTTTGTCTCTCTCAACCCTGGCAGCAACTGATGTATTTTCTGTCCTGATATATTTGCCATTCCAGAACATCACACAAATAGAACCATATAATGTGCAACCTTTGGATTGGGATTCTTTCACTTAGTAAAATGAAGTTATGTTTCACCCATGTTGATTGGTAAATGAGTATGTGGTTCCTGTGTAGTCCAAGTAGTGTTCCTTTAGATGCCTACACCTCAGTTAATGTATTCATTCACATACTGAAGAACATGTGGGTGGTCTCCAGTTTATGATGATAATGAATAAAGATATTTTGTGTGGAGAGATTTCATTTCACTTGAGTAAAATAATTAGAAGAGGGATAGATTTTCAAAAAATTGTATGTTTAACATAAGTGACTACTAAACTGCTTTCTAAAGTGGCTGCAGCATTTTGTATCACATTAGCAATTTGTGAAAGTTTCTATAGTTTTGCCTCAAGTACTTGATATTGTCTTTTAAAAAATTATTTTATTCATTCTGATAGATATATAACAGTATCCCATTGGGGTTTTATTTATTCATGCATTCATTCATTCACTCATTCATTTATATATTTTAATCATCTCTACACCCAATGTAGGGATCAGACTTATGCCCCTGTGATCAAGAGTCCCATGCTGTACAAACAGCCAGGCAGGTGTCCATTGGGTTTTTAATTAATTTTTCTGATGAACAATGATATTAAGCATCCTTGACTATGCTTACTTGACCTTTGTATATTAACATTTGTTTTCAGATATTTATCCGTTTAACATTTGTTTTCAGATATTTATCCGTTTAAATTTTGTTTTCTTATTGTTGTATTTTGGGACTTCTTTATATACTCTCAATACATATCCTTTTCTATTACATATTCTGCATACATATATATATTTTTTCTTCAGTCAGCACTATTGGCTATTGGTATGGTGACCTAAACCTCATTTCTGAGAAATCAAAATGTTTGCCTACATGAATGCTTGCTGTATCTCTCATGTATGTTCCATTTTAATTTACCACTTAAATGGGGATGCTAGTAAGATCTCTGGGGATACTTGGCACCTAGACATTTTCCACAAACCCCAGTTACTGGGTTAATACTTATATTTCTCATGAGTGATCAAAATTTATCATCATAGCTATTCTGTGTTTGTCATTTCTGGATGATACAGGACCTAGTTAAGATATATCAGTGTCCCTGCCTCACTTTTACTTTCAAATGAGTTCCATTTCAGAACCAATTTTATTTAGGTCATTGTGGCTCAGGATAAAATAATTAGTACCCTACAGAGGGTATTGTGGGAAGAAGCCTTGTGGGAAGCAAAGGCAAATACGTATTCAGAAAAAGTTTTTCTTCCAGTGCATACAAATTGTAGCCCCCTCAATGAAGAAAGGGATGTAAACTTACCAATTTTCTGTCAGGTAGCTGGTTGTTTCCTCTAGCATATGAGCAATATCAAAAGTGCAACATGATCTTGGGTACTGGCAGGTTTGACATCCAGGTAACTTATACATAAATTTAATCATTGCCTTCATGGTCATATTTTTCATTAACTTAGTAATCAAATATTGAAGTAAATGGTTCAGGAAAAGTGAATGGCTTTCATAAAATGGATCATCTTATCCTCTTGATTATTATAAATTTCCTTTTCAGATGAATATTTGTTGAACTGTCACATGGCACACAAACTTCTGGTTCCATTATGAGAGTCTCATTCAAGTACTAATTTCTTAACTCTCTTTGTTATTGATACTCCAATATTTCTTTCTAAGCCTCTTGCTACCCGACATATCATTAATGAATGTTCATGAAACAGTATAAAATCTTACATCTGACTAGCTGTAAGCTTCTTGGAAACAATTCTACTGGAAAAAACATTCTATCCTAACTGTCATTTAGGGCCATTCCTGAATGGGACTCAGTAGATTATTCATTGCAATTTTATTATATGATGCAGAATTATCTGTCAACCAAGTTCAGTTTTTTCTTCCTCTGATAACTAGCCATTGTAAATTGACCATGAAATTCATTGCATGTAGATTGTGAACCTGTAGGGTCTTTCTTAAATTGTAACAGAACACTTTCTACTTCACAGAGGATGCTTTCTGGAAATTCATTCAAATCTGCATTGGATGAAAGTTCATGATTAATCATGATAATTCAAGTCAGGCTTTCATAATAAGACATTATGATTATTGTGGTTGCTGCTCTTGCTGTTATTGAATAAGAATTACCTCAGTGGGCTGGCCATTTATTTCTGTCCTAGACTTTCATGATGAATCTCCTATAGCAAGGTCAATTTTTGTCAATTATCATTTTTATTACCAATCTAGACATACTTGGATGTTGTATAACTTGCTTTCATCATTTGAAGACTTAAGGGAGACATTAGTGGGGATGCTCAATGGATCTTTCATTAACAGTACCTCCCAGTTTAGTCATTATATCCTCTTCCATTTTTCCTTGTTTTTTTTTTTTTTTAAGATCTTATTTATTTTAGAGAGGACGAGAGAGAGAGCACGAGCAGGGGAGGGGTAGAGGGAGAGGAAGAGAATCCTCAAGCAGACTCCCCACTGAGTGTGGAGCCCGACAGGAGGCTTGAACTCACAACCCTGAGATCATGACCAGAGCTGAAATCAAGATTCATATGCTCAACTGACTGAGCCACCCAGGTGTTCCTTTCCTCAGTTTTTTAAAAAAGAAAATGTCATTGTATTTGTTTTAACTTTTGGTGTCTTAGGGAATAGAGTTTGGAGGCCAACGAATAGCTTAAACATGCTGAATGTTTTCCAAACTATCTATACCATCAATCTATTGTTTGTAAACTTTATATTAAGGAATTTATGGTATTTCAACTTCTTTGTTATAAGTTAACTTGGAATCATCAGTTCAGTAATCACCTGAGAATCCATTGGAACTTCTATCTATTCAAGGTGGCTTAGCAAACCCAGAATTTCTTTTTTTTATTTTTATTTTATTTATTTGTTTTTTATTATTTTTATTTATTTATTTTTTATTATGTTATGTTAATAAGCATACATTACATCATTAGTTTTTGGTGTAGTGTTCCATGGTTCATTGTTTGCATATAACACCCAGTGCTCCATGCAGTACGTGCCCTCTTTAATACCCATCACCAGGCTAACCATCCCCCATGCCCCCCCCTCTAGAACCCTCAGTTCGTTTCTCAGAGTCCATGGTCTCTCATGGTTCGTCTCCCCCTCTGATTTCGCCCCTTCATTTTCCTCTTTCTGCTATGTTCTTCTTCTTCTTTTTTTTTAATATATAAGGTATTATTTCAAACCCAGAATTTCTGAGAGATGCACTCAATTCAATAAATTCAGCATAATGTAAAATTGTTTCTTCTCTCTTGGACGTGTGCCATGAGAATCCATCCAAACATAGGTTCCCATATTTATGTTGAGATAAATTATCAAAGACAGGTAAAATTTTTCAATGTAATCATGCCTTTTCTGAGTTTGTACTTGCTTACCATCTCCTGGTAAGTCTAGATTCTGACACATATTATAGGCCAGGAAATAGTCTAGGAATGGTGACTGTACAAATAAGGAAAAATTTAAAGCTAATTCCTTCATGCATGGTAACTATAGAGGTTCCAAATGATACATGGTCAGTTTCATGAAGCAGAGCAAGATAAAGATGATTCCTTCTGTTGAGAAGGGAGTCTAGGTGGTGCTTTCACATTCAGGTACTCTGAGTCTTCTGAATCTGCAGAGATGCCTCCATTCTAATGATCAGTTTCCATTTTTTCCCAATCAGTGTCCTAGCATTCACATAAGAAATGTGAAGAGGTTGTGAATTAAATCAGCTTGATAATTAAGGAACCTGTAGGATGAGGATCTAATATTGGCTATTTCATCTCTTCAGTTATGAGATAATTGAAACTTTAAAGTTACATTTTCTTTTTTTAAGCTGTCTAATGCATTTGGAAGCAGCCAGCTCCTACATAAGCCTTGTATTCATTGTTCAGTTTTATTCAGCCTTGCTTTTAGTAGGCATTTAATTCTAGATGAACTCTGCCTTGTAAATGTGTCCATGTAGACTACCAGTGTTTCATTGTCTAATGGAATCATTGCTGATTTCAGACCAAACCAGGTTAATGAATTGGTTCCAGATTCTTACTCCTTTGAGAGTCTGTTACTGGGATATGCTCTATATATCAACTGCAGTTGCAGAGAGCAGGATTTATGGTAGCTAATAAAAAAAAATCTATTTAGTATTAAGTAATTGTTGGTTTAAGGAATTATCAAGAGAGCTGAAGGCAGATTTTTTTAAAAGATTTTATTTATTTATTTGTATGAGAGAGAAAGAGAGAGTGCTCAAGCAGGGGAAATGGCAGGGAGAGGGGGAAGCAGGTTCCCCACTGAGCAAGGAGCATGATGCGGGACTCGATCCCAGGACACTGGGATAATGATCTGAGCCAAAAGCAGATGTTTAACTGACTGAGCCACCCAGGCATCCCTGAAGGCAGATTTTAGGATGAGCTTCCTGGAATGATCTCAAAGCTGCTTCACAAAATTAAATCCCATAGAACTCCTCCTCAGGAATCTAGTGCTATTGCTACAAAATTTAGGGTCATTTGAATCTGCTATGATTTACACAAGCAATAAAGATGCTTAACTATAACAGTGTTTAAAGTTTGTATCTTTTAATTGAATGTATCTGATTGGCAGAACTGAAATTACGTTTAGAATCCTAGCTTCAAGGACAACTGAAAATGTAGCCTTTGAAGCCCTTGCATGTAGATAGACATATTTGATGGAACTTGGAAAATGCAAAATGTGTAAGTTCATAATAAAACACCAGTAATGATATGCAAAAGAAGTCTAAATTACTCATATCAATAAATCAAATGAACATTATTGTCATCCCCAATTTACAGATGAGGGAGTACCACATAATGTACTCTACAAGGACAGTTGTCTTATAGACACTGTTGTGATGCATAAAGCCAAATTATTTTTGAGTAAATTGCATGTGGCTGGCTGTATGACATTTAATCAAAAATGACATTATTTAAGATAATAGTAATAGTTTTAATTTATTAAGCCCTGGAAGGTACCAGGCATATTTGTTAGCCTTGTCTAAATAATATTTACAAATGCCCTCTGAGGAAATTCCTATTATTCTCCTTAATTTTTATGTCAGGAAGTGACTCATTGAGAGTTTAGCTAATTTTTCCAAGGTTGCACAAATGGGGATTTAGTAGAGTGAACGATGGAGTATATGAGCTGCTACTGAGACCTGAAGGGATCCGTGTCAAGAAAGCCGTTAATATGTGTTAAGTAAATAATACTGTTGAGCACCATTTTGATTTTTTACTATTGTCTATATGAAAACATCTCAAGTTAAGAAAACATTAAAAGTGTGATACCCATGGGAGTCTTATCATAGGGTTCCATCTGGTACCTTACTGATTAAAAGATAGAATTTTGCCGTATATGTGTCCACAGTGGAGATCCTGGGTGGTAGACGTAAAAAGAAAAGAGAGTTTCTGTCTGTTGAGTAAGGAGTTTGAGAGGTGCTTCTATCCTTGAAGGTGTATAGCGATTTCTGTCCATGGTTCTGAAAAACACGGCGTCCTAGAAAACCCAGTCTTAGAAAATTATTCAAACAAGATATCAGAGCAGAGCAATGATAATTACAAGGCAGGAGATATTAATAGTTTAGATAGGAAAAGACTTTTTGAGACCTCCATCCTTTTGTTGATTAATTTAACAAATATTTTTGTAAATGACTGCACTATAATAAGCCCTTTGGTAGACAATAATGAACAAAGTATTCCCTTTGCTAGCAAAATGCTCATAATCTGTTAATATAGTCAAGAAAGACGACATTCCAGTATATTGTGATAACTTCTAATCACATTGATAAGCATACTGTACCATGAGGCTCATGTGATCCTATATGACTGTATATTATAACAATACACATCCAATTACATAGAGGGAGCAGAAAAGGGCAATGTGAGTTTGAGGACTTTAGCATTGGAGATCTACTATCAGAGATAGAGGTAGGGCCTGGTGAACACCAAAGAGCTCTGTTTAAGAATACAAAGGCTTACTGTGACTCAAATCAGAAATGACTAAGTATTATCTATCAGTGAGAGAATCAATTGTCAATCCCATATTCTATGGTTATGGCTGCAGTTATTGTTGCTGTGGATAACTCAGTGCTCAATCCAGAAATGACAGAGACTCTTGCCAATGAGAGATGATATTATCATACAGCTATATGTTATATCTGAGATAACCAGTGGAAGAGTTTGGGATTCTGAGTTTCTTTAGCGAAAGTAATTTTCTGCATTTAAGTTTAGGGATTTAAATTTAATTCCAAAGGAATAGTTGTCTTCTGAATTTTTAATTTTCTGAGATTTGTTATTTTGGAGAGAAATCCCCATAAACCAAGGCTGGCATTTTAGATGGGCTTATTTAGTACTCTTGTGAAAAAAGTACTTTTTTGAAAGAAATAACATCCTATTCTGAAATGCTAAGATTTCCTTATATATGCTTATATTGCAACATTTTTCACCTCCCCCAGTAATTGGTACAGTGGCTTCTTTGGGGGGCATAGCTTTGATCTGAATCACTGTTCCAATGTATATTGGCCATATATACATTATTTGTTTCCTATGAATATCTGTCTCATTCTTTAAAAGGAGGAGAAAAGCATACCCACTTAAAGGGATTGTTAATATCTTAGGGGCATAGGTAAAATGTTTAACACATGCACAAAACACACACACACACACACACACACACACAAAACAACACCAAAAAAATGTTTAACACAGGTATAATTTAAATCATATAATATTGCTTTTTTATCTGGTTATTGAGGCATTGCTCTTTTATCTGGTTATTGAGCATGAGGCATCATGAGCAGCAAAGTCTCCGAGTGACACCCTGTCCTGGTGGTGTGGGAAGTCCTGATCAGGAACCAGTGCCAGTGTCAGAAGGTTTTGGAGATGGTGGAGCTGCAGATCAGCTTGAAGAACTATGACCCTCAGAAGGACAAATGCTTCTCAGGCACCATTAGGCTTAAGTCCACTCCCTGCCCCAAGTTTTGGGGGACCAGCAGCACTGTGATGAGGCCAAGATTGTGGATATTCCCCACATGGACACTGACACACTGAAGAAACTCAACAAGAATAAAAAATTAGTCAAGAAGCTGGCCAAGAAGTGTGGTGCCTTTTTGGCTTCAGAATATCTGATCAAGCAGATCCCACAAGTTTTGGGTCCAGGCCTGAATAAGGCTGGCAAGTTCCTTTCCATGCTGACCCACAATGAGGACATGGGGGCCAAAGTGGATGAAGTGAAGTCCACGATCCAATTGCAAGTGAAGAAGGTGCTATGTCTGGCAGTGGCCATTGGCCACATGAAGGTGGCAGATGATGAGCTTATGTACAGCATCCTCTTAGCTGTCAATTTCCAGGTGTTGTTGTTCAAGGAGAATTGGCAGGAGGTCTGGGCTTTATACATCAAAAGCCTTGTGGGCAAGCTCCAGCACCTGTATTAGGGCACACCTTGATAAACCCTAGGGCTACCATTAAAAATATATATAATATTACATGAGGAACATGAGTATTGGTTTTATAGCATAATTTTTTCTGTGCATGATAAATTGAATCAATAAAATTAGCTTTTCATGGAAAGCATAAAAGGGAAGTAATGGCTACTTGTTGTTTTCTGTTTCTATCCACAGGATTCACCATTCACTTCTCTCACTTTTACAACTGTGTTATTTGCAATCATTATTCTCTTTGCCCAGAATATCCATTTAATTATATTTCATCTTTTTACGTGGAATTCTTACTGCAGTACTGCAAATGTTGTGAGCAATCCCAGATTTTATATTCATATGGCCCTGGGTGTCTGTTTTTATAAAAGATTAATTCCATATCTAAATGTCTACTTTTTTAATCTGTTGCTCGAAATCTTATAAGGTGGAGATGATCTATTCTATCAATCCAAATGGCTAGCACATGCCTGCAATGTAGATGCTTTGAAATTTTTTTTAGAAATAACATCTGAATGATTTTCACTATGAAAATTAGGAAGAAATTATATTTGTGAGTTTCCTATCTGCTTCTAGTTATCCACATATAGGTATTAAGTATTGTTATTGGCTTTTCTTTTAGTTTGCCTTGTTAGTGCGTGGATTTAATTTGACAAATATATCTCAGTGTTTCCTAATGTAAAGTGATAAATGCCTTAGAAATCTAGACTGTGGTCACTGATATAAATTCTTTCAAATAGATCTGACAGAGTAATAGATATGGAGTGGGAACAGGTTAAACTGAGCGTAAGATGAATGCATGATTCACAATGCAGTTTGAGGGTAAAGGGAGTCTTGCTGGAGAGTCTTGGAGAATATCATAATCCTATTCCCAAAAACCCTTTTTACTGAGGAAATAATGTAACTTTTTAAAAACATATATGATAATGACCAAGAAATAAAATAAAAGTGAAAACTAAGATGACAGCCAAAGCAGACAAGGTTTGTCTTATTCATGTGACTTTAGGGTTTAAAAGAACCAATTTCAGCAATTATTGTGAAACTGACCATAATTGTGCTAAGAGAAAAGGCAGGAAAACTGACATTTTCTTTGACAATGATAACATTATACCTGGCCTATAGGCTACTCATGCTTAAGTCACTGCATTTATCAAATTAAATTTTAATTACATTTTTTTCTTCCCACTAGAATCTGAGATTATTTAGAGCAAGGATCCTCCTTTTTCATCAGTATAACCCCAAAGCCTGCCACAAGTAAGAAAAGCCTAAATGAGTTCATTACACATTAGAAAGTCCTTTAATGTAACAGTTCTAATATTGAACATGAGCTTTTATTCATAAATTATTACAAATGAAAGTCAGTGTGAAGATGAAAGTAACCGAACTAGTCTGGGTTTTGAGATTAAAGGGAAGTGATTAAAATCCCAGTTCTGAAGGCTGCAATCTCTGTACATTGAACTTTTAACCTCAGTTTCATTGTGTTCATTCACCTATAAATTAGAAGTAATAATGTTCACTTTCTAAGGGGTTTTGTAAAATAAATACTGCATGTGATTTGCTTAATACAAAGTAGAGTGTATGGAATATTATCAATAGACGTTATTTCTCTTCCTTATTTCCTAAAAACCTAAAGTGAGGTCCAGATGCCACAAATTTAAAGCTCGGTTCTCCAGAAAGGTGAACTTCCACTGGTTTATCATAGTTTTATCCATTTTATACATTTGATATATTTTACATTGTCTGTTCCCTATTTTTTAATTTTTGGAGGTATTTTATCTACCTAAAGAGAAATACCTCTGACTAAGAGAGATTAATAATTAATAGCACCCCATAAATTTGTTGGTAGGATTAGGTGAGTCAATACAAAGAAAACAGTAGATCTAGAATGTAGGAATTGCTGAAAAATTTTATGTTATCTTGACCCCCTTCTACCTTCCTTTTCTTCCTCCTCATTAGCATCATAATTATTATGAATAGTATAAATATTTTTAAAATATCTGAGTTTCTAATCTTTTAATATATTAAGTAGATATTTATATTTTATTCCCAGTCCTCTGGTGATTGTGATTATTTAATTTCATGGAAATGACAAATAGAATCAAAATTTTCTAATAACATTCATTTCTATTACTGGGTAAGAATGAAAAGTTCAGAAATCCGCACCTATCCTGACGCTCTTTCCATCAAACTAAATGCCCAGTGTCTCTTCAAAGGAAAACCACTACCATTCAAAATCATAATCACTGACCCAATTGTATTACTTCATCCACATACATTTGAATAAAACACTTGCATTTACAGAAAATTCTGAAACAATATTCAGTTGATCAAATTTATTGAGTTCAATGATTGGGAAACTTTAATATGGGAATGGAAAAAAAGGAGAAAATACATAACTCCAGTAAAAGAAAGGGAGGTTTAAGAAAGTGTGAATAATAGTATTTACAAGAACTTCATTCTTTGAATGCTACTCATATTTTCATTTACTGGAGAAAAATATAACCTTTTGGATAGTATCCTTAAAGGCTTGCTTTACTTGCTGGTTCCTCAGGGTATATATAAATGGATTCATCATAGGAGCAACAGAAGTATTTAAAATAGCCACTCCTTTGGTCAGTGATGCCTTTTCTTTTGCAGAGGGGTTGACATACATGAATATGCAGCTTCCATAAGAGATGGAAATGACAATCATGTGCGAGGAACATGTAGAAAATGCTTTTTTTCTCTGACTGGCAGGGGGCAGTTTCAGAATTGTTCTAATGATGAACATGTAGGACAGAATTATTAATGCCAAAGTGAAAAGCAGAATCACTATTGCAGAGTAAAAACCAATCACTTCCAGGAGCCACGTGTCTGAGCACGATAATTGCAAGAGGGGAAAATAGTCACAAGTAAAATGATCAATGACATTGGAGCCACAGTAATCTAACTGGAGAAAAAGAATAACTGGTGGGAAGATATTTAAGAATCCTGCCAGCCAAGCACAAAAGACAAGTAAAATGCAGACTCTTCTGTTCATGATGGTTGTATAATGCAAGGGTTTACAGATGGCCACGTAGCGGTCATAAGACATGGCAGTTAGAAGATAAAACTCAGTTATTCCCATGAAGATGAAGAAAAACAACTGAGCTGTACAATTACTGTATGAAATCGTTTTGTCTCTGGTGATAATTGTGACCAGAAATCTAGGAATACAGACAGTTGTAAAGGATATTTCTAATACAGAGAAGTTCCTGAGGAAGAAATACATAGGGGTCTGTAGACGGGAGTCAACCAAGGTGAGAGTGATGATGGTCAAATTACCAGTGACACTTAATATATATGTGATAATTAAAAAGAGAAAAATCAGAATCTGAAGCTCTGGGTCATCTGATAGCCCCAGAAGAATGAATTCTGTGGGTACTGTGTGGTTTTTCATTGCTGATCCTTTCTTCCCCCCTTTAGAATGGAAAATGTATCTTCCCCTATAGGACATAAAAAAGTTAAAACCGGATTGAGGTTAGGATATAGAATCTTAAAAATATCCATGATGATGAATAGTCTATGAAATCCAAAAACAAATGTTTTCTTTCAGCAACTCTGTCCAATTTCTACTGGGCCTCACACTCAAGTAATACATATTATTTGAAGTTAAATCGTGATTTCTTTTTGTTGAAAATACACTGTCATGGGCCATGGATAAAAAAAAATCTTGCTCTGACTTTAAGCAGAAGCTATTTATTCTAATTTTTTTTAAATAATTAAGATTCTAATTATTCTTTAAAATATTTAGCTCCTTTTGTAAAAAACATGAAAATATTCTAATTGATATTTTTCTTTTCCTCAGTATTATAAAAAGTAGTCCGAATTATGGATAATCTAAATAGAGCATTTGAAATCTCACAGGGGTTATTTAGGCCTACCTCCACATTTTATATTTTGAGGCCCACATAGTCTAAGAAACTTTCACAAGATTAAACAATTAGCACAGTAATCATCTTGGTGTAGAACGTGCATGTTTATCCATGAGAATGTTTTGTTGGCATTCTCTCATAAATTAGTTTCTCAAGGTTTGGTTGATGCTCTCACCCTCTTATCATATATATATTTTTTGCTTTACTAATAAAAAGGCAGAAGGACAAGAAGGTAACCTTCTATTACTAAATTAAATAATTGTCTAGAAATAGTTTAATTCATACAATGCATAATCCTTTTCTTTTCTTTTCCTTTTTTTTACAATACAGTTATGGAAAATGAAAAAGTAGATGGTCAAAATAGTATTAACTGGGAAGCAGATATTCTTTCCAATAGGGAATTTTCAGAGTAATTCTGTCTTATAACAGAACACAATTTCAAATTAGAAAAAAATGAACAATCCAAGATTGATTTCTGTGTTCCTGCTTTAGGATTTCATTAATAGTCTCTTGGTAGTCAGCAATTGTTTAATTTTTAGTATTGAAAGAGTTGTAAATCCTTAAACATATATACAAACACGATTTCTTAAAACATTTGAGTAAAATGAAGATATGTATATTGAAGAATAAAAAATTTACTTACTTCCTGAGTCTTCTTGATGATTTAGTCTCAAATTTTATCATCTGATTTGCTTAAACATATACACAATTTCAGAGCTGGTAAATCGAGTTAGCAAAATATTTGGTTTCTATTGTTCTTTCAAAACAAGTGTGTTGATTTAACTTTTTGATGGTTCTTAGGAAGTATAATTCTCTTTGACTCTCAATGCCCTTCATTCCTGATACTATAAAATGCTGACAACATTTTATTATAATACAACTCATTCTTGCTTTTCATCTCTCACTCAAACTCCATGTACAAATTCAGCTACATCTGGGTTGACTAGTACTCTTCCATTTAATGGATTTTAATCAACACTTATTGATTAAATCATTTTTCTTTCCATTCATGCAATCATTTAAAATCAGTATTTTGTAATTCTTTGATAATACATCTATAAAATGTAAGTAGCATTTTCCTTAGGTTCAGGGGCTGCTATATTTTCCTACAAATGCTGCTTTGAAAAATAGAAAATATGGAATGTTCTTCTCTATCTACGCCATAGAAATGGCACTGGACTTATTTTATCCGTGTCTTTTTGTGGCCCAGGGGAATTCATTAAGTAAATAGAGTGCCAAGGAGAAGAATCATTTAAAATACAGGTGAATCATTTTTATAAATATTGATTAAAGTTATATGTAAAGCAAAATGATTGAGGTAAATAGGCAAATATAGAAACAACATGATACTGAGTGTGTGAAAGCTTGATTTAGAATTTAACTCTTCTCCTTAATACCCATTACCCAAAATATCACCACGACCCAAGCAAAATGCACCTACGAAAAAATCCAAAGTGGTTGAAAGCTACCACATATATACCATCAAAGCCAAGACAATCCAAAACATAGAAAAGAGAGATAAAAGAGAAAAAAAAAAGAATTTCACTCTTCTATGATTGTACAAGGAATTCACATTTTTCTCCCAGAAACTGGACTTGCCTTCAGAAGATTTAGTATGCTTATATCTTTTGAATTTTGGCAATTTAGAAAGAATTCTTTACCAGAATGAAATGGTGGAAAATACTGCTATGGATTTCTAGTATGACTTGATTGCTTCTGAAATGGACAATCTATTAAAGACTGATGAGAAGGTGATGAGAAGGTTTATACCTACATTGGCCCTTTGAATTTAGGGAAACCCTTCTCATAGCCCCTCCCTAATGTGGCTTTTATTGCCTTTTGACTATTTTCTTCACTATGTTATTTACTTGCATTAAACAGTTGTTTATATTTGTGCGTATGACATCTTCTCATATTGAGAATATTTATGAATCAATAAAATAAATATCTGGAAACCTGGCGTTGAATATTTTGAACTTGTTTATTTCCACATTTCCTTCAATGAAAGATGTCATTTTTATTACTAGAAGAATAGTATGGTATAGATATATATATGAGAATACCATATGTACACATATATGTAATATAATTTTATATTTAACAATTTATCTTTATTTTCTTCACAGTTATAAATGTGGACATAAAACATGCATGCATTTAATGCCAGCAGTGCAGATTATTATTTTTTTTAGTGCAGATTGTTTATAATTGAAAGATGAGAGTATTTGAAAGTCGGACAAAAGAAGTGGGAAAGGATGAATGAACCACTAACTCACAAAGAGGACAATACATAAACACTGAGATGTATTGCATTTAAAACTGATACACATTGAAATAGGCATTGAAAATATTTATTCAAGATATTTCAGTAGAGATAGTGAAACTCATTTTCTACTTATGAAAATTCTATTCCTTTGCCTTTAGTTTTGTATCCAAATAGTGAGTCTTTTCATATTTTATTCAGAGCTTTTATTGATTATCAGGCACTGACCATAAAATTATCTCATTTTTTCAAACAAGCAGACAATACAAAACCCTCTGAGGTCAGTGCTATTACTATTCAGGTAAAGAAAGAGTCTGAGGCAGAAAGAAGTTAAAGTGTCTGGTGTCCACCACTTATGTATTTCTGAGCAACGCAATCTTTAGTGACTTACTTACAGGAAAAGGAAATGAATTTCTATCTCACAAAGCACTGCACTTCATGAAATATTCTATTAGACATGTTTCTTCTCCATATCTTTTCTCAAATTCCTAGATGCTGGATTATCTCTCTCTTTCCTCCCTGAGCACTCTCTCTCACTCTCTAACTTTCTACCTTTACTGTTTTATTCCTAGTTCCAAATAGCTCTCTAGCTTTTCTTTAGGCCTCCTAATAATTTACTTTGAATGAACACTGATTACACCTGTTACCTTCCTATCCACAAGCTAGTCGGACATCTGCTTTTTAATAATGTGTCAATTACCTCCGTGTATTCTGAGGTTGATGAGTGACTATGTTTTAGGTCAATGGAACATCGTTCAAGCTACCAGGTTTCCCTCTCCTCAGAGAGTGGAGGATGGATTTTAATTACAAATAATGGTTTGCTGTAACTTGTTCAAAATCAAAAAATAAAAGTTGTTAAATCAAATGGTTATGGGATCCAAATATTTTAAGACTTTCTCTAAGACCTGAACTGACATCATATTACCGAATAATTCCAGTATGTATTACTAATTATTTCACTGATATATTATCATCCTTTATAAGTAAGCCCCTCCACAAGATGTCTGGTTTGCCTCCCATTTTAACTGACTACCATCATTCAATTGAGCCTTTTTTCTCTAAGTTGAATTTTTAATCTCAGACGTGTATTGACTGACAGATGATGTTGGACCTCATATATTACTAGGTGTAAGCCAAATAGTTATAAGAATTTTTTTTGTGTGAAAAAAAAATAAGGGTTTGCATCATGGGAATTCCTACCACTAGAAAGCTCCATATGCAAACCATAGCAAGAAGTGTTCTCATTAACTTCATGAAAAACCAATACACGTCAAATAAATTGATTTTTACATAGTTGTCAAAAGGCCTAATGTAAAATAAAAGAGGAAAATGAACACTAAATGCCTTAGAAAATATTCAATTAATTATTTCTTTGTCATACAAAATGTCTAGTTATGATAAAATGCACATTTTATTTGAACACTGTTTTAAAAGCTAACTCAGTGTTATGTACCTTATTTTATGTGTTTAAGTTGGGTAAAATATTTAGTCAGTGCTCTGATTGGTAGGACACTGGAACCCTTCTAAATTATTCAAACATATTTACTTATTCAAAAAATATTTATCGAATACCCATTACATGGCAGATGCAGGTTCTAAATGAGGAGGATAGTGACTTCTGGTCAATGTCTAACAACTGCCTCTCAGGGGGTGGAAGTGAGGGCTGCTCTGTAGAGATGATCGTGTTCTAAGATGTGAAGTCCCCCAAATGGCCGGTTACTGATGTGGGATTTCTGAATGCAGAATTGAGAAGACACAAGCACTGCGGGCTCTTGGGAAGTGTATAGGCAGGCCCTGCACCGTGTTGCTGGGACCACAGCATTTGTCTGCAGAGGAGACAGAGATCCCTGCTCTCCTGGGGTGAAGGATGTGAGAGAATACAGACAATGAGCTATAAGCATGATTGATTTGTAAATTATAAGGTCTTTTATAAATTAATAACTATTTTTTGAAGGAAGAGAAAACTAAAAGCCTTGGAAGTCTGGGGCTACTATAATTTTAGGTAGTGTCATTGGGGGAGGCCTTATTGGGGTGACATGTGGATATCTGGGAGAGGAGTGTGTCTGGTTTAAGAACCATCTAGTGTAAATGCACTAAGGCTTTAGCAGGAAAATCATGTTATTTGCAAAGAAAGACTTACTTGTTTCTTCCTTTCCAATACTCCTAAATGTATTTGTGTTTGTTCTGCTAGTGCCCTGGATAGAACCTCCAGTATAGTACTGAATAAACACAATGATAGCGAGCTTGTAACTGATTTTTGTTAAAATGATTTTTCAATGAACCAAGTATATTATGAAACAAATAAGGTTTTGCATCATTTGCATTGAAACGAATTGTATGTGTAAGCTATTATATCAAAATTGCCGGAAAAAGTAAGAGAGTGTTATAACGCTTTGTCATGACTATATTTATGGTCTTTGTATAGTAAATTAAAAATGTTAAACATGACTTAATATTTTCTGAATTTCTAGAAAGTGTTTTTTCTGATGAAATCATAAAACAGTTTCTCTCTTATGCTTTTGTTCTGTCTTTTTCTGTCTCTTAATTTTATAAGAATCATTGTGGAAAAATTGGAATTTAAAAATATTTAAAAGAAGGAAATGAGGTCAGAAGATGGCGGAGGAGTAGGAGACCTAGATTTTGTCTGGTCTCAGGAATTCAGCTGAATAGGGATCAAACCATTCTGAACACCTATGAACTCAACAGGAGATCGAACAGGAGAGTAGCAACAACTCTCTGAACAGAGAAGCGACCACTTACTGGAAGGTAGGACGTGCGGAGAAGTGAATCCGAGGCGATATTCGGGAGGATAAACGGCGGGGGAGGGGCCTCCGCCGGCCGCTTCTGGCAAGTGCTAGAGCCGCGGAGCACAAAATCGGACCTTTTAAAAGTTGGCTCGGCGGAGGGACGTCGCTGCAGTGGCTAAGCGGGGGGTGGAATCCTCCCGGGACAGTGTGGTCTCAGGACCCTTGGGGTCACAGAGAGACCGGGGGTGCCTGAGTGCGGCAGAGCTCCCAGGTGTCGGGGCGGGGAAGCCGGCTGCAGATACGGAGCAGAGTCGCGGGCTCTCAGCTCGGGGTTGCCATAAACTGTGATCTGCGGCCCAGTCGGGGCACGGCTCCCCCAGCAAGGACCCAACAAGCAGCAGATCCGGGGAGACTCCCCTTCCTTCCCGGGGAGGAGCGGTGCGGGAGCGCGCTGCAGGGATCTGCTGGGTTTGGAGACTCCGAGCGGGCTCGGGTGCCAGAGATAGCAACGCTCGATCGCGGGCCGGGTGAGCATGGAGAGCGGCCGGAGACCGGGGACACGGGAGTGACTGCTTTTCTCTGGGGGCGCACTGAGGAGTGGGGCCCCGAGTTCTCGGCTCCTCCGGGCGGAGACTGGGAGGCCGCCATTTTCGCCCTGGTCCTCCAGAGCTGTGCCGAGAGCTTGCAGGGAACAAAAGCTCCTGAGAGCAAACTGGAGCAGCTTCCTTAGCCCGGACCGACAAGGGCGGGGCAATTCCGCCTCCGGCAAAGACATTTGGAAACCACAGCAACAGGCCCCTCCCCCAGAAGATCAACACAAACAGCCAGCAAGCCAAGACCAAGTTGATCGATCAAGGGAATAGGAGAACTCCAGCGCTAGGGGAATACTGCACATAGATTCATGGCTTCTTTTTTTTCTTTTTTTTTTTACCATGATTCATTATTTCATCAAAGTTAATTTTTGTTGACTTTTTTTTATTTTTCTTTTTCCCTTTTTCAACCAACATCTTATAAATCCCTTTTTTTTAAAAAAAAAAAACATTTTTTTTTTTCATTTTTAGAGTCATATTTTATCCCTTCATAGTAGTTATCCTTGTTTTTGGCATATATATATATAAGTTGTTCTCTCTTTAAAATTTTGAGGTACAGTTTCTTCTAACAGATCAAAATATACCCTAAATCACTAGTGTATGGCTTTGTTCTAGTCTCCTGCCTGATCACATTCTCTCCCTTTTTCCTTTTTTTTTTTTTCCTTAAATCTTCTTTCTTTTTTCAAACAACTTATCTTACCAAGTCCTTTTATAAAATCTTTTATAATTTTCATCTTTACAGTCATCTTCCATCCCTTCATTGTATCAACCCTTATTTTGTACATATATGTCTTTCTTCCTTTAAAATTTTAGGAGGCACTTTTTTCTAACAGACCAAAATACGCCCAAAATCTAGTGTGTGGCACTGATCTATGCACTAGCCTGATCATATTTGATCATATTCTGCCTTTTTTGAATTGTTTTTTTTGTTTTTATCTTTTTTTCTTTTTTTTTTTCTTTTTCTCTTTCTTTTTTCTTTCTTTCCCTTTCTTTTCCCCTGGTTTCAGGTCTTTTCTGATTTGTATACAGTATATTTGCTGGGGACGTAGTAAACCTGTTAGCCTTTTGTTCTCTCATTCATCTATTCTCCTCTGGACAAAATGACAAGACGAAAGAAATCACCTCAGCAAAAAGAACAAGAGGTAGTACCGTCAGCCAGGGACCTACTCAATACGGACATTAGTACGATGTCGGACCTAGAGTTCAGAATCATGACTTTAAAGATACTAGCTGGGCTTGAAAAAAGCGTGGAAGTTATTAGAGAAACCCTTTCTGGAGAAATAAAAGAACTAAAATCTAACCAAATCGAAATCAAAAAGGCTATTGATGAGGTGCAATCAAAAATGGGGGCACTAAATGCTAGGATAAATGAGGCAGAAGAGAGAATCAGCGATATAGAAGACCAAATGATAGAAAATAAAGAGGCTGAGAAAAAGAGAGAGAAACAACTACAGGATCACGAGGGCAGAATTCGAGAGATAAGTGATACGATAAGACGAAACAACATTAGAATAATTGGGATCCCAGAAGAAGAAGAGAGAGAGAGAGGGGCAGAAGGTATATTGGAGCAAATTATAGCAGAGAACTTCCCTAATGTGAGGAAGGAAACAGGCATTAAAATCCAGGAGGCACAGAGAACCCCTCTCAAAATCAATAAAAATAGGTCAACACCCCGACATCTAATAGTAAAACTTACGAGTCTCAGAGACAAAGAGAAAATCCTGAAAGCAGCTCGGGAGAAGAGATATGTAACCTACAATGGTAGAAACATTAGATTGGCAACAGACCTATCCACAGAGACCTGGCAGGCCAGAAAGGACTGGCAAGATATCTTCAGAGCACTAAACGAGAAAAATATGCAGCCAAGAATACTATCCAGCTAGGCTATCATTGAAAATAGAAGGAGAGATCAAAAGCTTCCAGAACAAACAAAAACTAAAAGAATTTGCAAACACGAAACCAGCCCTCCAAGAAATATTGAGAGGGGTCCTCTAAGCAAAGAGAGAACCTAAAAGCAGCAAAGAGCAGAAACGAACACAGACAACAGACAGTTAACAGTCCACCTTACAGGTAATACAATGGCACTAAATTCATACCTTTCAATAGTTACCCTGAATGTAAATGGGCTAAATGCCCCAATCAAAAGACACAGGCTATCAGATTGGATTAAAAACAAGACCCATCCATATGCTGTCTGCAAGAGACTCATTTTACACCCCAAAGACACCCCCCAGATTGAAAGTGAGGGGGTGGAAAACCATTTACCATGCTAATGGACACCAAAAGAAAGCTGGGGTGGCAATCCTTATATCAGACAAACTAGATTTTAAAACAAAGACTGTAATAAGAGATGAGGAAGGACACTATATCCTACTTAAAGGGTCTATCCAACAAGAAGATCTAACAATTGTAAATATCTATGCCCCGAACATGGGAGCAGCCAATTATATAAGCCAATTAATAACAAAGCAAAGAAACACATTGACAACAATACAATAATAGTGGGGGGATTTTAACACCCCCCTGACTGAAATGGACAGATCATCTAAGCAAAAGATCAACAAGGAAATAAAGATATTAAATGACACACTGGACCAAATGGACTTCACAGACATATTCAGAACATTCCATCCCAAAGCAACGGAATACACATTCTTCTCTAGTGCCCATGGAACATTCTCCAGAATTGATCACATCCTAGGTCACAAATCAGGTCTCAATCGGTACCAAAAGATTGGGATCATTCCCTGCATATTTTCAGACCACAATGCTTTGAAACTAGAACTCAACCACAAGAGGAAAGTCGGAAAGAACTCAAATACATGGAGGCTAAAGAGCATCCTACTAAAGAAGGAATGGGTCAACCAAGAAATTAAAGAAGAATTAAAAAAATTCATGGAAACCAATGAAAATGAAAACACAACTGTTCAAAATCTTTGGGATACAGCAAAGGCAGTCCTGAGAGGAAAGTATATAGCAATACAAGCCTTTCTCAAGAAACAAGAAAGGTCTCAAATACACAACCTAACCCTACATCTAAAGGAGCTGGAGAAAGAACAGCAAAGAAAGCCTAAACCCAGCAGGAGAAGAGAAATCATAAAGATCAGAGCAGAAATCAATGAACTAGAAACCAAAAGAACAGTAGAACAGATCAACGAAACTAGAGCTGGTTCTTTGAAAGAATTAACAAGATTGATAAACCCCTGGCCAGACTGATCAAAAAGAAAAGAGAAATGACCCAAATCAACAAAATCATGAATGAAAGAGGAGAGATCACAAGCAACACCAAAGAAATACAAACAATTATAAGAACATATTATGAGCAACTCTATGCCAGCAAATTAGATAACCTGGAAGAAATGGGTGCATTCCTAGAGATGTATCAACTACCAAAATTGAACCAGGAAGAAATAGAAAACCTGAACAGGACCTATAACCCACTACGGAAATTGAAACAGTCATCAAAAATCTCCCAAGAAACCAAAAGCCCAGGGCCAGATGGCTTCCCAGGGGAATTCTATCAGACATTTCAAGAAGAATTAATACCTATTCTCCTGAAACTGTTCCAAAAAATAGAAATGGAAGGGAAACTTCCAAACTCATTTTATGAGGCCAGCATTACCTTGATCCCAAAACCAGACAAAGACCCCATCAAAAAAGAGAATTACAGACCAATATCCTTGATGAACATGGATGCAAAAATTCTCACCAAAATACTAGCCAATAGGATCCAACAGTACATTAAAAGGATTATTCACCACGACCAAGTGGGATTTATTCCTGGGCTGCAAGGCTGGTTCAACATCCGCAAATCAATCACGTGATACAATACATTAACAAAAGAAAGAACAAGAATCATATGATCCTCTCAATAGATGCAGAAAAGCCATTTGACAAAGTACAACATCCTTTCTTGATCAAAACTCTTCAGAGTATAGGGATAGAGGGTACATACCTCAATATCATAAAAGCCATCTACGAAAAACCTACAGCGAATATCATTCTCAATGGGGAAAGGCTGAGAGCTTTTCCCCTAAGGTCAGGAACGCGGCAGGGATGTCCACTCTCACCACTGCTATTCAACATAGTATTAGAAGTCCTAGCCACAGCAATCAGACAACAAAAAGAATCAAAGGCATCCAAATCGGCAAAGAGGAAGTCAAACTCTCACTCTTTGCAGATGATATGATACTGTATGTGGAAAAACCCAAAAGACTCCACCCCAAAACTGCTAGAACTCATACAGGAATTCAGTAAAGTAGCAGGATATAAAATCAATGCACAGAAATCAGTGGCATTCCTATACACCAACAACAAGACAGAAGAGAGACAAATCAAGGAGTCTATCCCATTTACAATTGCACCCAAAACCATTAGATACCTAGGAATAAATCTAACCAAAGAGGCAAAGGATCTGTACTCAGAAAACTATAAAATACTCAGGAAAGAAATTGAAGAAGACACAAAGAAATGGAAAAACGTTCCATGCTCATGGATTGGGAGAATCAACATTGTGAAGATGTCAATGCTACCTAGAGCAATCTACACATTCAATGCAATCCCCATCAAAATACCATCCACTTTTTTCAAAGAAATGGAACAAATAATCCTAAAATTTGTATGGAACCAGAAGAGACCCAGAATAGCCAGAGGAATACTGAAAAAGAAAAGCAAAGCTGGCGGCATCACAATTCCGGACTTCCAGCTCTATTACAAAGCTGTCATCATCAAGACAGTATGGTACTGGCACAAAAAACAGACACATAGATCAATGGAACAGAATTGAGAGCCCAGAAATGGACCCTCAACTCTATGGTCAACTTATTTTTGACAAAGCAGGAAAGAATGTCCAATGGCAAAAAAGACAGTCTCTTCAACAAATGGTGTTGGGAAAATTGGACAGCCACATGCAGAAGAATGAAACTGGACCATTTCCTTACACCACACACAAAAATAGACTCCAAATGGTTGAAAGACTAAACGTGAGACAGGAGTCCATCCAAATCCTAAAGGAGAACACAGGTAGCAACCTTTTCGACCTTAGCCGCAGCAACTTCTTCCTAGAAACATCGCCAAAGGCACGGGAAGCCAGGTCAAAAATGAACTATTGGGATTTCATCAAGATAAAAAGCTTCTGCACAGCAAAAGAAACAGTCCACAAAACCAAAAGACAACCGACAGAATGGGAGAAAATATTTGCAAATGACGTATCAGATAAAGGGCTAGTATCCAAAATCTATAAAGAACTTATCAAACTCAACACTCAAAGAACAAATAATCCAATCAAGAAATGGCAGAAGACATGAACAGACATTTCTCCAAAGAAGACATCCAAATGGCCAACAGGCACATGAAAAAGTGCTCAACATCGCTTGGCATCAGGGAAATCCAAATCAAAACCTCAATGAGATACCACCTCACACCCGTCAGAATGGCTAAAATTAACAAGTCAGGGGAACGACAGATGTTGGCGGGGATGTGGAGAAAGGGGAACCCTCCTACACTGTTGGTGGGAATGCAAGCTGGTGCAACCCCTCTGGAAAACAGTATGGAGGTTCCTCAAACAGTTGAAATTAGAGCTACCGTTCGATCCAGCAATTGCACTACTGGGTATTTACCACAAAGATAGAAATGTAGGGACCCGAAGGGGTACATGTACCCCAATGTTTATAGCAGCAATGTCCACCATAGCCAAACTGTGGAAAGAGCCAAGATGCCCATCGACAGATGAATGGATAAAGAAGATGTGGTATATATACACAATGGAATATTATGCAGCCATCAAAAGGAATGAGATCTTGCCATTTGCAACGACGTGGATGGAACTGGAGGGTGTTATGCTGAGTGAAATAAGTCAATCAGAGAAAGACATGTATCACATGACCTCACTGATATGAGGAATTCTTAATCTCAGGAAAGAAACTGAGTGTTACTGGAGTGGTTGGGGGTGGGAGGGATGGGGTGGCTGGATGATAGATATTGGGGAGGGTATGTGCTACGGTGAGCGCTGTGAATTGTGCAAGACTGTTGAATCACAGATCTGTACTTCTGAAACAAATAATGCAACATTTTTAAGAAAAAAGAAAAAGAAGAAGATAACAGGAGAGGAAGAAAAGGGGAGTATGTCAGAGGGGGAGACGAACCATGAGAGATGATGGACTCTGAAAAACAAACTGAGGGTTCTAGAGGGGAGGGGGGTAGGGGGATGGGTTAGCCTGGTGATGGGTATTGAGGAGGGCACGTTCTGCATGGAGCACTGGGTGTTATGAACAAACAATGAATCATGGAACACTGCACCAAAAACTAATGATGTAATATATGGTGATTAACATAACAATAAAAAATTAAAAAAAAAAAAGGGTAAGAAAAAAAAAAAAAAAAAAAAAGAAGGAAATGAGGTCAGTCTCATAGTTACAGAGTGGAAAGACTGGCTAAAGGAAGGGAGATGCATGACAAAGGGATTGGAATATAAATGGAAAAAATATATATATATTCAAATATCCTCAGTATACTGCTGGCAATAGAAATATAAGCAATGAAATAAAACTCTAGTGAGACTATGTGGATATTCATAGACTTTCGAGGGGCCCTGGTTTTTGTTTAGTTGTTCTTCATTATGCCTCTAATTTATGACAACACTTTTTTTTTTCATTTGCTTGAGAAAATACAATCTTCCTTGCCCTGTCCATGAAGGCTCGCTTGACTTGCTGGTTCCTTAGGCTGTAAATAAAGGGGTTCAGCATGGGGGCTACTGAGGTGTTTAGCACAGCAACTCCCTTGCTCAGAGACACTCTGTCTTTTGCTGCTGGATTAATGTACATGAAAATGCAGCTGCCGTAGGAGATGGAGATGACAATCATGTGGGATGAACAGGTGGAAAAGGCCTTTGTCCTCTGACTAGCAGAAGGAATCCTCAAAATTGTTCTGATGATATATATATAGGACAGAATTATTAATGCCAAGGTGAACAGTAGAGTAAACACAGCACAGGAAAAACACACTATCTCTAGGAATTTTGTGTCTGAGCAAGAGAGTTGCAGCAGCGGAAAATAGTCACACGTGAAATGGTCTATAACATTGGACTTACAGTAATCAAACTGTATGAACAGCACAAGTAATGGGAATATGATTAAGAATGAAGCCAACCAAGAAGCAAAGACAAGGAGTATGCAGACCCTGGGATTCATGATGGTCATGTAATGCAGAGGTTTGCAGATGGCAATGTAATGGTCATAGGACATGGCAGCGAGAAGGCAAAATCCAGTGACTCCCAAGAGGATGAAAAAAAAGAACTGAGCCATGCAATCATTAAAGGAAATGGTTTTATCCCCTGTAATCAGGGTGCCCAGGAACTTGGGTATGCTGACAGTTGTGAATGAAACCTCTAGCAAGGAGAAGTTTCTGAGGAAGAAATACATGGGAGTCTGGAGGTGGGAATCCAGCAGGGTAAGGGTGATAATGGTCAGGTTTCCAGTGATGCTGAGCATGTAGGTGATGAACAGAAAGACAAAGATCACCCCCTGAAGCTGTGGATCATCTGACAATCCCAGGAGGATAAACTCTGTTATTTCTATGTGGTTTTTCATTTTTTTCTTCTCTTGTATAATCTAGAGGGGGAGAAAAAAAGAAGCAGATTGTAGAACAGAGGATTGTCCATGGATAGTTCTGGAATTTGTCTCTGGAAATAAACATATTATGCCTTACTGATTTAATTAATAGATCCTTAAGACAACTAAATAAAGTAGGTAACATGTTTTAAAGGAAGTTTTTAGCATATGCTGAACTCTATGGTTTACATAGAATGTTTCTCCATAAAATCCCTATTTCACAGATTGGAAACTGAATCTAAAAAGAGTTTTAAAAATCTTATCCAAATCATGTACCCCAAATTAGAAGAACAGGGGTTTTAATTAGTTTTTAGTTTTTTGCATGTTTGATAACTGGAATAGAAACGCTGCCTGTTGATACAAATGTACTTCTTTCAAGGGTCCCCTTCTTAATGGGACATTACTTGTCCTTTTTCAACCACAATGAAAGTGTTTCATTTCCTCATTTTGTCTCCTAATTTCCTGTATTATTACTTACTGTACTAGTGTAATATAGAAAAGAGAGATATGTCAGGGAAAAGGTCACTCAAATGGAGATGTCTGCAAAATTTGAAATTCACTGAAGTTAAATATTTAACAATGAGACAGATTTCTGTGTTTTCACTCTGGCTCACATTCTCCTTCAAACCACCTATTCCTGATCTCAAGCCACAGACAATGACTTCATTGACATAATGTCCTCAGATACTACAGGGTATAGAATATGAAAAGCCAGAGCAGAAATTTAGTAGGTTGGATCTACATATTTCATGAGATAAAGAAGCAAAATTGTATGAATATCTAAAATAAACATTGTCTTCTACAGAACGGTTTTTCCTTCAAAGTTTTTTCCATCTAGGGGTGCTTGGGTGGCTCAGTCGTTAAGCGTCTGCCTTCAGCTCAGGTCATGATCCCAAGGTCCTGGGATCGAGCCCCGAATCGGGCTCCCTGCTTGGTGAGCCTTCTTCTCCCTCTCCCTCTGCCTGCCGCTCCCCCTGCTTGTACTCTCTCTCTGTCAGTCAAATAAATAAATAAAATCTTAAAAAAAACTTTTTTTTCCATCTAAATGTTTAGTATAGTCTCTCTATATGTATTCTACTTTCTAGCCCATATTATATTTTTGTATTTTTCCTTTTATTTACATCAGCATTCATTTATAGAAGCTCTATTTTGTCAACACCCTGGAGTAATCAATGAATCAGTACATGAAATCCCTTTATTTTCTCTTCCTGAATAATAATAATAAAATAACAACAACAACAACAATGACAGTAACGCATTGTAGAGTGAACCTAAAAGTTTCCTCAATAAATTGAGCCAGTCTATTATCTAATCCCTTATTCTGTGCATTCTCATTAAATAGTAAAGTTTTCGATTCAGAGTCATGGGAGAAGTTTTGCAGTAGGATATTTAGTTTCAAGATGTAGGTTTGTTGATTATTGGTATATAATGACATAATCCTGTGAAATTTCTTGGTCTTTTTTTCCCTTATTTGCCTGAGTTCTCTTTTCAGTCACTTCACTGGTAGCAAAAAATATTGCTGTTAATTATTTAAGGCAAATTCCAACTGAGATGGATAGTGCCTACTGGGAAAGCATGTGAGAGTCACAAGAAATGAACATTTCTTTTGCTATTTCTCAGAGACTGGAGGAAACAGGCTGAAGAACACTAACAAGAGAAACAGACATCACAATGACATATTTTGTAAATAAACTTATGGCAATTCAAGTGTATGATGGATATTTTAATTATAAAAGTCATTGTTCTCAATGAACAATCCTCTGTAATTAACAGCTGTGTATAGACTCTGGTCTCTCAACCATTTCTGTGATGTTTTTGCTAGAGAAATGAAACATATATACCTGAGACTTGAAGATGTAATTTTAGGCCTTCCTTCCTAACTACTCATCCATGTTTCTTTTTCCCAGTCACATATAAGTTACGGTCACAAGTTTAGTATGCTCTCTGCTCCTTCTTGTTTCAGTGAATTCTAACCTGTCCTGGATAGTTTATTTTTATTTATTTATTTATTAAATTTTATTATGTTATGTTACTCACCATACATTACATCATTAGTTTTATTTTATTGCTGAATTACCTGTGTGGCTCATTGAAAGTGAAATTTAATCTATTTAATGAACAAATACTTGCGAGTGTGTTAAATGAAATAACTGATATGTGAATGAAATAATAAGCACCAACCAATTACTTACTTAAATAAATGACTTTTAGGACAGTTCTGCCATTTCGTATGAATTTTAAGGATGGCCTTGTTGAGAAAAGAACAGTATCATCCCCTAAATTGTCCAATTTCAAAATGCAACAATTTAAAAAGACCTATTAAGGATTAAGAAATTGCTTTTCCTTACTTTTTCAATAATTGCAGTAGTGGTAAGAAGATCCCTAAATTCCACAATATAATTGGAAACTAACTTTATTATTCTGCATTCTCTATGTGTGCTGAAATCTCTCTTCTTAAGTTAAAAGTCCTAAAAAAGTTGTGAACACGTATATCCTCAAGGCGATTTGCACCCATACCGTTAGTACACAGTTTTCTAATCTATCTTTTTCTCTTATTGACACTTTTTCTTGGTGTTAGGTCTATATGCCAGGCTAATTTGTCAGAGAAGAGAGCAAAATTGTGGTTTAATTTGATATCTTGATTAATTGTTCGGTGTATATCAAGTACTAATTTTTTTTGTGGAATGATTCGTTCCAGTTTTGATGAAAAAATGTTTAGTGACATTTAATCTCATGTAAGAACTTCATGGTGACTGAATGCAAAAAATCTCCTAAGAACCAATGTAGGTTTTTTTTTCAGATTATTACTTTAGCAGTGCCTTAGAGTATTACCCAAATTAATTTGAATGCAGTTTACCTGTATCCTCTGAAAAAAAGAAATGACTTTGCTTTTTGTTCTAATGGAAAGGGGAAGTTTGAATCCCAAGTCAGATCAGAGCACCAACCATGATGAATAGGAATAATGAAGGAAAAACAGTAATCACCTAAATCACTTTGCAAACTGTCGGTTTTCATAGAGATGTTCTACTTATATCCTGATTATCTCAGTTTGTTAACTAAGTATCTACATTTGCAAATAATTTTCAACTTAAAAAAAAAAGGAAAGGAATTCTTATAAAATGTATGGCATCAGAACTTAATTTATAATGTGTGGTATTATTGGGGCAACTTGTGGGCTTTGCATTCAAAGAGAAATAGATTAAAAATGTAATTTAGGGGGTAGCCTGGGTGGCTCAGTCGCTAGGCGTCTGCCTTCGGCTCAGGTCATGATCTCAGGGTCCTGGGATCCAGTCCCACATCGGACTCCCTGCTCAGTGGGGAGCCTGCTTCTCCCTCTTCCACTCCCCCTGCTTCTGTTCTCCCTCTCACTGTCCCTCTCTGTGTCAAATAAATAAATTAAAAATCTTTAAAAAAATAAAAAATAAAAAAAATGCAATTTAGGGGCAGCTGGGTGGCGCAGTCGGTTGAGTCTGACTCTTGGTTTTGGCTCAGGGAGTGATCTCAGGGATGTAAGATAGAACCCTGCCTTGGACTCTGCACTCAGTGTGGAGTCTGTCTGAGATTCTCTCCCTCTCCCTCTCCCTCTCCCTCTAAAATATATAAGTAAATCTTTCTTAAAAAACTGCAATTTAGCCACATTATAGTATTGGGAGTTTGGACAAGTTTCTTAATCTCTCTGACTTTTAGGTTTTATTTTTTTGTATTTTTTTTTGAAATGAGAACAATATATCATGGAATTAGGGCTAATTTAATTACAAGTAAAATTAAATTGTACAAAAATATTATAGCATGTATTCCTAGATATCAGTTATTATTATCTTATTACTAAAAATAAAATCAACAATCACATTTGAGGAATACAGCCCCATTGAAAAAATCACAAAAACCATTTTTGTGCTCACTCATTTAAGAGACAGTAATAACGCTGATGATCTTATCTTATTTACTCTTTTTGATAATCCTATGTTAATTTGAAGAAACTGACAATGAGAGAGGTTAAATGACATAAACAAGATCAGACAGCTACTACATGTTAGACCTGAAATACTAGTCTCTTTCTGCCAGGAAATGGAGCGTGGGCTACTTAGTTAACCTATATTCAGTGGTTTCAATCTTAAAACTTACAATCTTCAATTAAAACTCAGAGAAAGTAATTTTTTGAAAATTAATAAAGGAATAAATTATTGTGACAAACAGGAAATGTAACATGTTCATCTTTCATAACACTAGATACATATAGAAAGAAATAGCAACCTCAAATTATTCTACATGATCTGATGAAAAGTTGAGTTAAGCATTAATGAATTAGTGCTAAGAAAAGGAAATTTGTCATTGGTTTCAGTTTTATAATCTTACCTCTATTTGTCATACAAATGTACTGCATCAGCTGGTTGAAATGATACAAAAAACACATTGACAACTATTTCATTTTTAGGTTAAGAGATTCAGTATTCCTAAAAATCACTCTCAATACATTTGGAATTACTTTATTTCTATAGTTAATATTCTATTACACATTTTCCATTGCAGCTATGGGAGCAAAAATAGTGAAGAGAAGTTAGATTTGGAGTTACTTTGGGCCTTTCTGGACAAAGATTCTATACGGATTTTCCCCTGCATAAGGCACATATTTTATTTACCATATATGCCCATGTCTCACAGCAAATACTCCAGTGAATCAAATGTGACAAGAAAGGCCTTGAGGAAAGTACACTAAGGATTATACAAATGTTATCAACATTTGCACCAATAATGGAACAAGAAACTTTTGGAATAATGCTCAAAGAGATAGAAAGGGCATAAGAAGTAAGCCAGAAGCATATGGAATATTTTGCATATGATCTAAATGAGAAAATAACTAATGTGCGAAGCTTTTGGGAGAGGTTTCCTGAATTTCCTAAGTCAGGATTTCTCTCAAGAATAGATTGATTCCTACCTCAGGGTCTGAGCTCAGCGCAGAGTTGGCTTGGGATTCTTTCTCCCTCTTCTCTGATCTTCTCCGTGCTCATGCTTTCTCTCTCTCTCCCTCTCTAAATAAATCAATAAAATCTTTAAAACAAATAACAGACACTGTTCTGAAATCTATAAATAAAGAAACCTGTCTCTCAGTTCAGAACTTTGATACTACATCAAGCTATTTTTAATGAGGAAACTTACTCCATTATACTAAGTGATATATATATTGATCTCATTATTTTAGTCATTTTTGAATATGAATTAATACAAAAGTTTACTTTCAACATTTTATAATTTTTCTGTTGAGTGAAATGTTCACCAAAAGTCCAAAAATAGTGACTTTTATCTTGTTAAATACTCTAAGTTATTCTGATTCAACCACAGTATTTAATAAATTATGTGATCAAAGTAATTTGAGGGTTATGATCTAATTGTTCATATCACAGCTAATCAGTATAACCAATATCCATAAAAAGAGCTATTTTAACAGATATCTTTTTATTTTATTTTATTTTTTATTTTTTCTCTTTAAATTTTATTGTTATGTTAATTACCATACATTACATCATTAGTTCTTGATGTAGTGTTCCATGATTCATTGTTTGTGCATAACACCCAGTGCTCCATGCAGTATGTACCCTCTTTAATACCCATCACCGGGCTAACCCATCTCCTCACCACCCACCCCCTAGAACCCTTCGTTTGTTTTTCAGAGTCCATCATCTCTCATGGTTCATCTCCCCCTCCGATTTCCCCTGCTTCATTCTTCCCCTCCTGCTATCTTCTTTTTTTTTTCTTAACATATATTGCATTATTTGTTTCAGAGGTACAGATCTGTGATTCAACAGTCTTGCACAATTCACAGCGCTCACTATAGCACATACCCTCCCCAATATCTATCACCCAGCCACCCCTTCTCTCCCACCCACCCACCACTCCGGCAACCCTCAGTTTTTAACAGATTTCTTTAATTTGCTTGATACAGATCAAAATTCATGCAAAGAACATATAGAAATGTGAGATTAAACAGAAAAGTAATGTGTTCTAAGACATATGAAACATTCAATTTGCAGTACTTCATATAAGAAGTCGCAAGTCACCACTTGGGTCTAACAATAAGAAAAAGATGAACAGCCTGAAAAATCCACTGTTTTAGATCCTTAGAGTGGGCAAATCACTGCCCTCAAGATTGAAAATCAGACAGATAAACCCAAGAAGTGAAGGTTTCAGGGAGCAGAGGCTCATGAGCAGAAACTGCCATAGGGTCCAGTGCTAGAGTCGGAAAACCTGAAGTATAACTGACTATTTGTGGAGGCTCAGTGAGGAAACTCAGAGTTAAAAGCTCTGGGGGGACCAAGATATATGAGGCCTCCACCATATTGTGAGATTTACTTCCAAGAGCTCAACCAGATTCAGACGGGCAGTGTCAGAAAAATCACCGTGTGCTTCAGGGGAAGAGGAAAGGGACCATTTTGAAATCCACGAGAGTGGTGTGTTCTTAAGAGAGCCAGCCCTCACAGAAATATAGCTGACCAGAGCCTAACACTAGAGAGCTTAACTGACCCCGGACAAGGCAATACCCAGCTCCACTATCCTCTAGCCTTCCATGTGGGAGAAGGGAAATACCCAACTCCAGCCCACTCTAACCTTCCTGTTCTACTTAAGTGGGGAGAAAAAACTGAGAAACATATATGAAGTTCACAGCCCAGAGGCCTAGGCTCACTAAGAGACTGAGCCCTAACCGTAGGACTATAGAGTGCTTCCCTCTCCCTATGCCTGACCGTCCCATTTCTAAAGGTCTACGTGCTCTGGTTCTTTTTACCCAGTGCATCCTGTCTGGGTGTCAAGAAAACAGTACAAGCAAAACAAAGGCAAAAAATTGTTTTTAAAGAGGCAGAGAATGATTTAGAACCAGACATGGCAGAGGTGTTAGAATGATAAGACTGGATATTTGAAACAACTATGATTAATATGACAAGGGCTTCAGTGGATAAAGTAGATGGAATACAAGAACAGAAGGGAAAGATAAGCACAGTTACAATCCAAAAAACCCCAAGCAAACAAACAAAAAACCAAACACCACCATCACCAGCAACAAAAACAATCCTGGAGGAAATAAAGAATTCTTTGGATAGACAGAGATTAAACGTGTGTGTTGTCAGTATCAAGGCTTGAAGGAATTGTTAAAAGCAATGCTTTAAAAAGAAGGAAAATAATGTAGTTCACAAAGTCAGATCTACATAAAGTAAGGAAGAGCGTTGCGGAAAGAATAGTGCAGGTAAGATAAACAGAAATTGTTAACTTAGGGCACTTGACATCTTCCAGGTGATTGTGGGCTGCTGAGAACAAGAAGGATCCAGATGGCAAGATGTTACCTCAAGGACCTGAGTTCACACAGACAGAAACAGAGCGAGGAAGAGATCACAAACGTCATCAAAATAAGAAAGTGGGCAAAATCTGCTAATTGGGAATATCCGCATGGAAGTCTGAGAAGACACATCCTTGGAAAAGGTTTGAGAGGCCCCCAGAATTTTACGGACTGAAGTTGGACTGATTGGTGATGGTCTTCCTCGGCACAAACCCAGGTTTGCAAGACTGTGAGAGATGGTTGTTTTTTCAAGTATGTACATATCAACACAAAGGTACAAGGAACATGAAGAAACAGACAAAAATGGTCCAATCAAGAAACAAAATCATCATTAGCAGACTCTAGAGAAATATAGGCACATCTGACAAATTCTTCAAAATAACTGTCATAAGATGCTCAATGAATCAGGAAAGTGGCATGTTTTATTGTTTTTGTTTCAAATCTTTAATAAGTATAAATATTTTTTAAAAAATGATAGAGAACATGGAAATTCTATAAAGAGTGCTACTCAATATCATGACCACTATTTACCTTGTAATATGCACTAAATTTCACAAAATATAAAGCTCTACATTTAAAGTGCAAATTGCAACTACTTATTATTTCTAAGAACTGAATTTCATATAATTCCTATATTAATATAGGAACTCTAGTTTTTTTAAATGTTAAGAGATCACCAATGAACACCTTGAAAATACACAAGAAATCACACACTAGTTTTCAAACTACATTTGAAGTATGATGTGGTATTATATGTACCGTTTAAGGAATTTATTAACAGAATTAAAACTATTTTCTACATTGTGCTGTAGAGTATGTCTTATAGAAATACATTTCATTTCCACAAAATTTTGTAGGAGAAATAAAGTTTACCATATTTTAAAATCAGTCAATTAACAACGCATTGGAGAAACTTGGGTATAGAAGTGGAAGAAATGAGCTGGGAAAATATTTAATTAACTATAATGTGGCATATAAGAGACTATAGGAAGAAGCATACTGATAGAGATATTTAGGAATTTCAGGATTTTACCTAGTTACTCTTTACAGTGTCCTCCCCCCCAGAAGAAATCTTTCATTTACTTGAAGAAAATACTACTTTATGGACCACATCTTTGAAGGCTTGTTTTACTTGCTGGTTTCTCAGAGTGTAAATGAAGGGGTTGAGCATGGGGGCAACAGAAGTATTGAGAATAGCTACTCCTTTTGTCAATGATGCCTTTTCTTTTGCAGAGGGATTAGCATACATAAATATACAGCTTCCATAAGAAATGGAAATGACAATCATATGAGAGGAACATGTGGAGAAAGCCTTTTTTCTCTGACAGGCAGATGGGATTCTCAAAATCGTTCTGATAATATACATATAAGATAAAATCACCAATGCCAAAGTGAATAGCAAAGCAACCAAAGCAAAGTAAAAGCCAATTACTTCTAGGAGCCATGTATCTGAACACGACAGTTGTAGAAGGGGAAAATAGTCACATGCAAAGTGATCGATGACATTGGAAGCACAGTAATCCAGCTGGAGTAGAAGCATAAGGGGTGGGAAAATGGTCAGGAACCCGCCCAGCCATGCACAGAGCACAAGCAGGGTGCAGAGTTTCCTGTTCATGATGGTGGTGTAATGAAGGGGCTTGCAGATGGCAACGTAGCGGTCGTAAGACATGGTAGTTAGAATGTAAAATTCTGTCACCCCCATGAAAATAAAGAAAAAGAGTTGGGCTGCACAGTTGTTGTAGGAAATAGTCTTATCCCTGGTGATAATTGCCCCCAGAAATCTAGGAATACACACAGTTGTAAATGAGATTTCTAAGAAAGAGAAGTTTCGGAGGAAGAAATACATTGGTGTCTGCAGATGAGGGTCCACCAAGGTTAGGGTGATGATCGTCAGGTTTCCAGTGACACTTAATAAGTATGTGATAAATAAGAAGAGGAAAATCACAATCTGAAGACCAGGATCATCAGAGAGGCCTAGCAGGACAAACTCTGTGATCGCTGTGTGGTTCATTTCTTTCTCTCTCCTTTTCTTCTTTAAAGGTATTTAGGTGGCAAGAGAATTAAAGGGAGGACATGAAAGGTGTAATTCATGATAATCAATATCACCATCATTGATACAATTGTAAAATATATTCTATAGTCCATGCTGATCTTATTTTCTTTTGATCCTCTTGTTTGCCTTTGGTTGTAATACATATTTGTGAGTTCTGCTTTATTAATTTTCTTATTTGAAATGTAGCAGGAGAAGTTTGGAAATCTTTATAAATAACCCACATCATCGAAAGATGGTAAATAAAGTCAGTACTTGCTTTGTCCAATTTATGCATATCATTGCATTTTTGTTGAAAAATTAAGACAAATATGCATTTTTCTTTCTTTTCTGTCATGTATTTATTAAAGGATACCACACCTAAAAAAACAGAAATGGATGATCTTAATTTCATCATAAGGTAAAAGTGAAATTTAGAAGACTAAAGTAACAACCACTATAGTTATAGGTTTTATGATATGAGAAATCAATTAATAATATTCTTAACAAATAAAGCTAGGGATTGATTATAAATTATTTAAATTGATTAGTAATTTTATTTTCACATTAATACTTTTAGGTGTAGTTATCCATATTATATGAGAACGTTCTATACATATTATGTAGTAATATATATGTATTTACCATATGATTGAATAAATAACCTAAATATTTTATTTAACAGAGAACATATTCACTTACTTCCTGGTTTGTCTTGTAAGTCCACTGAAATCATTAATGTCTGACATCTTTGTGACTTGCTAAAAATGCATATATAGAAACATTCTTATATTTGAGCTTAAAGGGACATACAATATTTATTTTTTTATTTTACACTGAAGTACAAATTGAGAAAGTACTTGCCTCAGAGCTTAGGAGTGCTGTCACCCAGATTTTCTATTTGAAAATTCTTTCTTAGTTATTAGCTTTATGAAAAATGTTTGCGTCTCCTGTAACTCTGCCTCAGCCTTATCTTTTACATGAGAACACTGATCCATAAAGATATTCCAGAAACATATAGGAAAACGTCTGCTATTTCTACTAACCTACTCAGCTAATTCCCAGCTGTGCTGGATATCCGGTGCTGTAGATTTTGATTGTTAAATTTATGACAGTCCTCTCTTTTGTTTTAGACTGTCAAATTTGTGTGTGAAGAATAGAATGCAAATTATTGCTTCTCTGCCAGACTCCAGCAAAGTTCACCCTAATCAAATTTGATTTACTTTGTCTCTCTTTTATGATGGCTCAAAGAAAATCGTTCAGGAAATAAAAATGAAATGCCAGAAACCTTAAAAAATGTGGAAATAATACCATAGTCCTCTTCAGTAATGTTCATCTAAAAACTTAGGAAAGCACTATTTAAAGAGAGTACTGAGAGGGATATAACATCATTGGGGTAGGAGTGCAGATACTTAAACTAGATTAGCTTCCCTTCGCTTGGACTTAGAGCTCAAATTTTCCAAGTCTACTTGTTTTGACCTCAAAAGAAAGTTGTTCATTGATCTCCTGGGAACAAGGCCAAGTCCAGGCCAGACTATATATTTAAAGACCATGAGGGATTTCTGGAAGCCATCCTTGCATTTCTCAGTAGCTTTTTAACTCTTCTCTATAGTGAATCTCCCTTGAGAATGGTTGTGTTCATCTTTGTATCCCACAGAAGACCTATCATGCTGACTTCTCCAAAATAATTACTTCCATTAATCACAATTACTTAATATTTCTTGAGTAACAAAACATTTGCGAAATATTTCTTACAAAAATAAAAATCATAATCTAATTTATATTTAATCTTCTCAAAATATGAATTTTTCAACTTATACCCTTTTTGCTGTTGTTTATCCTTAGGCTTTATTAATGTTGAGGCATCAGGAAGCAAGGCCATTTCATAATTCTAAGTTAAATAATAACTATTAAAATGCACATATAATACTCACATTTTTAAAAAACATGATTACATTGGTTAACCAATTTAATCCTTTTTACAAGTAGCAATATTTAATTGGAGTGTCAATTTGCCCATCTTATTTTTCATCTTGGTCTTTATCTTAAATGGTGCCTTCTTGTGTGCTAATTTAGGGAGGCTCAGAACGAGCCTTCCTGCATTCTGGTCAGGGCATCCATTAACCTTCAGGGGGCTTGGATCACATAGCCTAAGGGAGGTCATTGCTCTGGCATGAACAAGACGGCAGACCAAAGATGGAGTCAGGATTATCATCACACCTATGCATAGATATGATATTATAACTACTTAATATTAAATAAGTGTTATATATCTAAATAAAATAACAAAACATGCATTTAACATAAAATACACAATAATGAATTTATATAATGAAATAATAATACAGTCACCAATTTAGAACTAAGTCACAGTTAGGATGCAGTTTGGAAATTACTTCCTAGAAGAGGGGAATTAGAACAGAGTGTGGTGAAAAATGGAAGGAAAAGGTAGGCATAACTCAAATTTATGACTATGCATACTGTATTTATTTAACCTAGTTACAGGAGCCGTCAGTAAAGGTGTATGCTGGCAGATGTGGCTTTATATCAGAGGGAGTGATACCCCTGTTCACTTCATTTATATTTTTTACAGCTTTTTGACGTATAACATTGTGTAAGTTTTAAGGGTACAATGTGTTGATTTTATAGACTTGTGTATTGTGAAATGATTACCACGATAGGGTTAGTTAAAACATCTACCACTTATATATTTACCTTTTCTTTTTTGTGGTGAGAACATTTAAGATTTACCCTCTCAGCAACTTTAAGTATATAATACGGTAATCTCGTAGATCAGTTTTGTCGCAAGAATGAAATGGTGTCATGTTTTTACCCTAAAAGCCCAATTAATAGGCAACAAGAAACTCTTATATTCATGAAGGGCACATGTGCAGTAATGCTCACTTGACTGCATGCTCATTCCCATGATTTCCTGTAATTGCTGTTTAGATTTAGAGGCTTAATCCATGTTTGGGAACTTTTTTTGCAAAAATTTAAGTTTGGGAATTTTTTTGCAAATTTCAACAGGAGATACATGTTTAGTTGTCTTCTGTTTTTATTCTTAGCAACCATTATTGATCAATAGCTGGGTCCTTTAATTCACTATGTGTTAAAAATGGTTATGTTCTTAATCTGTCATTTACCATCTGCTTATTCCTTGTTACAGTTTATACAAAAAAGCCCAGATGAATGCCTACTTTATTTCTTTGTTTTAATTTTATTTTATTATGGTATATTAATTACCATGCATTACATCATTAGTTTTTGAGGTAGTGTTCCATGATTTATTGTTTACATATCACACCCAGTAATCCATTCAATATGTGCCCTCTTTATTTTTTTATTATGTTATGTTAATCACCATACATTACATCATTAGTTTTTGATGTAGTGTTCCATGATTCATTGTTGGCATATAACACCCAGTGCTCTATGATGTATGTGCCCTCTTTAATACCATCACCAGGCTAACCCATGCCCCCACACCCCTCCCCTCTAGAACCCTCAGTTTTTTTTTCAGAGTCCATAGTCTCTCATGGTTCATCTCCCCCTCTGATTTCCCCCTCTTCATTTGTCCCTTCCTACGATCTTCTTCTTCTTTTTTTTTAAACATATAATGTATTATTTGTTTCAGAGGTACAGGGTTGTGATTCATCAGTCTTACACAATTCACAGAGCTCACTGTAGCGCATATTGTCCCCATTGTCCGTCACCCAGGTACCCCTATCCCTCCCACCCCCACCACTCCAGGAACGCTCAGTTTGTTTCCTGAGATTAAGAATTCCTCATATCAGTGAGATCATATGATACATGTCCTTCTCTGATTGATTTATATGCTTAGCATAATACCCTCTAGTTCCGTCCACATCATTGCAAATGGCAAGATTTCAGGGTTTTTTGTTGGCTGCATAATATTCCATGGTATGTATATACCACATCTTCTTTATCCATTCATCTGTCAATGGACATCTTGGCTCTTTCCATTGTTTGGCTATTGTGGACATTGCTGCTATAAACATCGGGGTGCATGTACCCCTTTGGATCACTACATTTGTATCTTTGGGGTAATACCCAATAGTGCGATTCCTGGGTCATATGGTAGCTCTATTTTCAACTTTTTGAGGAACCTCCATACTGTTTTCGAGAGTAGCTGCACCAGCCTGCATTCCCACCAACAGTGTAGGAGGGTTCCCCTTTCTCCGCATCCTTGCCAACATCTGTCGTTTCCTGATTTGTTAATTTTAGCCATTCTGACTGGTGTGAGGTGATATCTCATTGAGGTTTTGATTTGGATTTCCCTGATGCTGAGCGATGTTGAGCACTTTTTTCATGTGTCTGTTGGCCATTTGGATGTTTTCTTTGGAAAATTGTTCATGTTACCTGCCCATTTCTTGATTGAATTATTTGTTCTTCGGGTGTTGAGTTTGATAAATTCTCTATAGATTTTGGATACTAGCCCTTTATCTGATATGTCATTTGCAAATATCTTCTCCCATTCTGTCGGTTGTCTTTTGGTTTTGTTGACTGTTTCCTTTGCTGTGCAAAAGCTTTTTATCTTGATGGAGTCCCAATAGTTCATTTTTGCCCTTGCTTCCCTTGCCTTTGGCGATGTTTCTAGCAAGAAGTTGCAGTGGCTGAGGTCGAAGAGGTTGCTGCCTGTGTTCTCCTTTAGGATTTGGATGGACTCCTGTCTCACATTGAGGTCTTTCTTCCATTTTGAGTTTATTTTTGTGTGTGGTGTAAGGAAATGGTCCAGTTTCATTCTTCTGCATGTGGCTGTCCAATTTTCCCAACACCATTTGTTGAAGAGACTGTCTTTTTGCCATTGGACATTCTTTCCTGCTTTGTCAAAAATAAGTTGACCATAGAGTTGAGGGTCCATTTCTGGGCTCTCTATTCTGTTCCAATTGATCTATGTGTCTGTTTTTGTGCCAGTACCATACTGTCTTGATGATGACAGCTTTGTAATAGAGCTTGAAGTCCAGAATTGTGATGCTGCCAGCTTTCCTTTTCTTTTTCAACATTCCTCTGGCTAATCGGGGTCTTTTTGGTTCCATATAAATTTTAGGATTATTTGTTCCATTTCTTTGAAAAAAGTGGATGATATTTTGACAAGGATTGCATTAAATGTATAGATTACTCTAGGTAGCATTGACATCTTCACAATGTTTGTTCTTCCAATCCATGAGCATAGAACGTTTTTCCATTTCTTTGTGTCTTCCTCAATTTCTTTCATGAGTATTTTATAGTTTTCTGAGTACAGAACCTTTCCCTCTTTGGTTAGATTTATTCCTAGGTGTCTTATGGTTTTGGGTGCAATTGTAAATGGGATAGACTCCTTACTTTCTCTTTCTTCTGTCTTATTGTTGGTGTATAGGAATGTCACTGATTTCTGTGCATTGATTTTATGTCCTGCCACTTTACTGAATTCCTGTATGAGTTCTAGCAGTTTTGGGGTGGAGTCTTTTGGGTTTTCCACATGCAGTATTATATCATCTGCAAAGAGTGAGAGTTTGACTTCTTCTTTGCCGATTTGGATGCCTTTTATTTCTTTTTGTTGTCTGATTGCTGTGGGTAGGACTTTAGTATTATGTTGATTATCAGTGGTGATAGTGGACATCCCTGCCATGTTCCTGACCTTAGGGTAAAGCTCTGAGTTTTGCCCCATTGAGAATGATATTTGCTGTGGGTTTTCATATGACTTTTATGATATTGAGGTATGTGCCCTCTATCCCACACTCTGAAGAGCTTTGATCAAGAAAGGATGCTGTACTTTGTCAAATGCTTTTTCTGCATCTATTGAGAGGATCCTATGGTTCTTGTTCTTTCTTTCTATCAAAAAGAATTACAGACCAATATCCCTGATGAACATGGATGCAAAAATTCTCACCAAAATACTAGCCAATAGGATCCAACAGTACATTAAAAGGATTATTCACCACAACCAAGTTGGATTTATCCCTGGACTGCAAAGTTGGTTCAACATCCACAAATCAATCAATGTGATACAATACATTAATAAAAGAAATCCAAAATCTGTAAGGAGCTTATCAAACTCAACACCCAAAGAACAAATGATCCAATCAAGAAATGGCAGAAGACGTGAACAGACATTTTTCCAAAGAAGACATCAAAATGGCCAACAGACACATGAAAAAATTGCTCAACATCCCTCGGCATCAGGGAAATCCAAATCAAAATCTCAATGAAATACCACCTCACACTAGTCAGAATACTAAAATTAAGAAGTCAGGAAATGACAGATGTTGGTAGGAATGTGGAGAAATGGGAACCTTCCTACACTGTTGGTGGGAATGCAAGCCACTCTGGAAAACAGTATGGAGGTTCTTCAAAAAGTTGAAAATAGAGCTACCATATGATTCAGCAATTGCACTACTGGGTATTTACCCCAAAGATACAAATGTAGTGATCCGAAGGGGTACGTGCACCACGATATTTATAGCAGCAATGTCCACAATAGCCAAACTATGGAAAGAGCCATGATGTCCATTGACAGATGAATGGTTAAAGAAGATGTGCTGTATACACACACACACACACACACACACACACACACACACACACACAATGGAATATTATGCAGCCATCAAAAGGAATGAAATCTTGCCATTTGCAGTGATGTGGATGGAACTTGAGGGTATTATGCTGAGCGAAGTAAGTCAATCAGAGAAAGACATGTATCATATGACCTCACTGATATGAGGAATTCTTAATCTCAGGAAACAAACTGAGGGTTGCTGGAGTGGTGGGGGGTGGGAGGGAGGGGCGGCTGGGTGATAGACATTGGGGAGGGTATGTGCTATGGCGAGTGCTGTGAATTGTGCAAGACTGTTGAATCACAGATCTGTACCTCTGAAACAAATAATACATTATTTGTTAAAAAAAAAAAGAAAGAAGAAGAAGATAGCAGGAAGGGAAAAATGAAGAGAAGGAAATCGGAGGGGGAGATGAACCATGAGAGACTGTGGACTCTGAGAAACAAACTGAGGGTTTTAGAGGGAAGAGGGGTGGGAGGATGGGTTAGCCTGGTGATGGGTATTAAATAGGGCACGTTCTGCGTGGAGCACTGAGTGTTATATGCAGACAATGAATCATGGAACACTACGACAAAAACTAATGATGTAATGTATGGTGATTAATAGAACATAATAAAAGAAAAAAAAAAAGAAAGATACCTCTGACTGAGAGAAGTTAGTAATTACTAGCACACGTAAACTGTTGGTAGGATTAAATGAGTCAATACAAAGAAAACAGTAGATCTAGAATGTACGAATTGCTGAAAAATTTTATGTTATCTTCGACCCCCTTCTACCTTCTTTCTCTTCCTCCTCATTAGCATCATAATTACTATAAATAGTACAAATATTTTAATATGTCTGAGTTTCTAATCTTTTAAAATATTTAAGAGATATTTATATTTTATTCCCAGCCCCTTGGTGATTGTGTTTATTTGATTTCATGGAAATGACAAATAGAATCAAAATTTTCTAACATTCATTTCTATTACTGGGTAAGAATGAAAAGTTCAGAAATCCGCACCTATCCTGACGCTCTTTCCATCAAACTAAATGCCCAGTGTCTCTTCAAAGGAAAACCACTACCATTCAAAATCATAATCACTGACCCAATTGTATTACTTCATCCACATACATTTGAATAAAACACTTGAATTTACAGAAAATTCTGAAACAATATTCAGTTGATCAAATTTACTGAGTTCAGTGATTGGGAAACTTTAATATGGGAATGGAAAAAAAGGGAAAATACATAACTCTAGTAAAGGAAAGGGAGGTTTAAGAAAGTGTGAATAATAGTATTTACAAGAACTTCATTCTTTGAATGCTACTCATACTTTCATTTACTGGAGAAAAATATAACCTTTTGGATAGTATCCTTAAAGGCTTGCTTTACTTGCTGGTTCCTCAGGGTATATATGAATGGATTCATCATAGGAGCAACAGAAGTATTTAAAATAGCAACTCCTTTGGTCAGTGATGCCTTTTCTTTTGCAGAGGGGTTGGCATACATGAATATGCAGCTTCCATAAGAGATGGAAATGACAATCATGTGTGAGGAACATGTAGAAAATGCCTTTTTTCTCTGACTGGCAGAAGGCAGTTTCAGAATTGTTCTAATGATGAACATGTAGGACAGAATTATTAATGCCAAAGTGAAAAGCAGAATCACTATTGCAGAGTAAAAACCAATCACTTCCAGGAGCCACGTGTCTGAGCACGATAATTGCAAGAGGGGAAAATAGTCACAAGTAAAATGATCAATGACATTGGAGCCACAGTAATCTAACTGGAGAAAAAGAATAACTGGTGGGAAGATATTTAAGAATCCTGCCAGCCAAGCACAAAAGACAAGTAAAATGCAGACTCTTCTGTTCATGATGGTTGTATAATGCAAGGGTTTACAGATGGCCACGTAGCGGTCATAAGACATGGCAGTTAGAAGATAAAACTCAGTTATTCCCATGAAGATGAAGAAAAACAACTGAGCTGTACAATTACTGTATGAAATCGTTTTGTCTCTGGTGATAATTGTGACCAGAAATCTAGGAATACAGACAGTTGTAAAGGATATTTCTAATACAGAGAAGTTCCTGAGGAAGAAATACATAGGGGTCTGTAGACGGGAGTCAACCAAGGTGAGAGTGATGATGGTCAAATTACCAGTGACACTTAATATATATGTGATAATTAAAAAGAGAAAAATCAGAATCTGAAGCTCTGGGTCATCTGATAGCCCCAGAAGAATGAATTCTGTCGGTACTGTGTGGTTTTTCATTGCTGATCCTTTCATCCCCCCTTTAGAATGGAAAATGTATCTTCCCCTATAGGACATAAAAAAGTTAAAACAGGATTGAGGTTAGAGTATAGAATCTTAAGAATATCCATGATGATGAATAATCTATGAAATCCAAAAACAAATGTTTTCCTTCAGCAACTCTGTCCAATTTCTACTGGACCTCACATTCAAGTAATAAATATTATTTGAAGTTAAATACTGATTTCTTTTTTTTAATTAAATATTTTATTTTTTATTTTAATTTTTGTATTATGTTCAGTTAGCCAACATATACTACATCATAAGTTTTTGTGTAGTGTTCAACGATTTATTAGTTGTATATAATACCCAGTGCTCATCCCAACATGTGCCTTCCTTAATACGCATCACCTGGTCACCCCATTCCCCCATCCCCATCCCTTCTGTAACCCTCAGTTTGTTTCCTGGAGTCCAGGGCCTCTCATGGTTTGTCTCCCTCTCTGATTTTTCCCATTCAGTTTTCCCTCTCTTCCCCTGTGGTCCTCTGCTCTATTCTTATGTTCCGTATATGAGTGAAACTATATGATAATTTATTTCTTTTTGTTGAAAATACACTATCATTGGCCGTGGATAAAAAATAATATCTTGTGCTAACATTTAAGCTGAAGCCTTAAATATTCTAATTTTTTAAGAAATTAATATTCTAATTATTCTTTAAAATATTTAGCTCAGTTTATAAAAACATGAAAATACTCTAATTGTATTTTTCTTTTCCTCAATATTATAAAAACTGGTCTGGATTTTGGATAATCTAAATATAGCATTTGAAATCTCACGGGGGCATTTACTTTTACCTCCACATTTTATATTTTGAGTTAGTTAAGAAAACTTTCACAAGATTAAACATTTAGTCAACACAGTAATCATCTCGGTGTAGAACGTGCATGTTTATCCATGGGAATGTTTTGTTGGCATTCTCTCATAAATTACTTTCTCAAGGTTTGGTTGATGCTATCACCCTCTTATTTTTTTTCCTTTTCTGATGAAAAGGCAGAAGGACAAGAAGGTAACCTTCTATTACTAAATTAAATAATTGTCTAGAAATAGTTTAATTCATACAATGCATAATGCTTTTCTTTTCCTTTTTTTTTTTTTTACAATACAGCTATGGAAAAGGAAAAAGTAGATGGTCAAAATAATCTTAACTGGGAAGCAGATATTCTTTCCAGTAGGGAATTTTCAAAATAATCCTGTTTCTGTAACAGCATACAATTTCAAATTAGAAAAAAGTCAACAATCCAAGATTTATTTCTGTGATTTCATTAATAGTTTCTTGGTAGTAAGCAATTATTTAATTTTTAGTATTGAAAGGGTTGTAATTCCATAAACATATGTACAAACACTTTTTAAAAAACATTTAAGTAAAATGAGGAATATATACATTGAAGAAAAAATTTACTTACTTCCTGATTCTTCTTGATGATTTAGTCTCAAATTTTATCATCTGATTTGCTTAAACATTTACACAATTTCAGAGCTGGTAAATCGAGTTAGCAAAATATTTGGTTTCTATTGTGCTTTCAAAACAAGTGTGTTGATTTAACTTTTTCATGGTTCTTAAGAAGTATAATTCTCTTTGACTCTCAATGCCCTTCATTCCTGATACTATAAAATGCTGACAGCATTTTATTATAATACAACTCTTTCTTGCTTTTCATCTCTCACTCAAACTCCATTTACAAATTCAGTTACACCTGGGTTGACTGGTACTCTTCCATTTGCCTCTTTTCATATAATACAAAACACTTATTGATTAAATCATTTTTCTTTCTATTCATGCAATCATTTAAAATCAGTATTTTGTAATTCTATGATTATAGATCTATAAAATGTAAGTAGTATTTTCCTTAGGTTCAGGGACTGCTATATTTTCCTGCAAACGCTATTGTGAAAATCAGTATTTTGTAATTCTATGACTATACATCTATAAAATGTAAGTAGTATTTCCCTTAGGTTCAGGGACTGCTATATTTTCCTGCAAATGCTGTTGTGAAAATCAGTATTTTGTAATTCTATGATTATACATCTATAAAATCTAAGTAATATTCTCCTTAGGTTCAGGGACTGCTATATTTTCCTGCAAACACTGTTTTGAAAAATAGAAAATACGGGATGTTCTTCTCTATATATGCATAGAAATGGAACTGGACTTATTTTACCTGTGTCTTTTTGTTGGCCCAGGGGAACTCATTAAGTAAATAGGGTGCCAAGGAGAAGAATCATTAAAGATACAGGTGAATCATTTCAATAAATATTGATTAAAAATTATAAAAAGCAAAATGATTGAGGTAAGTAGGCAAATATACAAACAACGTGATTCTGGGTGTGTGAAAGCTTGATTTAGAATTTCACTCTTCCATGATTGTACAAGGAATTCACATTTTTCTCCCAGAAACTGGACTAGTCTTCAGTAGACTTAGTATGCTTATATCCTTTGAATTTTGGCAACTTAGAGAAGATTTCTTTACCAGAATGAAATGGTGGAAAACACTGCTATGGATTTCTAGTATGACTTGATTGTCTTCTGAAAAGAACAACCTATTAAAGACTGATGAGAAGGTTTATACCTATATTGGCCCTTTGAATTTAGGGTAACCCTTCAGAGCCCCTCCTTAATGTGGCTTTTATTTCATTTAAAAATTTTTTTCTTTAAATTTTGTATTGTTATGTTACTCACCATACATTACATCATTAGTTTTTGATGTAGCGTTCCATGATTCATTGTGCATAACACCCAGTGCTCCACGCAGAACGTGCCCTCTTTAATACCCATCACCAGGCTAACCCATCCCCCCAACCCCCTCCCTCTAGAACCCTCAGTTTGTTTTTCAGAGTCCATTGTCTCTCATGGTTCCTCTCCCCCTCCGATTTACTCCCCTTCATTCTTTCCCTCCTGCTATCTACTTCTTTTTTTTTCCTTAACATATATTGCATTATTTGTTTCGGAGGTACAGATCTGTGATTCAACAGTCTTGCACAATTCACAGCACTCACCATAGCACATACCCTCCCCAATGTCTATCACCCAGCCACCCCATCCTTCCCACCCCCACCTCTCCAGCAACCCTCAGTTTGTTTCCTGAGATTAAGAATTCATCATATCAGTGAGGTCATATGATACATGTCTTTTTCTGATTGACTTATTACAGTCAGCATAACACCCTCCAGTTCCATCCACGTCGTTGCAAATGGCAAGATCTCATTCCTTTTGATGGCTGCATAATATTCCATTGTGTATATATACCACCTCTTCTTTATCCATTCATCTGTCGATGGACATCTTGGCTCTTTCCACAGTTTGGCTTCTGTGGACATTGCTGCTCTAAACATTGGGGTGCATGTACCCCTTCAGATCCCTACATTTGTATCTTTGTGGTAAATACCCAGTAGTGCAATTGCTGGATGATATGGTAGCTCTATTTTCAACTTTTTGAGGAACCTCCATACTGTTTTCCAGAGTGGTTGCACCCGCTTTCATTCCCACCAACAGTATAGGAGGGTTCCCCTTTCTCCCCATCCCCGCCAACATCTGTCGTTTCCTGACTTGTTACTTTTAGCCATTCTGATGGGTGTGAGGTGGTATCTCATTGAGGTTTTGATTTGGATTTCCCTGATGCCGAACGATGTTGAGCACTTTTTCATGTGTCTGTTGGCCATTTGGATGTCTTTTTTGGAAAAATGTCTGCTCATGTCTTCTGCCCATTTCTTGATTGGATCATTTGTTCTTTGAGTGTTGAGTTTGATAAATTCTTTATAGATTTTGGATACTAGCCCTTTATCTGATATGTCACTTGCAAATATCTTCTCCCATTCTGTCGGTTGTCTTTGGGTTTTGTGGACTGTTTCTTTTGCTGTGCAAAAGCTTTTTATCTTGAGGAAATCCCAATAGTTCATTTTTGCCCTTGCTTCCCTTGCCTTTGGCGATGTTTCTAGGAAGAAGTTGCTCTGGCTGAGGTCAAAGAGGTGGCTGCCTGTGTTCTCCTTTAGGATGTTGATGGACTCCTGTCTCACATTGAGGTCTTTCAACCATTTGGAGTCTATTTTTGCGTGTGGTGTAAGGAAATGGTCCAGTTTCATTCTTCTGCATGTGGCTGTCCAATTTTCCCAACACCATTTGTTGAAGAGACTGTCTTTTTTGCATTGGACATTCTTTCCTGCTTTGTCGAAGATGAGTTGACCATAGAGTTGAGGGTCCATTTCTGGGCTCTCGATTCTGTTCCATTGATCTATGTGTCTGTTTTTATGCCAGTACCATAGTGTCTTGATGATGACAGCTTTGTAATAGAGCTTGAAGTCTGGAATTGTAATGCCGCCAGCTTTCCTTTTCTTTTTCAACATTCGCTGGCTATTCGGGGTCTTTTCTGGTTTCATACAAATTTTAGGATTATTTGTTCCATTTCTTTGAAAAAGGTGGATGGTATTTTGACAGGGATTGCACTGAATGTGTAGATTGCTCTAGGTGGCATTCACATCTTCACAATATTTGTTCTTCTAAACCATGAGCATGGAACGTTTTTCCATTTCTTTGTGTCTTCCTCAATTTCTTTCATGAGTATTTTATAGTTTTCTGAGTACAGATCCTTTGCCTCTTTGGTTAGGTTTATTTCTAGGTATTTTATGGTTTTGGGTGCAGTTGTAAATGGGATAGACTCCTTACTTTCTCTTTCTTCTGTCTTGTTGTTGGTATATAGGAATGCCCCTGATATCTGTACACTGATTTTATATCCTGGCACTTTACTGAATTCCTGTATGAGTTCTAACAGTTTTGGGGTGGAGTCTTTTGGGTTTTCCACATAAAGTATCATATCATCTGCAAAGAGTGAGAGTTTGACTTCTTCTATGCTGATTCAGATGCTTTTTATTTCTTTTTGTTGTCTGATTGCTGTGGCTAGGACTTCTAGTACTATGTTGAATAGCAGTGGTGATAGTGGACATCCCCGCCATGTTCCTGACCGTAGCGGGAAAGCCCTCAGTTTTTCTCCATTGAGAATGATATTTGCTGTGGGTTTTTCATAGATGGCTTTTATGATATCCCTATACTCTAAAGAGTTTTGATCAAGAGAGGATGCTGTACTTTGTCAAATGCTTTTTCTGCATCTATTGAGAGGATCCTATGGTTCTTGTTCTTTCTTTTATTAATGTATTATATCACATTGATTGATTTGCGGATGTTGAACCAACTTTGCAGCCCAGGATATATCCCACTTGGTTTTGGTGAATAATCCTTTTAATGTACTGTTGGATCCTATTGGCTAGTATTTTGATGAGAATTTTTGCATCCATGTTCATCAGGGATATTGGTCTGTAATTCTCCCTTTTGATGGAGTCTTTGGCTGGTTTTGGGATCAAGGTAATGGTGGCCTCATAAAATGAGTTTGGAAGTTTTCCTTGCATTTCTAATTTTTAGAACAGTTTCAGAAGAATAGGTATTAATTCTTCTTCAAATGTTTGGTCGAATTCCCTTGGGAAGCCATCTGGCCCTGGGCTCTTGTTTGTTGGGAGATTTTTATTTACTGCTTCAATTTCTTTAGTGCTTATAGGTCTGTTCAGGTTTTCTATTTCTTCCTGGTTCAGTTTTGGTAGTTGATACATCTCTAGGAATGCATCCATTTCTTCCAGATTATCTAATTTGCTGGCATATTGTTGCTCATAATATGTTCTTATAATTGTTTGCATTTCTTTGGTGTTGATTGTCATCTCTCCTCTTTCATTCATGATTTTATTTATTTGGGTCCTTTCTCTTCTCTTTTTGATAAGTTTGGCCGGTGGTTATCAATCTTATTAATCTTTCAGTGAACCAGTTCCTAGTTTTGTTGATCTGTTCTACTGTTCTTTTGGTTTCAACTTCATTGATTTCACTCTGATCTTTATTATGTCTCTTCTTCTGTTGGGTTTAGGCTTTATTTGCCATTCTTTCTCCAGCCTCTTTAGGTGTAGGGTTAGGTTGTGTATTTGAGACCTTTTTTGTTTCTTGAAAAAGGCTTGTATTGCTATATACTTTCTTCTTAGGACTGCCTTTGCTGCATCCCAAGGATTTTGAATGGTAGTGTTTTCATTTTCATTGGTTTCCATGAATTTTTAAAATTCTTCCTTAATTTCTTGGTTGACCTATTCATTCTTTAGTAGGATGCTCTTTAGCCTCCATGTATTTGAGTTCTTTCCGACTTTCCTCTTGTGATTGAGTTCTAGTTTCAAAGCATTGTGGTCTGAAAATATGCAGGGAATGATCCCAACCTTTTGGTACCAGTTGAGACCTGATTTGTGACCTAGGATGTGATCAGTTCTGGAGAATGTTCCATGACCAGTAGAGAAGAATGTGTATTCTGTCCTTTGGAATGGAATGTTCTGAATATGTCTGTGAAGTCCATTTGGTCCAGTGTGTCATTTAAAGTCTTTATTTCCTTTTTGATCTTTTGTTTAGATGATCTGTCCATTTCAGTAAGGGGGTGTTAAAGTACCTTACTATTTTTTTATTTTTGTTGACGTGTTTCTTTGCTTTTGTTGTTAATTGGCTTATATAATTGGCTACTCCCATGTTAGGGGCATAGATAGTTACAATTGTTAGATCTTCTTGTTGGATAGACCCTTTAAGTAGGATATAGTGTCCTTCATCTCTTATTCTTGTCTTTGTTTTAAAATCTAATTTGTCTGATATAAGGCTTGCTACTCCAGCTTTCTTTTAGTGTCCATTAGCATGGTAAATGGTTTTCCACCCCCTCACTCTCAATCTGGGGGTGTCTTTGGGTCTAAAATGAGTCTCTTGCAGACAGCATATTGATGTGTCTTGTGTTTTTTTTCCCAATCTGATAGCCTGTGTATTTTGATTGGGGCTTTTAGCCCATTTACATAAGGGTAACTATTGAAAGATATAAATTTAGTGCCATTGTATTTCCTGTAAGGTTACTGTTACTGTATATTGTCTGTGTTCCTTTCTGGTCTATGTTCCTTTTAGGCTCCTTCTTTGCTTAGAAGACCCCTTTCAATATTTCTTGGAGGGCTGGTTTCGTGTTTGCAAATTCTTTTAGGTTTTGTTTGTCCTGGAAGCTTTTTATCTCTCCTATTTTCAGTTAGAGCCTAGCTGAATGTAGTATTCTTGGCTGCATATTTTTCTCATTTAGTGCTCTGAATATATCATGCCAGTCCTTTCTGGCCTGCCACGTCCCTGTGGATAGGTCTCTTGTCAATCTAATGTTTCTACCATTGTAGATTACAGGTCGCTTCTCCTGAGCTGCTTTCAGGGTTTTCTATTTGTCTCTGAGACTCGTAAGTTTTACTATTAGATGTTGGGGTGTTGACCTATTTTTATTGATTTTGAGGGGGTTCTCTGTGCCTTCTGGATTTTGGTGCCAGTTTCCTTCCCTAAATTAGGGAAGTTTTCTGCTGCAATTTGCTCCAATATACCTTCTGCCCCCCTCTCTCTTTCTTTTTCTTCTGGAATCCCAATTATTCTAATGTTTCATCTTATGGTATCACTTGTCTCTCAAATTCTGCCCTCGTGATGCTGTAGTTGTTTATCTCTCTTTTTCTTAGCTTCTTTATTTTCCATCATTTGGTCTTCTATATCACTAATTGTCTCTTCTGCCTTAAATAAGGCAGTAGTAGTTACTACTAACTACTAACTCCTAGTAGTTAGAGCCTCTATTTTTGATTGCACCTCATTAATAGCCTTTTTGATTTTGACTTGATTAGAGTATAGTCTTTTTATTTCTCCAGAGAAGGTTTCTCTAATATCGTCCATGCTGTTTTCAAGCCCAGCTATTATCTTTAAAATCGTCATTCTGAACTCTAGTTCTGACTTCTTTCTAATGTCCGTATTGATTAGGTCCCTGGCAGTCGGTACTGCCTCTTGTTCTTTTTTTTTGAGGTGTTTTTTTCTTCCTTTTCATTTTTTCCAGAGGAGAATAGATGAATGAGAAAACAAAATGCTAACAGGGTAACAACAACCCCAGAAAAATATACACTAAACAAATCAGAAGAGATCTCTGATCACTAGGAAGGTCCTTCATTGTCTCTGCACCTCAGTTTTCTATTATTTCTTAGTGCAGATTGATTATGATTGATAGATGAGAATATTTGAACATGGGACAAAAGGAAGAAGTGGGAAAGGATGAATGAACCGTTAGCTCACATAGAGGACAATACATAAACATTGAGATGTGTTGAATTTATAACTGATACACATTGAAATAGGCATTGAAAATATTTATTCAAAATATTTCAGTAGAGATAGTGACACTCATTTTCTACTTATGAAATTTCCATTCCTTTGCCTTTAGTTTTGTATCTAAATAGTGAGTCTTTTCATATTTTATTCAGCGCTTTTATTGATTACCAGGCATTGACCATAAAATTATCTCATTTTTTCAAACAAGCAGACAATACAAAACACTGTGAAGTCAGTGCTATTACTATTCAGGTAAAGAAAGACTCTGAGGCAGAAAGAAGTTAAAGTGTCTGGTGTCCACCACTTGTGTATTTGTGAGCAATGCAATCTTTAGTGACTTACTTACAGGAAAAGGAAATGAATTTCTATCTCATAAAGCACTGCCCCTCATGAAATATCCTGTTAGACATGTTTCTTCTCCATATCTTTTCTCAAATTCCTAGATGCTGGATTGTCTCTCTTTCCTCCTTGAGCACTCTCTCACTCTCTAACTTTCTACCTTTACTGTTTTATTCCTAGTTCTAAATAGCTCTCTAGCTTTTCTTTAGGCCTCCTAATAATTTACTTTGAATGAACACTGATTACACCTGTTACCTTCCTATCCACAAGCTAGTCGGACATCTGCTTTTTAATAATGTGTCAATTACCTCCGTGTATTCTGAGGTTGATGAGTGACTATGTTTTAGGTCAATGGAACATCGTTCAAGCTACCAGGTTTCCGTCTCCTCAGAGAGTGGAGGATGGATTTTAATTACAAATAATGGTTTGCTATAACTTGTTCAAAATCAAAAAATAAAAGTTGTTAAATCAAATGGTTATGGGATCCAAATATTTTAAGACTTTCTCTAAGACCTGAACTGACATCATATTACCGAATAATTCCAGTATGTATTACTAATTATTTCACTGATATATTATCATCCTTTATAAGTAAGCCCCTCCACAAGATGTCTGGTTTGCCTCCCGTTTTAACTGATTACCATCATTCAATTGAGCTATTTTTCTCTAAGTTGAATTTTTTATCTCAGACGTGTATTGACTGACAGATGATGTTGGACCTCATATATTACTAGGTGTAAGTCAAATAGTTATAAGAATTTTTTTGTGTGAAAAAAAAATAAGGGTTTTCATCATGGGAATTCCTACCATTAGAAAGCTCCATATGCAAACCGTAGCAAGAAGTGTTCTCATTAACTTCATGAAAAACCAATACACATCAAATAAATTGATTTTTACATAGTTGTCAAAAGGCCTAATGTAAAATAAAAGAGGAAAATAAACATCAAATGCCTTAGAAAATACTCAATTAATTATTTCTTTGTCATACAAAATGTCTAGTTACGATAAAATGCACATTTTTTTTGAACACTGTTTTAAAAGCTAACTCAGTGTTATGTATCTTATATGTGTTTAAGTTGGGTAAAATATTTAGTCAGTGCTCTGATTGCTAGGACACTGGAAACCTTCTAAATGATTCAAACATATTTAGTTATTCAAAAAATATTTATCGAATATCCACTACATGGCAGATGCAGGTTCTAAATGAGGAGGATAGTGACTTCTGGTCAATGTCTAACAACTGCCTCTCAGGGGGTGGAAGTGAGGGCTGCTCTGTAGAGATGATCGTGTTCTAAGATGTGAAGTCCCCCAAATGGCCGGTTACTGATGTGGGATTTCTGAATGCAGAATTGAGAAGACACAAGCACTGCGGGCTCTTGGGAAGTGTATAGGCAGGCCCTGCACCGTGTTGCTGGGACCACAGCATTTGTCTGCAGAGGAGACAGAGATCCCTGCTCTCCTGGGGTGAAGGATGTGAGAGAATACAGACAATGAGCTATAAGCATGATTGATTTGTAAATTATAAGGTCTTTTATAAATTAATAACTATTTTTTGAAGGAAGAGAAAACTAAAAGCCTTGGAAGTCTGGGGCTACTATAATTTTAGGTAGTGTCATTGGGGGAGGCCTTATTGGGGTGACATGTGGATATCTGGGAGAGGAGTGTGTCTGGTTTAAGAACCATCTAGTGTAAATGCACTAAGGCTTTAGCAGGAAAATCATGTTATTTGCAAAGAAAGACTTACTTGTTTCTTCCTTTCCAGTACTCCTAAATGTATTTGTGTTTGTTCTGCTAGTGCCCTGGATAGAACCTCCAGTATAGTACTGAATAAACACAATGATAGCGAGCTTGTAACTGATTTTTGTTAAAATGATTTTTCAATGAACCAAGTATATTATGAAACAAATAAGGTTTTGCATCATTTGCATTGAAACGAATTGTATGTGTAAGCTATTATATCAAAATTGCCAGAAAAAGTAAGAGAGTGTTATAACGCTTTGTCATGACTATATTTATGGTCTTTGTATAGTAAATTAAAAATGTTAAACATGACTTAATATTTTCTGAATTTCTAGAAAGTGTTTTTTCTGATGAAATCATAAAACAGTTTCTCTCTTATGCTTTTGTTCTGTCTTTTTCTGTCTCTTAATTTTATAAGAATCATTGTGGAAAAATTGGAATTTAAAAATATTTAAAAGAAGGAAATGAGGTCAGTCTCATAGTTACAGAGTGGAAAGACTGGCTAAAGGAAGGGAGATGCATGACAAAGGGATTGGAATATAAATGGAAAAAATATATATATATTCAAATATCCTCAGTATACTGCTGGCAATAGAAATATAAGCAATGAAATAAAACTCTAGTGAGACTATGTGGATATTCATAGACTTTCGAGGGGCCCTGGTTTTTGTTTAGTTGTTCTTCATTATGCCTCTAATTTATGACAACACTTTTTTTTTTCATTTGCTTGAGAAAATACAATCTTCCTTGCCCTGTCCATGAAGGCTCGCTTGACTTGCTGGTTCCTTAGGCTGTAAATAAAGGGGTTCAGCATGGGGGCTACTGAGGTGTTTAGCACAGCAACTCCCTTGCTCAGAGACACTCTGTCTTTTGCTGCTGGATTAATGTACATGAAAATGCAGCTGCCATAGGAGATGGAGATGACAATCATGTGGGATGAACAGGTGGAAAAGGCCTTTGTCCTCTGACTAGCAGAAGGAATCCTCAAAATTGTTCTGATGATATATATATAGGACAGAATTATTAATGCCAAGGTGAACAGTAGAGTAAACACAGCACAGGAAAAACCCACTATTTCTAAGAATTTTGTGTCTGAGCAAGAGAGCTGCAGCAGGGGAAAATAGTCACACGTGAAATGGTCTATAACATTGGACTTACAGTAATCAAGCTGTATGAACAGCATGAGTAATGGGAATATGATTAAGAATGAAGCCAACCAAGAAGCAAAGACAAGGAGTATGCACACTCTGGGATTCATGATGGTCATGTAATGCAGAGGTTTGCAGATGGCAATGTAACGGTCATAGGACATGGCAGCCAGGAGGTAAAATTCAGTGACTCCCAACAGAATGAAAAAAAATAACTGAGCCATACAATCATTAAAGGAAATGGTTTTATCCCCTGTAATCAGGGTGCCCAGGAACTTGGGTATGCTGACAGTTGTGAATGAAACCTCTAGCAAGGAGAAGTTTCTGAGGAAGAAATACATGGGAGTCTGGAGGTGGGAATCCAGCAGGGTAAGGGTGATAATGGTCAGGTTTCCAGTGATGCTGAGCATGTAAGTGATGAACAGAAAGACAAAGATCACCCCCTGAAGCTGTGGGTCATCTGATAATCCCAGGAGGATAAACTCTGTTATTTCTGTGTAGTTTCTCATTTTTTTCTTCTCTTGTGTAAACTTGAGGAAAAAACACAAACGGAAAGATTAGAGAAAGGGAATTACATATGGGTAGTGCCTGAATTAATATCTGGAAGTAAACAAATTTAATTTAATTTATTTTAGTTTAATTTAATTAATTTGGGAGATCTTTAAGCCAACTTGATAAAAGTAGGTAACATGTTTAAAGTTAGTTTTTACCATGTGGCACACTCTGTGTTTTACATAGAATATTTCTTCATAAAATCGTTATTTCACAGATTGGGAACTGAACCTAAAAATATTTAAAAAAATCTTATCCACATTATGTACCTTCATGAGAAGAACAGGAATTTTAACCTACTTTTTTCTGAATGTTTGATAACTGGAATAGAAATGCTTCCTGTTGATTCTTAAGAGTAATTCCCTGAAGGGTTCCCTTCCCACTGGGAAAATCTTTGTCCTTCTTCCAACCAGAAATTGTCTCATTTCCTCATTTCTGTCACATAATTCCCTGTATTATTACTTGGAGTATATGATGAAACAGCACATGAAATCCCTTTATATTTTTTCCTGAATAATAATAACAGTAATAACATAATGTATTTTAAAGCAAAGCTGAATTTTTCTCAATAAACCAAACCAGTCCATTTTCATACCCCTCATTCTGTGCATTCTCATTAAATAGTGAAGGGTTCAATTTAGTGTCATGAGAGAAGTTTTGCAATATGATATTTAGTTTCAAGATGTGGAATTGTTGATTTTTGGTATATAATGCATCATAATGCTGTAAAATTTCTTGCTCTTTTTTCCCCTTACTTGCCTGAGTTCTCTTTTCACTTCACTGTTCAGCAAAAATATTGCTGTTGATTATTTAAGGCAAATTCCAACTGAGATGGATAGTGCCTACTGGGAAAGCATGTGAGAGTCACAAAAAAATGAACATTTCTTTTGCTATTTCTCAGGGACTGGAGGAAACAGGCTGAACACTTACAAGAGAAACAGACATCACAATGACATATTTTGTAAACACACTTATGGCAATTCAAGTGTATGATGGATATTTCAATCATAAAATTCATTGTTCTCAATGAACAATACTCTGTAATTAACACTGTGTGTACTCTTTGATCTGTAAATTATTTCTGTGATGTTTTTGGTAGAGTGATGAAAAATATATCCAAGACCGTAAAACATCATTTTGAGCTTTCCTTCCTAACTACTTATCCACGTTTCTTTTACCTAATCACACGAAACTTATGTCACAAGCTTTGTAGTCCCATTTGTCCCTTTCTTTTCTTTTTTTTTTAAAGATTTATTTATTTATTTATTCATGAGAGACAGAGGAGGAGAGAGAGAGAGAGAAGCAGAGGGGGAAGCAGGCTCCCAAGGAGCAGGGAGCCCGATGCGGGACTCGATCCCAGGACCCTGGGATCATGACCTGAGCTGAAGGCAGACACATTTGTCCCTTTCTTTTCAATGAATTCTACTCTTTCATGGATATCTAATTGTTGAATCAAGTGTGTCATTCATTGAAAGTAAAAATTAACATATTCTATAAAGAGCTACTTACTATTGTGTTAAATAAAATAACTGGAAATGATTTTTAGGACACTTCTGCCATTCCATATGAATTTTGAAAAAAGAACAACATCATTCCCCAGATTGTCTAATTTAAAGAAACAAACAATTTTTAGAGGCCTACTAAAGATGAAGAGATTGTTTTCTTTATTTTTGTAATAATTAGAAGAAGTAGTAAAAAGCCCCATGATTCAACAATATAACTGGAAACTAACTTTATCATTCTGCATTCTCTCTTCTTAATTTAAAGAGAGAGAATTCTTTAATTCTGTGTGCTAAATTCTCTCTTCTTAAGTTAAAACTCCTTAAAGAAAGTTGTGAATACATATATGCAAGGAAATTTGCACCCATAAATTAGTACACAGTTTTCCAATTCTCTATCTTTCTCTCTCACTTGACACGCTTTTTCTTGGTTTCTAGATTTATATGTTAGGCTAATTTGTCAAAGAAGAGAACAGAGTATTGGCTTAATGTGATATTTTGAATAACAGGTCAGTTTTGTAACAGCCACTAATTTTTTTTTTCTGCAATGATTCACTCCATTCCTGACTGTGTTTGTTGACAACTAATGTCATGCAAGAACTTCATGGTGACTGAGTACAAAAAAATCTCATGAAGAACCAATTTAGGTTTTTTTTCAGATTATTACTTTAGCAATGCCTCAGAGTGTTTGTAGAATTGGTTCAGAATCCTGTTTCCCTGAGTCCCCTGGAAAAAAAAATTACATTGTTTTTTTCCTAATAAAAAGGGGGAGTTTGAATTCCAAGTCAGATCAAAGCACCAACCAGTAGGAATAAGAATAATGAAGGAAAAGCAGTAATCATGTAAATTACTCTCAAAGTCTGTAGGTTTTCATAGAGATATTCTGCTTATATCCTGATTGTCTCAGTTTGTTAACTAGGTATCTATATTTGAGGATAATTTTTAACTTAAAAGAGGAAAGGAATTCTTAAAAAACATATGGCATCAGAACTTAATATTTATTTATAATGAATGATATTGGGGCAACTTGTGGGCTTTGCTTTCAAAGAGAAATGGATTAAAAATGCAACTCAGTCACATTATAGTATTGTGACTTTGGACAAGTTAATGTCTCTGAATTTTAGTTTTCCTTTCATTTAAAAATGGGAATAATATTTCATGGAATAATCATGAGGATTAATTAAAAAAAAAGTAAAATTAAATTATACAAAATTTGTATAAAATGTACTCCCAGACAGTGGTTTTTATTATCTTTATTTTCCCCAAAATAAAATCAATGAACACGTTTGAGGAATATAGCCCCACTTTAAGCACCAAAAATCATTTTTGAGGGTACTCATTTAAGAGACAAAGAAAGACTGTATGCACTTATCTCATTTACTCAGTATGAGTTATCTATGTTAATATGAAGAAACTGACAATGAAAGAGATTATCATAAACTAGATCAGACATCAGATGTTAGTTCATAGTAGAATTGGAATTCCTAACTCTTTCTGCCTGAAACCAGAGCATGTACTACTTATTAAACCTGTATTCAATGAGGAAGATCAAATTCAGAGACAATAATTTTCTGAAAATTAATAAAGGAATAAATTATTATGACAAACAGGAAATGTAACATGCTCATTTTTCATAATCCTTGATAAATACAGATAACATAACAAACCCAGATTATTCTATGTATTCCGATGAAAAGTTGAGTTAAGCAGTAATGAGTGCTGAGATTTTTCATTATCTTCAACTTTACAATCTTACCTCTATTTGTCACACAAATGACTGTGTCAGCTGGTTGAAATGATTTAAAAAAAGCAAATTGACAAATATTTCGGTTTTAGGTTAAGAGATTCAGTATTTTTAAAATCAGTCTTTCCCAATACATTGGAGTTACTTTATTTCTGTAGCTAATATTCTTTTACACATTTTCCTTTGCAGCTATGGGAGCAAAAATAGTGAAGAACAAGTCAGAGTTGGAGTTACTTTGGGCCTTTCTGGACAAAGATTCTATATGGATTTTCCCCTGCATAAGGCATATGTTTTATTTACCATACATCCCCATGTCTCACAACAAATACTCCAGTGAATCATGTACCAACAAGGGCCTAGAGGAAAATACACTAAGGATTATACAAATGTTATCCACAATTGCACCAATATTGGAAGGAGAAACTTTTGGGATAATGCCCAAAGAGATAGAAAGGGCATAAGAAGTAAGCCAAAAGCATATGGAATATTTTGCATATGATCTAAATGAGAAAATAACTAAATATGCAAAGCTTTTGGGAGAGGTTTCCTGAATTTCCTAAGTCAGGATTTCTCACGAATGGAGGCTCCCACTTCCTCTTTTGCTGAGTAAAATACTGGGACGACTTAATCTTATATGAAAACATTACATTTTTATCATATACTAAAATGTCTCCACAAAAGTGGCTCTCCAAGCTGGTGGTATCAAATAAATTATTCAGAAACACTGAATATAGAACAATAAAAAGAATGGGATAGAGTTCAGTGCTCAGTGATTTCCCATATAAAGGCAAGAAAAACTATGGATTAAATATTCATTGAACTCTTCAATCTTTTCCAAGAATCACTTGAAGTCATTCTCTTATCATAGTAATGGTGCTAATTCTTGAGAAACATCTACTACCCAGAAGGTCCCTTTCCATTTGAAAGATGTGCTCGGTTTAACCCCATAATTAATGGAAACATAAATTCTAGGAACTTGGCAGGATTTTACAATTCTGATTTCTTTCTGTTTCATATTAGAAATGACAAAAAAAGCAGTCTGTTGAATCAATCACTATTTTTTTCCTTCAACAAGTATCTTTTGAGGATCTGCTATCTTTAACTAGTATACAAAGACTGGATAAAATGGAATCAAAATAGATAAGATTTCCATTGCTACACGATTTCCAAAAAGTCAAGGTCAAGCAAATGAGAGAAAATGTGCTGAAAGTTATAAATAAAGTAACCTGTCTCTCAGTTCAGAACTTTTTTTAGTACACCAAGCCATTTTTTTAATCAGCAAATTTACTCCATTATACCAAGTAATATATACTATTGATCCATTATTTTTAGTCATTTTTCGAATATGAAATTATACAAAAGTGTACTTTAAACTTTTCCTGACTTTTTTGTTGCGTCACATGTTCATCAAAAGCTGCCACAAAATAGTGATTCTTTGTTAAATATTCTAAATTATTCTGATTCAACCACAGTATTTAATAAATTATGTGATCAAAGTAATTTGAGGGTGATGATCTAATTGTTCCTATCACAGCTCATCAGTATAACCAGCATATCTATAAAAAGAGCTATTTTAACAGATATCTTTAATTTCTATTAAAATTTTCATATATACATAAGTTTGTTACTTTCAGGGCTTAAAACGTCCAAAAATATTTTTAGTTTGATATATAAGTGCCTATAATATACAAGAATATCAATGGGAAGCAGTGTACCACAAGGATTTTTTTTTAATGGAGTTTTAGATCCAAGAGAGATAGGTTGAAATTCAAGCTTTGTTATCTATTCACGTTGGCAGATTAGAAAATTGTTAAAGGCCTTTCTTTCTTCATTTCTAAAATGGGTTTAACAATGCAAATTTTTAACAAATTAAATAAAACATAATATGTGGAAATCTCTGTTTCTGTAAGAAGGAGCCTTACAGAACCTGAGACAGATCAATATTCATGCAAAGAACATATAGAAATGTGAGATTAAACAGAAAAATAATGTGTTCTAAGACATATGACACATTCAATTTGCAGTACTTCATATAAGAAGTCAAAAGTCACCACTGGGGTCTAACAATAAGAAAAAGATGAACAGCGTGAAAAATCAACTGTTTTAGATCCTTAGAGTGGGCAAATCACTGCCCTCAAGATTGAAAATCAGACAGATAAACCCAAGAAGTGAAGGTTTCAGGGAGCAGAGGCTCATGAGCAGAAACTGCCATAGGGTCCAGTGCTAGAGTCGGAAAACCTGAAGTATAACTGACTATTTGTGGAGGCTCAGTGAGGAAACTCAGAGTTAAAAGCTCTGGGGGGACCAAGATATATGAGGCCTCCACCATATTGTGAGATTTACTTCCAAGAGCTCAACCAGATTCAGACGGGCAGTGTCAGAAAAATCACCGTGTGCTTCAGGGGAAGAGGAAAGGGACCATTTTGAAATCCATGAGAGTGGTGTGTTCTTAAGAGAGCCAGCCCTCACAGAAATATAGCTGACCAGAGCCTAACCTGCTGGGACACTAGAGAGCTTAACTGACCCCGGACAAGGCAATACCCAGCTCCACTATCCTCTAGCCTTCCATGTGGGAGAAGGGAAATACCCAACTCCAGCCCACTCTAACCTTCCTATTCTACTTAAGTGGGGAGAAAAAACTGAGAAACATATATGAAGTTCACAGCCCAGAGGCCTAGCCTCACTAAGAGACTGAGCCCTAACCGTAGGACTATAGAGTGCTTCCCTCTCCCTATGCCTGACCGTCCCATTTCTAAAGGTCTACGTGCTCTGGTTCTTTTACCCAGCGCATCCTGTCTGGGTGTCAAGAAAACAGTACAAGCAAAACAAAGGCAAAAAATTGTTTTTAAAGAGGCAGAGAATGATTTAGAACCAGACATGGCAGAGGTGTTAGAATGATAAGACTGGAAATTTGAAACAACTATGATTAATATGACAAGGGCTTCAGTGGATAAAGTAGATGGAATACAAGAACAGAAGGGAAAGATAAGCACAGTTACAATCCAAAAAACCCCAAGCGAACAAACAAAAAACCAAACACCACCATTACCAGCAACAAAAACAATCCTGGAGGAAATAAAGAATTCTTTGGACAGACAGAAATTAAATGTGTGTGTTGTCAGTATCAAGGCTTGAAGGAATTGTTAAAAGCAATGCTTTAAAAAGAAGGAAAATAATGTAGTTCACAAAGTCAGATCTACATAAAGTAAGGAAGAGTGCTGCGGAAAGAATAGTGCAGGTAAGATAAACAGAAATTGTTAACTTAGGGCACTTGACATCTTCCAGGTGATTGTGGGCTGCTGAGAACAAGAAGGATCCGGATGGCAAGATGTTACCTCAAGGACCTGAGTTCACACAGACAGAAACAGAGCGAGGAAGAGATCACAAACGTCATCAAAATAAGAAAGTGGGCAAAATCTGCTAATTGGGAATATCCGCATGGAAGTCTGAGAAGACACATCCTTGGAAAAGGTTTGAGAGGCCCCCAGAATTTTATGGACTGAAGTTGGACTGATTGGTGATGGTCTTCCTCGGCACAAACCCAGGTTTGCAAGACTGTGAGAGATGGTTGTTTTTTCAAGTATGTACGTATCAACACAAAGGTACAAGGAACATGAAGAAACAGACAAAAATGGTCCAATCAAAAAACAAAATCATCATCAGCAGACTCTAGAGAAATATAGGCACATCTGACAAATTCTTCAAAATAACTGTCATAAGATGCTCAATGAATCAGGAAAGTGGCATGTTTTATTGTTTTTGTTTCAAATCTTTAATAAGTATAAATATTTTTTAAAAAATGATAGAGAACATGGAAATTCTATAAAGAGTGCTACTCAATATCGTGATCACTATTTACCTTGTAATATGCACTAAATTTCACAAAATATAAAGCTCTACATTTAAAGTGCAAATTGCAACTACTTATTATTTCTAAGAACTGAATTTCATATAATTCCTATATTAATATAGGAACTCTAGTTTTTTTAAATGTTAAGAGATCACCAATGAACACCTTGAAAATACACAAGAAATCACACACTAGTTTTCAAACTACATTTGAAGTATGATGTGGTATTATATGTACCGTTTAAGGAATTTATTAACAGAATTAAAACTATTTTCTACATTGTGCTGTAGAGTATGTCTTATAGAAATACATTTCATTTCCACAAAATTTTGTAGGAGAAATAAAGTTTACCATATTTTAAAATCAGTCAATTAACAACGCATTGGAGAAACTTGGGTATAGAAGTGGAAGAAATGAGCTGGGAAAATATTTAATTAACTATAATGTGGCATATAAGAGACTATAGGAAGAAGCATACTGATAGAGATATTTAGGAATTTCAGGATTTTTCCTAGTTACTCTTTACAGTGTCCTCCCCCCCAGAAGAAATCTTTCATTTACTTGAAGAAAATACTACTTTATGGACCACATCTTTGAAGGTTTGTTTTACTTGCTGGTTTCTCAGAGTGTAAATGAAGGGGTTGAGCATGGGGGCAACAGAAGTATTGAGAATAGCTACTCCTTTTGTCAATGATGCCTTTTCTTTTGCAGAGGGATTAGCATACATAAATATACAGCTTCCACAAGAAATCTGTTCATGATGGTGGTGTAATGAAGGGGCTTGCAGATGGCAACATAGGGGTCATAAGACATGGCAGTTAAAATGTAAAATTCTGTCACCCCCATAAAAATAAGGAAGAAGAGTTGGGCTGCACAGGTGCTGTAGGAAATAGTCTTATCCCTGGTGATAATTGCCCCCAGAAATCTAGGAATACACACAGTTGTAAATGAGATTTCTAAGAAAGAGAAGTTTCGGAGGAAGAAATACATTGGTGTCTGCAGATGAAGGTCCACCAAGGGTAGGGTGATGATCGTCAGGTTTCCAGTGACACTAACTAAGTATGTGATAAATAAGAATAGGAACATCACAGTCCGAAGACCAGGATCATCAGAGAGCCCTAGCAGCACAAACTCTGTGATCGCTGTGTGGGTCATTTCTCTCTCTCTCTCCTTTTCTTCTTTAAAGGTATTTAGGTGGCAAGAGAATTAAAGGGAGGACATGAAAGGTGTAATTCATGATAATCAATATCACCATCATTGATACAATTGTAAAATATATTCTATAGTCCATGCTGATCTTATTTTCTTTTGATCCTCTTGCTTGCCTTTGGTTGTAATACATATTTATGAGCTTTGCTTTATTTACCAGTTTTCTTATCCGAAATGTAGCAGGAAAAGTTTGTTAATCTTCATATAATAACTCACATTATTGAGAAATGATAAAATCAGTACTTCTTGCTTTGTCCAACTTATGTAAATCATTACATAATGTTTGAAAAATTTTTTAAATATGCCTTTTTCTTTCTTTTGTTAAGCATTTACTAGGTATACCACCACCTAAAAACAGAAATGAATGCTTTTAATTCCATCACAAGGTAAAAGTGAAAGAAAGCTAAAGTAACAACTTTTATACATCTTATGACACAAGAAATCAATTAATGATTTTCTTAGCAAATATATTATCAATTGTTTATTTTAATTATTAATTTTATTTTATACATTAATATTTTAGGGTGTAAGTTTCAAGATAGTATGAGAATGTTATATACATATTATATAATAGTATATTATGTACATATTTACTGTATAAAAGAGTTAATAGCCTTATTGTTTTTTATTTTTATTTTTTTAAGATTTTATTTATTTATTTGAGAGAGGGAGAGAATGAGAGATAGAGAGCATGAGAGGGAAGAGGGTCAGAGGGAGAAGCAGACTCCCTGCTGAGCAGGGAGCCCGATGTGGGACTCGATCCCGGGCCTCCAGGATCATGACCTGAGCCGAAGGCAGTCGCTTAACCAACTGAGCCACCCAGGTGCCCCTAGCCTTATTATTTTTTAAATAGAGAATATATTCACTTACTTGCTTGTTGTTTTTTCTTGTAATTCCATCAAAATCATTAATGTTTGATATCTTCTGTGACTTGCTAGAAATGTACATACAAAAAATATTTTATTTTTGAGCTTAAAGGGACATGCATCTTTTTTTTTATTTTACACTGAAGCACAAATTGGGAAAGTAACTACTTGCCTCAGATGTTAGCAGCTCTGTCACCCAGATTTTTGTCCAGTGCATTTTCCATTTGAACATTCTTCTTTCTGAGCTATTAGCTTTATGAAAAAAATTTGATTCTCTTGTAATTCTGCCTCACACTTATCTTTTATATGAGAATAGTGATCCATAAAGACATTTCAAAAACATACAGGAAAATGTTGTCTATTCGTACTGACATATTCAGGTAATTCCCAGCTGTGCTGGATATCCTGTGCTGTAGATTTTGGTTGTAAAATTTATGACAGTTACATCGTTTATATTTTAAGCAAATTTGTGCTGTGAAGAATAGAATGCAAATCATTGCTTCTCTGCCAGGCTCCAGCAAAGTTCACTCTAATCAAATTCTATTTGATTAGATTAGATTTCCTTTGATGGCTCAAAGGAAAACAGTTCAGGAAATAAAAATGAAGTGCCAGAAACCTTAAAAAATGTGGAAATAATACGATAGTCTTATTCGATAATGTTGATCTAAAAATTTAAGAAAGCACTATTTAAAGAGAGCACTGAGAGGGATATAACATCATTGGGGTATGAGTGCAGATACTTAAACTAGATTGGCCTTCCTCTGCTTGGACTTATAGCTCAATATTTCCAAGTTTACTTGTTTTGACCTCAAAAGAAAGTTGTTCATTGATCTCCTGGGAACAAGGCCAAGTCGAGGCCCTATCTGTGCTATATTATGGACCATGAGGGAGTTCTGGAAGCCATCCTTGCATTTCTCAGTAGCCTTTTAACTCTTCTCTATAGTGAATCTCCCTTGAGAATGGTTGTGTTCACCTTTGTATCCCACAGAGGACCTAAAATGTTGACTTCTACAAGATGATTACTTCTATTAATCATCATTCCTTAATATTTTATGAGTAACAAAAAACTATTGTGAAACCTACTTTCTTATAAAAATAAACACAATCTATATTTAATCATCTGGAAATATAAGTTTTTCTAAATATATCCTTTTTGTTATTTATCCTTAGGCTTTGTTGGTGTTGAAGCATTGAGAAGCAGGGTTATTTCATAATTCTAAGTTAAATAATAACTATTACAAAGCACTATTGTGGTCACATTTTTAAAAAATACCAATACACATGTTCATTTAACCCTCATTACAAATAGCAATATTTAATTGCAGTGTAATTTGCCCATCTTATTTTTCAACTTGACCTTTATATTTATTTGTCATATCTTTAATATTCTAATGAGAAATATCACCAAATACTAATATTTTGTTTATTTGAAATTCTGGATAGTGAATTATTATTTTTTAATATCATTCTTTATGTTTCCCAAATATTTTGATAATAAAAATTATATTACATGTACTCAGTTAAAATAAGGCTTTTGTTATATAATTTTGTTATATAATTATATTATATATAATTATATATATAATATATAAAATTATATAACAAAATATATAATTTTGTTATATAATTTGTTACATAATTATATAAACTAATATTTGTTATATAATTATATAAACTAATAATACATATTATATCATAACTAGTTAATATTAAATAAGTGTAATATATCTAAATAAAATAACAAGACATACAGTTAACATAAAAAATACAATTGTCAGTTTGTATAATCAGATAATGACATAGTTACCAATACAGAAGTAAATCACAATTGGAATGCAAGATTTTTTGGAAATTACTTACTGGAAGAGGGGAATTAGAATAGAGTGGGGAGAAAAATGGAAGAAACTCAAATTTATGACAGTATATACTGTGTTTATTTAACCTAGTAAAGGAGCACTCAGTAGAGGAACGTTTTGATTGATGTGGTTCTATATTATAGGGAGGGATACCCTTGTCCACTTCATTTATATTTTTTCAGCTTTATTGAGATATAATTGACATATAACATTGTGTAAGTTTGAAGAGATACAACATCATTGGGGTATGAGTACAGATTGATTTTATACACTTGTGTATTGTGAAATGATTACCATGATAGGGTTAGTTAACACATCTATCACTTATATATTTACGCTTTCTTTTTTGTGGTGAGAACATTTAAGATTTACTCTTTCAGCAATTTTAAGTATATAATATGGTAGTCTTGTAGATCAGTTTTGTTGCAAGAATGAAATGGTGTCATGTTTTTACCCTAAAAGCCCAATTAATAGACAACAAGAAACTCTCTTATATTCATGGAGGGCACGTGTGCAGTAATGTTCAGTTGACTGCATGCTTATTCCCATGATTTCCTGTAATTGTTGTTTAGATTTAGAGGCTTAATCCACGTTTAGGTTTGGGAACTTTTTTTGCAAAAATTTAAGTTTGGGAATTTTTTTGCAACTTTCAACAGGAGATACATGTTTAGTTGTCTTCTATTTTTATTCTTCTCAACCATTGTTGATCAATGGCTGGATCCTTTAATTGATTACGTGCAGCAAAATGGTTATGTTCTTAATCTGTCATTTACCATTTGCTTATTCATTGTTACAGTTTATATGAAAAAGCGCAGATGAAGTCCTACTTTATTTTTATTCAGTAGTCAGAGTTGGTTCTCTAGTATATTTTTGTTGGTATCTTTAGGAATACATCACTCTATAAATTATATATTTGTTGTACGTCACATTAGTGATTGACATAAATATTTCAAAAGAGATTGAAATTGGCATCACTCTCTCTTTGGAGTGCTTTAGCCCTGGGTGAGACCCTTCTCTCTTGGACTGTACACTTTTCCTCTTGTTTCCTTCCCATCTTGTAGGACAAGGTTTTCCAGGCTCATGCTACACTTTTCTGTATTAGAACTGGACTGAGTCATTTCTCCAAAGAGGCCTTCTTATATTGGTTAGGAAATGGTGAATCAAGGTAAGAAACTGGGCACTAGCTGTGATAAATACTATGAGTTTGATCACCCTTTCTAGGTAATTTCAGTGGACAGGACCAGCAAACATATATATATTTTTTTCAAGTAAAATGTCTATGAGTGCAGTTTCAATGTATCATCAAATTTAGGACTACAATATTTTTATGAAACCCCTTTTACCTTTTATACATTTATATTTTCTTTATCTCATGATGAGAGCCCTGATTATGAATAGAATTAGATAAGATTGTAATATAGCATTAATCTTCATTTGCTTCTTTTCCTCACACTGCACATACAACAGCATTAGAATAACAGTGACAGCAATACCATCCATGATATTCCTACCTAGGAACAATTTAAAAATTTTTAAGCTACTCTTTTTGTCCTTAGATTAAATTCCACTTAGATGTACCGTTCAATTACAACATTTAAGATCTCGGAATAATTCTTCATTTGGCTATCTCACCAACTAAATATATATTTAATTATATTTATTCCAGTTCAGTGTAATGGCTTATGCTACTAAGATACACATTTCCTTCCACTCCTTTCAAACAATTAATTCTGACTTGCCTTCTAAGGATTCCTGAGACAGATTCACTGAGTCATTTAAAATTGAAATTAAAAAATAATACTGAACAGTGGCTTAATAAGAAGGCCAGAAAACATCTTCAGGGCTTTTGTTTTTAAAACATGTTGATGTCCTATCCTTCTAAAATCTTTACTATCAAGTAAATATTAACAGTGATCTTCTGATAAACTAGTCATTGGAAATTTCATTGATGCTCGAGGTTAAAAAAAGGGCTCTATTTAAAAAAGTACATAGACTCTGTTCCTTTGACAATCTGAGAGGGGACCTTTTGACTGTTCCACTTCATTTCAGGTGTTTTAAATTAAAAAAAATTAAAATAATGATATCTGTTTTGCTGGGTAGAAGTCTCCCTTAGTAATGCATTGATTTTGAAAGTCTAGTTTTTTAATCTTATTTATTTACTGATTTAGTTATTCTTTAGTTAAACCTTACTAAAAGTCATTTAAAAAATATGTTCAGAGAGTATCTCCAAAGCAATTTGCTTTTCTGATCATGTTACCCTGTTTCTTTTTCCTTTATTAAAATGTTTAGTAAAGTTACTCATGCTTAATATATTAGAGAAAAGGAAAAGAATTTAATTAATGTTATGGGCAACATCTAGCTCAGCTTCATAATTGCATTGAAATACACTTCAGGCCCTGCTTATTCATTCTTGACAAATTAACTAGAGCTTGTGTGAAACTTTCCCTCTGCCTGAATGAAACAAAATCTCCAAGGTTGGTCTCACTGAGTGGTTGGAGAATTGTTTTTTTTTTTTCCTTTGGAATTGTCTTTTACTCTTCTTCATAATTATTTTAGATGACTATTTACCTGAATCAATCTGAATTTTTTATATTTCTTCATTTCAATGAAGATGAGCAGATTTAGTTTTTTGAAATTCATACAATTGCATATAGAAAGAAATCAAGGAAAAAGGAGATCACCAAATCACATTTAATAGTATTTTCAGAAATAGTAACACACATATATGTAGGGGTTTATGCTGAATATCAACCGTCAAAACCTCATGCTCTATAATTTATGTGGCACTTACTTGGACAAACGAATAGCTGTTTTATTTATGTTACTTTTCTTTTAGTTGGAATTAATTCCTAACTTTGGGAAGGATGTTCACTGTTGTTGTGGTTTAACAAAACCATTATTATTTCAGTAATATTTAAGGACTTTTTATTTATCTCATTTAGTTTTTATAACAGAGTTAGTAGACCTTATCTTTGCTTCCACATGAAGAACTGAGGCTCAGAGTGGCTATGTACCTTACATAAATTCATAAAGCTAGCAAGTATCAAATATGATGTGAAATTAAAGTCTGTTCTCTTAAACAGAATACCACATAGCCTATTGGAAACACACAGATAGAGACATAGTCACTTCCTATCTTTAACTGCAAATGGCTACATTGAAATAATAAAAAAATAGTATCCTATTTTTATACTTTTTGATATAAACAGTTGCAAATTATAACGCCAATACATTCCATTTAATCTGATTAAAAGTTGAGCTAAATAATGAACCAATGATAAGGTTTGAGAGACTTTCACTACCGTCTATATACCTGACTTAATTCTGCTTTTCATAGAGGTTTGCAAACACAGAACGGCTGGAATAGTAAAATATTAGCAAATTCTATAGTTGTCATCTAGAGGAGCCAGCATTTCTGATAGCCTTCCTTTGCCATTGAACAAGTATATTTTCTATTATTGACATTTTGTCTTATCTATCCCATTTTTTTCCTTTGGGGAATATAGTTATTTAACTGTAGAGAGTAAGAAAGAACCAAATATATAAAAGATAGAAAAATATCAGAAAGTGTTTTAAAATTCTTTGGCATGGTTTCTACACAGATTTAACTTGTACAAGTACTTAATACTATGTCTATTCTCTCTGCCACTCACTCAAGGGGATTAATTCAGTGAATCAAAATTGTCAGAATAGGAATATACATAAACTACTAACATATAAAACATTGACATAAGGAAATCCTGTGGGCAGTGTCCAGTGTGACATGAAAAGAAAAACTCCAACAAGGAAACAACCACACTAAGTGTGAAGTTTGTTTTCCTTGACATTATTTTTCAGACAGAGATGAGCAAGCAAATATCTTAATTCCTAATGTAGATCTTGACTAAATGCATCTCTACACCATGACATTTTTTTAAACTGGTAATCTACCACATTGTACTAAGTCCGTTCCTTGATTCCATTATTATTAATCTGCCTCCTAGTGAGAAAATTTTGGTACCATAATACTGTTAGACATTACACATAATACTGTTTTTCCTGTTTACTCTATTGCTCACCAGCAATAGCAGTTGAAGAGTTTCTTGTTTGATTGATTAAAGTTCTAATTTATATGCCAAGTATTATATTAAGAGTTAGTACCCTTCTTGACTAGACTATAATAATATAACTATGTGCAGATAAGACGAGTAAAAACACCAGTAAAATTGTTCTTATTATAGTAAAAGCTATGCAAAATTTGCAAGTCCTTACAGAGTTTCGAACATACTTTTGACCTCAGCCGCAGCAACCTCTTCCTAGAAACATCGCCAAAGGCAAGGGAGGCAAGGGAAGCAAGGGCAAAAATGAACTATTGGAACTTCATCAAGATAAAAAGCTTTGCACAGCAAAGGAAACAGACGACAAAACCAAAAGACAACTGACAGAAGGGGAGAAGATATTTGCAAATGACATATCAGATAAAGGGCTAGTATCCAAAATCTGTAAAGAACTAATCAAACTCAACACCCAAAGAACAAATGATCCAATCAAGAAATAGGCAGAAGACATGAACAGACATTTCTGCAAAGAAGACATCCAAATGGCCAATAGACAATGAAAAAATGCTCAACATCACTCGGCATCAGGGAAATCCAAATCAAAACCTCAATGAGATACCACCTCACACCACTCAGAATGGCTAAAATTAACAAGTCAGGAAATGACAGATGGTGAGGATGCTCAGAAAGGAGAACCCTCCTATACTGTTGGTGGGAATGCAAGCTGGTGCAGCCACTCTGGAAAACAGTATGGAGGTTTCTCAAAAAGTTGAAATACAGCTACCCTATGACCCAACAATTGCACTACTAGGTATTTACCCCAAAGATACAAAGGTAGTGATCCAAAGGGGCACCTGCGCTCCAATGTTTACAGCAGCAATGTCCACAATAGCCAAACTATGGAAAGAGCCTAGATATCCATCAACTGATGAATGGATAAAGAAGATGTGGTATGTGTGTGTGTGTATATATATATAATGGAATATTATGCAGCCATCAAAAAATAAAATCTTGCCATTTTCAATGATGTGGCTGGAACTAGAGGGTATTATGCTAAGCAAAATAAGTTAATCAGAGAAAGACAAGTATCATATGATCTCACGATATGAAGAATTTGAGAAACAAGACAGAGGATCATAGGGGAAGGGAGGGGAAAATGAAACAAGACAAAACTGGAGAGGGAGACAAATCATAAGAGACTCTCAAACTGAGGGTTGCTGGAGTGGAGGGAGGTGGGAGGGATGGGGTGGCTGGTGATGGACATTGGGGAGGGTATGTACTATGGTGAGCACTGTGAATTGTGTAAGACTGATGAATCACAGATCTGTACCCCTGAAACAAATGATACATTATATGTTAATAAAATAAATAAAAATAAATAAATAAAAGAGAGCAAGCACAAGTTTTTCTTTGTTTTGTTTTGTTTTTCAAATTAGGCTATTATATTGGCTGTTATAGCTCAAGAACTTAGCTAAATCATTCAACATTTCTAAGCATCAATTTACACATTGGTAAAAAGGGATAATCATGTCTAATTTGTCATATAGCTTTAAGGTTAATTATGATATGGTATAGAACATACCTTGTTTTGCATATGACACAGAATATATGCTCTCTATATAAGAGTTACTATTTATGAAATTCTTATCAAACTTTTAGGTGGCATAAGAGTTAGTGGCTGCCTTGGGAAGCCTGGGTGGCTCAGTCGGTTAAGTGGCCAACTCTTGATTTCGGCTTAGGTCATGATCTCAAAGTCGTGAGATCAAGCCCTGTGTCAGGCTCCGTGCCTAGAGCAGAGTCTGCTTGTCCCTCTCCTTCTACACCTCCCCTCACCCTCATGTGCCCTCTCTCTCTCTGTCTCTAAAATAAATAAATAAATAAATAAATAAAATATTTAAAATCTTTATGTTATATATTTTTATAAAAAATAATGCAGAAAATAAGAAGAGTTTATACAACAAGACATAACACATGACTTCATATCTAGAAAACATAGGATACATGACCTTCAAATAGTTTGTAAGTGGTAACATATGCACCCAAGTTTATTAACTGAATGGGAAGAACTGGACAGACACTACAGATAGTATGCAAAAACAATGGTGCTATAGATATTTATTTCATGATTCAAGTAACTATTAAAAGGAAAAATAATTTTATATCAATATGAGAAAAGAGATATTTAAAATAAATTGATTGAAACAGTATTAACTTTAAGTCATTACAGTGTAAAATGTTTTTTACTGAAGTTTAGTTGACACATAGTGTTACATTAGTTTCAGTTGTAGAACATAGCATTTCAAGATGTCCATACATTATGCTGTGCTCACTGCAAGTGCAGTTGCCATCTGTCACCATCCAGAGCTATTACAATAGCATTGACTATATTCCTTATGCTGTACCTTCTATTCATGTGACTTATTTCTTCCATAATTGAAAATCTGTACATTCCACTCCCCTTCACACATTTTGCCCATCTCCCCACCCCTTCCTTCTGGCAACCATCAGTTTGTTCTCTGTATTTATGGATCTGTTTGTATTTTGTTTGTTTGTTTATTCATTGCTTTATTTTGTTTTTGAGATTCCAAATATAAGTGAAATCATATGGCATCTGTCTTTCTCTGTCTGACTTATTTCATTTAGCAAAATACCCTCTAGGTCAATCCATATTGTTGCTAATGGCAGGATCTTATCTTTTTTTGTGGTTGAGTAATATTCCGTTATATATATATATATATATATATATATATATATATATATATATATATATCTCACAACATTTTTATCCTTTCATCTATCAATGTACACTTGGATTGCTTCCATATCTTAGCTATTGTGAACAATGTGGCAAAAAACACAGGGGTTCATATATCTTTTGGAATTAGTGTTTTTGATCGAACATTTTGATTAATCAGAATAGTCAGCAAAATGATTTATCTTCCATAACTACAGGTTCTATATTCACAATCAAATCACGGACATGGAACTTACAGATAGTTTTAAAGGAAGACACAACTCAGCCACATCCATGTTATCAAGAGTGTTTAGCAAATGAGCTCAGCATTTCTTGTAGCTGTGACATGGATATAGGAAGATAGTACAAATTAGTTTAATTTTCATTTTCTTTTATTGAATCTTCATGATAACATTCATTCATATTATCCGAAACTTTGATTTGTTTGTATGAAACAGTATTTCAAGGACCAAATCTTTGAAGGCTTGTGTCCTTTCCGGTCCCTTAGGATATAAATAAAAGTGTTTAGCATGAGGGCAACAGAATTATTGAGAATAGCTACTTCTTTTGTCAATGATTTTTTTTTTGTGGAAGAATTAGCATATATGAAAATAGCAATGGCAATCATGTGAGTAGAACAAGTAGAGAAAAACTTTTTTTTTTTCCTCTGACTAGGCGATGTGATGTATACATAGGGCAAAATCACCAATGCCAAAGTAAATAGCAAAGTAACCAAAACAAAGAAAAAGCCGATTACTAATAGGAGCCATGTATCTGAATGAGACAGTTGCAAAAAGGAAAGATAGCCACATGCAAAGTGTTCAGTGACATTGGAAACACAGTAATCTAGCTGGGTGAGGAGTATAAGGGGTGGGAAAATGGTCAGAAACATGCCCAGCAATGCACATAGCATAAACAGGTTACGGAGTTTCCTGTTCATGATGGTCGGATAATGAAGGGGCTTGCAAATGGCAACATAATGATCAAAGGACATGGCAATTAGAATTTGAAATTCATACCCCCATGAAAATAAAGAAAAGTTGGGCTGCACAACTGTTGTAGGAAATGATATTATCCCTGGTGATAATTAACCCCAGAAATCAAAGACTACATATAATTGTAAATGAGATTTCTAATAAAGAGAAAGTCTAGCTAAGAAACATGTAGATGTCTGTAGATGAAAGCCCACCCAAGTTAGGGTGGTGATAATCAGGTTTCCATTGCCACATAACATGTATGTGATAAATAGGAAGAGTAAAATCACAATCAGAAGTCAGGATCATCAGAAAGGCTCAGCAGGACAAACTCTGATCATTGTGTGGTTGTTTATTTCTTTCTCTTCCATTTTTATTTCTTTTAAAGATATGAGACAACATTGATGAATCTGGAAGACATTACCCTAAGTGAATCAAGTGGAAGGACAAAAAATTGCATGATTTCACTTATGTGAGATGTTAAAATAAGTCTATCTCATGGAAATGGAGAGTAGAATGGTGGCTGTCTTGGGATGGAACAAGGTGGGCAATGGGGAGTTGCTGTTAGCTGGTACAAAGTTCAGTTCTGTAAGATGAATAAGTTCTCAAGATGTTGAAGATGAATACTATTGAAGAACATTGTTGTACTACATTTTGCCTACAGTTAACAATACTGTATTATGCCCTTAAAAATACAAGTGGGTAGATCCCGAGTTAGGTGTTCTCACCACTTTATAAATATAATTTGTACTTATTCACAATTATTGCAGTTACATATAGAGATCAATATTAATAATAATCACTACTATTTACTGATAACTAATTATGTTATGTGCTTGATAGATTCATTTTCATCCCTATGGTATGTTATATATGCCAGATCTATCTGACACTTGATTTACCAGTGGGGAAGTATATGTTGAGAGGTTATAGACACCCTAAATTTGTCAACTATTTGCCTTCTTTCACATACAAATTATACTTCAGATAGGATGAAATTGAGAAACCATTCATAAGTTTTCTCTTACATTTTGAGTCCCTTTCAGTTTTCTATTACTTATTTTATTTTTTTCTCAACAATTCTTGTGCTATATTTCTCAGTTGAATATATTGCATAGAAATCATTAGGAATGTTGCACCACTAATTAGGATTATAGTATATTTCAATTACTAAAAAATGGTTTATATTATTTAGAATACTTTATCGTATCCATAATCTTCTTTCATTTACTCTCTCTCACACACACACATACATACACATACATCTTTCCAAAATACTTTAGGCCCTTAATACCTTAAGTAGAATGAATGGAAGAGAATTTTAACCTGTGTAATTCTAATTTTATATGCAATGGAAAATTTTACTCTGTTATGAAGCTTTTACTTTCTACAAAACTTAAATGATTTTACTGTTTAGGCATCAAATAATTTAGACACATGCCCAGTTTCAAACTACTCCAAAATTAGGAAAGGAGCTATATATAAATATTTCAGCATAGTCAGAAAGTGGAGCTTACATTCCATGGAATTAGAGAAATTGAACTTATTCTACATACCTAAGACACTATTTCATCACTACTTTCTGCAGTATGTGTATACATTATGTATGTATGCATTTACTTGTATATCCACCTATGCCTAAACCTATACTTAGTGAGTCATAACGGGATTTGGAAATATGGAGATGTATTTAGCACCATGCCTACAAAAGTATATATGTTAAATATCTATGCTTTTTTAACCAATAGAAATTATATGAACACACCCTATTTAGTGAGCAATGTTTCTTGTTTTTTAAATGAAAGCATTCACATTTTTCAATAAATCATATGGCATTTGAAGAATTTTTTTTCCTAGAGAAATTGCAAGATGGTGAAGGGATTTCTGACAAAGATCAATGAAAATCACAAAATTATATTTTCTGTATAGAGTAAGGAAAATATCATATCAATATTTACAGTGTATCCTCCATTCTGGGGGATAATTTCTTTCCTAAACAAAATGCAAAGTATAACTTTACAAATTAAAACAATTAATGATCAAGAAGTTGCAACTAATAAAGGGTTCAGAAGATGGGAACCAGAAAGACGTATGAAGTTATTTCAATTGAATGGGAAATAAATTAAATGTGTTTGTAAACTGTTAGAAAGAAAGAATGAATAAGGATGGCAAGAAGGCTACTGTGATATGAAGTTGCTCAAATTTCATGTTTGTATATTCTAAATTGCCCTGCATTGTGAGTGTCTAATTCATGACACCTCAGCATTTCATTTGCTTGAGAAAAATACAATCTTCCTTGCCCTGTCCATGAAGGCTCGCTTGACTTGCTGGTTCCTTAGGCTGTAAATAAAGGGGTTCAGCATGGGGGCTACTGAGGTGTTTAGCACAGCAACTCCCTTGCTCAGAGACACTCTGTCTTTTGCTGAGGGTTTAATATACATGAAAATGCAGCTGCCATAGGAGATGGAGATGACAATCATGTGGGATGAACAAGTGGAAAAGGCCTTTGTCCTCTGACTAGCAGAAGGAATCCTCAAAATTGTTCTGATGATATATATATGTATAGGACAGAATTATGATCACCAAAGTGAACATTAAAGTAAAGAGAGACCAGGAAAACCCCATTATCTCTAAGAATTTTGTGTCTGAGCAAGAAAGTTGCAACAGGGGAAAATAATCACAGGTGAAATGGTCAATAATATTAGACCTACAGTAATTAAGGTTTAAGAGCAACATGAGTGCAGGGAATATGATTAAGATTGAAATCAGCATGAAGAGAAGACAAGGAGTGTGTAGACTTTGGGATTCAAGATGGTCATATAATGCAGAGGTTTGCAGATGGCAATGTAATGGTCATAGGACATGGCAGCCAGGAGGTAAAATTCAGTGACTCCCAACAGAATGAAAAAAAAGAACTGAGCAATGCAATCATTAAAAGAAATGGTTTTATCTCCTGTAATCAGGGTGCCCAGGAACTTGGGTACACTGACAGTCGTGAATGAAACCTCTAGCAAGGAGAAGTTTCTCAGGAAGAAATACACGGGGGTCTGGAGGTGAGGATCCAGCAGGGTAAGGGTGATAATGGTCAGGTTTCCAGTGATGCTGAGCATGTAGGTGATGAACAGAAAGACAAAGATCACCCCCTGAAGCTGTGGGTCATCTGACAATCCCAGGAGGATAAATTCTGTTAGTTCTGTGTGGTTTCTCATTCTTCAGTCACTTATTTGTTGTTCTCCTACCAGATCTCTAGGAGAAAACACAAGGAACAAACTCGAAGAGTGAATTAGCAAAGGTCGAAGTGTGGAGCCAGAATTTGGCTGAAAAATTATGTGTTTTCATCTATAGCCGAGATTTTATGAACCTTCAACAGATTCTTCCCGGCCCACCACACATCTGTGCTGAAATCGCCTGTGAACTACTCCACTACATTGTGCGTGTCTGAAAGTTAGGACAGAGTCTGAACTTCAAAGCCTTTGCAACACAGTCCAGTGCTGGAAGTGTCATAGGAGGCTTAAAATAAACACTTGTCTAATTAATTAATTAAGTCATGCTGAGTTTGTTCTTGCATCACAAACACCCATCGGGTGACGTTCTCTATTATATTAATATATATAGAAAGGTTAATGTGAACATCACCGAAAAGGAGTACTTAAAGGCCAATTTTCAAGGATTGGTGAATACAAGCCCAAAGAAAGTCTACCAAGAGATGGTCCAATATCACAGACTTGGGGGAGGTATACTACACTATTTATGTAAAAATGTTAATGAAAATCAATGAACTGTATTCATTTGCCAACATTAACTAAGCCTGATGGATGCTATTCATTCATTCATTCATTCAGCAGCTTTTGGGGAGAAAAACCTCAGTGTTTAACAAGGTGCATATGATTCCTCAAGCCTGAAGCCATCCCAAGGATGTACTCATGCAGAGTATGAAGGATGTCTCTAAGCATTTAGCCCATCTTTTTATTTCTGAATGCAGATCCATATTTCCCCTGGAAGAATATGGTTTAGGTTTACCTTAAATTATCTTCCACCCATTTTGTCAAAATCAAGAATCCTTTCTAAGAACCCCTGAGACATACTCTTTGAGCTATTCAAAATGAAAGTTAACAATAATACTTCATATTTGTTAAATAAGATGGCCACAAAATACCTTCAAGGTTTCATTCTGAAAGCATCACTGTTCTGTTCTTTATTCAGTCATCAATAATCAAAGAAAAAAGGAAACGTACTTAAACTCGTAATAAGATCATGGTATCAAATACTATTAATTTCTTACTTATGACACTCTAAGGTAAATTGCTACTGCAGAAAGTATACGGGCTCTGCAGTTAGAGAAACATAGGTTAAAAATACAAATGGGCAGCTTAATGGATTTGTGATTTTGAATGGTACTTAATTTCCTTAAGCATCAGTTTTCTCTGTTTACCATGGACATGAAATTTCAAGGACGTTCTGGGAATTAATTGAAATAATATAAATGAAAGTGCTGTATAAACCATGTGGTACAAATATGCTTTAAGAAGAGCTGGTTTATTTATCTTCTTTTAGTTGGAATTGTTTTTCAACTTTGGGCAGAATATTCATAGTAACTGTGATTAAGGAAAGGCATTATTTATTCCAATGACATACTAAGGATTTATATAGTCTATCTCATTTAGCTTTTATGACACACTGATGGAACTTTATCTTTATTCCCAAATGAAGCACAAGGGTAGTGTGGTTTTGTACCTTAGATATATTTGTATCTCTAACAAGTGTTCAATATAATTAGAGACTACCTAAAATTAAAGTCTGTTCTCTTAAAGAAAGTACTACATAACCAATATTCAATTAGAAACATGGCATAGAGATGGTAATTTTCTGCTTTTCATTTAATGAAGAATGAATAAATTGATATAATAAAATATACTAACATCCCTTTACATTTTAAAAAATAAATCCAGTTGAAAAATGACATTCTAATATATCCTATCTAATCTGATTAAAAGTTGAGCTGATAGGTAATGAAGCAATGATACGGTTTGGGAGACTCCATTGCCTTCCTTATGTCTGCCTTACCTCTGATTTTCATGCAGGCTGACTAACATGTAGAATGGCCATAACATAAAATGTATTAGCAGTTGCCATTGTTGTAATGCAGGGAAAGCAGCATTCCTGAACACATTTCCTCTTCATGAATCCCTTTGCTTTCTACTGTTAATGTTTTTGTCCTAAATTTCCCATTATTTCTTGAGTACAGAGAGTGAGACGGGAGCAAATGTATGACAGAGGGAAAATATCAGATGTTTTAAAACTGTCTGATATGGTTTCTACACAGATTTTATGTAGCATGAGCTTTGTAATGTTTTATCTGTTCTCTCTCCTGATGGCTCATGGGGAATAATTCAGTGAATCAAAATTGCCAGAACAGGACTGCACACAAAACACTAAGGAATATAAAACATAATACACATTAGACTTGAGATTTGACAAGGAAGCTTGGGGGGCAGTGTCCAATGAGACAGAAAAAATAACAACAAGCAAACAACCATTCTAAGTGTGATTTGTTTCTCTTGAGAAACAAACAGACCAACAGAGATTATTTTTCAGAGTTACCAACTAAATATCTCAATTCATACTTCAAAACTCTAAAGTTGTCTTTACGCCATGTCATTTTTTAAAAACTGGTAATCTACCACATTGTACTAAGTCATTCATTGTCTCCATTAACTTTAATCTGTCTTCCAAGAAGAATGTTTGGTACTATAATACTGCTAGTACTTTATACTTCTTTTTCTTCTAACTCTGTTGCTCACCAACAATGGCATTTGAGGAGGTTCTTGTTTTGATTGATTAACGTCCCAGTGTATATTCCAAGTATAATATTAGGAATTGGCACCTTCCCTGACTAGACTATAATAATGCAGTCATGCCCAAATGATGTAATGTGAGTGTAGAATACCAATAAAATCGTGCAAATCCTTGGTAAAAGATAAGCAAAATATGCTGGTCCTTAAGAGTTTGGAAAATGTATAAAATAGAGCAAACACAAGTTTTTAGTCATTTTTTCTTTCATTTTCAAATCAGGTTATCATATTGGCTGTTATAGCTCAAGACCTCAGGCAAATTACTCAACCTTTCAATTTACACATTTGTAAAAAAGAGATAATCACTCTAATTTGCCATTTGGCTGTGAAAACTAAATACGATATGATTTAGGACATACCTAGTTGAGTATATGGCATAGAATAAATGCTTTATACAGAAGAGATATTATTATTTGTGAAATTCCTATTAGACTTCCAGTTGGCATGAGTGTAATGGTGACTGCCTAAATCATATTTTTCATCTATATCATATTTTTAAATATAATACAGATAAACAAGGAGAGTATATAAGACATAACATAGACCTTAAGCCTAACTATAAAACAGAAGACATGACCTTCAAATAATTTACAAGCAGTAAAATAATCAAACCTATAGCTGAGAGGGAGGACTTGGACAAATACAGATAGTAAGCAAAAAATATGGTTGTTACAGATAATATATTTCATTTCTTATAACTTTAAGAAACTGTGATATCAGTGACAAAATAAAATTTAAGAGTAAGTTGATTAAAACTGTTTACTCCTTTTGCTATTACCGTTTACAATATCTTTATTATTCAGAACAATCGGCAAAATGATGTATGCTTTATAGCCATTGGCTTTCTATCTAGAATTGTAAGTCAATGAGGAAATGGAATCTATAGATGGTTTGAAAGAAAGACACAACAGTTACTTTTGGTTTAAAAGAAAAATTAAAGTGCTCAGCCTTGCAAGTATCTGTGAGATGGATATTGGAAGAAACTCTAGAAGTTGAAATTTTATTTGTCCTTTATTGGATCTTCACAGTGCTATCCATTCATGTTAATACATCCTTTCATTTGTTTCTAGAAAACAGTACTTTCTGAAGCAAGTTTTTGAAAGCTTGTTTTACCTGCTGGTTCCTCAGGGTATAAATAAAAGGGTTCAACATGGGGGCAATCGAGGTGTTGAGAATAGCTACTCCTTTGGTCAGTGATGCTCTTTCTTTTGCTGAAGGCTTGACATACATGAATATACAGCTCCCATAAGAGATGGAAATGACAATCAAGTGAGAGGAACATGTGGAGAAAGCCTTTTTCCTCTAACTAGCAGATGGGATTCTCAAGATGGTGCTAAGGATGTACAGGTAGGAAAGAATCACTAATGCCAAAGTGAAGAGCAGAGTGACAAAAGCAAAGTAAAAACCAATCATCTCTAAAAGCCCTGTATCTGAGCATGAGAGTTGTAAAATGGGGAAATAGTCACAAGAGAAATGATCAATTACATTGGAAGCACAGAAATCTAGCTGGAGGATGAGCATGAGTGGTGGGAAAATGGTAAGAAATCCTCCTAGCCAGGACCCAAAGACAAGCAGGGTGCAGATTTTTTTGTTCATGATGGTGGTGTAATGAAGAGGCTTGCAGATGGCAACATAACGATCAAAAGACATGGCAGTGAGAAGAAAAAATTCAGAAACACCCGTGAGGATGAAGAAAAATAGTTGAGCTAAGCAATTGTTATAGGAAATGGTCTTGACATTTGTAATGATTGCCCCCAAAAATCTGGGGATAGTAACACTGGTGAATGTAATTTCTAAGAAGGAGAAATTCTGCAGGAAGTAATACATAGGAGTCTTGAGATGACAGTCTATCCAGGTGAGGATGATGATGGTTAGGTTTCCAGTGACACTTAATACATAAGCCATAAATAAAAAGATAAAGGTTACAACCTGAAGCTGTGGGTCGTCTGAGATGCCCAAGAGAACAAACTCTGTAATCATTGTGTGGTTTCTCATACTGCTTTTTATTTTCTTTAAGCAAAATCTGTTGAGAAACAAAACAGAAAGAAAGAGTATCTGAGTAGTAAAGGAATTGAAGATTTAAAGATTTAAATGTTCATATTATTAACTCCAATGAAATGAAGCATGGAACTTTTTTCCTGTGTACAATTTTGGCACAAATATTTTACACATTCTCTCTTAAAAAGGATAACCCATATTCACAGGTCTATGTTAAAAGTCCCCTCATGAGTGACTTTACATAACTCCTGTACCTGTAACTAAATTGTCTATATATGAAATATATTTAATTTTTACTTATTTATTTTTATTTTATTTTAATTCCAGTATTGGTAACACACATTGTTATATTCATTTCAGTTGTACAATATAGTGATTCAACAATTGCATACATCACCCAGTGCTCATCAGGACACGTGCACTCCTTAATCCCCAACCCTTATTTCCCCCATTCTCCCACCCACCTCCCCTCTCGTAATCATCAGTTTGTTCTCTATAGCTGAGTTTGTTTTTTGGTTCCATAAAGGAGGAAAGAATATCCAATGTGAAAAAGACAGTCTCCTCAACAAATGGTGTTGGGTAACCTGGTCAGTTATATGCAGAAGAATGAAACTACACTACTCTCGTACACCATACACAAAACTAAACTCAAAATGGATTAAAGACCTAAATGTGAAACCTGAATGCATAAAAATCCTAGAAGAGAGCACAGACAGTAATTTCTCTGAAATTGGAAATAGCAAAATTTTTCTAGATATGTCTCTAGAGGCAAGGGAAATTCATTTCTGCTATAATAGTTATCACATCTGTAATTTAGATATTGAGACATTGTTTTCCAGTTTCCAAGATTGTGTGCCCTTAGGACTGAAATGCCTAATTCTGAGTTTTAATTTTGATGCCATTTACAAACTTCATTGTCTTTTTTTTTTTTCCAAACTTCATTGTCTTCTAAGATTTTGGTGGAAGCTGATGACCCAGTCACAATTCCTGAACTTATTAAAAGCTACGATTATTGTTATTCTTAATATATATTCTTTTAAATGTGACCAGAAGAAATAAATGTGTTTCCTATCTTAGAAATATAAAACTAGAATTGCCTTCGTTGTAAATGAGAGTAAAGTTCTTTATTTGTGAGAAATAAAACAGAAGCCAGAGATATAATTTAACACATAGATGAAGCCATATAAATAACATACTTTTTACAACATACTCATCCATTTATATCATCTTCATGTTCCTTATTTAAATTAACAATTGACTTACTTTTCTGGTCCTTTTTTCTTTTCAAACTATGTTCTTTCTCTTTGTCTTTTTACTCTCAAATTTGTCTGAGGACAAGAGGAGTGCATAAGGGAATTTTTTGATCACAAAATATCTCATTGTCTTCTTTCCAGAAGACTAAATAAGTAGAATCAATAAAATTTTCTGTAAAATTTACTTTATAGAAACCACAAATTATTAAAATGTAATCTATGTTGGCTAACTGAACATAATAATAAAAAAACTAAAAATTGTAAAAAAAAAATGGAGCTCATTCTGTTTCAATTTAAAAAAGCAGTTAACTAAAATAAACAGGTTTCTTTTTTAGTAAATTCAGTGAATTTGGTTTTGGAGAAATTTTCAATGCCGAAAGATATAAAATAAAGTATTTTTGTGATTAAAAATATGTAATCTATATGACTTTTATCCATCATGTTCTGTCTTTATTCTTAGCAACCAGATTTTATCTCTGCTATAAGTTCTCAATAGTATTTGCTGTATTATTTTCTTCCTGTGGGGATAAGTGTCAAGCTTACATTGTGCCTTTTCGTCTTTTATTTTTTCCTGACAATCAATATTCTCTTCCTTTAGGAATAGACACATATTTATTTTAACATACCAGCAAAATTGGCAGATCAAAATTCAGAGATTGTTACTGTATTTTGAACAATGACTGAAATATTAAATTACAAAATTAGTAATTGGAAATATACTAATGTGATAACTTGGGGATCCCTGCAATTTATTTCAACAAAATAACCTCTGGAATGAGAGAGAAACACATTCATTGACAAGTTGGAACATACTTACTTTTTGATATGTCTAATGATTCAAATCATAAATATAACCCCAGATTTTCTTATTTTATTTAAAATGTAAGAGGCAGTGCATTCATAATCTACGTCAGGAGGCTTTTGTCATGAGTTTACCCTTGTTTTTGTAATGTAAAAGCCTCTCACACTGAGAAAATGCAGGCTTGATTGCATGCAAGCTTTCTATAGCCTCTGCTCTAAGTAAAGGAATTTCTTTTTATCACTTTTATCTTTCTGTATAACCCTAAACATTGTTTTGACCTGAACTTCAAGAAGTACTCTTGTAAACCTGTGAGTTCTTTAAGAGATTTCCAGGGAATAACCAAGGTAAAATATTTCACAGCTCCCTGGATAAGATGAAGATTAAATGAATACTATCCAAAAACAAAACAATTTTACCTTGTCTGGTCATTGTATAAATCCCTGAGAGACCAGAGTGAAGAAAGGAAAAGGGGCAAAGAGATAAACTCAAGAAGTACAGTGATGCCATGACATGCATCTTCCCAGAAAGCTAGCAAAATAGTGACATAAAAGCAAAAGTGTATCTACCAGCAACCCAATCAACCTGGCTTCCCTTTGTCTGTACTTAGTTTTCCTGATATGCCCATGGAACTCGATCTACACTCAGGAGATAATTTATTCTCAGTTCCTTTGGGACTGGTTAAATACAGGACTGAGCTGCGCAGGAGTGGACCCTTCAGTGAAGGTAGCACCAGGCTTTTTTAATTTATACAACTCCACGTTTATAAAATAGAATGAATAAACAATTTATTTTTGTTGTGTATTTTTATTATTAACTTTAAAGTGAAAATAGAGCTTTGAAATGAAAATGTCCCAGTTACCAAATTTGTTGTAAAAAAAAAAACCCAGAACAAAAAACTAAAAAAACATTTTCCGACTTCAGTGTTAGGCTATTGTCCACCTTCTTCCAAAACCCATTCAGGATTAAATCTTTTGCCAGATCTAAAAGCCTCTCTAGAAATCCTTTATCTTGTCAGCCCTCAGCCCCAACCTGCTTACTCACTCCATGGGACCAATTCTGGATCTCATTATTCCCTTGAAAATGCCTGCTCTGTGCTCAACAAACTTACCTATGTTTTCTTTTTAAAGTTATTAATTTTTTAAAAAAATGTGAGTATAGTTGACACACAATGTTATGTTAGTTTCAGGTGTACAACTTAGTGATTTCACAAGTTTATACATTATGCTGTGTTCACCACAATTGTAGCTACCATCTGTCCCGTTACACTCGTATTACAATATCAATTGTATATCTTCTTTTGTGTGTTTTACTCCCATGACTTACTCATTCCATAACTGAAAGCCTGTCACCCTCTTCCCCTTCACCCATTTTACCCAACACCCCACCCACCTCTCCTCTGGCAACCATCAGTTTGTTCTCCATATTTACAGGTTTGATTCTGCTTTTTGTGTGTTTGTTTGTTCATTTATGGAAACATGTTATTTATTTATTTGAGAGAGAGAGAAAGATAGCAAGAGAGAGCATGAGCAGGGACAGGGGAGAGGGAGAAGCAGGCTCCCCGCTGAGCAGGGAGCCCCATGCAGGGCTTGATCCCAGGACCCCGAGATCATGACCTGAGCCAAAGGCAGACACCTAACTGACTGAGCCACCCAGGTACCCTGTTTATTCATTTTTTTAAAAGAAGCCTCTATGAGGAGAATCATATGGTATTTGTCTTTCTCAGTCTGAGCTATTTCACCTATGATAATACCCTCTATGTCCATCCATGTTGTCTCAAATGCAGGATCTCACCCTTTTATATGGCTGCATATTATTCCATTATATACATTTTATATATATATATATATATACATATGTACATACACACAGACACAGACACACAATAACACACACTATATATATCACCTCATTTTATATACACACACACAGTGATAATATATATCACCTCTTCCATATCCATTTATCTATTGACAGACACTTAGGTTGTCCCATATCTTGGCTATTATAAATAATGTTGCAATAAACATAGGGGTGTGTATATTATTAAAATTGGTGGTTTTTTGAGGGGTGATAAATACCCAATAATAAAATCATTGGGTCATAAGGTATTTCTATTCTTAATTTTCCGAGGAACCTCCATAATGTTTCCCAAAGTGGGTATAACAATTTACATTCTCACCAACAGTGCATGTGGGGTCCTTTTTCTCCACATCTTCTCAGTGTGTTACTTTTTGTCATTTTGATTTTAGCCATTCTAACTGGTATAAGGTAACATCTCAGTGTGGTTTTGATTTGCATTTCCCTGTTGATTCATGATGTTGAGCTTCTTTTCATGTGACTGTTGGCTATCTATATGTCTTTGGGGAAATGTCTATTCAGGTCCTCTGACCATTTTTAAAACAGATTATTTGCTTTTGGTGTACAGTTGTATAAGTTCTTTAAGTATTTTGGAATTAACCCCTTATCATATATATCGTTTGCAAATATTTTTTCCCATTCAGTAGGTAGACTTATTGTTTTGTTGATGGTTTCATTTGTTGTGCAACAACTTTTTATTTTGCTGCAGTCCCAATAGTTTATTTTTGTTTTTGTTTCCCTTGCCTTAGGGGACATATCTAGAAAAGTGTTGCTACAGTTGATGTCAGAGAAATTACTGCCTGTGTTTTCTTCTAGGATTATTTATGGTTCCAGGTCTCACATTTAGGTTTTTTATCCATTTTGAGTTTATTTTTTTGAGATTTTTTTTTTAATTTGAGTACATGGTGTTGGAAAGTGGCCAGTTTCATTCTTTTACATGTAACTTCCAGCACTGTTTATTGAAAATACTGTTCTTTCCCCATTGTATTTTCTTATCTCCATTGTCATAGATTAATTGACAATATGATCATAGGTTTATTTCTTGGGTCTGTAGTCTGTTGTATTGACCTACTGATCTATGTGTCTACTTTTGTGCCACACTGTTTTGATTACTATACCTTTGTAGTATATATTGAAATCTGGGATTGGGATACCTCCAACTTTGTTCTTTCTCAGGATGCTTTGGCTATTTTAGTCCCTACACCTTTTAGGATCATCTGTTCTTGTGAAAAATGCTATTGGTATTTTGATAGGGATTGCTCACTGAGGTCTCAGGCCACTGGACACGGATCCTAGTCCAGTATGGGCTTTTAGGGTAGATGGGAGACAGTGTCCCTGTAGCTCTTTGGTTTTTTTCAAACTATAGCTTTTTTTTTTTTTCTGCCTAAGGACAGAGGAATCTATTTCTAGTCCCTCAGTACCATCCCTCCCACTTATGTTCCCAGTAAGGGGGTGGGGGCTCCCTTTGTTACTGTGCCTCCCTGTTTATTCTGTGCTCTTGCTTTTGTCTTTGTCTTTGGGTGTTCAGAAGCTGTTCAGTCAGCCCTCAGTTCTTCAGGAGGAATTGTACTACTATTAGGCGTAATTTAGTGTGTTCTGTGGAGGAGTTGTGTTCAGGGTCTTCCACCACGCCACGCCATCTTCTCCCTTCAAAGAAGCATTTTAATATCTTGAAAACTCAGAAGAGTGTTTGGATCTTTAACTTTTCATTTTTAAATATAAGAGTAAATTGCATAGAATACCGGAGGAGACTTGCATATAATTTAGCAGTTTCATTGTTGGTTAAGTTTTAGGAAGTCAGGTTGCTACCAGTATCACTTCATTAGCTACAATGTTAAGTCTATTTGTGTGCTTTCTTTTTCATATATACAAGTACTGGTAAAACATATTATTTGAGTACTAAATTTTGATAGATATTTCCAAATTTCCCTCCCACAGAATAGAATAAGCACCATTGCAAGCTAAGCATCACAGATATTAGAAATCATTTACACATTGTACAAATGGAAAGATGAAATGAAGCCACAATACACTAAATAATGACAGTCATGTAAAGAGCAGATCTCAGTGCCCAGATGTTGAGGTTAAAGAGACCCAATATCTTTGCAAACTTGCAAAACTTATTTAATCTTTCTGAGCATCAATTATTCTACTCATAAAATGAGAAGACTAATAGTCTTAACTACTAGGATAACCTACAGATTAAAGGAGATGATTAGTGAAAGTGCTACAGACTAGTTAGGATACAGGAAGTACTCAGTAGATAAATGTTTACTCTTTTAATTTTATATTCCCCAATTATTAGAGAGGTTGAATTTTTTTTTTAAGATTTTATGAGACAGAGATAGTGAGAGAGAGTACCAGTGGGGAGGAGAGGGAGAAGCAGACTTCCACTGAGCAGGGAGCAGAACATGGAGATCTATCCCAGGACCCTGGGATCATGAGCTGAAAGCAGACACTTAACTGACTGAGCCACCCTGGCACCCCCAAGGTTGAACATTTTTTTGTACCTAATGTAGTTTTAGTGAGTTAAGCATGGGGTTATTCCATATGCTCCTACATGTATGTTTACAAACACATACATTTTAATGAAAGAAGATTTTTCTTGAAAGATGGATCAAACAGTGTCATTTCAATGAGTTAAGCATAAGGCAATCTCCATATGCTTCTACACTTAAGTCTACAGACACTTATATCTTAATGAAAGACATATTACTTGAAAGAATGATTATATACAGTGTAGTTTCAATGACTCAAGCACAGGGCTATTCCCATATATGTCTACACTTAAGTTTATAGACACTTACTGCATAATAGATGTTGCTTGAAAGAAAGATTATAAACAGTGGAGTTTCAATGACTAAAGCACAGCAAAATTTCCATATATTTCTATACTTACTTTTATAATCACTTACATCTTTTTTTTTAACTTTCTATTTAAATTCCAGTTAGTTAACATACAGTGTAGTGTTAGTTTTAGGTGTACACTATAGTGATTCAAAACTTCCCTACAACACCTGATGCTCATTCCAAGGACTGTTCTTCATCTGCATTACCTGCTTCACCCATTCTCCGACCCACTTCTCCTTTAGTAACTATCAGTTTGTTCTCTATAGTTTAAGAGTCTCTTTCTTGGTTTGTCTCTTTCTATTTTGTTTCCTTTTGCACATTTGTTTTGTTTCTTAAATTTCACTTATGATTTGAAATCATATGGTATTTGTCTTTCTCTGACACACTTATTTCAGTTAGCATAATACTTTAGAGAGATTGAACATTTTTAAAAATTTTATTTTCCATCCATGAATTGTCTATTCCTAACTCATGTTCACTTTTTGGGGGTTATGTCTTATTTACTAGTAGGAGATATTTATGTACTTGAATATAAACATGTGAATTTCTTTTGTTGCACCAAGTTTCAGAACCTCTCCTTAACTTATTTATGAGGTGCTTCTACTAAAAAATATTGTATCCATAATTCTTGGTGACCTATTCTTAGAGCACCTTTCCACACATACTTCAAAATCATGTAAATATTATTTATACTCACTATTTCTATGGTTTCACTCTTCCCATTTGCTTCCTAATCCAACCAGAATTTATTCTTATGTAAGATATAAATCTGTTTTTGTTGTTTGTTAAATAAATGATCAACTGCTCTAATATCATTAGGCTGGAGACAACATGAGAATTTGGACAGTGAGTCAGTGCAACAATGCCATGTTATCCCCAGGAAGTAATGTTTCTAGTTCAGAGAACATGGGTCTGAGAAATTCATACTTCTCATTTTTCAGGAAAAATTAAAAAGGTTTCTTAGTACCCTCAATGTAAGTGTCTAATTTTATCAGGGCCAAGACACAGTAATATTTGATCCGTTTTTGCAATTTCAGATTCATTTTATCCCATCCACCCTCACTTTTTCCATTCCAGAATACCTGTGGTTTTTATTTCCTTGTTTTAGTAATCTTAATTTTTCTTCTCCTTTAGTGCATGCAGAGTCACATATGATCTTTTCCCTTTGACACCTCAATTCACTTCTACTCATTCATCAATGATACTTTGTTTGTTTGTTTGTTTTTATTGTGTATTGCTGACACACAATGTTACATTAGTTTCAGATGTATGACATTGCTATTCAGTAAGTCTATACATCGTGCTATGCTCACCACAAGAGTAACTACCATCTGTCACCATACAACAGGATTACAATAGCACTGACTACATTCCCTCTGCTGTACCTTTTATTCCTGTGATTTATTTATTCCATAAGTAGAAGCCTGTACCTCCCACTCCTCTTCACCCATTGTGCCCATTGCCCCAACACTTCCCATCTGGCATTTGTGAATTTGTCCTAATGTACATTCTCTGTTTTATCCTCTGTATTGATGGGTCTGTTTCTGCTTTGTTTCCTGGTTTACTCGTTCATTTTGCTTTTTAAATTCTACATATAAGTGAAAGCATATGGTATTTGTCTTTCTCTATATGGCATATTTCACTTGGTGTAGTACCCTCTGTGCCCATCGATGCTGTAAAAGGCAAGATCTCATCCTTTCTTTATAGCTGAGTAATATTCCATTGCATGTGTGTGTGTGTGTGTATGTGTGTGTGTGTGTGTGTGTGTGTATTCATCTGTTAACATACACTTAGGCTGCTTCCATATTTTGAATAATGCTGTAAAAAATGTGGGGGGTATATATCTTTTGGAATTAGTGTTTTTGATAAAATATTTTTATTATTTATGCTACTAAGGAAAATGATTTATGTTCCATAACCACTGGTTTTGTATTCACAATTATAAATCACTTACATGGAACCTACAGATACTTTAAGTGAGAATACAACTCAGCCACTTTCATGATATAAAAATGTTTAGCAAATGAGCTCAACATTTCCTGTAGCTGTGACATGGATGTAGGAAGACAGCAGATTAGAAGTTTAAAATTTCATTTTTCTCTTGTTAAATCTTCATGATAATGTTAGTTCATACTAATCAGAACTTTGATTTCTTTGTATGAGATAATACTTTAAGGACCAAACCTTTGAAGGTTTATGCCTTTCTGGTTCCTTAGGGGGTAAATGAAGGAGTTCAACATGGGGCAACAGAATTATTGAGAATAGCTACTTTATTCAGTGAAGTCTTTCTTCCCCCCTGCTGAGTAATTAGCATATATGGAAATGGAAATGCCAATCATGTGAGAAATATAAGTGGAGTAAAACTTTTTTCTCTCACTGGCAGATATGATGTATATTAGGACAAAATCACAAATGCCAAAGTACAAAGTAACCCAAACAAAGTAAAAACCAATTACTCTTTGGAACCATATATCTGAGAAGATAGTTGTACAAGCAAAAGATAGGCACAGGCAGAGTTATCCGTGACAGTGGATACACATATCCAGCTGGAGCAGAAGCATAAGGCATGGGGATATGGTGAGGAACCTGCCCACCCATGCATAGAGCACAAACAAGATGCATAATTTCTTGTTTATGATAGTGGTGTAATGAAGGGGTCATTAAGAGTGGCAAAAGAGTGGTCAAGGGACCTGGCAATTAGAATGGGAAATTCATTGACCTCCATGAAAATATGGAAAAATTGTTGGACTATACAATTGTTATGAGAAACAATTTTATCCTTGGTGATGATTGTCCCCAGAAAGCTATGAATATATACATTTGTAAATGAGATTTCTAAGAGAAGTTTTAGCTAAGAAACACATTGGCATCTTTAGATGAAAGTCTACCAAGGCTAGAGTAATGATAACCAGGTTGCCAGTGACACATAATATGTATGTGATAAATAAAAAAGGTAAAATCAAAACCAGAAGATCAGTATAATCAGAAAGGCTCAGCAGGACAAACTCTGATCATTGTGTGGTTGTTCATTTCCCTCTCTCTCCTTTTTCTTTTTTTGAAGATATGTGACAGCATTGATGAATTTGGGGGACTTTAGGTTAAGTGAAATAAGTCAGTCACAGAAGACCAAAAATTGCATAATTCCAATTATATGAGGAGTTAAAATTAGTCTAACTCATGGAAATGGGGAGTAGAAAAGTGGCTGCCTTAGGATGGAGCAGGGTAGGCAATGGGGAATTGCTGTTAGCTGGTAGGAGTTCAGTTCTGTATAATAAATAAGTTAAATAATTCTGAAGTTCTGAAGTTGTTGAAGATGAACATTGTTTTCTGCACTACATTTTGCCTACAGTTAACAGTACTGTATTGTAGATAGCCCAAGATGGTGGAGGAGTAGGTGACCTTAGTTGTGTCTGGTCCCAAGAATTGAGCTAGATAGCTATTAAATCATTCTGAACACCTGTGAACTCAATCGGAGATCTAAGAAAAGAATAGCTGCAACTCTGCAAATAGAAAAGTGGCCGATTTCTGCAAGGTAGGAGGTGCAGAGAAGTGAATCTGAGGCGATCTATGGGAAGATAAACCACAGGGGGAAGGAGTCGTTGTCAGCTGGCTATTGGAAAGCGATATAGAAGCAGAGCACAAGTTCAGAACTTGTAGAAGTTTGCCCCATTGAGGGATGTCCCTGCCTGAAAGGTACTCAGGTGGTGATATGGGGAAAAATCCTAGGTGGGACAGTGTGGTCTCAGTGTCTCTGGTGTCACAGGAAGACCTGGGGTGCTTGACTGAGGCAGAGTTCCCAGGCATTGGAGCAGGGAAGCTGGCTGCAATCAGCAAGTGCAGGAGTGGGCTGTCAGCTTGGGGTTGCTTTTATACCATGAACTGCAGCATAGTCACCAACTGCTCTCCAAGCAGGGGCCCAGGAAGTGGCAGAACTGAGGTGAGATCTGCCTTCCTCCCCCAGAAAGACTGTGTGTGTACGAGCTGCAGGACTCTGCAGGATTTGGAGACTCAAAACAGGAGCGTGTGTCAGAGATAGAAATGCTCAGTCAAGGGCTGGGTCAGCATGGATGGATACCAGGGAGACAGGAGTGATTGACTGCTTTTCCTTTAGGACACACTGAGGAGTGGGGCCCTGTGCTTTCAGCTCTGGGCTGGAGACAGAGAGGCTGCCATTTTCATTCTCATCCTCTAGATCAGCAGGGAAAGTGTTCAGAAAACAAAAGCCACATAGAGGAATCCAGAGCAGATTACTTAACCTGGCCCCTGGCAAGGGCCCTGCAGTTGAGACTGGGGCAAAGACACCAGAGAATCAGTGCAACAGGTCCCTCCTCCCCAGAAGATCAGCAAGAACATCTGGGTAAGATCAAGTTTACAGATCATAGAGAACTGCAAAACTCCAGTGCTAGGGGAAAACAGTATATAGAATTTATGTTTTCTTTCCCCCATAGCTCTTTAGTCTTTCAATTTTAATTTTTTTCTCTCCTTCCCTTTTCAACCAATTTTTTATTTAACAAGTTTTTTAAAAAATCTTTTTAAATTTTCAATTTTACATATAGATTCTATCCTTTTATTGTATTTAATTTTATTTTTGTATATATAATTTTTCTTTCCTTACTATTTTAGAATGTAGTTTATTCTAACAGACAAAAATACACTCAGGATATAGTGTATAGCTCTGTTTTGTTCACCTGTTTGTTTATATTGCTTCTTTTTTTGTCTTTAAATTTTCATTTTTATAATTACAATCTATCCTTTCAATGTATTTAATTTTATTTTTCTACATATATGTTTTTCTTTCTTTACAATTTTAGAATCTAGTTTTCTAATAAACAAGACTAAAATACGCACAGGACCCAGTGTTTTGCTCTGTTCTGTTCACCTGTCTGATTAAATTTTCTTCTTTTTGTTGTTGTTTGTTTGTTTGTTTTTTAATTTTTTATTTAAAATTTTTTATTATTTCATTTTTTTTTCAGTTTTGAGTCTCTTCTGATTTGTTTAGTGTATATTTCTCTGGGGTTGTTGTTGCCATTTTAGTATTTTGTTATCTCAACAGGAAAACTCACCTCAAAAAAGAGAACAAGTGGCAGGGACATAATTAGTATAGATATAAGTAAGATGTCAGAAATAGAGTTCACAATAATGACTATATAGATACTAGCTGAGCTTGAAAAAAGCATAGGGGCGCCTGGGTGGCTCAGTCATTAAGCGACTGACTTCAGCTCGGGTCATGATCCCAGGGTCCTGGGATCGAGCCCCATATTGGGCTCCCTGCTCACCCTTCTCCCTCTCCCACTCCCCCTGCTTGTGTTCCTGCTCTCGCTATCTCTCTCTGTCAAATAAATAAATAAAATCTTAAAAAAAAAAGAAAAAGAAAAAAGCATAGAAGACACAGAGAATCCCATTCTGGATAAATAAAAGAGCTAAAATATAATCAAGCTGAAATAAAGAAAGCTATTAATGAGATGGAATAAAATGGAGACTTTAACTGCTAGGATAAATGAACAGAAGAAATAGTAATGTAGAAGACCAAATGATGGAGAATAAAGAAGCTGAAAAAGAGAGATAAACAACTACTAAATCATGAGGGGAGAATTCGAGAGCTAAGTGGTACCATAAGTGAAACAATAATAGAATAATTGGGATCCCAGAAGAAACGAAGAGAGGGGGCAGAATGTATATTGGAGCAAAGTATAGCAGAGAACTTCTTTATTCTGGAGAAGGAAACAGGCATTCAAGTCCAGGAGGCACAGAGAACCCCCCTCAAAATCAATAAAAATAGGTCCACACCTCAACATAAAATAGTGAAACCTGCAAATCTCAGAGACAAAGAGAAAATCCTGAAAGCAGCTTGGGACAAGAGGTCCATAACCTACAAAGATAGAAACATTAGACTGGCAGAAGACCTATCCGCAGAGACCTGGCAGGCCAGAAAGACTGGCATGATGTATTTAGGGTGCTAAATGAGAAAAATATGCAGCCAAGAATACTTTTTCCAACAAGGATGTCATTCAAAATAGGAGAGAGAAAATCTTCAAGGACAAATGGAAACTAAAAGAATTTGCGATCACTAAACAGACCTGGAAGACATATTAAAGGGGATCCGATAAGCAAAGAGAGAGCCCAAAAGTAACACAGACAAGAAAGGAACAGAGACAATATTCAGAAACAGTGACTTTATTACAATGGCACTGATTTCATATCTTTCAATAGTTACTCAAAATGTAAATGGGCTAAATGCCCCAATCAAAAGACACAGGATATCAGATTGGATAAAAAATCAAGACCCATAGATATGCTGTCTGCAAGAGACTCATTTTAGACTCAAAGACACCTCCAGATTGAAAGCGAGGGGGTGGAAAACCATTTATCATGCTATTGGACATCAAAAGAAAGCTGGGATAGCAATCCTTATAACTGATAAATTAGATTTTAATTCAAAGACTGTAATAAGAGATGAGGAAGGACATCATATCATACTTAAAGGGTCTATCCAACAAGAAGATCTAACAGTTGTAAATATTTTGCCCCAAACATGGGATCTGCCAAGTATATAAACCAATTAATAACCAAAGTAAAGAAACATATGGATAATAATACAATAATATTAGGGGATTTTAACACCCCACTCACTACAATGGACAGATCATCTAGCAGAAGATCAACAAGGAAACAAGGGCTTTGAATGACACACTGGACCAGGTGGACTTCACAGATATATTTAAAGCATTCCATCCTAAAGCAACAGAATACACATTCTTCTCAAGTGCACATGGAACATTCTCCAGAATAGACCACATACTGGGTCACAAATCAGGTCTCAACCAGTACCAAAAATTGGGATCATTCCCTACATATTTTCAGACCACAATGCTTTGAAACTTTAACTCAATCACAAGGGGAAATTTGGAAAGAACTCAAATACATGGAGGCTAAAGAGCATCCTACTAAAGAATGAATGGGTCAACCAAGAAATTAAAGAATTCAAAAATTTGTGGAAACTAATGAAAATGAAAACACAACTGTTCAAAACCTTTGGGATGCAGCAAAGGCAGTCCTAAGAAAAAAGTATATAGCAATACAAACCTTTTCAAAAAACAAGAAAGGTCTCAAATATACAACTGAACCTTCACCTAAAGGAGCTGGGGAAGAACAACAAATAAAGCCTAAACCAGGAGAAGAAGAGAATTAATAAAGATTACAACAGAAATCAATGAAATAGAAACCAAAAGAAGAGTAGAACAGATCAACGGAACTAGGAGCTGGTTCTTTGAAAGAAATTAATAAGATTGATAAACCCCTGTTGCGCCTTATCAAAAGAAAAGAGAAAGGACCCAAATAAATAAAATCATGAATGGAAGAGGAGAGATCACAACCAACACTGAAGAAATACAAACAATTATAAGAACATTTTATGAGCAACTCTATTCCAACAAATTAGGCAACCTGAAAGAAATGGATGCATTCCTAGAAATGTATAAACTACCCAAACTGAAACAGGTAGAAACAGAAAACATGAACAGACCCATAACCAGCAAGGAAACTGAAGCAATAATCAAAAATCTCCCAAAAAACAAGAGTTTAGGTCCACATGGCTTCCCAGGGGAATTCTACCAAACATTTAAAGAAGAATTAATACCTATTCTACTGAACCTGTTTCAAAAGATCAAAATGGAAGGGAAACTTCCAAACTCTTTCTATGAGGCCAGCATTACCTCAATCCCAAAAGTAAAGACCAAAAAGAGAATTACAGACAAATATCCCTGATGAATCTGGATGCAATAACTCTCACCAAGATCCAACAGTACATTAGGATCCAACCAATAGGATCTGCCAGAATAATCCAACAGTACATTAAAAGGATAAATCACCATGACCAAGTGAGATTTATTCCTTGGCTGCAAGGGTGGTTCAACATCCATAAATCAATCACCATGATACACTATATTAATAAAAGAAAGTACAAGAACTATATGATCCTCTCAATAGATACAGAAAAAGCATTTGACAAAGTACAGCATCCTTTCTTGATTAAAACTCTTCACAGTGTAGTGATAGAGGGAACATATCTCAATATCATAAAAGCCATATATGAAAAGCCCAGACAAATATCATTCTCAATGGGGAAAAACTGAGAGCTATTCTCCTAGGATCAGGAACATGGCAGGAATGTCCACTCTCACCACTGTTGTTCAACATAGTACTAGAAGTACTAGCTTCAGTAATCAGACAACAGAAAGAAATAAAGGGCATCTGAATCAGCAAAGAAGAAATCAAACTCTCACTCTTCGAAGGTGACATGATATTCTATGTGGAAAACCCAAAAGACTCCACCCCCAAATTACTAGAACTCAAACAAGAATTCAGCAAAGTGGCAGGATATAAAATCAATGCACAGAAGTCAGTTGCATTTCTGTACACCAACAATGAGACAGAAGAAAGGGAAATGAAGGAAGCAATCCCATTTACCATTGCACCAAGAACCATAAGATACAGAGGAATAAACCTAACCAAATAGTCAAAGGATCTGTACTCAGAGAACTATAGAACACTCATGAAAGAAATTGAGGAAGACACAAAGATATGGAAAAATGCTCTGTGCTCATGGAGTGGAAGAACAAACATTGTTAAAATGTCTATGCTACCTAGAGCAATCTACACATTCAATGTAATCCCTATCAAAATACCATCCACTTTTTTCACAGAGCTGGAACAAATAATCCTAAAATTTGTATGGAACAAAAAAAGTCCCTGAATAGCCAAAGGAATGTTGAAAAAGAATAACAAAGCTGGTGGCATCACAATCCCGGACTTCAAGCTCTATTACAAAGCTGTAATCATCAAGACAATATAGTACTGGCACAAAAACAGACATATAGATCAATGGAACAGAATAGAGAGCCCAGCAATCGACCCTCAACTCTATGGTCAACTAATCTTCAACAAAGTAGGAAAGAATATCCAGTGACAAAAAGACAGTCTCTTTAGCAAATGGTGTTGGGAAAATTGGACAGCCACATGCAGAAGAATGAAATTGGACCGTTTCCTTATACCATACACAAACATAGACTTAAAATGGATGAAAGATCTAAATGTGAGACAGGAATCCATCAAAATCCTAGAGGAGAACATAGGCAGCTACCTCTGTGACCTTGGCCACAGCAACTTCTTGCTAGACACATCTTCAAAGGCAAGGGAAAAAAAGGCAAAAATGAACTATTGGGACTTCATCAAGATAAAAAGCTTTTGCACAGCAAAGTAAACAGTCAACAAAACCAAAAGACAACCGACCAAATGGGAGAAGATATTTGCAAATGACATATCAGATAAAGGGCTAGTATCCAAAATCTATAAAGAACTTACCAAATTCAACACCCAAAGAACAAATAATCCAATTAAGAAATGGGAAGAAGACATGAACAGATACTTCTCCAAAGAAGACATCCAAATGGCCAACCGACACATGAAAAAATGCTCAACATCACTTGCCATCAGGAAAATACAAATGAAAACCACAATACGATACCATTTATACCGGTCAGAATGGCTAAAATTAACCACTTGGGAAGGACAGTTGTTGGTGAGGTTGTGGAGAAAGGGGAACCCTCCTACACTGTTGGTGGGAATGCAAGCTGGTGTAACCACTCTGGAAAACAGTATGGAGGTTCCTCAAAAAGTGAAAAATAGATCTACCCTAAACCTAGCAATTGTACTACTATGCATTTACCCCAAAGATACAAATGTAGTGATCTGAAGGGGCTCCTCATTCCAATGTTTATAGCAGCAATGTCCACAATAGCCAAACTATGTTAAGAGCTCAGATATCCATCAACACATCACTGGGTAAAGAAGATGTGGTACATAAATACTATGGAATAATACTCAGCGATCAAAAAATTGCAATCTTGTCATTTGCAATGATGTGGATGGAACTAGAGAATACTATGCTAAGCAAAACAGGTCAATCAGAGAAAGACAATTATCATAAGATTTCACTCATATGTGGAATTTAAGAAACAAAACAGGAGCATAAAGGAAGGGAGGGGGAAAATACAATTTGTATTTATTCACAACCATGGCAGTTGGCTATAGAGACCAATATTAATAAAAATCACTACTATTTATTGATGACTAATTACAGTATGTGCTTGACAGATTCATTTTCATCCCTATAGTACCTATAGAACATTGTACATTACATATGTGGTGCATTACATATGTAGATTTTCTGACACCTGATTTGCCAATGGGGAAGTATATGTTGAGAGGTTATAAAAACCCTGTTTGTCAACTATTTGTCTTCTTTAACATATCAATTATACCTCAGATAGGATGAAACTGAGAAACCATTCATAAGTTTTCTCTTACATTTCAAGTCCCCTTCAATTTTCTATCACTTACTTTGTTTTTTTCTCAATAACTCCTGTGCTGTATATCTCAGTTGAATATACTGCATAGAGATCATTAGGAATGGTGCAACACTAATTAGGATTATAGTATATTTTCGGTTACTAAAAAATGGTTCATATTATTTAGAATACTTTGTTATATCTGTAATCTTCTTGTACTTTCTCACACACACACACATACATACATACACATGCACACACACACACACACACATCCAAAATACTTTAGGCACTTAATATCTTAAGTTGAATGAGTGGAAGAGTATTTTAACAAGTGAAATTGTAATTTTATATGAAATGGAAAATTTTGCTCTATTATGAAGTTTTTACTTTCTACCAAACTTAAATGATTTTGCTGTTTAGGCATTAAATAATTTAGATACATGCCCAGTTTCAAACTAGTCCAAAACTAGAGAAGGAACTATATATATATATTCCATTGTAGTCAGAAAGCAGAGGTTACACTCCATGGAATTAGAGAAAGTGAACTTATCCTACACATTTAAAACAGCTATTTCTTTACTATTTTCTACAGTATGTGTATATGTATGTATGCATGTATGTATGTATGCAGGTATCTACCCTGTATGTCTATCTGTATCTACTGAGTCATTATGGGATTTGGAAATATGGAGGTCTATTTATGTTCTAAAAGATCTATGCTTTTTTTTAGCAATAGGTAAATTATATGGACATATTCTATTAAGTGAGCAATGTTTCTTGGTTTTTAAATGAAAGCATTCACATCTTTCAAAAAATCATATGGCATTTGAAGAATTTTTTTTCCTAGAGGAACTATAAGATGGTGAAGGGATTTCTGACAAAGATCATTGAAAATCACAAAATTATATTGTCTGTGTAGAATAAGAAAAATATCACATCAATATTTATACAATGTCTCCTCCATTCTGGGTGATAACTGTTTTCCTAGACAAAAATCAAAGTACAATGAATCATGGAAAACTACATCAAAAGCTAATGATGTAATATATGGTGATTAACATAACAATAAAAAATTAAAAAATATCAAAGTACAACTTTCTGAATTATGATAATTATTGTTCAAGAAGTTGCAACTAACAATGGGTTCAGAAGAACGGGAACCAGAAGGGCATATGAAGTTATTTCAATTGAATGGGAAATATATTAAATGTGCTTATAAGCTGTTAGAAAGAAGTAATGAATAAGGTTGACAGGAAGGCCACTGTAATTTGAAGAAGTTGTTCAAATTTCATGTTTGTATATTTTAAATTGCCTGGCATTGTGAGTGTCTAATTCGTGACACCTCAGCATTTCATTTGCTTGAGAAAAATACAATCTTCCTTGCCCTGTCCATGAAGGCTCGCTTGACTTGCTGGTTCCTTAGGCTGTAAATAAAGGGGTTCAGCATGGGGGCTACTGAGGTGTTTAGCACAGCAACTCCCTTGCTCAGAGACACTCTGTCTTTTGCTGAGGGTTTAATATACATAAAAATGCAGCTGCCATAGGAGATGGAGATGACAATCATGTGGGATGAACAAGTGGAAAAGGCCTTTGTCCTCTGACTAGCAGAAGGAATTCTCAAAATTGTTCTGATGATATATATGTAGGACAGAATTATTAATGCCAAGGTGAACATTAAAGTAAACACAGCACAGGAAAACCCCATTATGTCTAGGAATTTTGTGTCTGAGCAAGAAAGTTGCAGCAGGGGAAAATAATCACAGGTGAAATGGTCAATAATATTAGACCTACAGTAATTAAGGTTTAAGAGCAACATGAGTGCGGGGAATATGATTAAGAATGAAATCAACCATGAAGAGAAGACAAGGAGTATGCAGACTCTAGGAGTCATGATGGTCATGTAATGCAGAGGTTTGCAGATGGCAATGTAACGGTCATAGGACATGGCAGCCAGGAGGTAAAATTCAGTGACTCCCAACAGAATGAAAAAAAATAACTGAGCAATGCAATCATCAAAAGAAATAGTTTTATCTCCTGTAATCAGGGTGCCCAGGAACTTGGGTATACTGACAGTCGTGAATGAAACCTCTAGCAAGGAGAAATTTCTGAGGAAGAAATACATGGGGGTCTGGAGGTGGGAATCCAGCAGGGTAAGGATGATAATGGTCAGATTCCCCATGATGCTGAGCATGTAGGTGATGAGCAGAAAGACAAAGATCACGCCCTGAAGCTGTGGATCATCTGACAATCCCAGGAGGATAAACTCTGTTAGCTCTGTGTGGTTTCTCATTCTTCAATCCCTTATTTGTTGTTCTCCTGCCAGACCTCTAGGAGAAAACACAAGGAACAAACTCGAAGAGAGGATTAGCAAAGGTGTGGAGCCAGAATTTGGCTGAAATACTATGTGTTTTCATCTATAGGCGAGAATTTATGTTAACTGATAAGAACAATAATCCCTTAATTTCCTCTCTTCTACAGGTGAAATCTCCAGTTATGGCAAGTTTGAAAACATTCAATATCACAGAGCTTGCAGGGCTAGAGCAGGGATTTTTCCCAGACTTTTCTGACTCTAAATAACACGTGTTAACTTTCAAAGATGTGTGCATGAGGTTTCTTCCCAGTGAAGATCACCTTTGTGCTCTTGCTCCAATTGTTTACTAGTTTCCCATTCTCTGTAAGTTAAAGCTTAATTACATTGAGAATCCTCAGAAATGGGAAAGATCCTGTATTTTTTAATGATGTGTGAGTGATTAGCCATCGATCAACTTTTGCTAACACTCAGTTTTTTCAACTCCTCCTATTACCTCATGGGTCAGATATACTAGAGTCAAGAAGTTGCAACTAACAATGGGTTAGTTTTTAATGATGTGTGAGTGATTAGCCATCGATCAACTTTTGCTAACACTCAGTTTTTTCAACTCCTCCTATTACCTCATGGGTCAGATATACTAGAGTCATTGCCACCAACAACCTTTGATTTTAGAGATGAAGGGGAGAAAGAGGCAAGAAATAATTTAAGCTGGAGAGCTTAGAACTGTGTTTGATCCTACCTGAATCCCTGGCCATAGTTTATGACGTTTCAGCCTATATGTAATTATTATGACTTGTATTCCTGTACAAATGACTTCTCTTTCTATTTAAAATAACAATTATTACTATTATTATTGAAGAATTTCCCTCAGTTAAAGAGTTAGTTAAATATTCCCCAAGAAAACTCAGGTAAATAGTTTAATTTTTTTACTTGTATGTGGTTTTAAAGTAGTAAGTTTTAATTTCTCTTTTTTTAAAAAAATATTAAATGATATTACCATAGTTATTTCCATAAGGAAGAGTGAGGATGTCTAGGCTTGAATCCAAGCCACTTATTAGGTCTGAAACTATGTAGTCTGTGTTTCTTCTATAAACACAGTTTATTCTTCTGTATACAGTCCTTTCTTACAAAGTTATTGTGAGTATTAAATGAATTAATATGTGAAGCATTTAGAAAAATGCTTAGCATTTTAAAAAAGCTATATAAGGATCGCTCAATGGAGAAATCCCTTGGTGAAAACCTTTGGGATTAAGATGGTGTCCTGTATTAAAAGCTTTGTCTAAAAGTAATAGTAATGAATAAAGTAACAGCAAGAAAATCACATAGGAACAATAATAACAACAAAAAAGTGAGATGGAATCATCTGGTTGTACAGTATCTGGGAGTCTCTAGGCAAATGAATCTTAGCTTTGTTTTTCCACTTTGTGAATGTGGTGACCTCTCCCCTGCCTCCTGTCCCTCAACAATTCACTGCTCTCATTCAGCTAGGATGGTCACCACATTTGAGGCATGTTAGATATTTGTAGCACCTCAACATTGCTACCAAAGGCTACCAATATCCATTTTGTTTCTCTGTTCCTCCTTAGTAAGAGTAACCTTGCTACAATGATTGTGAAAATTGCCTTAAATAGAAAAATGTGTATGTAAGTAGCCTCGTGGGTAGCAGATTTCAATGACACCCCAAATCACCTTCTTATGTATTCCCACAACACTAGGTTTAATACCCTTTTTTGAGTCCCATAAAAATCTTCGACTGATTCTTCCTAGCCCACCACACATCTGTGCTGAAATCTCCTGTGAATTCCTCCACTACTCTGTGCATATCTGAAAGTTAGGACAGAGTCTGACCTTCAAAGCCTTTGCAACACAGTCCAGTGCCTGGAAGAGTCATAAGAGGCTTAAAATAAACACTTGTTTAATTAATTCAGGAGGCTTAAAATAAACACTTGTTTAATCAATTCATTCATTCATTTTGAGTTTGTTCTTGCATCACAAATACCCATCAGATGAAGTTCTCTATTATATGCCCAATTCTTGGCTGCATAGTATGTGGGTTGTATCTTTTGTTTTGCAAGATGTGTTTTCTTCATTTAACTACTTTTCAATATATTCATTGGGCCTAAATTCCCCATATTGAGTAAATTATGACAAAGGACATATAAAAGAAGCCAAAGTTTTTTGATATACAACTAAAAAAACTTCATAAAACATTTTAAAATTAATTTTATTAAATTTCTTTAGCATTCATTCTTTTAATTAACTTTATTCTGCTCAGCTTCTTCTCAAAATACATGCTCAAGAAATAGACAATATTTGGTTTAAATCTCAAGATTGAAATTTCTGCACTATTTTATTGGCATTGGAGATCCAGTTTAAAAAAAGTATAGTATTACTCTTCCATAGGTAATAATGTGCCATTGCACTGTATTTTTACCCTTATTTCAATTTTTTTGCATATTCTCTTTTCCTCTTAGATTTCCTATCAATTTTAAGACTGTTCTGTAAAATCAAACCATGACTGACTTACATATTTTGGTTATTGATTAAACCTTTGAGGGAATGTATGAAGAGCAATGAAAGAAGGTATTAATAGATAAGGAAGGTTCATGTGAACATCACTGAAAATGAGTACTGATAGGTCAATTTTGTAGGACCAGAGAACATACTTAAAGAAACTGTCAGAGGGTGCCTGGGTGGCTCAGTCGTTAAGCGTCTGCCTTCAGCTCAGGACATGATCCTGGGGTCCTGGGGTCGAGTCCCACATCGGGCTCCCCGCTCAGCGGGAAGCCTGCTTCTCCCTCTCCCACTCCCCCTGCTTGTGTTCCTGCTCTCACTGTCTCTCTCTGTCAAATAAATAAATAAAATCTTAAAAAAAAAAAGAAACTGTCAGAAAAGATGATCCAATATCAAAGACTTGAGGGAGGTATACTATACTATTTACGTAAAAATGTTAATGAAAATTCAATGGACTGTATTCATTTACCAACATCAGTTAAGCCTGATGGATGTTATTCATTCATTCATTCAGTAGCCTTTGGGGAGAAAAGACCTCAGTGTTTAACAAAGTGCATATGATTCCTCAAGCCTGAAGCCATCCCAAGGATGTACTCATGCAGAGTATGAAGGATGTCTCTAAGCATTTAGCCCATCTTTTTATTTCTGAATGCAGGTCCATATTTCCCCTGGAAGAACATGGTTTAGGTTTACCTTAAATTATCTTCCATTCATTTTGTCAAAGTCAAGAATTCCTTCTAAGAACCCCTGACACATACTCTTTGAGCTATTCAAAATGAAAGTTAACAATAATACTTCATATTTGTTAAATAAGATGGCCACAAAATACCTTCAAGGTTTCATTCTGAAAACATCACTGTTCTGTTCTTTATTTAGTCATCAATAATGAAAGAAAAAAGGAAAAGTACATAAACTCATAAAAGAGCATGGTATCAAAATACTATTAATTTCTTACTTATGACACTCTAAGGTAAACTGCTACTGCAGAAAGTATATGGGCTTTGCTGTTAGAGAAACATGGGTGAAAAATACAAATGGGCAGCTTAATGGATTTGTGATTTTGAATGGTACTTAATTTCCTTAAGCATCAGTTTTCTCTGTTTACCATGGACATGAAATTTCAAGGACGTTCTGGGAATTAATTGAAATAATATAAATGAAAGTGCTGTATAAACCATGTGACCCTATGCTTTAAGAAAAGCTGGTTTATTTATCTTCTTTTAGTTGGAATTGATTTCTAACTTTGGGCAGATTATTCATAGTAACTGTGATTAAAGAAAGGCATTATTTATTCCAATGACATACTAAGGATTTATATATTCTATCTCATTTAGCCTTCACGACTCACCTATGGAACTTTATCTTTATTCCCAAATGAAGAGCTAGGGTCAGTTTGGTTTTATACCTTAGATATATTCATATAGTTAACAAGTGTATAATGTAACCAGGGACTACCTAAGATTAAAGTCTATTCTCTTAAAGAAAGTACTACCTAGCCTATATTCAATTAGAAACACAGGCACAGAGATGGTAATTTCCTGCTTTTCATTTAATAGAGAGTAAATAAATTGAGATAATGAAACAAAACATACGGACATCTATATCCAGTTGCAAAATAAAACTCCAATAACCCTATTTAATCTGATTAAAATTTGAGCTGATAAGTAATGAAGCAATGATACAGTTTGGGAGACTCCATTGTCTTCTATGTCTGACTTACCTCTGATTTTCATACAGGTTCACTAACGCAGAATGGCTGGAACATAAAAAAATATTAGCAGTTGTCATTGTTGTAATCCAGGGAAACCCAGCATTCCTGACACATTTCCTCTCAGTGAACCATTTTACTTTCTACTGCTAATGTCTTTGTCTTAAATTTTCCATTTTATCTAGAGGGAATATATTTCTTTGAGTACAGAAAGTGAGAAAGGAGCAAACATATGAAGAAGAAAAAAATATCAGAAGGCATTTAAAACTGTCTGGTATGGTTTCTACATAGATTTTATGTAGCATAAGCTACTTATTGTTTTATCTATTCTCTCTGCTGCTGGCTCACTGGGAATAATTCAGTGAATCGAAATTGCCAGAATAGGACTATGCAGAAAACACTAAGGAATATAAAACATCATACACATTAATATTGAATTTGAAAAGGAAGCTTGGGGGACAGTGTCCAATGAGACAGAAAAAAAAAAAAAGAGCAAGCAAACAACCACACTAGGTAAAGTTTATTTCCCTTGATATTATTTTTCAGAGATTAACAGCCAAAATCTAGTTCCTAATGCATATCTCTACTGAATGCATATTTAACCCATGCCAGTTTTTAAAAACTGATAGTCTACTGCATAGTACTAAATTCATTCTTTACTACATATTTTTCATCTGCCTTCCAGTAAGAATATTTGGTATTACTACTAATACTTTATACATTTTCTCCTCACTCCATTGCTCACCAGCAGTGGACGTTGAAGAGTTTCTTGTTTTGATTGATTAAAATTCTAATTTAGGGGTACCCGGGTGGATTAGTTGGTTAAGCGTCTGCTTTCAGCTCAGGTTATGATCCCTGGGTCCTGGGATCAAGCCCGGCATCTGGCTCTCTTGCTCCACGGAGCGGGAAAGCCTCGTTCTCCCTCTGCCCCTCACCCACTCATTGCTCTCTCTCTCTCTCATTCTTTCTCTCAAATAAATAAATAAAATCTTAAAATAAAATAAAATTCTAATTTATATGTAAAGTATATTAGGAATTAGTACCTTCCCTGACTAGACTATAATAATATAATCATGCCCAAATGATATAATGTGAGTGTAAAATGCCAATAAAATTGTGCGGGTCCTAAGTAAAAGTTATAGTATTTTCAGGTTCACACAGTTTTAAATACGCATGAAATAAACACAAACTTTTGTCTCTGATTTGTTTTTCAAACTAGGTTATCACATTGGTTGTTATGCCTCAAGACCTCAGGCAAATTACTCAATCTTTCCAAGCATCACTTTGCACACCTGTAACAGGGATAATTAGTCTATGTTGCCATATAGCTGTGAAGATTAAACACCATATTATTTAGGACATACATGTTTGAGCATATGGCACAGAATAATTGTTCTTTATAGAAGAGAGATTATTATTTATGAAGTTCCTATCAAACACTCATGTAGCATAGGTATAATGGTGACTGCTGATATCTTCATCTGTTACATATTTAAACAAATAATACAGATATGGGGTGCCTGGTGGCTCAGTTGGTTAAGCATCCGACTTCAGTTCAGGTCATGATCTCAGGGTCCTGGAATTGAGCCCCACATCAGGCTCCCCACTCAGTGGGGAGTCTGCTTGTCCTTCCCCCTATGACCCTCCCCTTCCTCCTGCTCATGATCTCTCTCTCAAATAAGTAAATAAAATCTTTAAAAATAATAATAATACAGTTAAACAAGGGTAGTACATAAAAAAGACATAATACAAGCCCTAAGCATAACTAGAAAGCAAAAGATGTATGACTTTTAATTAATTTATAAGCAGTAAAATAAACATCCAATTGAGTGGGAAGAACTGGACAGATATGCAGCTAGTGTGCACAAAATATGGTTGTTAAATAATTCATTTCATACTTTTTATAGCTTTATGAAAGAAAATGTAAGAAAAAGAGGGAAAATGTGATATTAGTAACAACATAAGATTTAAGAATAAATCCATGAAAAGAGTGTTTACTCAAGTCTTTACACTAAAAAGCATTTTTATTATTTGGAACAATCAGGAAAATGATTTTTGTTTTATAGCCATTAATGTTCTATTTGGTATTGTAAATCAATGAGGAAATGGAATCTATAGATGGTTTGAAAGAAAGACACGACAGAGTTACTTTCGGTTTAAAAGAAAGCTTAAAGAAATGAACACAGCATTGCAAGTATCTGTGAGATGGATATTGGAGGATACTGTAGAAGTTGAAATTTTATTTGTCCTTTATTGGATCTTCACAGTGCTATCCATTCATGTTTTCATCCATTCATCCTTTCATTTGTTTCTAGAAAACAGTACTTTCTGAAGCAAGTTTTTGAAAGCTTGTTTTACCTGCTGGTTCCTCAGGGTATAAATAAAAGGGTTCAACATGGGGGCAATCGAGGTGTTGAGAATAGCTACTCCTTTGGTCAGTGATGCTCTTTCTTTTGCTGAAGGCTTGACATACATGAATATACAGCTCCCATAAGAGATGGAAATGACAATCAAGTGAGAGGAACATGTGGAGAAAGCCTTTTTCCTCTGACTAGCAGATGGAATTCTCAAGATGGTGCTAAGGATGTACAGGTAGGAAAGAATCACTAATGCCAAAGTGAAGAGCAGAGTGACAAAAGCAAAGTAAAAACCAATCATCTCTAAAAGCCCTGTATCTGAGCATGAGAGTTGTAAAATGGGGAAATAGTCACAAGAGAAATGATCAATTACATTGGAAGCACAGAAATCTAGCTGGAGGATGAGCATGAGTGGTGGGAAAATGGTAAGAAATCCTCCTAGCCAGGACCCAAAGACAAGCAGGGTGCAGATTTTTTTGTTCATGATGGTGGTGTAATGAAGAGGCTTGCAGATGGCAACATAACGATCAAAAGACATGGCAGTGAGAAGAAAAAATTCAGAAACACCCGTGAGGATGAAGAAAAATAGTTGAGCTAAGCAATTGTTATAGGAAATGGTCTTGACATTCGTAATGATTGCCCCCAAAAATCTGGGGATAGTAACACTGGTGAATGTAATTTCTAAGAAGGAGAAATTCTGCAGGAAGTAATACATAGGAGTCTTGAGATGACAGTCTATCCAGGTGAGGATGATGATGGTTAGGTTTCCAGTGACACTTAATACATAAGCCATAAATAAAAAGATAAAGGTTACAACCTGAAGCTGTGGGTCGTCTGAGATGCCCAAGAGAACAAACTCTGTAATCATTGTGTGGTTTCTCATGCTGCTTTTTATTTTATTTAGGAAAAATCTACTGTTGAGGGGCACCTGGGTGGCTCAGTTGGTTAAGCGTCTGCCTTTGGCTCAGGTCCTGATCCCAGGACTGGATGGAGCCCCGCATCAGTCTCCCTGCTCAGCGAGGAATCTGCTTCTCCCTCTGACGTTCCTCCCCATTTGTGCTCTCTCTCTCTCTGTCTCAAATAAATAAATAAAATCTTAAAGAAAATTAAAAAAAAAAAAGAAAAATCTACTGTTGAGAAACAAAACAGAAAGAAAGAGTATGTGAATAGGAATTGAAGATTTAAAGATCTAAAGGTTGATTTTTAGTTCCAGTGAAATGAAGCAGTGGAAATTTCCCTGTGCATCTTTGCAATATGCCCTCAATTCCATTAAAGCAGAAATATTTTATACATTCTCTCTTGATAAGGAAAACTGTATTCACGTCTATGTTAAAAATTCTCTCATGAGTGCCTTTACACAACACCTGTACCTGTAACCAAATTGTCTATATATGCAATATATATCTTAATTGTTTTTCTGCAACATTTAGTAATTATATTTAGATTTACATATTGAGACACCGTGTTCCAGTTTCCAAGATTGTGTGCTTTTAGGAGTGACATACCTAATTTTGAGTTTTAATTGTGAGGCCATTAAAAAACTTCATTGTTTTGCAAGGCTTTGATGGAAATTGAAGACCCAATCACAAATCCAGAGCTTAATAATAGCTATAATTACTTTATTCTTAAGATGCATTCTTTCAAATGTTGTGCTCCATAGAAATAAACGTGTTTTGTTTCTTTTTTTATATACTTTTTTCTTTAAATTTTTTTTTTTTTAAATTTTTTATTGTTATGTTAATCACCATACATTACATCATTAGTTTTTGATGTAGTGTTCCATGATTCATTGTTTGTGCATAACACCCAGTGCTCCACGCAGAACGTGCCCTCTTTAATACTCATCACCAGGCTAACCCATCCCCCCACCCCTCTCCCCTCTAGAACCCTCAGTTTGTTTTTCAGAGTCCCTTGTCTCTCATGGTACTTTTTAAATGTGTTTCTAATCACAGAAATATAGAAGTAGAATTACCTTGGTTGTAAATAAAAGTAAAGGTCTTAACTTATGGGAAAAAAAGTGAAACCAGAGATATTAATTAATACTCACATGGATAGACCTATGTCAATAATATAGTTCCTACTACATATTGATCCATTTATATCATTTTTATGTTCTTTTTGTGAATTAACAATCAACTTTGTTTTTTAACTATATTCACTTGGTCTTTTCACTCTTAAACTTGTTTGAGAACAAGAAGGAATTCATAAAGGAGTTTTTTAATGCCAATATATCTCATTATCTTCTTTCTAGAAGCCAAAGTAAGTAGAATAAAGAAAATTCTAAGATTTACTTTAGAGAAACTACAAATTGCTAAACTGTGGTCTATATGGTTTTTACCTGTGTTGTTCTCTCTTTATCTTGGCAACCAGCTTTTTATTTGTGCTGTAAGTTCTCAATAATATTTGTTATTCTTCTTCTTATAGCATGAACTGGACAAGTGAATAAGTGACAAGTGTCAAAGTTGTATTGTGCCTTACTTTCCTTTTTTAATTTTTTTTCTGATGATCAGCATTGTCTTCCTTTAGAAATAGACACATTTCAGCAAAATTGGCATATCAAAAGGCAGAGACTGTTACTATATTTTGAACAAACTAAAATATTAAAATATAAAATTAAAAATAGTAAATATGTTAAAGTGATAATTTGGGGATCATTGCAATGTATTCCAAAAATAACCTTTTGAATGGGAGAAAGATAAAAGTATATTTATTGACAAATACAGAACATACTTACTTTCTGATATGTCTAATGATTCCAGACAGAAATATAATGCCAGATTTTTAAAATTGCTTAAAATGTGAGAGGCAATGCCTTCATAAGCTATTTCTGGGGACTTTTTGTCAGGAGTTCACCCTTCCTCTCTTATGTAAAAGCCTCTCACACAGGGAAAATGCAGCCTTGATTGCATACAAGTTTTCTACATCCTTTCCTATAAGTAAAAGAATTTCTCTTTATCTCTTTTATCTTTCCATATAAACATAAACATTATTCTAACCTAAATTTTAAAAAGGTACTAATTGTAACCCTGAGAGTTTTTAAAGTAAATTTCTAGGGACTACTGCTTCATGACTGAAAGGTAAGCCATTTCAAAGCTCTCTGGATAAGATGAGGATTGAATACTATCCAAAGATAGAACATATTTACCTTCTCTAGTCAGTGTATAAATGAATGAGAGGCCAGAATAAAGAAAGGCCTGATGCAGGAGAGATGGGCCTAAGAGGTATAGTGATGTCATGATGTACTTCTTCCAGGAGCAAAACAATATAGTGAGATAAAAGCAGAAGTGTACCTACTAGTGTAAAACCAATCAACCTAGTTTCCCCTTGGCTGTATTTAATTTTTCTAGTATGCCCATGGCACTGGGTCTTCACTCAGGAGATAATTTATTCTCAATTCCTTTAGGGTTCATTAAATACAGAGCTGAGCTCCAACCCTTCATTGAGGGTAGCACTCAGGTTTTATTCATTTATACATCCTTACCAGCACAAAGAAGAATGAATGAATCAGGAAAGAACTGCAATATTTTTAAAAATCAGAAGGGTATTTGAAACTCAGTTTTTAATTTTTTAATGTTAAGCATTATATAGACTTAATGCCATGAGAAGTAAGTGTCAGAGAATCAATCATCAAATCAATGGTATATAATGACAAATAGATTGGCCCTTATGTTTCTAACTGATCCTCCATTTCCCCTCACATCTTCAAATTAACCAGTATTAAATATTTATAGTATATTCTATCAGAAATTTCATTCACAAACACAGTCATGTTCACACAATCAGAGAGCAAATCTTTTAATACAGTAATGCAATTTTACTATAGAAAATATTTGGCAATTTTTCTTTTTTTCAGTTAACAATGTGTAATGGGTATCATTCCTTGTTAACTTATAAAGCTGGGACTCATCCTTTTAAAACAAATTCATAGAATACCAGAGGAAACTTCTAATAATTTAATAATTTCATTATTTTTTAAGATTCAGGAAATTAGCTTGCTACCAATTTCATATCATTAGCTAAAATGTTAAGTCCATTTTTATGCATTCATTTGCATATATGCAACTACTAGAATAAAATATATATGAGTATCACATTTTGATAGATACTTCAAGATTTCCTTCCTACAGACAAGAATGAGCCCTTTTCATTGCATCCTAGCCATCACAGATGTTAGAAATCATTTCCACGTTTTATAAACAGAGAGACAAAAATGAAGCCACAATTCACATAATGAATTGTCATAAAGACCAGATAAAAATTCCCAGATTTTGAGGCTAAAGAGACCCAATAACTTTGCAAACTTTCAAAATCTATTCAACCTTTTTATCAATTTCTCTATTCATAAAATGAGAAGGCTAGTACTCTTAACTCATAGGATATTGTAAAGATTAAGTGAAATCACGAATGAAAGTTATTCACTCTCACATATGTTCTTTTCCTTGCCGGAAGTGGTTTCTTTGGCATCTCAATTCACTTCTAATCATTCATCAATGCTAATTTATTTGTTTGTTTGTTTGTTTATATTGAGTATAACTGACACACGACTATTAGTTACATTAGTACATTAGTTACATCAGGTGGAAAACATAATGAATTTACAAGTTTATATATTATGCTATGTTCTCCACAAGTGTAGCTATGATCTGTTACCATAGAATGCTATCGCAATAGTATTGACTATATTCCTAATGCTGTATGTTTTATTCCTGTGACTCATTCATTCCATAACTGGAATGTGATCTTGAAATAGTGTACTATATAGTGGGGGTAAATTGAACAAGAAAATGCAAAATAAATCTCATGTCTTTCTTTTTTTAAAAGATTACTTTATTTATTTTTAGAGAGTGAGAAGGAGCATGAGTCAGGTGAGGGCCAGAGGGGGAGAATCTTCAAGCAGTCTTCCCACTGAAAGCAGATTCCATGGGGATCAATCTCAGGACCCATTGGAACATGACCTGAGCTAAAACCAAGATTTGGATGCTTAACAGACTGAGCCACCCTGGGGCCCGGCATCTCCTCTCTTCTAAGTTGCTCCCAACACTGATATCACACTTTGGGCAGAGCCAGTGAAAAGAGCACTAATTGCAATTTCTGAGACTCATCTTGGTTATTTTCAAAGTATCTGCATTGAACTGTTGCCAACGCAACATCACATAATACTTTCTCAGTTGTTCTCAGTGCTGTGGAGAAACTGGGATGTTATTTCTGAGAGTTCTCCTCCCTGTATTTTTCTAGTTTATGATTTGTCAGTGAGAGGACTTGGTGCAAAATTTGGAAGTTGGAAGGGAAGCAGAGGATCCTGTTCTCCAGTTTGTAGCCAGGATGGTGTGTGCAAGCTAGATTCATGGTAGATTTTCAAAAGTATTTGAAAACTACCAACTTTATTGCTAAGACTATTGGTAGATACTTTCTCAGAAATAACTGAGAGTCACTATGATTTCCCATTAAGCTTTCTTGAAGCATTCTCATAGGACTTCAACATGAGATCTTTGGTGTTAGTTTCTTCAACATTCTCTCTGGTATTCAAACTTTTCCTTCCATAGCTATCTCTTTCATTATTTTTAAAAGCTATAATTCCTCCAATATCTCCTTTCTTTCCAGAGTGCTTACAGAAATCCTACCTTCACCAGAACGCTGAACGATATAGGATCCATGCTGTAAGAATTTGCAAATTTATGGTTTCTTATAATTACGTTTTGTGATTCCATATATAACTGGCAGTATAGCCTTAAACCAAACATGTTGTTTCATGAGACGTTAGCAAAGACAGGAGGTAAGACAGTGTACTACTCCACAGCAACTCTTTGTGGGTATAACCCCCAAAATATCAAGTGAGCTGTGAGCACAAAGGAGAAAAGTAGGTTGAGTCGTGCAACATGCTGCATCAAAAAGGAGAGCAGAAGATGTTAATTAGCAGTTGGGATGAGATGCCAAAAAGAGCAACAAAATGGTGAATGGTGTTCCTCTTCATGTATCCTTCTTACTTTCCTCTAAAGACAATTCCTGTAATTCCATAATTCCAACTGCCATGGAGAATGGGAATCGAGGAGTTGAGTCACCAAGGCATAGGGGAATAACCCCCCTGCACCCAATTATTTTTCCTTTGGCAGACACTTACTTCAGAAGGACATTATGGGAGGCTACAGGCTTTTAGGGACTGGCATTTCAGAATATGGTGTGTACTTGATTATTACATTGATCAAAGCAAATGATTCAGTTTTGTGGAGAGATTCCTCAGAGAAAAAGAACACCAACTTGTGGGAAGTGGGGAGGGAAAGGTGACTAAGACAAAAGGATGCCAGAGATTCTAAATTTGCTAAGTCAAATATGCTAAATTTAGATTTGGCCAAATTGCATTAGCAAAAAGGAAAGACCTTAAGGATGCACACAATAAAATGGGTGAATCTCCAAAATATGGCTGAACAAGAGAATCCAGACTTCAACATTCACAATTTGTGATTTCTTTTATAGGAAATTCCAGAAAAAGCAAAAGTAATTTATGTGGCCAAAAGACATCTGTGAATATCTGAATCCAATAGCAGACATGGAGACTAGAGGGAATGGCTCTGAAGAGGCCAAGGAAATTGTTAAGTATGATGAAGATATTCTATATATGCTTTGTCAATTATTGTCCAAATTTTTTGGATTAAAATGATTGCATTTGCTTTTGTGTAAGGTATACTTAATATACTTGTTTACATTGACACAACTAGAATGTATCAGGAATTTTTAATTTATAGGTGGTTTAAAATATGGAAAGATCCCCAAACACAGAAATAAATAAATCATACCTTGAATTTCTTCCAAGTGACACTATCATTGGTATAAGTGATTTTGACCAAAGTCTGGTCAAATTATTTCTACACAGAACAATAATTGATAATATTTATAAATACTGTATGTTGCAATCAACTTCTTCCAAACTCCTGTTCAAGTTGATACTTTTCAACCCCTTCCTATGCATCACAAATGTTCTTAATGGCATCTAGAATTTCCAGAAAATTTTCTATTTTCTTTACCCAGATCCATTAGAGAAATCAGTATCCATGGCATCTCTAGCATTATGAAATGTATTTCTTAAATTATAAGTCTTGAAAGTCAGAATTACCCCTTCATCCATGGGCTATAGAATGGTGGTATTAGCAGTCATGAAAACAATATTAATCATGTTGTATATCTCCATCAGAGCTCTTGATTGGTCAGGTGTATTGTCAATGAGCAGCAATATTTTGAAAGGCATCTTTTACTGAGCAGTAGGTCTCAACAGTGAGCTTAAAATATTTAGTAAACCATGTTGTAAACAGAGGTGCTGTCATCCAAGCTTTGTTACTCCATTTATAGAGCACAGACAGAGTAGTGTTAGTCTAATTCTTAGGCCTAGGACTTCCAGAATGGTCAATGAGCATTGGCTTCAATTTAGAGTCACTAGCTGCCTTAGCCTTAACAAGAGAGTCAGCCTAGCCTTTGAAGCTTTGAAGCCAGGCATTGGCTATTCTTCTCTAGCTGTAGAAGTCCAGGATGTCATCTTTATCCTCTATAAGTCTTTTTCATCTATATTGAAAATATGTTGTTTAGTGTAGCCACATTTGTTATTTACTTTAGCTAGATCTTCTGGATAATTCACTTCAGCTACAACATCAGTCCTTGCAGCTTCACCTTGTACTTTTGTGTTATGGAGTTGGCTTCTTTCCTTAAACCTCGTGAAGCAATCTCTGCTTGCTTCAGACTTTTTTCTGTCCTCACCTCTCTTAGGCTTCATAGAATGGAAGAGAATTAGGGCCTTGCTCTGAGTTAGGCTTTGGCTTAAGGGAATATTGTGGTTGGTTTGATCTTCTATCCAGACCCTAAAACATGCTCTCCATCAGCAATAAGGCTGCTTCATTTTCTTATCACTCATGTGTTCATTGGAATAGCACATTTAATTTCCTTCAAGAGCTTTTTCTTTGCTTTTTTTTTTGTTTGTAAAGATAATTTATTTATATGTTAGAGAGACAGAGAGAGAGAGAGCAAGAGGGAGACAGAGAGAGAATCTGAAGCAGGCCCCACACTGAGCTGAGAGCAGGTCACAGGGCTGGATCCCATGACCACAAGGTCAAGACCTGAGCTGAAACCAAGAGTTGGACACTTGAGCAACTGACCATTCAGGCACACCCAAGAACTTTTTCTTTGTATTCACAACTTGGCTAACTGGTGCAAGAGAACCGGATTTTGGTCTATCCTTTTGACATGACTTCCTCATTAAGCTTAATCATTTCTAGCATTTGATTTAAAGTGAGAAACGTGATTCTTTCTTTCACTTGAACACTTACAGGCCACTTTAGGTCATTATTTAGCCCAATTTCAATATTGGTGTGTGTGTCAGGGAATAGAGAGGCCAGAAGAGAGGGAGAGGGGAGGGGGAACAGCTGGTCAGTGGAGCAGTCAGAACACACTCACCTTTTACTGATTAGAGTTGCTGTCTTATATGGGCAGTGTTTATGGTGTTCTAAAAGGATTACAATAGTAACATCAAAGATCATGATCACACACCACCATAAAAATATAATAATGATGAAAAAGCTTGAAATATTGTGAGAATTACCACAATGTGATAGAGATGAGCAAATGCTGTTGGAAATATGGCACCAATAAACTGGCTTGTTGCAGGATTGTCATAAACCTTCAACTTGTAGGTAATGCAGTATATGAAAAGTGCAACAAAGCAAAGCACAACAAAATGAAAATAAACAAAATATACCTGTACCACATTTTGTTTATCCATTCATCACTTGAAGGTTACTTGGGTTCGATCTACTTTTGGGCTCTTATGCATGATGCATCTATGAATATGTGTGTTGAAGTTTTTGTGTGAACATATCTTTTTAATTCCTAGAAGTAGAATTTCTGGGTTATATGGTAACTCTATATTTACATTCTTGCTAAGCTGCTTAACTTTTCCAAGTGGCTGCACATTTTACATACCCAACAGCAGCGTATGAAGGTTTCACATTCTGTACATCATCACCTGTTTCTCTGTACAATAGCACTTGTTATTTTTTGTGATATATATAACCAACATATATGTACACACACACACACACACACAGAGGCAGACACACATACACATACATATTATAACTGTCTTTCTGGCTGTAAAGTGGTACGTCATTGTGGTTTTTACTTACATTTTCCTAAATACTACTGTTCTTGAGTTCTTTTCATGTGCTTTTTGCCTGTTTGTATATCATCTTTAAGCCCCTTTGCATATATTTTGTTGAGTCTTTGTTTTTTTTATTGTTCAGTTGTGGGAGTTATTTTATGTAAATTTAACCAAGGAAGTGCAACATTGTACCAAGAAAATAAGAAAATTAAAAAATGATTAAAGAAGTCCTAAATAAATAAATACAACCTATGTATTGGAGAATAGACCTGATATTGAATTAAGATGGTAATGGTTCCCAAACTAATCCACAGATTCAAAGTAATCCTTATTAAATTTTCAGCTGTTCTTTTTGCGTAAATGAGCAATTTGATCCTAAAATTCATATGAACTTTTAAGACCCCATAATAGCCAAAACAATATTGAAAAAGAGGAAGAAAGTTGAAAGAGTCATGCTTTCCAATTTCAAAACTTAATATATAGGTACAGTGATAAAGACAGTATGATACAGGCATAGCAATTGAACAACAGCTCAAAAGAATAGAACTGAGAGTCCTATAATAACCCATACATTTATTATCAATTGATTTTTAACAAGTGTGCCAAGATTATTCAATGGGGAAATAATAGCCTTTACAGCAAATCATGTTGTGATAACTATTTTCATGCAAATATGACTTTAATCTCTACCTGAAACTGTACGCAAACACTAACTCAATAGAAACCAAAGACCTAAATGTGAGAGATAAAACTAGAAATTTCCTAGAATAAATGGTAGGTATACATCCTTGCAACTTTGGATTAAGCAATGGTGTTTTAAATATGACACCAAAAGCACACACAACAAAATAAAAAATAAAAAAATTGACTTCGTCAAAATTAACAATTCACTATCAGGAAAGTGAAAAGACAACCCAAAGAATGAGGAAAATACTCTCAAACCAAATCTAATAAGGGTCTAATAGTTTTTAAAGAGATTATTGGAAAGTTTTGAGGGCCTTGAATATAATAAAATGAACTTATTCCCTTGTAATTACCTTAGAAAAGAAGATGATTAACAGTGTTGGCTTAAAATAGTAAAATAAATCAGAACACAAACCTGAACTTAAATTGTTTTCTTCTCAGAGCCACATGGATAGGAGTTACAGCATTAAATACCTTAATGATTTTTTCACTCATATTTCTCCCCAGATGGCATATTATACCCAATATGGAACTCTATATATTTCAGGAATTTCTTTGTAGGTCCCTTTTTTTTTTTTTTAAATCTGACAGGATACCAGTAATACTGCCTTCTTTAAAAGCATTGAATATATAAGGGAGAGTGTGCACAAGTGGGCACAATGAAGGTCTAAGGAAGATGAAACTCATTAAAAATATTTTTTTTTCATTTATCCCATATATCTAAATGTTCAACCATTCCTCTCAGTTTGTTTTCCTAATATCTGTGGAACCATTTCCTGGAGCTTCAGATTCAGTGACACTATTGCATTTCAATTCTCAAATAACTCTTTTAGTTTAAAACATTAACCATTTAACTTGTTTTCCTGACTCCAACATCCAAAAACCCATTCTCAATAAATTTAACATAGCAATCTTAATAAAATAAAAATTGGCTCACATAGGTTTTTATATTAAAAAAGAAAACTCTCATAGGAACCACCTACATCAGAATCACCTACATTCCGTGGTTCTATACTGTACTCTAGGGAAGTTAAAAAGACATTTTAGGGGGGCACCTGGGTGGCTTACATGGTCAAGCATCTGCCTTCAGCTCAGGTCATGATCTCCAGGTCCTGGGATCCAGCCCTATGTCCTGTTCCCAGCTCAGCAGTGAGTCTGCTTCTCCCTCTCCCTCTGCCTCTTCCCCTGCTTGTGTTCATTCTGTGTGTTTCTCTCTCTCTCTCTCAAATGAATAAATAAAATCTTTAAAAAAAGACTGTTTAGGAATGAGAATATTGTCTTTGCTATTATATAAGCCAAGCAGGTGTGTGATTCTTATTCACTCCAAATTTTCAGGTCTGTTGACGTACTAGATAAAGTTCTGCTACATTTTAGAACATACAAGCTTTTTATGACTTGAAGCCTGCCTTTTTTTCTTGCCATGTTGAAAACACTTGAGTGACATTTGAAGAACTTTCTAGAGTCCCAGTGGTAGTGCATGTTGTTATATTGATGTCTATATAATTCCATAAAAGTTTTATGATGAATATTGATTTAAAATCATTTTTTTGAGGTCAGTACCATGTTTTGTAGAGTAAAAGAAATTTCACATTTGTGTTGATAACTCAAGAGAATACTCGTACTGTAGCCTGAAAGGAATGCTAATCATAAAGAGAAGTAGGAGGGAAAAGATGCATTGTGGTGAAAGGTGTGGTTAAAATATTATGAGGTAAAAATATTATTAGATGGACTATTTGAAGAACAGATAAAGTAAACTTATAAAATGAGTCAAAATTTTTATTTACCTTTTTATCTAAGATTTTAAAATTAAATTTCCTCTTCATTTTTTGAAAAAAGAGAAAATCTTTTGGAGTATATCCTTGAAGGCTTGTTTCACTTGCTGCTTTCTGAGAGTGTAAATGAAAGGGTTTAATAAAGGGGCAACCGAGGTATAAATAACAGTTACACCTTTGGATAAATTCACCCTTTCCCGTGCTGTTGGCTTTATGTAATTGAAGACACAGCTACCATAAGTAAGGGAGACTACAATCATATGAGAAGAACAAGTAGAAGAGCCTTTGTTCTTTTCTGAGCAGAGGGGATCTTTAGAATGGTCTTGATAATGTATGTGTAAGAAAGAATCAATAACAGCAACGTGACCATGAGATTTACAAGAGATAAGACAAATGAAATCAATTCCAGTAAATGAGTGTCAGTGCAGGAAAGCTGCAGCACAGGGGAAGTGTCACACATGAAATGATCAATTACTTTAGAAGCACAGAAATCCAGTGTCAATCCCAAGGCCACTGGTGGAAATGTAAGCAGAAAGCCAACTGTCCATGAACTGAATAGAAGCTGGTAACATACTTTGTTGTTCATAATGATGGGGTAATGTAGGGGTTTGCAGATTGCTACATAGCAACGGTCAAAAGACACGGCAGCCAGTAGGTAAAATTCTGTAATTTCTAACAAGAGGAAAAAGAATAACTGAGATGCACAACTATTGTAGGAAATGACTTTGTTTTTAGTCACAGTGCTTATCAGGAATCTGGGAATACAGACTGTTGTCAGTGAAGCTTCCAAGAAGGAGAAATTTCAGAGGAAAAAATACATGGGAGTCTTGAGGTGGGGATCTAGCAATGTAAGAAGGATGATGGTTAAGTTTCCCATCACACTCAACACATAGTTTAGAAAGAGAAATATAAAAATCACAATTTGCAATTGTGGGTCATTGGTCAGTCCTAGGAGAATGAACTCGATCTCTCTTGACTGATCTCCTCATTTCAGATTTGAGTCTTATGAAATAGACATAGGAAAACAACTCCAGAAGTGGAAATAAGAGGAGTTTTTAAAAGGTACAAAAAGAAACAAACAAACAAACAAACACATAGTCAGAAATGTAAATAAGTTTAAACATTTGATCTAATTTCACAAAACAGATGGTACTTAAAGCTATAGCACAGATCAACCTAGCTACCTCTAACTGATGATTCCACTTAAGCCTTAGTTATGATAACAACAGTACTTAATTTTTTCTTTTTTCCTATTGCAACTTGAAAGATCACTTAAATTTTAGCTATTATTTCCAAATGAACTGAATTGTTTCAATGCTCTAAATAGAGAGAATGTAAGCTTGACTTTAAATGTATTGTCTATGTATATCTTAAAAATTATTGAAAAAATTATTGTAACATCTAGAAAATTAATACCAATGTCTATATGTAATGTTCTTCAAAAATTCTTAGCTCATTAAAATGCTTAAAAATTTGTGAAATATAAAAATAATGACAGTTACATATTTTCTCTGTGATTGAAATATTCTGCTATATATGATTATTTTGTCCTGATGCAGTACTTCCCCATTGTTCCTTTATTTCATTTCACTTAAATATTAATTTTCTTTGGTTTCAAATACATCAGTCTTCTCATATCAGTTGCATTTAATCATGAAGTTTTGACTACTGCATCTACATAAAAACAGAAAAATAAATGACAGTTCAGAAGTCAGTGGATTACCTGATTTTGCTTGTGGGAATGCTTTCATTTATGATCTAGATATTTGTTGCAAATTTTAAATGACTTACCATATCTAGGATACATTGATATAATTTTCCCCCTATAGGAATATAGTGGAAACAGGGGTCAAAAATAAATGATGAATATTCTCTAACAATATTATTAAAAATTCAATAATTTAAGAGAAAAGCTAATTCCAAAGCTTTTCTGCAGAAGAAGTCTAAAAACAGATATGCATTCTGGAAATTATATGCATCTGTTAATAACTTTCACTTCTACTGATAACTCATTAAAATGACAGAATCCAGATATTACAAACAATTAGAATCCTCTTTCAGGCTAGGTAAGATTCATTTTCTGTCTCCTTTTCTTATATTAAAATGAACGTAAATGTCTCCATAAAAATTCTAAATGAAAATGTAATGCTCTAAATGAAAAGACGTTTTGGGAAATCCCTCATATGAAAGGAATGCAAATTTTGTGACAAAGAATTCTTGCTTCATATTGTGCACTAACAAAAGGCATAGTTTTATCATTTTTCTCAAAAGAGACACAGGGGATTAATTAAAAAAAAAAGAGAGAGAAGGAGAAGGAAAGAAAAATAAATGACCCCTGGAGACTCAGGTCAGGAATATCAGTTATGTAAAAAATAAAACAACAACAACCAAAACAAACAAAAAAGGAAAGAAATAAAAATTACTGTGAATTGTTTTAAGCACAAAACCGAATTTCTTTAACTACAAAACAAAACAGATATTCTCCCCAAAGAGAACTAGAAATATTTTAAACTCTATACTTAATGCCAACAAGATTTTCAGATATTCCAGTGCTCTGGGACAGTATGATCATTTCTACACATTAAGGTGGTTTATCCCAAAAGGATTGCTTCCTCAGTCAATGTTAGGATTTCACTAACTTGTGACCTATGCTCCAAACTGGAGGTGTATGGCAATACTTAAATGTCTTGCTATTTTTTAAAATTTTGAAACCGTATAAAATATAACAAAAAAATTCAACAAATAGACAATGAATATCTTTTGTTCCTACACCATTTGGTGCTCCATCTGCTCCTCAATATGGTGGTATGTGTTTATAACAAAAAAGAAAATTCTGCTAGATAAGTGTGATACAACCATTATTGTCAGGACATTAACAATGAAACATTCTCAACATGAAATTCTCCAATCCTATTTAAGTTGCACCAGTGACTAAAAGTTTTCCTTATAGGAGATAATACAATTTAAAATTACATGTTTATTTAATTAATGTAATGTTTTAATCTCCTTTAATTTGGAAAATTCCCTAGTCTTTCCTTAACTTTCAAGAATGTTGGTTGGTAATTATTTTTTTCTTTTTTTCCTTTTTCTATGTTTTTTTCTTTAAATTGACTCTAAGTACATTTTTAAAAAATTTAAATCCAATATAGTCTACATATAGTGTTATATTAGTTTCAGGTATACAATATAGTGTACATCCATTCTATACATTACTCAGTGCTCTTCAAGATAAGTGTGGTCTTAATCCCCTTCACCTATTTCAACCATCCCCTTACCCACCTCTCCTCTGGTAACCATCACTTACTTTGTTCTTGTAAGTTAAGATCAGTTTTGGTATGTCTCCCTCTCTCTCTCTTTCTCTCTCTTTTTTTTAATTTTGTTCACTGGTTTTGTTGCTTAAATTCTACATGTGAGTGAAATCGAATGGTATTTGACCTTCTCTGACTGACTTATTTTGTTTAGCATTATACACTCTAGATCCATCCATATTGATCCAAATGGCTAGATTTCATTCTTTTTTATGGCCATATATATATATATATATATATATATATATATATATATATATATATATATAACATATCTATGTATTATATCTTCTTAATCCATTCATCTTCTGAATCTTTATCCTTTCAAATCTTCTTTATCACATCTTCTTTATCCATTCATCTATCCATGCACACTTGAACTGTTTCTACATTTTGGCCATTGTAAATAGTGCTTCAAAAGCATAGGGGTGCACATATCTTTCCAAATTACTCTTTTCATATTCTTTGGATAAATGCCCAGTAGTAGAATTAATGGATCATATGGGTAGCTCTATTTTTAAGTTTTTAAGAAACCTCCCTACTGTCTTCATCAGTGGCCATATCAGTTTACATTTCCACCAACAATGCAGGAAGAGGGTTCCTTTTTCTCCACATCCTCACAAACACCTATTGTTTCTTTAGGTTTTGATTTGAGACATTCTGACAGGTGTGAGATTATATGTCATTGTAGTTTTGATTTACATTCCCTTAATGATGAATGATGTTGAACATCTTTTCATGTGTTTGATGTCCATCTGAAGTCTTCTCTGGAGAAATGTCTGTTCATGTCTTTTGCCCATTTGTTAATTGGATTGTTTGTTTTTCAGTGTTGAGTTGTATAAGTTCTGTGTATAATTTAGATACTAACCCTTTATCAGATATATCATTTGCAAATATCTTCTCACCTTTGGTAGATTGTCTTTTAGTTTTATTGATTATTTCCTTCACTGGGCAGAAGCTTTTTATTTTGATGACATCCCAATAGTTTATTTTTGCTTTATTTATTTATTTATTTATTTATTTATTTATTTATTTATTTGACAGAGACAGAGATAGCGAGAGCAAGAACACAAGCAGCAGGAGTGGGAGAGGGAGAAACAGGCTTTCTCCCACCCCCCCGGAGGGAGCCCGATGTGGGACTCGATCCCAGGACCCTGGGATCATGACCTGAGCCGAAGGAAGATGCTTAATGACTGAGCCACCCAGGCACCCAGTTTATTTTTGCTTTTGCTTTTTCCTGTGCCTCAGGAAACATATCAGGAAAAATGTTGCTATAGCCAATGTCAGAGAAATTATTGCCTGTGTCCTCTTCTAGGATTTTTATGGTTTCAGGTGTCATATTTAGGTCTCTAATCCATTTTTTTTGTTTGATGTAAGAAAATCCATTATTTTTTGTTTGGTGTAAGAAAGTGGTCCTGTTTCATTCTTTTGCATATAGCTTTCCAGTTTTCCCAACCCACAAAGACTTTTCCCACTATGTATTTGTGAAAGAATAATTGAATCATGGGTTTATTTTGCGTTTTTTTATTCTGTTGCATTGATCCATGTGTCTACTTTACTGCCAGTACAATATTGTTTTGATTACTACAGCTTTGTAATATAACTTAAAGTCTGGAATTTTGATAACTCCAATTTTGTTCTTTTTCAAGTTTGCTTTGGCTATTTGGGCTTTTTGTGGTTCCATACAAATTTTAGGATTTTGTTTTATTTTTAAGTTTGTGAAAAATGCTTTTACTATTTTTGTAGAGACTGCATAAAATGTTTAGATTCCTTTGGGTAGTATAAGACATTTTAACAATATTTGTTCTTCCAATCCATGAGCATGGAATATCTTGCCATTTGATTGTGTCATCTTCAATTTCTTTCATCAGTGTTTTATAGTTTTCAGAGTAAGGTCTTTCACCTCCTTGGTTAAGTTTGTTCCTAGATATTTCATTATTTTCAGTACATTTGTAAATGGGATTGTTTTCTTAGTTTCTGCTTCCGTTGCCTCATTGGTGTATAGAAATACAACAGATTTCTGTACATTGATTTTGTATCCTGTAATCTTAGTGAATCCATTTATCAATTCTAGTCATTTTTTGGTGGAGTTTTTAGGGTTTTTTCTATATAGTATCATGTCATCTGCAAGTAGTGAATTTCATTTCTTCTTTACCAATTTACATGACTTTTATTCCTTTTCCTTGTCTGATTGCTGTGGCTAGGACATGTAGTACTATATAGAATAAAAGTTGTGACAGTGGATATCCATGTCATCGTCCTGATCTTAGGGGAAAAGCTCTCAGTTTTTCCCCATTGAGTATGATGTTAGCTGTGGGGTTTTGTATATGGTGTATATTTTGTTGAGGTAGTTCCTTCTATATCTATTTTTGGAGTTTTATCATGAATGGATATTACATTTTATCAAATGCTTTTAGAAATATAGAACATCTATTAAAATGATCTTTTGATTTTTATTCTTTCCCTTGTTGGTGTGATGTATGATGCTTGATTGACTTGCAAATATTGAATCACCCTTGCATCTCAGGAATAAATCCTACTTGATCATGTTGAATAATTTTTAAAATATATTTTTGGATTTGATTTGTTAATATTGTGTTGAGGATTTTTGCATCTATGTTTATCAGAGATATTGGCCTGTAGTTTTCTTTTTTGTAGTGTCTTTATCTGGTGTTTGTATCAGCAAAATGCTGGCCTCATAGACCAAATTTGGAAGCTTTCCTTCCTCTTCTATTTCTTGAGAAGGATAGGTCCTAACTCTTTTTTAAATGTTTTCTGGATTCCCCTGTGAAGCCATCTGGTCCTGGACTTTGGTTTGTTGAGACTTTTTTGATTATTCATTCAATTTTGTTACTTCTAATTTGTTCAGATTTTCTAATTATTTCTGTTTCAGTTTTCTTAGTTTATATGTTTCTAAGAATTTATCCCTTTCTTTTAGGTTGCCCAATTTTTTGGTGTATAATTTTTCCTAATATTCCTTTATAATTTTTTTGTATTTCTGTGGTGTCAGTTGTTAATTTCTCCTCTTTCAGTTGTGGTTTTGTTTATTTGAGTCCTCTTTTTTATGATTAGTCTGGCTAAAAGTTTTTTTTCAATTTTATTGATCTTTTCAAAAAACCAGCTTCTTTCTTTCTTTCTTTCTTTCTTTCTTTCTTTCTTTCTTTCTTTCTTTCTTTCTTTCTTTCTTTCTTTCTTTCTTCCTTCCTTCCTTCCTTCCTTCCTTCCTTCCTTCCTTCCTTCCTTCCTTCCTTCCTTCCTTCCTTTCTTTCTTTCTTTCTTTCTTTCTTTCTTTCTTTCTTTCTTTCTTTCTTTCTTTCTTTCTTTTTCTCTTTCTCTTCCCTCCCTCCCTCCCCCCCTTTCTCTTATTTATTTATTTATTATTTATTTATTTATTTATTTATTTATTTATTTATTTATATTTTTTTTCTGCTCTAATCTTTATTATTTCCTTCCTTCCACAGAGTTTGTGTTTTATATTCTTCTTTTTCTGGTTTCCTTACATGTAATGTTAGGTTGTTTGAAATTTTTCTTTCTTCTGAAGTAGGCCTATATTGCTCTAAACATCACTCTTTTTTTAAAAAAAAGGTTTAATTTATTTATTTGTGATTTTATTTAGTATATGTCTTGGAGTGGACCTCCTTGGGTTGATTTTGTTGGGCTTCTCTGTGCCACTTGGATCTGGATTTCTGTTTCCTGCCCCGGATTCAGGAATTTCAGGATTTCAGCTATTATTTCAAGAAATAAATTTTCTGTCCCCTTTTCTCTCTTCTCCTGAGTTCCCTATACTGCAAATGTTACTACAACTGATGGAGTCACTGAGTTCCCTAAGTCTTTTCTCATTTTTCATATTTTTTTCCTCTCATCTGCTCAGCTTGATTACTTTCCATTACTCTGTCCTTCAGGTTGCCAATTTGTTGTTGCACTTCCTCTTGTCTTTTTATTCCATCTCATGTGTTTAAATTTCATTTATCATGTTCTTCATCTCTGATTGTTTCCTTTTTATGTTTTTGTCAAGGGTCTCACTGAGGTCCTCCACTCTTTTCTCAAGTCCAGTGGGGTTCTTTATGATCATAACTTGAAATTCTATATCAGGCATATTACTTATCTCCATTTCACTTAGGTCTCTTGCTGTGGTTTTGTCCTGTTCTTTCATCTGCAAAAATTTCCTCTGTCTTATCATTTTTTCTAACTCTTTGTTTCTGTTTTTATTTGTTGTTGTTGCTGTTTGTTTTAGGAAAGTCAGCTACATCTCCTGCTTTTGTAAGTAATAGGTTTATGAAGAAGAGTTCCTGAATGCCCTGCAGGGGAGTGTCCCCTGTTCACCAGAACCTGGCACTTGAGGGATGTCTCCTATCTGTGCTCCGTGTGCCTTGCTGTTGTATGTTGGCCACTTTTTCCTTCATTCCAATCATCTTAGTAGCTCTCTTTGCCTCTTGTGGGCAGTGTTGTGTCCCTGTGGTGTTAGTGGATCAATCTGGGGCTGCCTTGGGCTGAGTTTAATCAGACTAGGTGTTTTCCAGAGATGCAGGAGCACCAAACTGCATGGCATTTTCTCTGTGCTGTCCCCTGAGAAGCTTTCATTGGTGGGTAGAGTTGCAATCAGTCTAACTGTCTTTCCCCAGCCCACTGCTAGTGCTGCAGTCTGACTGATGTGTGCTTATCTTCCCTTGTCTCCAAGGCACTTTGGAGTGGTGCTGGCCCCTGTCAGGGCTGCTTGCACCCTGCCTGGTTTGTGCCTGATATGAATGGGCTCTGGCCAAGAACAAATTGGAGGAAAGGAGCACAGAATGCCTGGAAATTTGCTTGCTAGTGAGAGGGGACATGTTGCCCTCACTGGGACTGGGTTGGTGAGGGAGGAGTTTAGCAAGGTCTGTGCAAGTCTTCCATGGGACTGGGCCCACCAGCACCACTAGGACTGAGGCTGTGCAAAGTGCACAGATCCAGAGATGCAGTGTTGGCAGGGTTTGCAGTGGTAGTCTGGGGAATGGCACTTGCAGCACCAGGATTGAGCAACTATGATTGAATAGAGCAGACCCATTGAAGATGGAAGGATGGTCAAGGTGGGCATTGTGTAAGCAAGTTATGTAGTGAATGTTGGCACTGCACTGGTTCCCACAGGTGGCCTTGTGTTTATGCTGGGGGGTGAGGGAGAGAAATTGTGCCTGTCACCTCCTTTGTTCCTAGAGAGTCTCCCAGGGATCTCTGTCCCTCCAGAATGTGCTCTCAGATTAGTAAATAAAACTTCACATATGCCCCAGGTAGTTTTCTTGTAAGCAGCATATTGATGGGTTTTTTTTTTTTAATCCATTCTGATACCTTATGTCTTTTGATTGGAGCATCAGTCCATTTTCAATCAGAGTAATTATTGAAAGATATGAGGTGAGTGCCAATGTATGACCTGTAAAGTTGCTGTTCCTTAGATGTCTCTGTTCCTTTCTAATCTTTGTTACTTTTGGTCTCTCTCTGCTCAAATGCTCTCCTTTAATATTTCTTGAAAGGCTGGTTTAGTGGTCATGAACTCCTTTAGTTTTTGTTTGTCTTGCAAACTCTTTATCTCTCCTATTCTGAATGATAGTCTTGCTGGATAAAGTATTCTTGGCTGTTTATTTTTTTTTATTTAGCATGTTGAATATATCATGCCCATCCTTTCTGGCCTGCCAGGTCTCTGTGGACAGGTCTGCTGCCAGCTTTATGTGTCTACTCTTATAGGTTAAGGACCTTTTCTCCCATACTGCTTTCAGAATTCTCTCTTTATCTTTGTATTTTGCATGTTTCACTATGTTATGTCATTGTGTTGATCTGTTCTTGTTCATTTTGAGGGGAGTTCTCAGTGTCTCTTGGGGTTGAATGCCTGTTTCTTTTTCCAGATTAGGGAAGTTCTCAGCTATAATTTGTTCAAATAAACCTTCTGCCTCTTTTCCCACTGTATTTCTTCTGGTACTGCTATGCTATGCATATTATTTTGGTTCATGAAATTGCTCAGTTCCCTAAGTCTACTGTCATGGTCTAATAGTTTTCTTTCCCCCTTTTCAGCTTCATTATTTTCCATAATTTTATCTTCTATATCACCTATACTCTCTTCTGCTTCTTCAGTTCTCATAGTGATTATATCCAGTCTGTTTGAATCTCTGCTTTAGTATTTTTTATTTCAGCCTGGCTAGTTTTTAGGTCTTTTATTTCTGCATCAAGGGTTTCTCTGGTGTCTTCTATGCTCTTTTCAAGTCCAGCTAATAGTCTTATAACCGTTGATCAAAATTTTTGTTCTGATATATTGTTTATATCTGCTTTGAGCAAGTCTCGGGTTGTGATATCTTTCTGACCTTTCTTTTGGGGAGAATTCTTCCATCTTCTCATCTTGGCTAAGTTTCTATCTTTTGCATGTTATGAAAGGTTGTTACGTTGTTACGTTTCCTGACCTCCAAGAAGAGGTCATAGAGTGTCCAGGGCCCGGCACTTCAGGAAGTGTTTCTGGTGTATGCTGTGTACTCAGCTGTTGAATTTTGACTGTTCTTTCCCACTGGTCAGTCCTCTGCAGAGTTCCTCCATGCTGGGAGTGGGGAGTGCTTGGACCTTTATCTAGATAAGCTCTGATTTGTTCATTGAAAAAAGCTTGAGAAAAAAAGGAAGAAAGAAAAGAAAAAAAGGGGGAGAGAAGAAGAGAGAAAGCCTGCTCCAAAAATAAAAGGAAAGGGAACAACAACCACCACCACCACCACCACCAAAAAAAAAAAAACCCCACAAAAAAACAAAAAACAAAGCAAAACAAAAACAAAACAAAACAAAACCCTACAGCTTGATTCCAGAGAAAAAGAAAGAAAGAAAAAAAGAAAAAAGAACAACAACAAAAAAGCCTGATTCAAAAAAAAAAATTAAAGAGAGAAAAGAAAATGAAAAAACAAATGAGAAACAAACAAAAAATTTAAATCTGATTCTAAAGAGAGAAAGAAAAAAGAATAAGGTAGAAGAAAAAATATACTGCCTGGTCCTATTTCCACATGAACTGAAGGGGATGGTGTAGGATACTGTAGATCAGTAAGCGTGAATGCAACTTCCTGCCTGTATTGCTCTTTTGGGAGAAAAGCCTACTGTGCTGTCAATCCTGCCCCAGTAAAGAAAGGACTTGCCAAGCACAGGGCGGCAGGGTTTGATGTAAGTGGCTTCCACTTCCAATGGGGGCCTCTGTGTTGCTTTCTGATGTGCAACAGTGTGGTAGCAGGGTTAAAATGGTGACACTCCACTGTCTAGTCCTAGGCAGGGGATCTCAAACCCCCTCTGTTCAGGAAGCCCTCACACTAAAGTGAGGGCCATCATTGGACCAGAACCCAGCTCTCCTGCCTTTGTCTTTGGCAGGGAAGGGATTCAAACCTCCAAATCTTAAAGGAGCCCAAACTGCTCCCATCTGCTCCCTCTCCTGGATTAGAGGCTCACTGGGCTCTGACTAGTGCTCTTTGTCCCAGCAAACCAGTCCCCTGGCTGGTCGGTTCACAGATTCTATGCTGTGACACCTCAAAAATCAACAACCAGGTTATCCCCCTTCAGCACACCTTAGTCCCTTGCAGATGAAAGTCCATTTGCTGGCACTGAAGGGTCTTTTGTCCTTGGAGAGGACATATACCTTCTTCCAAATGAACTCCAGGAAAGGGAATGATCTCTCCCAGTGCGACACTTGAGATCCCTACACCACTCTGTGCACCCTCCCTGGCCAGATCCGTCCTTATCTCCAGGAGCAGAGGATACAACTCTGCTCTGGTGAAAATCTAGCACTTCCAGGAACTCAGAATTTGAGATATGCTCACCGGTTGCAAAAAAACCTGTGTCATTCAGTTCTCCCAGCTCCCCAGTCTGTGGTCTGAGAGGTTTTGTGAAACCACAACGCTGCACTCTTTCAACCCCCCTCTCCCTCTCTCTCTTTTCTGTCCGCATGGAAAGGTTTCCTTCCCCTCTGTAGCATGGCAGATTTTCTCTCTCCCAATTCTCTTCCACGCACCTCATACCTGCCATGCTGTCTCCCTTCAACCATGGAAATCTTTCTTCCAATCCTCAGATCATTTTTGTGGGTGTTCCAAGTGATCTGACCTCAATGCACCTGTGTTCCAGGCATGAGGAAAGCCCAGATCCCCCTACTTCTCTGCCATCCTAACTCCTCCCCACCCCAGGCAATTTTTCTAACTGCTGCTTCTCTGCAGGACTAGTTGTGCTGTCTCTTTAAGGATAGGGACTCAGCTTTCTATTGCCCTCCAGGCTCTCCTGTTGCTGAGCCACTGATTTTTAAAATTTCAGGTTGTAAGAACTCAAGAAATTCAGCTCCTCTGGTTTTCATAGCCAAATGTTATAGGGATTCCTCTTCCACTTCCGGGCTCCCTGGTGTAATAGTCTATTTCTTTCCTTTCTTCCCACCTATGGGTCCCAGGGTCTGTTTAGCTCCCCGAACCTGTCTTTGCCTTTCCTACTCTCTTCCATGTGGCTTCTTCTCTACCTTTAGTTTTGGAGTTTGTTCTGCCAGACTTGGGGTCATTCTGGATTATTTACATGATATCAGTGTTATCTAGTTGTATTCATGGGATGGGGTGACTTTAGAATCCTCCTACTCTGGCATCTTTCTTGCCTCTTGAACCTCATTGTCTTAATAAAAAAATTTTCCCTGTTCTAGGTAATTTCTCCTTCTGAATAGCCAATCAAATATATGTCAGAACATCTTCTATGTACAATGTTTTGTGAACTCTTTGTTATTTATATTATCTTGCTTTTCTACAGTGTATTCAAAACAATTCATTGAGAAGTATTTTCCTGTTGACACATCAACCCCTTGACTACATCAATTGGTGATTTAACGTATACATAAAATTGCATTTCAATTATTTTAATTCTCATTTCATAAGTCCTAATTTTCCAAACTTTTCTTTTTTTTTTTTTAAAGAACTTTCAGGGATGCCTAGGTAACTCAGTCAGTTAAGTGTCTGCCTTGGGCTCAGGTCATGATCCCAGGGGTCCTGGGATCCAGTCCTGCATCTGGCTCCTTGCTAAGTGGGGCACCTGCTTCTCCTTCTGCCTGCCGCTCCCCCTAGCTTGCACTCTCTCTCTCTGGCAAATAAATAAATAAAATCTTAAAAAAAAAAAAGAAGTTTCATGTCTTTGGAAAGCTGAGTTTGAAAGACACAGGTTATTGAGTTGTGTTTTAAACCAATGAAACAGGGTTGGGGAGAGAATGGAAAGTAAAAAAGTAATGATGGTAATAATAGCTAAATGTAGGCAAAAGTTGATGCTTTTTAAAATTCAGATTATGAAACAAGAAGGGAGCCATGTAGTAGGAATAGAATATTTCCAGGAAGGTTATCTCAATGGAAACACTAATTCAGCTTTTAGTCAATAATATCATAAATAATTTAAAAGTCCTAATAAATAAGAGTGCATTTGTTACTAAAAACTTCAAATTATGGCCAACTGATTAAAAATAAATAAATAGAGATTTGTTAGACAACCTGAAAATCTGATTATGCCATCCTGGAGAAAAGAACACTAAAAATGAGAAATAGAGTCCACAATTAGGAAATTCCATTTGAGATACTTAGAAAAAAAATTTCTGCAAAGAACTTATTATTACAGGAGAATTATCTGTACCTTTTAGAGACTCTAATCATAGGTTAATGCCATGATCACTTAACCTTAAATAATGTTCAATTTAATAATAATATGTTTATTTTCATAGTACAACAATGACAAACATTTTTAGTGGTGAAAGGATCTTATATTATTTTTTAATTGACCAAAAGTTGAGATGTTTCTTTAGACAAAGCATGGGAGTTTCCATAGATTCTTTTGAATAACAAATAAGAATCTTTCAATCATGGGCATTTATTTATATTCTGGAAGACTAAATTGATAAATGAACACAAGTAAGACTGTGACAATAATCAGACGGAGAAGTCCATACCCATTCTAATTTATTTTGGAAAAATTAATTTAAACCTGCTAAATTCATGGACAAACCAACCAGCAAGTTTGGTACAACCTTAGTCATTTTAAGGCAAGAAGATATTAAAAAGCAGAAGATTACAGGAGCTTTAGGTAAGGATGATTGCAAGCAGGGTAAAATAATACTGTTAATATTCTTAGTTTGTTTTCAGAGTGCTCAGAATGTAAAGAAATGTCCTCTACCACATCTCAAGACTGTCCAGAGATTAGACTTAAGACATAGGTTTAGAAGATGTCAAGATTTTCAGCTGGAGTAATGAATACTAATCCTTCCTGAGTTTAAATTTTCACTAATCTTTTTAGCTGTACATCTCTCACTGATTTTAGTTTCACTGACCTATCTCTTCTACTGTGCAAAATTAATAATAATATTAATATTTTCTATGGTAAATAACTAATAGTAGACAGACTTATAAAAATATATAACTAAAGCATCTTAGAATGGCTTAATGATAAAATAATGGCTTAACTTGGAAGTATGTTTAAAGCAAAGTCATTCGGGTTGACCCATAACAGGGTTGGAAAGAAAAAAAAAAACATTGAGAGCCTTAAGTTTTAATCTTATTAAATTGTATCAATATGTGTATCTTGTATTCTTCTTCTCTTTCTTTTTTTTTAATTTCTAAAATTAGATAATGTTCCTGGATCATTAGATCTATTTTCTCAAAATATAAACAGTGTACATATAAATGATCATGGAAAAATGTAATCAATGGTTTAATTATCTATTATCCCTGAAATCATTCATGCCTCAAATATCTTTTAAGATCCACTCCATTAACGAACTGTACAGAAGTATTTAGATAATAATTTTCAAACATATTCAAATCAAGGCCCATAGTTAAGATAAAAAGAAATGAAAAAATATGGCCTAATATACATATATTTCTATTAAAAATGAAACATGATATAAATGTATGAAAATGTTTTTTATTATATTTAATATTATAACATTCTGTTCACGACATAGAAAATCTTTGAAAATGCTGAAATCCTAGATTATGATCTACAGTTCAAAAATCCATAAGTAAAGATTTATTTTAATTCTACTATTTTGGTTTTACTGGGGTAGCTATATATGTATATATTTATGTCTCCTCAACAAATGATGTTGGGAAAACCAGTTACTTTCAGAAGAATGAAATTATACCACTCTCGTACACCATACACAAAACTAAACTCAAAATGGATTAAAGACCTAAGTGTGAGATATGAAAAGCATAAAAATCCTGGAAGAGAGCACAGTCAGTAATCTCTCTGAAATTGAACATAGCAACATTTTTCTGGATGTCTCCAGAGGCAAGGGAAATATGTTTCTGCAACAATTGTTATCATGTTTGTAATTTAGATATTGAGACATGGTTTTCCAGTTTCTGAGATTGTGTACTCTTAGGACTGAAATGCCTAATTCTGAGTTCTAACTTTGATGCCATTTACAAACTTCATTGTCTTCCTACTTCCTAAATTTTGGTGGAAGCTGAAGACCCAGTCACAATTCCTGAACTTAATAAGAGCTATGATCATTGTTATTCTGAATATATATTCTTTTAAATGTGACCAGAAGAAATAAGTGTGTTTCCTTTCTTAGAAATATAAGACTAGAATTGCCTTGGTTATAAATAACAGTAAAGTTCTTTTTTTGTGGGAAAGAAAACAGAAGCCAGAGGTACTAATACTCATAGAGACAGAGCTATATCAATACTGTAATTCTTACAGCATACTGATCCATTTATATCATTTTTATATTTCTTATTTAAAATAGCAACTGACTTTTTTCTGTTTTTTTTCTTTTCTTTTTCCACTATGTTCTCTTTGCCTTTTTACTATCAAACTTCTCTGAAGACAAGAAGGAATTCATAAAGGAGGTATTTTTTTTTTAAAGATTTAATTTATTCATTTGAGAGAAAGAGACAAACAGAGAGCAGGAGCAGTGGGGAGAGGGAGAAGCAGACTCCCTGATGAGCTGAAAGCCCAACCCAGGGCTAACTCTCAGGACCCCGGGATCATGACTGGAGCTGAAGGCAGATGTTTAACCATCTGAGCCATCTAGGTGCCCTATAATAAGAGAGGTTTTTGATGACAAAATATCTCATTGTCTTCTTTCTAAAAACTAAAACATAGAATCAATAAAATTATCTGTACAATTAATTGTGTAAAAAGCACAAATTGCTAAAATGTAATCTATATGACATTTATCCATCATGTTCTCTCTTTATTCTTAGCAACCAGCATTTTGTCTATGCTATAAGTTCTTAATAATATTTGCTGTATTATTTTCTTCCTGTTGGATAAACTGGGCAAGTATGTAGGGGATAAGTGTCAAACTTGTATTGTGCCTCTTTTTTTCTTTTGTTTTTTTCTGACAATCGGCATTCTTTTCCTTTAGTAATAGACACATATTTATTATAAGACACCAGCAAAACTGGCAGATCAAAAGGCAGATATTGTTAGTGTATTTTGAAATGTTAAATTATAAAATTAGCAATCCTAAAAATACTGATGTGATAACTTGGAGACTTCTGTAATTTATTTCACAAAATAAACTTTGGAATGGGGCAGAGATAAACACATTCATTGACAAGTAGGGAACATACTTACTTTTTGATATGTCTAATGAGTCAAGTCATAAATATAACCCCAGATTTTCTTAATTTATTTAAAATGTGAGAGGCAGTGCATTCATAATCTACTTGAGGTTTTTGTCATGAGTTCACCCTTGTGTTTGTTATGTAAAAACCTCTCGCATGGAGAAAATACAGGTTTGATGCCATGCAAGCTTTCTATAACCATAAACATTGTTCTGACCCGAACTTCAAGAAGTACTCTAGTCTTCTTTGGAAAATGTCTTTCGGTGTTGAGTTTGATAAGTTCTTTATAGATTTTGGATACTAGCCCTTTATCTGATATGTCATTTGCAAATATCTTCTCCCATTCTGTCGGTTGTCTTTTGGTTTTGTTGACTGTTTCTTTTGCTGGGCAAACCTTTTTACCTTGATGAAGTCCCAATGGTTCATTTTTGCCCTTGCTTCCCTTGCCTTTGGTGATGTTTCTAGGAAGAAGTTGCTGCGACTGAGGTCGAAGATGTTGCTGCCTGTGTTCTCCTTTAGGATTTTGATGGACTCCTGTCTCACGTTTAGGTCTTTCAACCATTTGGAGTCTATTTTTGTGTGTGGTGTAAGGAAATGGTTGAGTTTCATTCTTCTGCATGTGGCTGTCCAATTTTCTCAACACCATTTGTTGAAGAGACTGTTTTTTTTCCATTGGACATTCTTTCCTGCTTTGTCAAAGATGAGTTGACCATAGAGTTGAGGGTCCATTTCTGGGCTCTCTATTCTGTTCCATTGATCTATGTGTTAGTTTTTGTGCCAGTACCATATTGTCTTGATGATGACAGCTTTGTAATAGAGCTGGAAGTCCGGAATTGTGATGCCGCCAGCTTTGCTTTTCTTTTTCAACATTCCTCTGGCTATTCGGGGTCTTTTCTGGTTCCATACAAATTTTAGGATTATTTGTTCCATTTCTTTGAAAAAAGTTGATGGTATTTTGTTTTTTTTTTTAAAGATTTTACCCATTTATTTGAGAGAGAGAGAATGAGAGAGAGCACGAGAGGGAAGAGGGTCAGAGGGAGAAGCAGACTCCCCACTGAGCAGGGAGCCGGATGCGGGCCTCGATCCCGGGACTCCAGGACCATGACCTGAGCCGAAGGCAGTCGCTCAACCAACTGAGCCACCCAGGCGCCCAGTTGATGGTATTTTGATAGGGAGTGCACTGAATGTGTAGATTGCTCTAGGTAGCATTGACATCTTCACAAAATTTGTTCTTTCAAACCATGAGCATGGAACGTTTTTCCATTTCTTTGTGTCTTCCTCAATTTCTTTCCTAAGTATTTTATAGTTTTCTGAGACAGATTCTTTGCCTCTTTGATTAGATTTATTCCTAGGTCTCTTATGGTTTTGGGTGCAATTGTAAATGGGATAGACTCCTTAATTTCTCTTTCTTCTGTCTTGTGGTTGGTGTATAGGAATGCCACTGATTTCTGTGCATTGATTTTATATCCTGCCACATTACTGAATTCCTATATGAGCTCTACCAGTTTTGGGGTGGAGTCTTGTGGGTTTTCCACATAAAGTATCATATCATCTGCAAAGAGTGAGAGTTTCACTTCTTCTTTGCTGATTCGGATGCCTTTTATCTCTTTTTGTTGTCTGATTGCTGTGGCTAGGACTTCTAATACTATGTTGAATAGCAGTGGTGAGAGTGGACATCCCTGCCGCGTTCCTGACCTTAGGGGGAAAGCTCTCAGTTTTTCCCCATTGAGAATGATATTAGCTGTGGGTTTTTCATAGATGGCTTTTATGATATTGAGCTACGTACCCTCTATCCCTATACTCTGAAGAGTTTTGATCAAGAAAGGATGTTGTACTTTGTCAAATGCTTTTTCTGCATCTCTTGAGTGGATCATGTGGTTCCTGTTCTTTCTTTTCTTAATGTATTGTATCACATTGATTGATTTGAGGATGTTGAACCAACCTTGCAGCCCAGGAATAAATCCCACTTGGTTGTGGTGAATAATCCCTTTAATGTACTGTTGGATCCCATTGGCTAATATTTTGGTGAGAATTTTTGCATCCATGTTCATCAGGGATATTGGTCTGTAATTCTCCTTTTTCATGGGGTCTTTGTCTGGTTTTGGGATCAAGGTAATGGTGGCCTCATAGAATGAGTTTGGAAGTTTTATTCTATTTCTAATTTTTGGAACAGTTTCAGAAGAACAAGTATTAATTCTTCTTTAAATGTTTGGTAGAATTCCCCTGGGAAGCCATCCGACCCTGGGCTCTTGTTTGTTGGGAGATTTTTGATGATTGCTTCCATTTCCTTAATGGTTATAGGTCTGTTCAGGTTTTCTATTTCTTCCTGGTTCAGTTTTGGTAGTTGATACATCTCTAGGAATGCATCCATTTCTTCCAGATTATCTAATTTGCTGGCATATCGTTGCTCGTAATATGTTCTTAGAATTGTTTGTGTTTCTTTGGTGTTGGTTGTCATCTCTCCTCTATCATTCATGATTTTATTTATTTGGGTCCTTTTCTTTTCTTTTGGTAAGTCCAGCCAGGGGTTTATCGATCTTATTAATTCTTTCAAAGACCAACTCCTAATTTCATTGATCTGTTCTACTGTTCTTTTGTTTTCTATTTCATTGATTTCTGCTCTGATCTTTATTATTTCTCTTCTCCTCCTGGGTTTAGGCTTTATTTGCTGTTCTTTCTCCAGCTCCTTTAGGTGTAGGGTTAGGTTGTGTATTTGAGACCTTTCTTGTTTCTTGAGAAAGGCTTGTGTTGCTATATACTGTCCTCTCAGGACTGCCTTTGCTGTATCCCAAAGATTTGGAACAGTCGTGTTTTCATTTTCATTGGTTTCCATGAATTTTTTAAATTCTTCTTTAATTTCCTGGTTGATCCATTCATTCTTTAGTAGGATCCTCTTTAGCCTCCATGTATTTGAGTTCTTTCCAGCTTTCCTCTTGTGATTGAATTCTAGTGTCAAAGCATTGTGGTCCGAAAATACGCAGGGAATGATCCCAATCTTTTGGTACCAGTTGAGACCTGATGTGTGACCTAGGATGTGATCTATTCTGGAGAATGTTCCATGGGCACTAGAGAAGAATGTGTATTCTGTTCCCTTGGGATGAATATATCTGTGAAGTCCATTTGGTCCAGTGTGTCATTTAAAGTCTTTATTTCCTTGTTGATCTTTTGCTTAGATGATCTGTCCATTTCAGTGAGGGAGGTGTTAAAGTCCACTACTATTATTGTATTGTTGTTGATATGTTTCTTTGCTTTTGTTATTAATTGGCTTATATAATTGGCTGCTCCCACGTTAGGGGCAGATATTTACAATTGTTAGATCTTCTTGTTGGATAGAACCTTTAAGAAAGATAGAGTGTCCTTCCTCATCTCTTATTCTAGTCTTTGGTTTAAAATCTAATTTGTCTGATATAAGGATTGCCACCCTAGCTTTCTTTTGGTGTCCATTAGCATGGTAAATGGTTTTCCACCCCCTCACTTTCAATCTGGAAGTGTCTTTGGGTCCTAAATGAGTCTCTTGCAGACAGCATATCGATGGGTCTTTTTTTTATCCAATCTGATAGCCTGTGTCTTTTGATTGGGGCATTTAGCCCATTTTCTTTCAGGGTAACTATAGAAAGATATGAATTTAGTGTGTTGTATGCCTGTAAGGTGATTGTTACTATATATTGTCTCTATCTTTCTTGTCTATTTACTTTTAGGCTTTCTCTTTGCTTAGAGGACCCCTTTCAATATTTCTTGGAAGGCTGGTTTCATGTTTGCAAATTCCTTTAGTTTTTGTTTGTCCTGGAAGCTTTTGATTTCTCCTTCTATTTTCAATGACAGCCTAGCTGGATACAGCATTCTTGGCTGCATATTTTTCTCATTTAGTGCTCTGAATAGATCATGCCAGTCCTTTCTGTCCTGCCAGGTTTCTGTGGATAGGTCTGTTGCCAATCTAATGTTTCTACCATTGTAGTTTACAGATCTCTTGTCCCGAGCTGCTTTCAGGATTTCTCTTTGTCTCTGAGACTCATAAGTTTTACTATTAGATGTTGGGGTGTTGATATATTTTTATTGATTTTGAGAGGGGTTCTCCGTGCCTCCTGGATTTTGATGCCTGTTTCCTTCCCCAAATTAGGGAAATTCTCTGCTATATTTTGCTCCAATATACCTTCTGCCCCTCTCTCTCTTTCTTCTTCTTCTGGGATCCCAATTATTCTAATATTGTTTCATTTTATGGTTTCACTTATCTCTCAAATTCTGCCCTTGTGATCCGGTGGTTGTTTACCTCTCTTTTTCTCAGCTTCTTTATTTTCCGTCATTTGGTGTTCTATATCACTAATTCTCTTTTCTGACTCATTTATCCTGGCAGTTAGAGCCTCCATTTTTGATTGCCCCTCATTAATAGTCTTTTTGATTTTGACTTGGTTAGATTTTAGTTCTTTTATTTCTCTAGAAAGGGTTTCTCAGATAACTTCCATGCTTTTTTCAAGCCCAGCTAGTATCTTTAAAATCATCATTCTGAACTCTAGTTCTGACATCTTACTAATGTCTGTAATGATTAGGTCCCAGGCAGTCTGTACTGCCTCTTGTTCTTTTTGTTGAGGTGATTTTTTCTGTCTTGTCATTTTGTCCAGAGGAGAATAGATGAATGAGAGAACAAAATGCTAACAGGGTAACAACGTCCCCAGAAAAATATACACTAAATAAATCAGAAGAGACCTAAACCAGGGGAAGAGAAAGGGAAAGAAAGAAAAAGGAAAAAAAGAAAAAGATAAAAACAAACAAACAAAAAACCAGAATATGATCACATATGAATAGGTTGGTGCATAGATAAGTGCCACACACTAGATTTGGGGTGTATTTTGTTCTGTTAGAAGAAAGTGACTCCCAAAATTTTAAAGAAAGAAAAACTTATATATGTACAAAAATAAGGGTTAATATGATGAAGGGATGGAATATGACTGTAAAGATGAAAATTATAAAAGATTTTATAAAAGGAATTAATAAGTTAAGAAGTTGGGTGAAAAAAGAAAGAAGAGGATTTAAAAAAAAAAGGGAGAGAATGTGATCAGCCAGGAGACTAGAAGAAAGCTGTACACTAGAGATTTAGTGTACATTTGGTCTGTTAGAAGAAATTGTATCCCAAAATTTTAAAGAGAGAACAACATATATATATATATATATATATATATATATATATATATATATATATATATATATATATATATATATATATATAAGGTTAACTACTATGGAGGGATAGAATATGACTCTCAAAATGAAAAATAAAAAAGATTTTTTAAAAAAGGGATTGATAAAATTTTGGTTGAAAAAGGGAAAAAGAAAAATTCCAAAAAAAAAGAAAATAAGTTAAAAAAATTAACTTTGAAAGACTAAAGAATCATGTGAAAAAAGCCATGAATTCTATGTGCAGTATTCCCCTAGCACTGGAGTTCTGCCATTCTCATTGATCGGTAAACTTGGTCTTGGGTGGCTGTTCTTGCTGATCTTCTTGGGGTGGGGCTTGTTGACGTGGTTCCCAAATGTCTGTGCCAGAGGCGGAATTGCCTTGCCCTTGGCAGGTCTGGGCTAAGTAATCATCTCGGGTTTGCTCTCCTTAGGTTTTGTCCCCTGCAAGCTTTCTGTACACCTTTGGAGGATGAGAGTGAAAATGGCGGCTTCTCAATCTCTGCCCTGGAGGAGCCAAGAACTCGGGGCCCCACTCCTCAGTGAGCCCCCAAAGAAAAGCAATCACTCCCGTCTCCCCGGTCTCTGCCTGCACTCCATGCTCACCCAGCCAGTGACCGAGTGTTTCTATCTCTGGCACACAACCTTGTGTGGTCTCAAAAACCCAGCAGAGTCCTGTGGTGCGCTCCCGTGCTGCTCCTCCCGGGGATGGAAGGGGAGTCTCCCCACATCTGCTCCTTGTTGGGTCCCTGCTGGAAGGCGAATGGCCCGACTGTGCCACAGATCATGGTTTATGGCAACCTGGAGCTGAAAGCCCACTCCTCGGGTCCATCTCTGCAGCCGTCTTCCCCACTCCGATACCTGGGAGCTCTGCCACACTCAGGCACCCCTGGACTCTCTGTGACCCCGAGCGTCCTGAGAACACACTGTCCCAGAGAGGGTTCCACTCCCCACTTAGCCATTGGAGCGACATCCCTCAGCGGAGTCGACTTCTAAAAGTTCCGATTTTGTGCTCTGCTGCTCTATCACTTGCTCCCTCCCCCGCCATCTATCTTCCCGAATATCTCCTCAGATTCACTTCTCCACACGTCCTACCTTCCAGAAGGTGGTCACTTTTCTGTTCAGAGAGTTGTTGCTATTCTTTTCTTCGATCTCCTGTTGAGTTTGTAGGCGTTCAGAATGGTTTGATTCCTATCTAGCTGAATTCATGGGACCAGATGAAATTTAGGTCTCCTACTCCTCTGCCATCTTGCTCCTCCCCCCGGAATGGACAAATAGTTTTAAAGGAAGACACAACTCAGCCATTTTCATGAATTTGTCCATTTCTTCCAGGATACCCAGTTTGTTGGCATAGAATTTTTCATAGTATTCTCTTATAATTGTTTGTATTTCTATGGTGTTGGTTGTGATCTCTCCTTTATCATTCATGATTTTATCTATTTGGGTCCTTTCTCTTTTCTTTTTGGTAAGTTTGGCTAGCAGTTTATCAATTTTATCAATTCTTTTGAAGAACCAGCTCTTAGTTTCATGGCTTTTTTGTTTGTTTTTATATCATTTCTGCTCTAAACTTTATCTCCCTTCTTCTGCTGCCTTTAGGCATTATTTCCTCTTCCTTTTTTAGCTCCTTAGGTGTGAGTTTACATCGTGTATTTGAGACTTCTCTTGCTTCTTGTGGTAGACCTGTAGTGTAATACACTTCCCTCTTAGGAGTGCTTTTGCTGCACCCTAAAGATTTTGGGTGTCATGCTTTCAATTTCATTTGCTTCCAGGTATTTTTTTTTAAAGATTTACTTATTTTTTTCAAAGGGGGGCAGGGGCAGAGTGAGAGGGGGGAATCCTCAAGCAAACTACCAGCTGAGCATGGAGCCTGACTTGGGTCTTGATCCCAGTATCCTGAGATGATGACCTGAGCCAAAATCAAGAGTCCGTTGCTCAACTGACTGAGCCACCCAGGTGTTCCCCATATATTTTTAAAATTCATCTTTAATTTCCTGGTTAACCCAATCATTTTTTTGTAGGATGTTTTTTAACTTCCATGTAATTGAGTTATTTCTGAATTTTTCCTTGTGGTTGACTTCCAGTTTCATAGTGTTGTGGTCTGAAGATATGCATGGTATGATCTCCGTCTTTTTGTACTCGTTGAGGGCTGATTTGTCAGCCAGTATGTGATCTATTCTGGAGAATGTTCTATGTGCATTTGAGAAGAATGTGTACTCTGCTGCTTTAAGATGAAATGTTCTGAATATATCTGTTAAGTCCATCTGGTCCAGTGTGTCATTCAAAGCCATTGTTTCCTTGTTGATTCACTGCTTTGATGATCTTTCCCTTGTTGTAAGTGGGGTGTTAAAATCCCCTACTATTTTTGTATTATCAACAATGAGGTTCTTTATGTTTGTTATCAATTGACATATATTTAGGTGCTCCCAAGTTGGGAACATAAATATTTACAATTGTTAGATCTTTCTGATGGTTAGATCCCTTAATTTTGATATAATGCCCTTCTTCATCTATTATTACAGTTTTTATTTTAAGATCTAGTTTGTCTGATATAAGTATGGCTATTCCAGTTTTCTCCTGACATCCATTTGCATCAGAGATGGTTCTCCATCCCCTCACTTTCAATATGCAGGTGTCTTTAGGTCTAAAATGAGTCTCTTGTAGGAAGCATAAAGATGGATCTTTTTTTTTTTTTTCCCATTCTGGTACCCTATGTCTTTTGTGGAGCATTTAGTCCATTTACATTCAGAGTGATTATTGAGAGTTATGAATTTAGTACCATTGTGTTACCTGTAGAGTTGGTATTTCTGGTTATGTTTTTTAGTCCTTTCTAGTCTTTGTTGCTTTTGGTATTTTTTTCTCCATTCAAAGAGTCCCTCTTAAAATTTCTTGCAAGACTGGTTAAATGTTTATGAATGCCTTTAGTTTTTGCCTGGAAAACTGTTTATCTCTCTTTCTATTCTGAATGAAAGCCTTGCTGGATAAAGAATTCTTGGCTGCAGGTTTTTCCCATTTGGCATGTTCCCATACTTCCTTCAACTCTTTTCTGGCCTGCCAAATGTCTGTGGACAGATCTGCTGAGAACCTGAGCTGTCTCCCCTTGTAGGTTAAGGACCTCTTTTCCCTTGTTGTTTCCAGGTTTCTTTCCTTATCTGTGTATTTTGTGAATTTATGATATGCCTTGATGATGGCTGGTTTCTGTTGAATTTAATGGAAGTTCTCTGTACTTCTTGGATTTTGATGTCTGTGTCCTTCCCCAGATTAGTGAAGTTTTCAACAATAATTTCCCCAAAAAACCCTCTGCCCCCTTATCTCTCTCCTCATCTCCTTGGATTTCTATGGTATGAATGCTATAATGTTTCACTAAGTCACTGTATTCCTTAATGGACCTTCAAGGTCCATTACCTTTCTTTCCCTCTTCTTTTTGGCATCAGCATTTTCCATAATTTTATCTTCCATATCACTGATTTTCTCCTCTTCTTCATCCATTTTCCTTTTCATGCCGTCCATTTGTGTTTACATCGTGGTTATAGCATTTTAAATTTTGGCCTGACTAAATTTTCGTTCTTGTATCTCTGTAGTTAGGGATTCTCTAGTGTCATCTGTGCTTTTTCAAGCCCAGCTGTATCCTTATAATCATTGTTTTAAATTCTAATCCAGACATCTTACTTATGTCTGTATTGATTAAATCCCTGGATGTGAGTTCTACCTTGTGTTCTTTTTTTGGTTTGAATTCCTCTGTCTCCTTATTTTATCAAGAAAAGAAAGGAAAAGGAAAGAGGAAAAAAAAGAACAAAAACAAACAAAACAGACAAACAAAAACCCCAAAACAAAGCAAAAAAAACAAAGAAAAAACCCACAGAAACATAAAACAAATAAACCCCCCAAAACTAGATTCTGGCTGTGTTTTGTTCTGCTTGTTAAAAGAACCTGGATCCCAAAATAAAAAATAAAATAAAATAAAATAGAGGTAGACAAAAAATAAAATCTATATATGAAATGTTTTTATATAAAAATTCAAAACGTTAATAATAAAAAATGAAAAAGGAATTGGAAAACTTAAGAAAAAATGAATAAATAACAAAAATAAAAGAATAAAAGAATACAAGTAAAAAAAAAAAAGCTCAGTCCTATTTCCCCTAGAGCTGAAGCTTTGTTGTACTCTATAATTAATAAGCCTGGTATGAGCTAGTTATTTGTGCTAGTCTTCTGGGGAACAGTTCTGCTACAACGATTCTCAGGCTGACTTGTTTTAGGGGAAATGCATCTCCGGGGCACAGGGGGTGGGGCTTGGTGTATGCGGCTGTGGCCTCCACAAGGTGTCGCTGTTTTGTACCCTGAAGACTTTCAGCAATGATAGGTGGGATGTAAATGGCTGTACCCTCATCTCTAGCCTCAGAGCTGAAAATTTATATCCCCTAGTCTTCAGTGAGCCCTCACATAAAAGCAATCAATCACCCTATTTGTTTTCCTGGCTTCTGTCTGAACCCTGCATTCCCTCTGCCTGTGTCTGAGCCTTTATCCATCAGGCTCCTGACCAAGTCTTAAAACTCCAAATTTCAGGGATGCCCCTGAGAAGGACCAGCACTGTTCATCTGGGGGATGGTCTTACCAGGCTTGCCAGCCCATCCCAGGAACATGGACCCCCAATCACGCATCAGTTCACAGTTTATAGCAGAAAGTCAGCACCAAGACCCACTGCTCTCTGCTGGTTTCCTGGCTCTGTGCCTGGAACAGTGCAGCATCTTAGCGCTACTCATTCTTCCTGTAACCCAGGGGATCCTCAGAGCACCCTGACACTCCTGTGATTTGCTCCTCATGCCACCTCAGCACATGCCTTAATCCAGGCACATGTCCCATGGTAGTGAACATAAAAGTTCAGATTTTGCACTCTGCCACTTCTAACATTTTGTGGTACCACTGTAAGCAGGCTCTCTCCCCATCACTGCATCCACAGCTATGTCTTAAACTTTCCTGAACCATCCTCCAGGGCTTCAAAATGAGATCATTAGTGTTAGTTTCTTCAACATTCTATCTGGTGCTCAAACTTCTCCTTCCCTATCTCTTTCATTATTTTTAAAAGCTATAATTCCTCCATTATCTCCTTTCTTTCCAGAGTGCTTACAGAAATCCTACCTTCACTTGAACCCTGACCGATATGGGATCCATGTTATAAGAATTTGCAAATTTATGATTTCTTATAATTACAATATTTTGTGATTCTGTGCATAACTGACAGTATAACTTTAAACCAAATATGCTGATTCATGAGAGTTAGCAAAGACAGGAGGTAAAACAGTGTAAGAACAACTCCACAGCAAGTCTTTGTGGGTATAAACCCCAAAAGATCAAGTGAGCTACTAACACAAAGGAGAAAAGTAGGTTGAGTCTTGCAACATGCTGCATCAAAAAGGAGAGTAGAAGATGTTAATTAGCAGTTGGGATGAGATGTTAAAAAGAGCAACAAAATGGTGAATGGTGTTCCTCTTCATGTATCCTTCTTACTTTCCTTTAAAGACAATTCCTGTAATTCCATAATTCCAACTGCCATGGAGAATGGGAACTGAGAAGTAGAGTCACCAAGGCATAGGGGAATAAGCCCCTGCCCCCAGTTAATTTTCCTTTGGCAGACACTTATTATAGGACATTGTGGGAGGTTACAGGCTTTTAGGGACTGGCATTTCAGAATATGGTGTGTACTTGATTATTACATTGATCCAAACAAATGATTCCATCTTGTGGAGAGATTCCTCAGAGAATAAGAACACCAATGTGTGGGAAGTGGGGAGGGAAAGGTGACTAAGACAAAAGGATGCCAGAGATTCTAAATTTGCTAAGTCAAATATGCTAAATTTAGATTTGGCCAAATTGTATTAGCAAAAAGAAAGAACTTAAGGATGCACACAGTAAAATGGGTGAACCTCCAAAACATGGCTGAGCAATAGAAACCAGACTTAGAAATTCCAGAAAAAGCAAAAATAATGAATATGGCCAAAGGACATTTGTGAACACCTGAATCCAAGGGCAGGCATGGGGAGTATAGGGAAAGGCTCTGAAGAGACAAAGGGAATTATTTAATATGATGTGGATATTCTAAATATGCTTTGCCAGTAGTTTTCCAAATATATCAGATTAAATTTATTGCACATGCTTTTATGTAAGATATATTAATAAATTTCATTACATCGACACAACTAGAATGAATCAGGAATAATTTATAAGTGGTTTAAACCTCAAACACAGAAATAAATACATCATACATTGAATTTCTTCCAAGGGTCACTAACATTTGTATAATATAAGTGATTTTGACCAATGTCTGGGTTTCAATTATTTCTATACACAACAATAACTGATAATATTTTTAAATACTGTATGTTGCAATCAACTTCTTCCAAACTCCTGTTCATGTTGATACTTTTTGACCCCTTCCTATGAATCACAAATGTTCTTAACGGTATCTAGAGTGGTAAATCCTTTCTAGAAAATTGTTTATTTCCTTTGCTTAGATCCATCAGAAGAATCAGTATCCATGGCATCTCTAGCCTTATGAAATGTATTTCTTAGACCATAAGACTTGAAAGTCAGAATTACCCCTTGGTCCACAGGCTTCAGAACGGTGTTGTGTTAACAATCCTGAAAACAACATTAATCGTGTTGTACATCTCCATTAGAGCTCTTGAATGGTCAGGTGCATTGTCAATGAACAACAATATTTTGAAAGGGATCTTTTACCGAGCACCAGGTCTCAACAGTGAGCTTAAAATATTTATAAACCATGTTGTAAACAGAGGTGCTGTCATCCAGGCTTTGTTATTCCATTTATAGAGCACAGGCAGAATAGATTTAACATAATTTTTATGCTTTCAGAATGGTCAATGAGCACTGGCTTCAAATTAGAATCAGTAGCTTCATTAGCCTTAACAAGAGTCAGTCTAGGCTTTGAAGTTTGAAGCCATGCATTAGCTACTCTTCTCTAGCTATAAAAGTCTTAGATGGCATCTTCATCCACTATAAGTCTTTTCATCTACATTGAAAGTGTGTGGTTTAGTGTAGCCATCTTCATTAATTACCATAGTTAGATCTTCTGGATACTTCACTTCAGCAACAACATCAGTCCTTGCTGCTTAAATTGTACTTTTGTATAATGGAGATGGCTTCTTTCCTTAAACCTCATGAACGAATCTCTGCTTGCTTCAGATTTTCTTTTCAGTAACTTCCTCATCTCTCTGTCTTCATAGAATTGAAGAGAATTAGGGCCTTACTCTGGATTAGGCTTTGGTTTAAGCGAATATTGTGCTCGATTTGATTTTCTACCTTGATCAATAAAAATTTCTCTCTATTGGCAAAAAGAATGCTTCACTTTCTTATCACTCATGTCTTTTACTGAAGTAGCACTTTAATTTCCTTCCAGAAATTTTCTTTGTATTCACAACTTGGATAACTGATGCAAGAGAAATAGCTGTTGGCCTATCCTGGCTTTTGACATTCCTTCCTCATTAAACTTAATCATCTGTAGCTTTTGACTTAGAGTGAGAAACACGTGATTCTTTCTTTCACTTGTACACTTACAGGCCACTTTAGGGTTATTATTTAGCCTAATTTCCATATTGGTGTGTGTCAAGGAATAGAGAGGTCAGAAGAGAGGGAGAGCGAAGGGGGGACATCTGGTGAGTGGAGCAGTCAGAACGCACATAGCATTTGCTGATTAGAGTTGCAGTCTTATATGGACAGTGTTTATGGTGTCCCAAAACAATTACAGTAGTAACATCAAAGATCACAGATCACACATCACCATAACAAATATAATAATGATGAAAAACCTTGAAATATTGTGAGAATTACTACAATGCAATACAGAGATGAGCAAATGCTATTGGAAAAATGGCACAAGTAGACTTCCTTGATGCAGGATTGTCACAAACCTTCTACTTGTAGGAAATGCAGTATATGCAAAGTGCAACAAAGCAAAGCACAACAAAATGAAAATGAATAAAATACACCTGTACCACATTTTGTTTATCCATTCATCACTTGAAAGTTACTTAGGTTTTTTCTACTTTTTGGCTCTTATGCATGATGAGTCTATGAAAATGTGTGTTGAAGTTTTTGTGTGAACATATGTTTTCAATTCCTAGAAGTAGAATTTCTGGGTTATATGGTGACCCTATATTTACCTTCATGATAAGCTGCCAAACTTTTCCAAATGGCTACACATTTTACATTCCCACCAGCAGTGTATGAGGGTTCCAAATTTTGTATATATCACCTGTTATTCTGTACAATAGCACTTAATATTTTTGGTGATATATATAACCAACATATATGTACACACACATGCACAGGCACACACATACACATACATAAGTGTCCTAGAGGTTGTAAAGTGGTATGTCATTGTGGTTTTTACTTATATTTTCCAGATACTGCTGTTTTTGAGCATCTTTTCATGTGCTTTTGCCTGTTTGCATATCTTCTTTAAGTCCTTTGTCTATATTTTGTTGAGTATTTATTTTTTTATTGTTCAACAGTTGTAGGAGTTTTTAATGTAAATTTAACCATGGAAGTGAAACATTCTATCCTAAAAAATAACAAATCTTAAAAAAATTAAAGAAATCCTAAATAAATAAAAAGACATCTCATATTATTTGATAGTAGACCTGATATTGTTAATTAAGATGGTAACAGTTTTCAAATTGATGCACAGATTCAATATAATTTTCATTAAGTTTTCAAATGCTCTTTTTGCATAAATGAGCAATCTGACCCTAAAATTCAGATGGAATTGCATGGGACACTGAATAGCCAAAACAATATTGAAAAAGAAGAACAAAGTTGAAACAGTCATACTCTCCAACTTCAAATTTCATATAAAGCTACAGTGATCAAGAAAGACAGTATGATACAGGCATAGCAACTGAGCAATAGCTCAAAGGAATAGAACTGAGAGTCTATAATAGACCCATACATTTATGGTCAATTGATTTTTAACTAGGGTGCCAAGATTATTCAAAGGAGAAATAATAGCCTTTTCAACAAATCATGTTGTGATAACTATTTTCATTCAAAAGTTGACTTTAATGTCTACCTCAAACCATACACAAACATTAACTCAATAGAAACCAAACACTAAATGTAAGATATAAAACCATAAAGTTCTTAGAATAAATAGCAGGTATACATCTTTGCAACTTTGGATTAAGCAATGGTGTTTTAAATATGACACCACAAGCACAAGCAAGAAAATTAAAAAAAAATAGAAAAATTTGATTTCATCAAAATCAAAAATTTTGTGAACAAAGGACACTATCAGGAAAGTGAAATGACAACCCAAAGAATGAGAAAAATACAAACTAAATCTAGTAAGGGTCAAATAATTTTTAAAGTGCTTATCGGAAAGCTTTGAGGGCCTTGAATATAATAATATGAACTTATTCCCTTGTAATTGCCTTAGAAAAGAAGATGGTTAACAGTGTTGGCTTAAGGGCTGTCTGGGTGGCTCAGCTGGTTAAGCATCTGCCTTCCGCTTAGGTCATGATCCCAGTGTCCTGGGATCCAGCCCCACATCCAGCTTTCTGCTCAGCAGGGAGCCTTATCCCTCTCCTTCTGCTGCTCTCTCATTCTCTCTCTCTCAAATAAATAAAAAAAATCTTTGAAAACCAAAAAACCAGTTTGACTTAAAATAGTAAAATAAATCAGAACACAAACCTGAGCTTAAATTGTTTTCTTCTCACGACCACATGGATAGGATTACAGCATTAAATACCTTCATGATTTTTTCACTCATATTTCTCTGATGGCATATTATATCCAATATGGAACTCATTATATTTCATGGATTTCTTTGTAGGTCCATTTTTATTTTTTTTTTACCTGACAGGATACCAGTAATACTCCCTTCTTTAAAAGCAACAGAAGTATGAGTGAGTATGTGCAGGAGTGGGCAGAAGGGAAGGTGAAGGGAAACCCAGGGAAGGTGAAGGGAAACCCAAATCATTTTTTAAAATATTTTTTCAATGATCCCATATAACCAAATGTCCAACCATTCCTCTTTGTTTTGCTAAATATCTCTGGAACCATTTCCTGGAGCTTCAGATTCATTGACGCTGTTGCATTTCAACTCTCAAAAAACTCATTTAGTTTAAAATATTAGCTCTCTAACTTGTCTCCCAGATTCCAACATCCAAAAACCCATCCTCAATACATTTAACATAGTAATCTTTATAAGGTAAAAATCTGCTCACATAGGTTTTTATATGAAAAAAGAAAACTCATAGGTACCACCTGCATTAGAATCACGTACCATCCATGCTTCTATGATGTACTCCAGGTAAATTGAAAAGACATTTTAAGAATGAGAACATTGACTTGTTTTTTAATAAACCAACCATGTGTGTGATTCTTATTCACTCCAAATTTTCAGGTCTATAGACTTACCAGATAAAGTCCTGCTACATTTTAGAACATATGAGCTTTTTATGATTTGAAGCCTGTCTTTTTTTCTTGCCGTGTTGAAAACACTTGAGTGACATTTGAAGAACTTTCTAGAGTCCCAGTGGTAGTGCATGTTGTTATATTGATGTCTGTATAATTCTACAAAATTCTTATGATGAATATCTATTTAAAATCATTTTTGAGGGGGTCAGTACCATGTGTTGTACAGTAAAAGAAATTTCACATTTCTGTTGATAACCTGAGAATACTCACACTGTAGTACAGAAAGGTATGTTAATCAAAAAGAGAAGTAGGAAGGAAAAGATGCACTGTGCTGAAAGGTTTAGTTAAAATATTGTGAGGTGAAAAAATATTATGAGATGAACTAATTGAAGGACAGATTAAGTAAACTTTAAGAAGAGTCAAAATTTTTATTTACTTTTTTCTCCAATATTTTAAAATTAAATTTCCTCTTCATTTTTTGAAAAAAGAGAAAATCTTTTGGAGTATATCCTTGAAGGCTTGTTTCACTTGCTGGTTTCTGAGAGTGTAAATGAAAGGGTTTAATAAAGGGGCAACTGAGGTATAAATAACACTTACACCTTTGGATAAAGTCACCCTTTCCTGTGCTGTTGGCTTTATGTAATTGAAGACACAGCTACCATAAGTAAGGGAGACTACAATCATATGAGAAGAACAAGTAGAAAAAGCCTTTGTTCTTTTCTGAGCAGAGGGGATCTTTAGAATGGTCTTGATAATGTATGTGTAAGAAAGAATCAATAACAGCAACGTGACCATGAGATTTACAAGAGATAAGACAAATGAAATCAATTCCAGTAAATGAGTGTCAGTGCAGGAAAGCTGCAGCACAGGGGAAGTGTCACACATGAAATGATCAATTACTTTAGAAGCACAGAAATCCAGTGTCAGTCCCGAAGCCAATGGTGGAAATGAAAGCAGAAAGCCAACTGTCCATGAACTGAATAGAAGTTGGTAACATACTTTGTTGTTCATAATGATGGGATAATGTAGGGGTTTGCAGATTGCTACGTAACGGTCAAAAGACATGGCAGCCAGTAGGTAAAATTCTGTAATTTCTAATAAGAGGAAAAAGAATAACTGAGATGCACAACTATTGTAGGAAATTACTTTGTTTTTAGTCACGATGCTTATCAGGTATCTGGGAATACAGACTGTTGTCAGTGAAGCTTCCAAGAAGGAGAAATTTCGGAGAAAAAAATACATGGGAGTCTTGAGGTAGGGATCTAGCAAGGTAAGAAGGATGATGGTTAAGTTCCCCATTACACTCAACACATAGTTTAGAAAGAGAAATATAAAAATCACAATTTGCAATTGTGGGTCATCAGTAAATCCTAGGAGAATGAATTCGATCTCTCTTGACTGATTTCTCATTTCAGACTTGAGTGCTATTAAATAAACATAGAAAAACAACTTCAGAATTGGAAATAAGAGGATTTTTACAAAAGCTACAGACAGAAAAACAAAAGACCTAGTCAGAAATGTAAAGATGTTTAAAAAATTGATCCAATAACAGGGTAGATGATACTTAAAACTATATCAACCTAGGTCGCTCTGTGTTCCATTTAATGCAACAGTTATGATAACAACACTACTAAATTTTTTCTTTTTCCCTATTTGAACTTGAAAGATCATTTAAATTTTAGCTGGTCATTTCCAAATGAGGTGAATTCTCTTTCAATGTCTAAATAGAACATAAGCTTGACCTTAAATGTATTTTCTATGTATACCTTAAAAATTATTGAAAAATTTTTTGTAACATTCAGATGATTAATAACAATGTCTATATGTAATGTTCTTCAAAAATTCTTAGCTCATTAAAACACTTAAAAATTTGTGAAATATGGAAATAATGACAGTTACATACTATCTCTATGATTGAAATATTCTGATATATACCATTATTTTGCCCTGATGCAGTAGTTCCCCATTGTTCCTTTATCCCATTTCACTTAATTATTATTTTTTGTTCATTTCAAATGTTAGTCATCTCACAGTTGCATTTTATCATGAAGTTTTGACTATTACATCTACATAAAAATAGAAAAGTAAATGACAGTTCAAAAGTCAGTGGATATTACCTGACTTTTACATGTGGGAATGCTTTCATTTATGATCTAGATATTTACTGCAAATTATAAGTGACTTACCATATCTAGAATACATTGAAAAAATTTTCCCCTTATGGGAATATGGTAGAAACAGGGGTCAAAAATAAATGATGAATATTCTCCCTCTTATAAAATTATAAAAAAATCAATATTTTAAGAGGAAAGTTAATTGCAAAGCTTTTCTGTAGAAGGATTCTAAAAACAGATATGCATTCTGAAAATTATATTCATCTGTTAATAACTTTCACTCCACTGATACTCATTAAAATGACAGGACCCAGATATTACAAATAATTAGAATCCTCTTTCAGGCCAGGTAAGATTCATTTTTTGTCTTCTTTTCTTGTATATTAAGATGAAGGTAAATGTCTCCCAAAAATTCTAAATGAAAATGTAATGCTTTAAATGAAAAGACATTTTTGGTAAGCCCTCATATGAAAGGAACCCAAATTTTGTAAGAAAGAATTCTTGCTTCAAATTGTGCACTAACAAAAGGCACAGTTTTATCACTTTGCTCATAAGAGACACAGGGGATTAAATTTAAAAAAAAAGAAGAAGAAGAAGAAAAGAAAAATAAATGACCCCTGGAGACTCATATCAGGAATATCAGTTATGTGAAAAATAAAACAACAACCTAAACAAACAAAAAAGGAAGGATATAAAAACTACTGTGAATTGCTTTAAGCACAAAACTGAATTTCTTTAACTATAAAACAAAACAGATATTCTCCCAAAAGAGAACTAGAAATAATTTAAACTCTATACTGAATGCCAACAAGAATTTCAGATATTCCACTGCCCTGGGACACTCTGACCATTTCTACACATTAAGAGGGTTTACTCAAAAAGGAAACCTCTCTCTTGCTTCCTTAGTCAATGTTAGGAAGATTTCATTAACTTGTGACCTATGCCCCAAATTGGAGTCATAGGGCAGTACTTAAATGTTTCACTATTTTTTAAATTTTGAAACAATGTAAAATATAAAGAAGAAAACCAACAAATAACCATGAAGATAGATTATTTATAAAAGAATATTCTACTAGATAAGCATGATATAACCATTAGTGTCAGGGCATTAACATTGATACATTATTAACATGTACTTCCCCAATGCTATTTAAGTTTCACCAATGACTAAAAGTTTTCTTTATAGAAAATAATCCAATTTAGAATTATATGTTAATTTAATTACCATAATGTTTTAATCTCCTTTAATTTGAAAAATTCTGTAGTCTTTCCTTAACTTCAAGAATATCGATTGAAAATTCTTTTTTTCTTTTTTCTTTTTCTTCTTCTTTAAATTAACTCTAGGTACATTTAAAAAAATTTTAAATCCAGTATAGTCTACCATACAGGGTTATGTTAGTTTCAGGTGTACAATATAGTGATTCATCAGTTCTATACATTACACAGTGTTCTTCAAGATAAGTGTGGTCTTAATCCCCTTCTATACATGCACACTTGAGCTGCTTCTACATTTTGGCCATTGTAAATAGTGCTTCAAAAGCATAAGGATGCACATATCATTTTAAATTACTGTTTTCATATTCTTTGGGTAAATGCCCAGTCATGAAATTAATAGATAATATGGTAGCCCTATTTTTAAGTCCTTAGGAAACCTCCATACTATCTTCAACAGTGGCTACACCAGTTTGCATTTCCACCAATAATGCACAAAAGTTCCTTTTGAATTTATTTTTGTGTCTGGTATGAGAAAGTGGTCCAGTTTCATTCTTTTGCATGTAGCTTTCCAGTTTTCCTAACGCCACTGGTGAAAAACACTGTCTTCCCACTGCATATTTTTGCCTCCTTTGTCAAAGAGTAATTGTATTATAGGTTTATTTCTGGGATTTTTATTCTGTTCCATTGATCTAAGTGTTTACTTTTCTGCCAGTACCATACTGGTTTGAGTACTATAGCTTTGTAATATAACTTGAAGTCCGGAATTGTGATAACTCCAATTTTGTTCTTTTTCAACCTGCTTTGGCTATTTGGGTTTGTGATTTTGGTGGCATCTCTATCTAAAACAAATTTTAGAGTTTGTTTTAGTTTTGTGAAACATGCAGTTAGTATTTTGATAGGGATTGCATTTAGATTACTTTGGGTAATATAGACATTTTAACAATATTTCTTCTTCTAACCCATGAGCATGGAATACCTTGCCACTTTCATTGGTGTTTTACAGTTTTCAGAGTACAGGTCTTTGACCTCCTTGGTTAGATTTGTTCCTACCTAGGTATTTTATTGTTTTTGGTGTAATTGTAATTGGGATTGTTTTCTAATTTCTCTTTCTGTTTTGAAATTCTTTCTGTTTCAATATTGGTGTATAGAAGTACAACAGATTTCTGTGTGTTGATTTTGTATCCTGTGACCTTAGTGAATCCATTTATCGGTTCTAGTGGTTTTTTGGTGGAGTTTATAGGAATTTCTCTATACAATATCATGTCATCCGCTAGTAGTGACTTTTACTTCTTTTCTTTTTAATCACTTAGATGAATTTTATTCCTTTTTCTTGTCTGATTGCTGTGACTAAGACATCTAGCACTATGTTGAATGAACATGGTGAGAGTGACAGCCTTGTCTTGGTCCTGACCTTAGGGGAAAAGCTCTCAGTTTTTCCCCACTGAGTATGATGCCAGCTGTGGGCTTTTCATATATGGCCTTTATTTTGTTGAGGTGTGTTCCTTCTACATCTATTTTGTTGAGGGTTTTATCATGAATGGATATTGTACTTTGTCAAATGCTTTTTCTGCATCTATTGAAATGATCATTTGACTTTCATCCTGTCTCTTGTTGATATGATGTATGACGTCAATTACTTTGAAAATACTGAGTCACAGGAATCTCAGGAATAGATCCCACTTGATCGTGGTCAATGATTTTTTAAATGTATTTTTGCATTTGATTTCCTAATATGGTGTTGAGGATTTTGGCATCTATGTTCATCAGAGATATTGGCCTGTAGTTTTCTCTTTTGTAGTGTCTTTATCTGGTGTTGGTATCAGAGTAATGCTGTCCTCATAGAATTGTTTGGAAGCTTTCCTTCCTCAACTATATCTTGGAAAAGTTTGACAAGAATAGGTCTTAAGTCTTCTATAAATATTTGGTAGAATTTACCTGTGAAGCCATCTGGTCCTGGACTTGTTTGTTGGGAATTTTTTTGATTATTGATTGACTATTGATTCAATTTCACTGCTTGTAATTGGTCTAAACAAATTTTTTCTTTTTTTTTTAAAGATTTTATTTATTCATTTGACAGAGACAGAGACAGCGAGAGCAGGAACACAAGCAGGGGGAGTGGGAGAGGGAGAAGCAGGCTTCCCGCCGAGCAGGGAGCCAGATGCGGGGCTCGATCCCAGGACTCTGGGATCATGACCTGAGACGAAGGCAGATGCTTAATGACTGAGCCACCCAGGCGCCCCTGCACAAATTTTCTATTTCTTCCTCTTTTTGGGGTTTATATGTTTCCAGGAATTTATCCATTTCTCTTAGGTTGCCCAATTTTTTGGCATATAATTTTTCATAATATTCTCTTATAATTCTTTGTATTTCTGTGGTGTCCTTATTTCTCCTCTATCATTTGTGATTTTGTTGATTTGAGTACTCTTTTTTTGATGAGTCTGGCTAAAGTTTTATCAGTTGTATTGATCTTTTCAAGGAAACAGCTCCCTGTTTTTATTTTTATTTTTATTTTTATTTTTAGTTTCTATGTTGTTTATCTCTTCTCTGTCTTTATTATTTCCTTCCTTCCACTGTTTTTGTGTTTTATTTATTCTTCTTTTTTGGGTTCCTTTTTTTTTTAAATTTTTTATTGTTATGTTAATCACCATATATTACATCATTAGTTTTTGGTGCAGTGTTCCATGATTCATTGTTTGTTCATAACACTCAGTGCTCCATGCAGAACGTGCCCTCCTCAATACCCATCACCAGGCTAACCCATCCCCCTACCCCCCTCCCCTCTAGAACCCTCAGTTTGTTTTTAAGAGTCCATCATCTCTCATGGTTCGTCTCCCCCTCTGACATACTCCCCTTTTCTTCCTCTCCTGTTATCTTCTTCTTTTTCTTTTTTCTTAAAATATGTTGCGTTATTTGTTTCAGAAGTACAGAACTGTGATTCAACAGTCTTGCACAATTCACAGCGCTCACCGTAGCACATACCCTCCCCAATGTCTATCACCCAGCCACCCCATCCCTCCCACCCCCAACCACTCCAGTAACACTCAGTTTCTTTCCTGAGATTAAGAATTCCTCATATCAGTGAGGTCATGTGATACATGTCTTTCTCTGATTGACTTATTTCACTCAGCATAACACCCTCCAGTTCCATCCACGTCGTTGCAAATGGCAAGATCTCATTCCTTTTGATGGCTGCACAATATTCCATTGTGTATATATACCACATCTTCTTTATCCATTCATCTGTCGATGGGCATCTTGGCTCTTTCCACAGTTTGGCTATGGTGGACATTGCTGCTATAAACATTGGGGTACACGTACCCCTTCGGGTCCCTACATTTGTATCTTTGTGGTAAATACCCAGTAGTGCAATTGCTGGATCGAACGGTAGCTCTAATTTCAACTGTTTGAGGAACCTCCATACTGTTTTCCAGAGGGGTTGCACCAGCTTGCATTCCCACCAACCGTGTAGGAGGGTTCCCCTTTCTCCACATCCCCGCCAACATCTGTCGTTCCCTGACTTGTTAATTTTAGCCATTCTGACGGGTGTGAGGTGGTATCTCATTGAGGTTTTGATTTGGATTTCCCTGATGCCGAGCGATGTTGAGCACTTTTTCATGTGCCTGTTGGCCATTTGGATGTCTTCTTTGGAGAAATGTCTGTTCATGTCTTCTGCCCATTTCTTGATTGGATTATTTGTTCTTTGGGTGTTGAGTTTGATAAGTTCTTTATAGATTTTGGATACTAGCCCTTTATCTGATATATCATTTGCAAATATTTTCTCCCATTCTGTCGGTTGTCTTTTGGTTTTGTGGACTGTTTCTTTTGCTGTGCAAAAGCTTTTTATCTTGATGAAATCCCAATAGTTCATTTTTGCCCTGGCTTCCCGTGCCTTTGGCGATGTTTCTAGGAAGAAGTTGCTGCGGCTAAGGTCGAAAAGGTTGCTACCTGTGTTCTCCTTTAGGATTTGGATGGACTCCTGTCTCACGTTTAGGTCTTTCAACCATTTGGAGTCTATTTTTGTGTGTGGTGTAAGGAAATGGTCCAGTTTCATTCTTCTGCATGTGGCTGTCCAATTTTCCCAACACCATTTGTTGAAGAGGCTGTCTCTTTTCCATTGGATATTCTTTCCTGCTTTGTCAAAGATAAGTTGACCATAGAGTTGAGGGTCCATTTCTGGGCTCTCGATTCTGTTCCATTGATCGATGTGTCTGTTTTTGTGCCAGTACCATACTGTCTTGATGATGACAGCTTTGTAATAGAGCTGGAAGTCCGGAATTGTGATGCCGCCAGCTTTGCTTTTCTTTTTCAAGATTCCTCTGGCTATTCTGGGTCTCTTCTGGTTCCATACAAATTTTAGGATTATTTGTTCCATTTCTTTGAAAAAGGTGGATGGTATTTTGATGGGGATTGCATTGAATGTGTAGATTGCTCTAGGTAGCATTGACATCTTCACAATGTTGATTCTCCCAATCCATGAGCATGGAACGTTTTTCCATTTCTTTGTGTCTTCTTCAATTTCTTTCATGAGTATTTTATAGTTTTCTGAGTACAGATCCTTTGCCTCTTTGGTTAGATTTATTCCTAGGTATCTAATGGTTTTGGGTGCAATTGTAAATGGGATAGACTCCTTGATTTGTCTCTCTTCTGTCTTGTTGTTGGTGTATAGGAATGCCACTGATTTCTGTGCATTGATTTTATAGCCTGCTACTTGACTGAATTCCTGTATGAGTTCTAGCAGTTTTGGGGTGGAGTCTTTTGGGTTTTCCACATACAGTATCATATCATCTGCAAAGAGTGAGAGTTTGACTTCCTCTTTGCCGATTTGGATGCCTTTGATTTCTTTTTGTTGTCTAATTGCTGTGGCTAGGACTTCTAATACTATGTTGAATAGCAGTGGTGAGAGTGGACATCCCTGCCGCGTTCCTGACCTTAGGGGAAAAGCTCTCAGCCTTTCCCCATTGAGAATGATATTCGCTGTAGGTTTTTCATAGATGGCTTTTATGATATTGAGGTATGTACCCTCTATCCCTATACTCTGAAGAGTTTTGATCAAGAAAGGATGCTGTACTTTGTCAAATGCTTTTTCTGCATCTATTGAGAGGATCATATGATTCTTGTTCTTTCTTTTGTTAATGTATTGTATCACGTTGATTGATTTGCGGATGTTGAACCAGACTTGCAGCCCTTTTTCTGGTTTCTTTACATGGAATGTTAGGTAGTTTGAGATTTTTCTTGCTTCTGAAGTAGACCTATGTTGCTATAAACTTCCCTCTTAGATCCACCTTAGCTGCACCTCAAAGGTTTAAACCATTGTGTTTTCATTTTCACTGTCTCCATGTAGTTTTTAATTTCCTGTGTGCTACCTTGGTTGACCCATTTATTGTTTAGTAGCATGTTTTGAACCTCCATGTATTCATGTTCTTTCCATGTTTTTTCTTGTGGTTGATTTCTAGTTTCACAGCGTTGTGGTTAGAAAAGATGCATGGTATGACTTTGATCTTTTTGAATTGGTTGAGACTTCTTTTGTGGCCTAATCTGTGATCTATAGTGGGGAGTAGTCAGTGTGCACTTGAAAAGAATGTGTATTCTGCTGTTTTAGGTTGGAATATTCTGAACATACCTGCTAAATTCATCTGGTCCAATGTGTCATCAGTGCTACTGTTTTCTTATTGATTTTCTGTCTGGATGATCTATCCATCGATGTAAATAGGGTGTGAAAGTCTCCTACTATTTTTGTATTACTATTGATTAGTTCCTTTATGTTTGTTATTAACTGCTTTATGTATTTGGATGCACCCATGTTGGGTGCATAAATACTTACAATTGTTATATTTTCTTGTTGGATTGTTCCCTCTATAATTAATTAGTGTCCTTTGCCTCCTTTGGTATTAAAGTCTATTTTATCTGATATAAGTATTGCTACCCCAGCTTTCTTTTCACATCCATTTGCATGATGCATATTTCTCCATCCCCTCAGTTTCAATCTGCAAGTGTCTTTAGGCCTGAAATGAGTCTGTTTTGGGCAGCATATAGATGGGACTTGCTTTTTATCTATTCTGTCACCCTATGTGTTTTGATTAGAGAGTTAATCCATTTACAATCAAAGTAAATATTGATAAGTGTGCATTTATTACCATTTTGTTACTTGTTTTGTTTTTGTTTTTGTTTTTGTAGTGCTCCTCTGTTCCTTGTTTTCTCTTCCTCTCTTCACTCATGGTTTGCTGGCTTTCTTTAGTTATGTACTTGTATTAGTGCTCTTTCTCCCAGAAAAACAGTCTGATGCCTGTGAGGTGCACATATTCTATGCTGTGGCACCTTGAAAAGCAGCAACCAGGTTATGCCCCCTCTGCCACTCTGCAGAGGCCTTGGTCTCTTGCCAAGGAAAGGCCGTTTGCTGACACTCTCAGAGTCTTTTGTCCTTGGAGAGGATATATACCATCTTCCCTATGTATTCCAATAAGGGGAACTATCTCTTCCATTGTGGACCCTGAGATCCCTACACCGACTTTGTGCACACTCCTGGGCGAGAGCCTTCCTTCTCACCAGGAGAGGAAGCTACAGCTCTGCTCTGTGGAAAGCCTAGCACTTCCAAATGTTCAGAGTTTGTGCTACACTCACTGTTTACAAAATATCTATGCCACTCAGTTCCCCAGGCTCCCCATTCTGTGGTTTGAGAGGTTTTCTTCCCATTCTGTGATCTGAGAGGTTTTCTTCTTGTGGGAACCCAATGCCTCACTCTCTCAACCCCTCTGCCCTCTCTGGCTTTCCTCTCCCCCAATTCCCTTTCCTTCACCTGCCATCTGTCCTGCTATCTGCCTCCAACCACAGAAACCCTACTTCAAATCCTCAGATCAATTTCCTGGGTGTTCCAAGTGATCTGGCCTCAATACAGTTATGTTCAGGGATGAGGAAAGCCCTGATCCCCCTACTTCTTCACCATCCTAACTCCCCCCCCACCCCACCCCAGGCATTTTTCAAACACTTACTTCTCTTCAGGGCTGGTTGTTGTGCTGTCTTTTTTTTTTTTTTTTAAGATTTCATTTATTCATTTGACAGAGAGAGACAGCGCGCATGTACAAGCAGGCAGAGTGGCAGGCAGAAGGAAAGGGAGAAGCTGACTCCCCACTGAGCAGCGAACCTGACATGGGGCCAGATCCCAGAACCCTGGGATCATGACCTGAACCAAAGGCAGATGTTTAACTCACTGAACTACCCAGGCGCTCCAGTTGTGCTGTCTTTTTAAGGACAGAGACTAGGCTCAATTGCCCTCCATGCCCTCCCACCACTGAGGCAATGATTTTTAAAATTTCAGGCTTTGAGTCCCCCAGGTTGTAAGAACTCATAATTCGACCCCTCTGGTCTTCATAGCCACATAGGGTGTTTTTCATTCCCTTTAAGGCTCTCAAGTGTGATAGTCTATTTCTCTCCTTTTTCCCCACCTATGGGTCCCAGGGTCTGTTTAACTTCCTACCTGTTTTTGCCCTTCCTACTTTCTTCCATGTGACCTTTTCTCTACCTTTAGTTGTGGAGTTTGTTCTGCCAGACTTGGGGTCATTCTGAATCACTTACATGACATCAGTTATCTAGTTGTATTCATGGGATGAGGTGATCTTAGAATCCTTCTATTCTGCCATTTCCAGCTTCTGAGCCACTTTCTCTAATAAAGTTTCTTCTCTGTTCTAGGTAATTTCTCCTTCTGGATATCCAGTCAAATACATGTCAGAACATCTCATATTACCTTGTAGTTGTCTGTGGTGGTCGCTCCCTTTTTGGAGCAGGTCCTCTACCTCTATTCTTTTAGGCACTTGAGGAGGAGGTAAAAAGGAAAACATTCTGAGTCTTCCATTTCTTTAAAATAATTAGCTTAAATTAATCATCATGCCAAAGGGGCACAATTTGGGGGTGGCAGAATTTACTTCCCTACAATAATTTCTATAGTATAAGTATTCAATAATTTTACAAAGAATATGGAGAAAGTAAAAAAAAAAGTAGTGACTCAAATTATGTAGATATATGTAGGAATACACCTCAAAAAATTTAATTGAAGAAATATACACTTTTTTTATTAAAATATATTAAATCCTAGTTTTGAAAATCACCCTGATACACATCAGAACACAAAAAAACTTAGTGTATTTGCACAGGTAGAATAGAAATGATAGAAAAATACATTTAAAATAATTCATGTTCTTTCAATTAAAATTTATTTATCTATTTGAGAAAGAAAGAGAGAAAGAAGGGTGAGGGTCAGAGGGACAGGGAAAGAGAGAGAATCCTCAGGCAGACTCATGTCTGATGTCAAAGAAATTACTTCCTGTGTTTTCTTCTAGGATTATTTATGGTTCCAGATCCCACATTTAGTTTGTTAATTCATTGAGTTTATTTTTTTTTTGAGTTTTGTTTTTTTTATTTGAGTACACCATGTCAGAAAGTGGCAAGTTTCATTCTTTTACATGTAACTCTCCAGTTTTACTCGCACTGTTTATTGAAAATATTGCTCTTCCCCATTGTATTTTCTTATCTCCTTTTCATAGATTGACAATATGATCATAGGTTTATTTTTTGGGTCTGTAGTATTGATCTATGTGTCTATTTTTGTGCCATTACCATACTGTTTTGATTACTAAACGCTTGTAGTATAACTTGAAATCTGGGATAGGGATACCTTGAGCTTTATTCTTCTTTCTCAGGATTGCTTTGGCTATTTGGGGTCTTCTGTGGTTCCATACACATTTTAGGATTATTTGCTATTGGTATATCTTGATAGGGACTGCTTAGTGAGGCTCTCAAGCCACTGGACCAGGATCCTACTCCAGTCTGGACTTTTAGGATGGGGGGCAGACAGCGTCCCTGAAGCTCTTTGGTGTTTTTGAACTACAGCTTTTTCTTCCATGCCCAAGGACAGAGGAATCTATTCCCAGCCCCTCAGTACCATCCCTCCCACTTATGTTCCCAGTAAAGGGGTGGAGGCTCCCTTTGGTACTGTGTCTCCCTGTTTATTCTGTGCTGTTGCCTTAGTCTTTGGTTATTCAGAAGCTGTTCAGTCAGTCCTAGTTCTTTTTAAGGAGGAATTGTACTTCTAATAGGCATAATTTGGTGTGTTCTGTGGAGGAAGTGTGTTCAGGGTCTTCCTACCACATCATCTTCTCCTATCAAAGATGCATATTAATATCTTGAAAACTCAGAAGATATTTGAAACTTAACTTTTCATATTCAATTTTAAGAGTAAGTTGCATAGAGTACCAGAGAAGACTTGCATACATTTTAGCAGTTTCACTGTTGGTTAAGTTTTAGGAAATGCGGTTGCTACCTGTATCACATCATTAGCTACAATGCTAAATCCATTTGTATGCATTCCTTTGCATATATACAAGTCCTGGTAGAACATTTATGAGTACTACATTTTGATAGATATTTCAATATTTCCCTCCCACAGACAAGAATAAATACCATTGCATGCTAACAATCACAGATATTAGAAATCACTTACATATTTTACAAATGAAAAGACAAAATGAAGCCACAATTCACTTAATAATAAAGACAGTCTCATAAAGACCAGATCGCAGTGCCTAGATGTTGAGGTCAAAGAGACCCAATATTTTTGCAAACTTGCAAAACTTATTTAACCTTTCTGAGCATCAATTACTCTACTCATGAAATGAGAAGACTAATAGGCTGAACTCTTAGGATATCCTAAAGATTAAAGGAGATAATGAATGAAAGTGCTTACAGACTAGTTAGGATACAGGAGGTTCTTAGTAGATAAATGTTTACTCTTTTAAATTTTATATTCTCTAATTATTAGAGAGGTTGAACATTTTTTTGTACCTTATGTAGTTTTAGTGAGTTAAGCACAGGGCTATTCCACAGGCTTCTACACATATGTTTACAAACACATATATTTTAATGAAAGATTTTACTTAAAAGATGGATTGAACATAATGTCATTTCAATAAGTTAAGCATAAGGCAATCTCCATATGCTTCTATACTTAAGTTTACAGACACTTATATCTTAATGAAAGACATGTTACTTGAAAGAATGATTATACATGGTGTAGTTTCAATGACTCAAGCACAGGGCTACTCTTATATGTGTCTACACTTAAGTTTACAGACACTTATAGCATAATAAAATAAGATGTTGCTTGAAAGATTAAAAACAGTGGAGTCTCAATGACTAAAGCAAAGCAAAATCCCCATATGCTTCTTTTTTAAAATAATTTTTTATTGTTATGTTAATCACCATACATTACATCATTAGTTTTTGATGTAGTGTTCCATGATTCATTGTTTGTGCATAACAACCAGTGCTCCACGCAGAATGTGCCCTCTTTAATACCCATCACCAGGCTAACCCATTCCCCCACCCCGCTCCCCTCTAGAACCCTCAGTATGTTTGTCAGAGTCCATCATCTCTCATGGTTCGTCTCCCCCTCCGACTTACTCCCCTTCATTCTTCCCCTCCTGCTATCTTCTTTTTTTTTCCTTAACATATATTGCATTATTTGTTTCAGAAGTACAGATCCGTGATTCATCAGTCTTGTACAATTCACAGTGCTCACCATAGCACATACCCTCCCCAATGTCTATCACCCAGACACCCCAACCCTCCCACCCCCCAACACTCCAGCAACCCTCAGTTTGTTTCCTGAGATTAAGAATTCCTCATATCAGTGAGGTCATATGATACATGTCTTTCTCTGATTGACTTATTTCACTCAGCATAACACCCTCCAGTTCCATCGACGTCGTTGCAAATGGCAAGATCTCATTCCTTTTGATGGCTGCATAATATTCCATTGTGTATATATGCCACCTCTTCTTTATCCATTCATCTGTCGATGGACATCTTGGCTCTTTCCACAGTTTGGCTATTGTGGACATTGTTGCTATAAACATTGGGGTGCACATACCCCTTAGGATCTCTACATTTGTATCTTTGGGGTAAACACCCAGTAGTGCAATTGATGGATCATATGGTAGCTCTATTTTCCACTGTTTGAGGAACCTCCATACTGTTTTCCAGAGGGGATGCACCAGCTTGTATTCCCACCAACTGTGTAGGAGGGTTCCTCTTTCTCCGCATCCCCGCCAACATCTGTCGTTTCCTGACCTGTTAATTTTAGCCATTCTGACGGGTGTGAGGTGGTATCTCATTGCGGTTTTGATTTGGATTTCCCTGATGCCGAGCGATGTTAAGCACTTTTTCATGTGCCTGTTGGCCATTTGGATGTCTTCTTTGGAAAAATGTCTGTTCATGTCTTCTGCCCATTTCTTGATTGGATTATTTGTTCTCTGGGTGTTGAGTTTGATAAGTTCCTTATAGATTTTGGATACTAGCCCTTTATCTGATATCTCATTTGCAAATATTTTCTCCCATTCTGTCGGTTGTCTTTTGGTTTTGTGGACTGTTTCTTTTGCTGTGCAAAAGCTTTTTATCTTGATGAAATCCCAATAGTTCATTTATGCCCTGGCTTCCCCTGCCTTTGGCGATGTCTCTAGGAAGAAGTTGCTGTGGCTGAGGTCGAAGAGGTTGCTGCCTGTGTTCTCCTTTAGGATTTTGATGGACTCCTGTCTCACGTTTAGGTCTTTCAACCATTTGGAGTCTATTTTTGTGTGTGGTGTAAGGAAATGGTCCAGTTTCATTCTTCTGCATGTGGCTGTCCACTTTTCCCAACACCATTTGTTGAAGAGACTGTCTTTTTGCCATTGGACATTCTTTCCTGCTTTGTCGAAGATGAGTTGACTATAGAGTTGAGGGTCCATTTCTGGGCTCTCGATTCTGTTCCATTGATCTATGTGTCTGTTTTTGTGCCAGTACCATACTGTCTTGATGATGACAGTTTTGTAATAGAGCTGGAAGTCCGGAATTGTGATGCCGCCAGCTTTGCTTTTCTTTTCCAACATTCCTCTGGCTATTCGGGGTCTCTTCTGGTTCCATACAAATTTTCGGATTATTTGTTCCATTTCTTTGAAAAAGGTGGATGGTATTTTGATGGGGATTGCATTGAATGTGTAGATTGCTCTAGGTAGCACTGACATCTTCACAATGTTTGTTCTTCCAGTCCATGAGCATGGAATGTTTTTCCATTTCTTTGTGTCTTCTTCAATTTCTTTCATGAGTATTTTATAGTTTTCTGAGTACAGATCCTTGCCTCTTTGGTTAAATTTATTCCTAGGTATCTTATGGTTTTGGGTGCAATTGTAAATGGGATCGACTCTGTGATTGGTCTCTCTTCTGTCTTGCTGTTGGTGTATAGGAATGCCATTGATTTCTGTGCATCGATTTTATATGCTGCTACATTCCTGAATTCCTGTATGAGTTCTAGCAGTTTTGGGGTGGAGTCTTTTGGGTTTTCCACATACAGTATCATCTCATCTGCAAAGAGTGAGAGTTTGACTTCCTCTTTGCCGATTTGGATGCCTTTGATTTCTTTTTGTTGTCTGATTGCTGTGGCTAGGACTTCTAATACTATGTTGAATAGCAGTGGTGAGAGTGGACATCCCTGCCACGTTCCTGACCTTAGGGGAAAAGCTCGACAGCTTTTCGCTGTCGGTTTTTCATAGATGGCTTTTATGATATTGAGGTATGTACCCTCTATCCCTATACTCTGAAGAGTTTTGATCAAGAAAGGATGCAGTACTTTGTCACATGCTTTTTCTGCATCTATTGAGAGGATCCTATGATTCTTGTTCTTTCTTTTGTTAATGTATTGTATCACGTTGATTGTTTTGCGGATGTTGAACCAGCTTTGCAGCCCAGGGATAAATCCCACTTGGTCATGGTGAATAATCCTTTTAATGTACTGTCGGATCCTATTGGCTAGTATTTTGGTGAGAATTTTTGCATCCATGTTCATCAAGGATATTAGTCTGTAATTCTCCTTTTTCATGGGGTCTTTGTCTGGTTCTGGGATCAAGGTAATGGTGGCCTCATAAAATGACTTTGGAAGTTTTCCTTCCATTTCTATTTTTTGGAACAGTTTCAGGAGAATAGGTATTAATTCTTCTTTAGATGTCTGATAGAATTCCCCTGGGAAGCCATCTGGCCAGTGGGCTTTTGTTTGTTGGGAGATTTTTAATGACTGCTTCCATTTCCTTACTGGTTATAGGCCTGTTCAGCTTTTCTATTTCTTCCTGGTCCAATTTTGGTAGTTGATACATCTCTAGGAATGCACCCATTTCTTCCAGGTTATCTAATTTGCTGGCATAGAGTTGCTCATAATATGTTCTTATAATTGTTTGATTTCTTTGGTGTTGGTTGTGATCTCTCCTCTTTCACTCATGATTTTGTTGATTTGGGTCCTTTCTCTTTTCTTTTTGATAAGTCTGGCCAGGGGTTTATCAATCTTGTTAATTCTTTCAAAGAACCAGCTCCTAGTTTCGTTGATCTGTTCTACTGTTGTTTTGGTTTCTATTTCACTGATTTCTGCTCTGATCTTTATGATTTCTCTTCTCCTGCTCGGTTTAGGCTTTATTTGCTGTTCTTTCTCCAGCTCCTTTAGGTGTAGGGTTAGGTTGTGTATTTGAGACCTTTCTTGTTTCTTGAGAAAGGCTTGTATTGCTATATACTTTCCTCTCAGGACTGCCTTTGCTGTATCCCAAAGATTTTGAACAGTTGCGTTTTCATTTTCATTGGTTTCCATGAATTTTTTAAATTCTTCTTTAATTTCCTGGTTGACCCATTCCTTCTTTAGTAGGTTGCTCTTTAGCCTCCATGTATTTGAGTTATTTCCGACTTTCCTCTTGTGTTTGAGTTCTAGTTTCAAAGCATTGTGGTCTGAAAATATGCAGGGAATGATCCCAATCTTTTGGTACTGGTTGAGACCTGATGTGTGACCGAGGATGTGATCTATTCTGGAGCATGTTCCATGGGCACTAGAGAAGAATGTGTATTCTGTTGCTTTGGGATGGAATGTTCTGAATATGTCTGTGAAGTCCATTTGGTCCAGTGTGTCATTTAAAGTCTTTATTTCCTTGTTGATCTTTTGCTTAGATGATCTGTCCATTTCGGTCAGGGGGGTGTTAAAGTCCCCCACTGTTATAGTATTGTTGTCAATGTGTTTCTTTGCTTTTGTTATTAATTGCCTTATATAATTGGCTGCTTCCACATTAGGGGCATAGATATTTACAATTGTTAGATCTTCTTGTTGGATAGACCCTTTAAGTAGGATAGAGTGTCCTTCTTCATCTCTTATTACAGTCTTTGTTTTAAAATTTAATTTGTCTGACATAAGGATTGCCACCCCAGCTTTCTTTTGGTGTCCATTAGCATGGTAAATGGTTTTCCACCCCCTCACTTTCAATCTGGGGGTGTCTTTGGGTCTAAAATGAGTCTCTTGCAGACAGCACATTGATGGGTCTTGTTTTTTAATCCAGTCTGATAGCCTGTGTCTTTTGATTGGGGCATTGAGCCCATTTATATTCAGGGTAACTATTGAAAGGTATGAATTTAGTGCCATTGTATTGCCTGTAAGGTGACTGTTACTGTATATTGTCTGTGCTCCTTTCTGATCTATGCTGCTTTTAGGCTTCCTTTTTGCTTAGAGGACCTCTTTCAATATTTCTTGTAGGGCTGGTTTTGTGTTTGCATATTCCTTTAGTTTTTGTTTGTCCTGGGAGATTTTGATCTCTCCCTCTATTTTCAACGATAGCCTAGCTGGATATAGTATTCTTGGCTGCATATTTTTCTCATTTAGTGCTCTGAAGATATCATGCCAGTCCTTTCTGGCCTGCCAGGTCTCTGTGGATAGGTCTGTTGTCAATCTAATGTTTCTACCATTGTAGGTTACATATCTCTTCTCCCGAGCTGCTTTCAGGATTTTCTCTTTGTCTCTGAGACTCGTAAGCTTTACTATTAGATGTCGGGGTGTTGACCTATTTTTATTGATTTTGAGAGGGGTTCCCTGTGCCTCCTGGATTTTGATGGCTGTTTCCTTCCCCACATTAGGGAAGTTCTCTGCTATTATTTGCTCCAATATACCTTCTGCCCCCCTCTCTCTTTCTTCTTCTTCTGGGATCCCAATTATTCTAATGTTGTTTCGTCTTATCGTATCGCTTATCTCTCGAATTCTGCCCTCGTGATCCTGTAGTTGTTTATCTCTCTTTTTCTCAGCCTCTTTATTTTCCATCATTTGGTCTTCTATACCACTGATTCTTCCTTCTGCCTCATTTATCCTAGCAGTTAGTGCCCCACCTTTGGTTGCACCTCATTAATAGCCTTTTTTATTTCAACTTGGTTAGATTTTAGTTCTTTTATTTCTCCAGAAACGGTTTCTCTAATAACTTCCACACTTTTTTCAAGCCCAGCTAGTTTCTTTAAAGTCATGATTCTGAACTCTAGGTCTGACATCGTACTAATGTCAGTATTGAGTAGGTCCCTGGCAGACGGTACTACCTCTTGTTCTTTTTGCTGAGGTTTTTTTTTCTCTTGTCATTTTGTCCAGAGGAGAACAGATGAATGAGAGAATAGAATGCTAACAGGTTAACAACGTCTCCAGCAAATATACTCTATACAAATCAGAAAAGACCTGAAACCAGGGGACAAGAAAGGGAAGGAAGAAGAGAAAAAAAAAAAGGAAAAAGAAAAAGATAAAAACAAACAAAAACAGAACAAAACAAAAAAAACAGAATATGATCAAATATGATCAGGCTAGTGGATAGATCAGTGCCACACCCTAGCTTTTGGGCATATTTTGGTCTGTTAGAAGAAAGTGCCTGCTAAAATTTTATAGGAAGAAAGACTTATATATGTACAAAATAAGGGTTGATACAATGAAGGGATTGCAGATGACTGTAAAGATAAAAATTATAAAAGATTTTATAGAAGGAATTGATAAGATAAGAAGTTGTTTTTAAAAAGAAAGAAGAAGATTTAAAAAGAAAAAGAAAAAAAAGGGAGAGAATGTGATCAGGCAGGAGAGTAGAACAAAGCCATACACTAGTGATTTAGGGTATATTTTGATCTGTTAGAAGAAATTGTATCTCAAAATTTTAAAGAGAGAACAACTTATATATATATGCCAAACATAAGGGTAACTACTATGAAGGGATAAAAATATGACTCTAAAAATGAAAAATAAAAAATGTTTTTTTTTAAAAAGGTACGATAAGATGTTGTTTGAAAAAGGGAAAAAGAAAAATTCAAAAAAAAAGTTAAAAAAATTAACTTTGAAAAACTAATGAATTATGGTAAAAATGCCATGAATTGTATGTGCAGTATTCCCCTAGCGCTGGAGTTCTCCCGTTCTCCTTGATCGGTAAATTTGGTCTTGGCTTGCTGGCTGTTCGTGCTGATCTTCTGGGGGAGGGACCTGTTGCCGTGGTTCCCAATGTCTTTGCCGGAGACGGAATTGCCCCGCCCTTGTCGGTCCGGGCTAGGCAAGCTGCTCCGGTTTGCTCTCAGGAGCTTTCATTCCCTGCAAGCCCTCGGTACAGCTTTGGAGGATCAGGGTGAAAATGGTGGCCTCCCAATCTCCACTCGGAGGAGTGGAGAACTCGGGGCCCCGCTCTTCAGTGCGCCCCCAGAAAAAAGCAGTCACTCCCGTGTCCCCGGTCTCCAGCCGCACTCGGTGCTCACCTGGCCTGTGATCGAGCGTTTCTATGTCTGGCCCTCGACCCCGTGTGGAGTCTCCAAACCCAGCAGATCCCTGCGGTGCGCTCCCGCACCGCTCCTCCTAGGGGAGGAAGGGGAGTCTCCCCGGATCTGCCGCTTGTTGGGTCCCTGCTGCAGGAGCAGTGGCCCGACTGGGCCGCGGATCACACTTTATGGCCACCCCAAGCTGCGAGCCCGCGCCTGGGCTCAGTCTCTGCAGCCGGCTTCCCCGCTCCGATACCCGGGAGCTCTGGTGCACTCAGGCACCCCCGGTCTTTCTGTGACCCTGAGGGTCCTGAGACCATACTGTCCCGGGAGGTTTTCACCCCCCGCTTAGCCACTGGAGCGACGTCCCTCAGCGGAGCCGACTTCTAACAGTTCCGATATTGTGCTCCACGGCTGTAGCACTTGCCAGAAGCCGCCGACGGAGGCCCCCTCCCCCGCCGTCTATCCTCCCGAATATCGCCTCGGATTCACTCCTCCGCACGTCCTACCTTCCAGAAAGTGGTCGTTTTTCCGTTCAGAGAGTTGTTACTCTTCTTATCTTGATCTCCTGTTGAGTTCGTAGGTGTTCAGAATGGTTTGATCACTATTCAGCTGAATTCCTGAGACCAGATGAAATCCAGGTCTCCTACTCCTCCGCCATCTTGCTCCGGCCCCACCCGTATGCTTCTATACTTAAGTTTTAATTGCTTACATTTTTTTTTAACTTTCCATTTAAATTCCAGTCAGCTAACATACAGTGTGTATGTTAGTTTAGTTTCAGGTGTACACTATAGTGATTCAAAACTTCCCTACCACACATAGTGCTCATCCAAGGAGTGTTCTCCTTCATCTGCATTACCTATTTCATCCATCCCCCTATCCACCTCTCCTTTACTAACCATTAGTTTGTTCTCTATAGTTTAAGAGTCTCTTTCTTGGTTTGCCTCTTTTTTTTCCCCCTTTGCACATTGGTTTTGTTTCTTAAATTTCACTTATGGGTTGAAATTATATGGTATTTGTCTTTCTTTGACACCCTTATTTCAGTTAGCATAGTACTTTAGAGAGATTGAACATTTTTAAAAGTTCTATTTCTCACCCGTGAATTGTCTATTCCTAACTCATGTTCATTTTTTGGGGTTTTATGTCTTATTTAGTAGTAGGAGATATTTATGTATTTGAATATAAACCCAGGGTGAATTTCTTTTGTTGCACCAATTTTTTTTCATTTTCCTTATTTATGTGTTGCTTCCACTGAAAAAAATTGTATAGTGAATTCTTGGTGGCCTATTCTTAGATCACCTTTCTGCACATACTTGAAAATCATGTAAATATTCATTTATGCTCACTAATTCTATGGTTTTGCTCTTCCCATTTGCCTCTTTAATCCATGCAGAATTTATTCTTATGTAAGACAATAATCTGTTTTTGTTGTTTATTAAATAGATGATCAACTGCTTTAATATCATTAGGCTAGAGAAAACATGAGAGTATGGATAGTCAATCATTGAGAGCACCAATGTCATGGTATCCCCCATAAGTAATGTTTCTAGCTCAGAGAACATGGGTCTGAGAAATTCTTACTTCTCATTTTTAAGGGGGGAGAAAATTCTCAGTACCCTCAATATGTGTCTAATTTTATCAGGACCAAGACACAGTAATATTTAACCTCTTTCTGCAATTTTAGACTCACCTCACCCCACTCACCCTCACTTTTTCCATTCCAGATTACCTGTGGTTTTATTTCCTTATTTGTTTTAATAATCTTACTTTTTCTTCTCCTTTAGGCATGCAGAGTCACATATGGTCTTTTCCCTTTGGCCCCTCTATTCATTTCTACACATTCATTGATGATACTTTGTTCATTTGTTTTTATTGTGTATTGCTGACACACAATGTTACATTAGTTTCAGGTGTACAACATTGCAATTCAGCAAGTCTACACGTTGTGCTATGCTCACCATAAAAGTAGCTACCATCTGTCACCATACAACAGGATTACAATAGCGTTGACTACATTCCCTCTGTTGTACCTTTTATTCCTGTGACTTATTTATTCCATAAGTAGAAGTCTGTACCTCCCACTCCTCTTCACCCATTGTGCCCATCACCGCAACACTTTCTAACCGGCATTTGTGATTTTGTCCTAATATATGTTCTCTGTATTGTTCTCTGTATTGATGGGTCTGTTTCTGCTTTGTTTGCTGGTTTACGTGTTCATTTTGCTTTTTAGATTCTACATAGAAGTGAAAGCGTCTGGTATTTGTCTTTCTGTGTTTGGCATATTTCACTTGGCATAGTATCCTCTGTGTCTATCAATGTTGCAATGGCAAGATCTCATCTTTTCTTTATAGCTGAGTAATATTCCATTACACACACACACACACACACACACACACACACACACACACACCACTTCTTTCTTTGTTAATCTTTCAACATACACTTGGGCTGCTTCCATATCTTGACTATTTTGAATAATGCTGCAAAAATGTTGGGATTTCATATATCTTTTAGAATTAGTGTTTTTGATAAAATATTTTTAATATTTATAACACTAAGGAAAATGATTTATGTTCCATAACCCCTGGTTTTGTATTCACAATTATAAATCACTTACATGGAACCTACAGATACTTTAAAGGTGGACAGAATTCAGCCACTTTCGTGATATAAAGAATGTTTAACAAATGAGCTCAGCATTTCCTGTAGCTGTGACATGGATGTAGGAAGATAACAGAAGTTTTAAATTTCTTTTTTCTCTTGTTAAATCTTCATGATAACGTTAGCTCATATTAATCAGAACTTTGATTTCTTTGTATGAGACAGTACTGCAAGGACCAAACCTTTGAAGGTTTGTGTCTTTCTGGTTCCTTAAGGGGTAAATGAAAGAGTTCAGCATGGGGGCAACAGAGTTATTGAGAATAGCTACTCCTTTGGTCAATGAAGACATTTTTCTTCCCCTGCTGAGTAATTATCATATATGGAAATAGAAATGATAATCATGTGAGAAATATTAAGTGGAGTAAAACTTTTTTTCTCTCACTGGCAGATGTGATGTGTATTAGGACAATATCACAAATGCCAATGTAAATAGCAAAGTAACCAGAACAAAGTAAAAACCAATTACTTCTAGGAACCATGTATCTGAGAAAATAGTTGTACAAGCAAAAGATAGGCACAGGCAAAGTTATCCATGACACTATCCAGCTGGAGCAGAAGCATAAGGTGTGGAGAAATGGTCGGGAACCCACCCAGCCATGCATAGAGCACAAATAGGATGCATAGTTACCTGTTTATGATGGTGGTGTAATGAAGGGGTTTACAAATGGCAACAGAGTGGTCAAGGGACATGGCAATTAGAATGGGAAATTCATTTATCTCCATGAAGATAAAGAAAAATTGTTGGACTATACCACTGTTATGAGAAAGCATTTTATCCCTGGTGATGATTGTACCCAGAAATCTACCAATACATACAGCTGTAAATGAGATTTCTAAGATAGAGTAGTTTCAGCTAAGAAACACATAGACATCGGTGGATGGAAGTCTACCAAGGTTAGAGTAATGATAGTCAGGTTGCCAGTGACACATAATATGTATGTGATAAATAAAAAGAATAAAAAAACAACCAGAATATCAGGATCATCAGAAAAGCTCAGCAGGACAAACTCTGATTATTGCATGGGTTTTCATTTCCCTCTCTCTTTTTTCTTTTTTTAACGATATGTGACAGCACTGATGAGTCTGGAGGACTTTAGGGTAAGTGAAATAAGTCAGTCACAGAAGAACAAAAATTACATAATTTCACTTATATGAGGTGTTAAAATTAGTCTAACTCATGGAAATGGAGAGTAGAAAAGTGGCTGCCTTGGGATGGAGCAGAGTGGGCAATGGGGAATTGCTGTTAGCTGGTAGTTCAGTTCTGTATGATAAATAAATATGGAGATTGAAGATGAATATTGTTGAAGAACACTGTTTTCTGTACCACATTTTGCCTAAAGTTAACAGTACTGTATTGTAGATAGTCCAAAATGGTGGATGAGTAAGAGACCTTAGTTTTGTCTGGTCCCAGGAATTCAGCTAGATAGCTTTCAAATCATTCTGAACACCTGTGAACTCAACCAGAGATCTAAGAAAAGAAGAGCTGCAACTCTACAAATAGAAAAGTGACCAATTTCTGCAAGGTAGGAGGTGTGGAGAAGTGAATCTGAGGCAATCTATGGGAAGATAAACCATGGGGAGAGGAAGCCTTTGTCAGCTGGCTATGGGAAAAGATATAGCAGAGAGTTTAAAATCAGAACTTTTAGAAGTCTGCTCCATTGAGGGCCATCCGTATCTGAAAGGTGCTTAGGTGGCGAAACGGGGTGGAATCCTAGGTGGCACAGTGTGGTCTTAGGATCCCCAGGGTCACAAGAAGACCAGGGGTGCCTGAGTGTGACAGAGTTCCCAGGCATTGGAGCAGGGAAGCTGGCTGCAATCAGCGAGCCCAGGTATGGGCTCTCAGCTCGGGGTTGCCATATACCATGTACCGCAGCACAGTTGGGCGACTGCTCTCTGAGTGGGGGCCCAGGATGTGGCAGAACTGTGGTGAGACCCCCCCCTTCCTTCCCCAGAAGGAGCGGCATGGGTGCGAACCACAGGTGTCTACATGGATTGGAGACTCCAAATGGGGTTGTGTGCCTGAGATCCAAACACACTCTCACAGGGTGGGTGAGCCTGGAGTGTGGATGGAGACCAGGGAGACAGGATGATTGACTGCTTTTCCCTGAAGGTGCACTGAAGAGTGAGGCCCCTTGCTTTTGGCTCTGGGGCTGGAAACTGGGAGGCTGTCATTTTCATTCTCATCTTCAAAGAGGAAGGGAAAGCCTTCAGGGAACAAAAGCCACAGGGAACAATCAGAGCAGATTATGTATCCTGGTCCCCTGCAAGAGCAGTGCAGGTCTGCCTGGGGCAAAGACACTGGAGACTCAGTGCAACAGGCCCTTCCCCCAGAAGATCAGCAAGAACATCTGGCTAAGACCAAATTTACAGATCATAGGGAACTGCAAAACTCCCGTGCTAGGGGAAAATGGTATATAGAATTCACGTTTTTTCCCCCCAAGATTATTTGTCTTTAAATTTTAATATTTTTTCTCTCCTTCCCTGTTCGATTTCTTATTTTATCAACTTTTAAAAAAAATCTTTTTAGGGGCGCCTAGGTGGCTCAGTTGGTTAAGCGACTGCCTTCGGCTCAGGTCATGATCCTGGAGTCCCGGGATCGAGTCCCGCATCGGGCTCCCTGCTCAGTGGGGAGTCTGCTTCTCCCTCTGCCCCTCCCCCCCATTCTCTCTCTCTCTCAAAAGTAAATAAAATTAAAAAAAAATAAAAAAATAAAAAAATAAAAAAATCTTTTTAATTTTCCTTCTTACACTTACATTCTATCCTTTCATTGTATTTAATTTTATTTTTGTATATATATAAGTGTTTCTTTTTTTACAATTTTGGGATGCAGTTTCTTCTAACAAACAACATGAGGATGATGATGGTTAGGTTTCCAGGGACACTTGATACATAAGCCATAAATAAAAAGATAAAGATTACAACCTGAAGCTGTGGGTCGTCTGAGATGCCTAAGAGAACAAACTCTGTAATCATTGTATGGTTTCTCATGCTGCTTTTTATTTTCTTTAAGCAAAATCTACTGTTGAGAAACAAAGCAAAAGGAAAGAGTATGTGAATAGTAAAGGAATTGAAAATTTAACTGTTCCTATTATTAGCTCCAATGAAATGAAGTAATGAAACTTTTTTCCTTTGTGCAGTTTTGCAATATCCACTCAATTCCATTAAAGCAGAAACATTTTATACATTCTCTCTTGAAAAGGGAAACTATATTCACAAGTCTACTAAAAGTCCCTTCATGAGTGCCTTTACATTACCTGTATCCAAGTTGTCAATATGTGCAATACATCTCTTAATCATGTTTCTACAACAACATTTAGTAATTATATTTGGATTTACATGTTGAGATACCGTGTTCCAGTTTCCAAGATTGTGTGCTTTTTAGGAGTGAAATATCTAATTTTGAGTTTTAATTTTGAGGCCATTAAAAAACTTTATTGTTTTGTAAGGCTTTGCTGGAAATTGATGACCCAACACAATTCCAGAACTTAATAATAGCTATAATTAAGTTATTCTTAAAGTGCATTCTTTTAAATATGTTCTGTAGAAATAAATGTGTTTCCAATCACAGAAATATAGGACTAGAATTATCTTGGTCATAAATAAAAGTAAAGGTCTTAATTTATGGGAAGCAAAAGTGAAGCCAGAGATATTAATTTATACTCACATAGATAGACCTACATCAATAATATAATTCTTACTACATATTGATCCATTTATATAATTTTATGTTCCTAATGTAAATTAACAATCAACTTTGTTTTGTAACTATATTTGCTTGGTCTTTTCACTCTTAAACTTGTTTTAGAACAAGAAGGAATTCATAAAGGAGTTTTTAAATGCCAATATATCTCATTACCTTCTTTCTAGAAGACAAAGTAAGTAAAATAAAGAAAATTCTAAGATTTATTTTATAGAAATCACAAATTGCCAAATGGTAGTCTACATGGCTTTTGCCTGTTTTGTTCTCTATCTTGGCAACCAGCATTTTATTTATGCTATAGGTTCCCAGTTATATTTGTTGTTCTTTTTATAGCATGAACTGGAAAAGTGTTGGGATTAATGTAGAGCATGAAATCATCCATAATGCCTGGCTTGCTAAAATGTAACACAGAGGCCGCTGGGGGCGAGGGAAGTTTCAGAAAAGGGCATAGGCCTTTGGAATGCCGAGGCCTGCGTCACCACTCTGCCATAGGAATGCCATGGGGAGTTGCTGTCCCTGAAGCTTTCTTAGCCCAAACAGCTGCCCTGTGATCTAAGAAATGTATGCATTGTCCCTTAGGCTTTGTTTAGTAAAACATGCAGATTAGCATATCATATCTTTCCTGTAAACAGATCCCCCTGGTTCCAGTAAGACCCCTTGTCACACAACACGGGCTTGAGAAACAGTGATGAAGATTTGTGATTATCCTGAAGGACCAATAAAGGCAGGAGCAAAGAAGGGCAAAGGGTCTTCATCTCTGAGTGTTGACTCCCTTGCCTTCTTCTCTCTTTCACAGCAAAGTTTGGAGTAATCTTTCATCTGTTGGTATAGGGATTGCTGGCCATTCCCGGCAGACAAGTGAGTAGGTGGTAAGTGTCAAAGCTGTATTGTGCCTTATTTTCCTTTATTGTTTTTTCTGATGATCAGAATTGTCTTCCTTTAGAAATAGGCACATTTTTTGTGACATATTTCAGGAAAATTGACATATCAAAAGGCAGAGACTGTTACTATATTTTTGAACAAACTGAAATATTAAAATGCTCACTGTTTGTAGATGACATGATAGTCCATGTGGAAAACCCAAAAGACTCCACCCCAAAGCTGCTAGAACTCATACAGCAATTCAGCAATGTGGCAGGATATAAAATCAATGCACAGAAATCAGTTCCATTTCTATACACCAACAATGAGACAGAAGAAAGAGAAATTAAGGAGTTGATCCCATTTACAATTGCACCCAAAACCATAAGATACCTAGGAATAAATCTAATCAAAGAGGCAAAGGATCTGTACTCAGAGAACTATAAAACACTCATGAAAGAAACAGGAAGTCACAAAGAAATGGAAAAAATATTCTATGCTCATGGATTGGAATAACAAATATTGTTAAAATGCCTATGCTACTTAGAGCAATCTACACATTCAGTGCAATCCTATCAAAATACCATCAACTTTTTTCACAGAGCTGGAACAAATAATCTTAAAATTTGTATGGAACCAGAAATGTCCCTTATAGTCAAAGGAATGTTCTTTTTTTTTTTTAAATTTTATTATATTATGTTAGTCACCATACCACATCTTCTTTATCCATTCATCTGTTGAAGGGCATCTTGGCTCTTTCCACAGTTTGGCTATTGTGGACATTGCTGCTATGAACACTGGGGTGCATATGGCCCTTCTTTTCACTACATCTGTGTCTTTGGGGTAAATACCCAGGACTGCAATTACTGGGTCATAGGGTAGCTCTATTTTTAAATTTTTGAGGAACCTCCACACTGTTTTCCAAAGTGGCTGTACCAACTTGCATTTCCACCAACAGTGTAAGAGGATTCCCCTTTCTCCACAACCTCTCCAACATTTGTTGTTTCTTGGCCTGTCCATTTTTGCCATTCTAACTGGTGTAAGGTGGTATCTCAATGTGGTTTTAATTTGAATTTCCCTGATGGCTAATGATGATGAACATTTTTTCATGTGTCTGTTAGCCATTTGTATATCTTCTTCAGAGAAGTGTCTTTTCATATCTTCTGCCCATTTTTTGACTGGATTATTTGTTTTTTGAGTGTTGAGTTTGAGAAGTTCTTTATAGATCTTGGACACCAGCCCTTTATCTGTAGTGTCATTTGCAAATATCTTCTCCCATTCTGCGGGTTGCCTCTTTGTTTTGTTGACTGTTTTCTTTGCTGTGCAGAAGCTATTTATCTTGATGAAGTCCCAAAAGTTCATTTTTGCTTTTGTTTCACTAGCTTTTGGAGATGTATCTGGGAAGAAGTTGCTGTGGGCGATGTCAGAGAGGTTACTGCCTATGTTCTCCTCTAGGATTTTGATGGATTCCTGTCTCACATTGAGGTCTTTCATCCATTTTGAGTTTATCTTTGTGTATGGTGTTAGAGAATGGTCGAGTTTCATTCTTCTGCATGTGGCTGTCCAATTTTCCCGGCACCATTTATTGAAGAGACTGTCTTTTTTCCATTGCATGTTTTTTCCTGCTTTGTCAAAGATTAGTTGACCATAGAGTTGAGGGTCCATATCTGGGCTCTCTATTCTGTTCCATTGGTCTATATGTCTGTTTTTGTGCCAGTACCACGCTGTCTTGGTGATCACAGCTTTGTAATATAGCTTGAAATCGAGCAATGTGATGCCCCCAGCTTTGTTTTTCTTTCTCAACATTTGCTTGGCGATTCGGGGTCTTTTCTGATTCCATACAAATTTTAGGATTGTTTGTTCCAGCACTTTGAAAAATGTCATTGGAATTTTGATCCGGATGGCATTAAAGGTATAGATTGCTCTGGGTAGCATAGACATTTTAACAATGTTTATCCTTCCGATCCATGAGCATGGAATATTTTTCCATCTTTTTGTGTCTTCTTTAATTTCGTTCATGAGTGTTCTGCAGTTCCTAAAGTATAGATCCTTTACCTCTTTGGTTAGGTTTATTCCGAGGTATCTTATGGGTTTTGGTGCTATTGTAAATGGAATCGTTTGTCTAATTTCTCTTTCTACAGTTGCATTGTTAGTGTATAAGAAAGCAACTGATTTCTGTGCATTGATTTTGTATCCTGTCACATTACTGAATTGCTGTATGGGTTCTGGTAATTTTGGGGTGGAGTCTTCTGGGTTTTCCACATAAAGTATCATGTTGTCTGCAAAAAGAGAGTGTTTGACTTCTTCTTTGCCAATTTGAATAACTTTTATTTCTTTTTGTTGTCTGATTGCTGTTGCCAGGACTTCTAGTACTATGTTGAACAATAGTGGTGAGAGTGGGCATTCTTGACGTGTTCCTGATCTTAAGAGAAAGGCTCTCAGCTTTTCCGCATTGAGGATGATATTCGCTGTGGGTTTTTCCTAGATAGATTTTATGAACTTGAGGAATGTTCCCTCTATCCCTATACTCTGAAGAGTTTTAATCAGGAAAGGATGTTGTATTTTGTCAAATGCTTTTTCTGCATCAATTGAGAGGGCCATATGTTTCTTTTCCCTCCTCTTATTAATGTGTTCTATCACATTGATTGATTTGCGAATGTTGAACCACCCTTACATCCCGGGGATAAATCCCACTTGGTCGGTGGTGGATGATCCTTTTAATGTATTGTTGGGTCCTATTAGCTAGGATTTTGTTGAGGATTTTGGAATCCATATTCATCAGGGATATTGGTCTGAAATTCTCCTTTTTGATGGGGTCTTTGCCTGGTTTGGGGATTAAGGTAATGCTGGCCTTATAGAATGAGTTTGAAGTTTTCCTTCTGTTTCTATTTTTTGAAACAGCTTCAGTAGAATAGGTATTATTTCTTCTTTGAATGTTTGGTAGAATTCCCCAGGGAATCCCTCAGGCCCTGGACTCTTGTTTTTTGGGAGGTTTTTGATCACTGCTTCAATCTCATTACTGGTGGGCGCCTGGGTGGCTCAGTTGGTTAAGCAACTGCCTTTGGCTCAGGTCATGATCCCAGAGTCCTGGGATCAAGTCCCACATCAGGCTGCCAGCTCAGCGGGGATCCTGCTTCTCCCTCTGACCCTCTCCCCTCTCATGCTGTTTCTCTCTCTCTCAAATAAATAAATAAAATCTTAAAAAAAAACCCCAATCTCGTTACTGGTTATTGACTTATTCAGGTTGTCAATTTCTTCCTGTTTCAGTCTTGGCAGCTTATAGGTTTCCAGGAAGGCCTCCATTTCATCCAGATTGCTCAGTTTATTGGCATATAGTTGTTGATAATAATTTCTAATAATTGTTTCTATTTCCTTGGTGTTAGTCGTGATCTCTCCCCTTTCATTCATAATTTTATTAATTTGGGTCCTTTCTCTTTTCTTTTGGATAAGTCTGGCCAGTGGTTTATCGATCTTATTAATTCTTTCAAAGAACCAACTTCTAGTTTCGTTGATCTGATCTACTGTGTTTTTGGTTTCTAAATCATTGATCTCTGCTCTAATTTTAATTATTTCTCTTCTAATGCGTGGCTTAGGCATCGTTTGTTGTTTTTTCTCTAGTTCTTTAAGGTGTAGAGTTAGTTGGTGAATTCGGGATTTTTCTATTTTTTTGAGTGAGGTGTGGATGGCTATGTATTTCTCCCTTAGGACCGCCTTTGCAGTATCCCATAGGTTTTGGACGAATGTGTTTTCATTCTCATTTGTTTCCATGAATTGTTTAAGTTCTTCTTTGATTTCCTGGTTAACCCAAACATTCTTGAGCAGAGTGGTCTTTAGCTTCCAAGTGTTTGAATTTCTGCCAATTTTTTTCTTGTGATTGAGTTCCAGTTTTAAAGCATTGTGGTCTGAGAATATGCAGGGAATAATCTCAATCTTTTGGTATCGGTTGAGACCTGATTTGTGACCCAGTATGTGGTCTATTCTGGAGAAAGTTCCATGTGCGCTTGAGAAGAATGAGTATTCTGTTGTTTTAGGGTGGAATGTTCTGTATATATCTATGAGGTCCATCTGGTCTAGTGTGTCATTCAAAGCTCTTGTTTCCTTGTTGATTTTCTGCTTAGATGATCTGTCCATTGCTGAGAATAGAGTATTGAGGTCTCTTACAATTAACGTATTGTTATCAATATGACTATTTTGGTTAACAGTTGGCTTATATAGATGGCTGCTCCCATGTTGGGGGCATAGATATTTACAATTGTTAGATCTTCTTGTTGGATAGACCCTTTAAGAATGATATAGTGTCCTTCTGTGTCTCTAATTACAGACTTTAGTTTAAAATCTAATTTGTCTGTTATAAGAATTGCTACCCCAGCTTTCTTTTGAGGTCTGCTGGCATGGAAGATGGATCTCCATGCCTTCACTTTCAGTCTGGATGTATCTTTAGGTTCAAAATGAGTCTCTTGTAGGCAGCATATGGATGGGTCCTGTCTTTTTATCCAATCCGCAACCCTGTGCCGTTTTATGGGAGCATTTAGGCCATTCACATTGAGAGTGCTTATTGAAAGATATGAATTAATTGTCATCATGTTGCCTGTGAAGACGTTATTTTTATAGATTGTCTCTGTCAATTTCTGTTGTACATCACTCTTGGGGTCTTTCTCCTTTTATAGAACCCCCCTTAATATTTCTTGCAGGGCCGGCTTAGTAGTCACATATTCTTTCAGTTTCTGCCGGTCGTGGAAGCTCTGCATCTCTCCATCCATTCTAAATGAAAGTCTTGCCGGATAAAGTATTCTTGGCTGCATGTTCTTCTCATTTAGTACCCTGAATATGTCTTGCCAGCTCTTTCTGGCTTGCCAGGTCTCTGTGGCTAGGTCTGACGTTATTCTGATGTTCCTCCCTCTGTACATAAGGAATCTCCTCCCCGTAACTGCCCTTAAGATGGTTTCCTTGGTTCCAAGATTTGCAAGTTTTACTATTACATGTTGGGGTGGTTGGCCTCTTTCCCTTGATCTTGGGAGGGGTCCTCTCTGCCTCTAGGACACGAATGTTTGTTTCATTCCCCAGATTAGGGAAGTTCTCAGCTATGATTTGCTCAAATACATCTTCTAGTCCTCTCTCTCTCTCCACTCCCTCTGGGATTCCAATTATTCTGACATTGGAATGCTTCATGGTGTCACTTATTTCTCTGATTCTATTTTCATGGATTCTGAGTTGTTTTTCCCTGGCCTCCTCTTTTCCCTTTCTATCTATTATATTGTCTTCCAGGTAGCTTATTCTTTCTTCTGCTTCACTTACCTTAGTTGTTAGATTATCTAGATTGGATTGGATCTCATTGATAGCATTTTTAAGTTCTGACAATTCAGCTTTCATTTCTGCCCTTAGAGACTCTATGTTGCCCTTAATTGATTTCTCCATTCTAGCTATTGTCTTCACAATTGCTAGCCTGAATTCCATCTCCGACATCTTGGTTATATCTGCATCCATTTGTAAATCTGCAGCATAAGTCATAATCTCTGAGTCTTTTCTATTTTGGGGGTTCCTCCTCCTAGTCATTCTGTTGATGGGTGGTTGAGGGAATGTATAGAGTCCGAATTATTGACCAGAACCCAAGCAAGATGCACCTGTTTTCTAGGGACCTTAGGGTTGCTGGCCTCTTGTTTTCCCAGCCTGTCTTCTGGGGAAGGGGCCTGCCACACTGTTACTCAGGCAACCCTGTTAGGGCAGAGTTGCCCTGCCCCCCTGTCATGGGGGATGGGCTCAGTGGGAATCAGTTTTTGAGGCTTTTGTTCTCTGGTGGCTTTCTGCGTCTCTTCCGTGAGTCAGAGCAGAAGAGACCATTTCCAATCCTCTGCTTCAGAGCAGAGAGACCACAGTCTGTTCTTCAGTGAGCTCTCCAGGCCACACCATCTCCATTTCTCTCCGTGCTGCTATAAACTGCAGCGTCCTGGGTTGTGCACCCCTCTGCAGTGCTCCACTCCTGCCTCCAGGTCGGGGTAGGTCTCTGCCCTTTATGTTTCTAAAACTGCCAGCCGTTCCCAGTTCACCCATGGGACCCCGCCGCTCGGGGTTTCCGTCCCAGGGGCTGCCCTAAAGTCCTTTCCCAGCCACTACTGGTCTGCGAGTTTGTGCCCAGTCCCCCACGATCAAGGCTGTCGCTCACCGGCGGTGTAGGATCCCCACGGCCAGGCTCCCTCCCACTGCCGTTTATCCTCCAATATCTGCCCCCGGAATCACTGCACCCCGCTTCCTACCTCGAAACCAACCGCCTGTGATATTCTGTTTGTAGAGATCCAGATCTTCTTACATTTCAGGCTGATTTCGTGGATGCTCAGAGTGGTCTGGTAGATATGCAGCTCAATTCCAGGGACCAGTTGAAATAGGGTCCCCTACTCCTCTGCCATCTTTCCTTCCTCAAAGAAATGTTCTAAAAGAAAACAAAAGCTGGTGGCATCACAATCTGGGACTTCAAGCTGTATTACAAATCTGTAATCATCAAGACAGTATGGTACTGGCACAAAAACAGACACATAGATCAAGAAACAGAATAGAGGTCCCAGAAATAGACCCACAACTCTATGGTCAACTAATCTTTGACAAAGCAGGAAAGAATGTCCAATGGAAAAAAGACAGTCTTTTCTTTTTTTCTTTTTTTTAAAAAGATTTTATTTATTAATTTGAGACACAGAGATACAGAGAGAGAGAGAGAGCACGAGCAGGGGGAGAGGCAGAGGGAGAAGCAGGCTCCCCGCTGAGCCAGGAGCTGAACATGGGACTCCATCCCAGGACCCTGGGATCATGACCCGAGCCCAAGGCAGATGCTTAACCATATGAGCCAACCAAGCACCCCAAGACAGTCTTTTCAACAAATGGTGTTGGGAAAATTGGACAGCCACATGCAGAAGAATGAAAATGGACCATTTCCTTATACCATACACAAACATAGACTCAAAATGGATGAAAGACCTAAATGTGAGACAGGAATCCATCAAAATCCTAGAGGAGAACACAGGCAGCAACCTCTTCGACCTCGGGGGCAACAACTTCTTGGTAGACATGTCTCCAAAGGCAAGGGAAACAAAGGCAAAAATGAACTATTGGGACTTCATCAAGATAAAAAGCTTTTGCACAGCAAAGGAAACAGTCAACAAAATCAAAAGACAACCGACAGAATGGGAGAAGATATTTGCAAATGACATATCAGATAAAGGGTTTGTATTCAAAATCTATAAAGAACTTATCAAATGCAACACCCAAAGAACAAATAATCCAGTCAAGAAATGAGCCAAAGACATGAACAGACATTTCTGCAAAGAAGACATCCAAATGGCCAACAGACATATGGAAAAGTGCTCAACATCACTCGGCATCAGGAAAATACAAATCAAAACCACAATGAGATACCACCTCACACCAGTCAGAATGGCTAAAATTAACAAGTCAGGAAATGACAAATGGTGAGGATTCTCAGAAAGGGGAACGCTCCTACACTGTTGGTGGGAATGCAAGCCAGGGCAGCCACTCTGGAAAACAGTATGGGGGTTCCTTAAAAAGTTGAAATAGAGCTACCCTATGACCCAACAATTGCACTACTGGGTATTTACTCCAAAGATACAAAGGTAGTAATCCAAAGGGGCACCTGCATCCCAATGTTTATAGCAGCAATGTCCACAATAGCCAAACTATGGAAAGAGCCCAGATGTCCATTGACAGATGAATGGATAAAGAAGATGTGGAATATATATATATATACAATGGAATATTACGCAGCCATCAAACAAATGAAATCTTGCCATTTGTAATAACGTGAATGGAACTAGAGGGTATTAACCTAAGTGAAATAAGTCAGTCAGAGAAAGACAATTATCATATGATCTCACTGATATGTGGAATTTAAAAAACAAAACAGAGTATCATAGGGGAAGAGAGGAAAAAAATGAAACAAGATGAACCCAGAGAGGGAGACAAATCTTAAGGGACTCTTAATCTTAGGAAACAAACTGAGGGTTCCTGTGGGGGAAGGGGGTGAGGGGATTGGGTAACTGGGTGATGGACATTGGAGAGATTATGTGTTGTAATGGGCACTGGGTATTACATAAGACTGACGAATCGCAGACTCATACCCCTGAAACAAATAATACATTATATGTTAATTAAATGAATTTAAATTAAAAAAACAACAAAAAATAAAAATAAGAAAAACAAACAAAAAATTAGAAACATTAAATATGTTAAACTGATAATTTGGGGATCCCTGCAATGTATTGCAAAAAATAACTTTTTGGGATGCCTGGGTGGCTCAGTCAGTTAAGCGTCTGCCTTCAGCTCAGGTCATGATCCGAGGGTCCTGGTATCGAGTCCTGCATCCGGCTCCTTGTTCAGCAGGGAGCCTACTTCTCCCTTTGCCTGCTAGTACCCCTGCTTGTTTTCTCTTTGACAAATAAATAAACAAAGTGTAAAACAAAAACAAAAAATAACCTTTTGAATGGGAGAAAGATAAAAATATATTTATTGACAAATATGGAACATATTTTCTGATATGTCTAATGATTCCAGACAGAAATATAATCCCAGATTTTCTTAATTTACTTAAAATGTGAGAGACATGCATTCATAAGCTACTTCTGGAGACTTTTTGTCATGTTCACCCTTCCTCTATTATGTAAAATCCTCTCACAGAGAGAAAATACAGGCTTGATTGCATTCAAGTTTTCTACAGCCTCTCCTAGAAGTAAAGAATTTTTCTTTATCTCTTTTATCTTTCCATATAAACATAAACATTGTTCTGACTTAAATTTTAAAAAGCTACTATACACTGAGAGTTCTTTAAGTAAATTTCTAGGGTATACTACTTCATGAAAGGTAAACCATTTCAAAGCTCTCTGGATAAGATGAGGATTGAATACTATCCAAAGATAAAACATATTTACCTTCTCTACTCACTCTATAAATGTTTGAGAGGCCAGAATAAAGAAAGGCCAGATGCAGGAGAGATGCGCCTAAGAGGTATAGTGATGTCATGAAGCACATTTCCAGAAAGCCAAGCAATATAGTGAGATAAAAGCAAAAGTGTACCTACCAGTGTAAAACCAATCAACCTAGTTTCCCTTTGGCTGTATTTAATCTTTCTAGCATGCCCATGGCACCCAGTCTTCACTCAGGAGATAATTTATTCTCAATTCCTTTAGGGTTCATTAAATACAGAGCTGAGCTCCAACCCTTCATTGAGGGTAGCACTCAGGTTTTATTCATTTATACATCCCTATCAGCACAAATAAGAATGAATGAACCAAGAAAGAACTGTAATGTTTTTAAAAATCAGAAGGGTATTTGAAACTCCGTTTTTAATTTTTTAGTGTTAAGAGTTATATAGACTTAATGCCATGAGAAGTAAGTGTCAGAGAATCAATTATCAAATCAATAGTATATAATGACAGATGGGATGGCCCTTATGTTTCTAACTGATCCTCCAATTGCCCTCAAATCTTCAAATTAACCAGTATTAAATATTTATATAATATTCTATCAGAAATTTCATTCACAAACACAGTCATGTTCACACACTCAGAGAGCATATTTTTGATACAGTAATGCAATTTTACTACAGAAAATATTTGGCACTTTTTCTTTTTTTTTTCAGTTAACAATATGTAATGGATATCATTCCTTGTCAACTTACACAGCTGGGACTCATCCTTTTATAAAAAATTCATAGAATACCAGAGATTAAGATTCATGGTATTAGCTATTAAGATTATTATAATCTTGCTTTTGTTATTAAGATTCATGGAATTAGCTTGCTACCAATTTCACATCATTAGCTAATATGTTAAGTCCGTTTTTATGCATTCATTTGCATATATACAACTACTAGAATAAAATATATATGAGTACCACATTTTGATAGATACTTCAAAATTTCCCTCCTACCAACAAGAATGAGCCCTTTTCATTTCATCCTAGTCGTCACAGATATTAGAAATCATTTCCATATTTTATACAAAGAGAGACAAAAATGAAGCCACAATTCACATAATGAAATATCATAAAGACCAGATCATAGTTTCTAGATTTTTGAGGTTAAAGAGACCCAGTAACTTTGTAAAGTTACAAAATTTATTCAACTTGCACATTCTATTCAAACTTTCTATCAATTTCTCTACTCATAAAATGAGAGGGCTAGTACTCTTAACTCATAGGATATTGTAAAGATTAAGTGAAATCATGAATGAAAGTCATTCACTGTCACATATGTCCTTTTCTCTGCTGGAAGTGGTTTCTTTGGCATCTCAATTCACTGCTAATCATTCATCAATGTTTATTTGTTTATTTATATTGAGTAAAACTGACACACAGCTATTAGTTACATTAGTACATTAGTTACATTGTTATATTATCAGGTGGAAAACATAATGAATTGACAAGTTTATACATTATGCTATGTTCACCACAAGTGTAGCTATGATCTGTTACCGTAGAATGCTATTACAATAGCATTGACTATATTCCTTATGTTGTATGTTTTATTCTTGTGACTCATTTATTCCATAACTGGAAGCCTGTACCTCTCACTCCTCTTCAACCATTTTGTACCCCCCCCTTGCAACTGTATGTTTGTTCTCTGTATTTCTGGTCTATTTCTGCTTTTGGTCTTTTTGTTTATTCATTTATTTTTGTTAATGCTAGTTTAATTTTACCTTTTATGGCATCTTCTTGATTCTGTGGTTTTCTCAAACTTATGTAATTCCCTGTTCTACATCTTCATAGTAGTAATTGTATTTTAATTGTTAATGAGGTGTGATCCTTGCTAGAATAAGTTTCATGTTACACATGTGGTTATTTAAGTATGAATTCAACAAATTAGGTTTAGAAGGAACATAACTCAACATAATATAGGCTATATATGAAAAACCTACAGCTAATATCATCCTAAATGGGGAAAAACTGAGAGGTTTTCCTCTACAGTCAGGAACAAGAAGGGATGTCCACTCTCACCACTGTTATTTAACATAGCACTGGAAGTCCTATCCACAGGAATCAGACAACAAAGAGAAATAAAAGGCATTGAGATCTGCAAGGAAGAAGTAAAACTTTCTCTATTCACAGATGACATGATACTCTATGTAGAGAACGTGGAAGACTCCACCAAAAAATCCCTAGAACTGATATACAAATTCAGTAAAATCGCAGGATATAAAATCAATGTCTGGAAATCCGTTGCATTTCTATACAGCAATAATGAAGCAGCAGAAAGAAAAATCAAGGAATCAATTCCAGTTACAATTACACCATAAAACATAAGATACCTAGGAATAAACCTAACCAAAGAGGTGAAAGAACTATTCTCTGAAAACTATAAAACACTGATAAAAGAAATGAAAAAACAAATGGAAACACATTCCATGCTCATGGATTGGAAGAACAAATATTGTTAAAATGTCTATATTACCCAAAGCAATCTACACGTTTAAAGAAGCAGTCCCTATCGAAATACCAACAGCATTTTTCACAGAGTTCGAACAAACAATCCTAAAATTTGTGTGGAAGAACAAAAGATCTGGAACAGCCAAAGCAACCTTGAAAAAGAAAAGCAAAGCTGGAGACATGACAATTCAACTTCACGTTACATTACAAAGCAGTAGAGATCAAAACAGTATGGTACTGGCACAAAAATAGACACATAAGATCACTGAAATAGAATAGGAAAACCCAGAAATGAACCCACAGGTATATGGTCAAATAATCTTTAACAAAGCAGGAAAGAACATCCAATGGGAGAAAGACATTCACTTCAGCAAATGATGTTGGACAGCAACATGTAAAACAATGAAACTGGACCACTTTCTTACACAATACACAAAAATAAATTCAAAATGGATTAAAGACCTACATGTGAGACCCGAAACCATAAAAGTTCTGGAAGAAAGAATATGCAGTAAGCTCTTTGACATTGGCTATAGCAACTTTTTTCTAGATATATTTCCTGAGGCAAGGGAAACAAAAGCAAAAATAAACTATTGGGACTACACCAAATTAAAAAGTTTCTGCACAGCAAAGGAAACAACCAACAAAACTATAAGGCAATCTATGGAATGAGAAGATATTTGTAAATGCCATGTCCAACAAAAGGTTAGTATCCAAAATATATAGAGAACTTATAAAACTCAACACCCCAAAAAAGAATAATTCAATAAAATAATGGGTGGAAAACATGAATAGACACTTTTCCAAAGAAGACATCCATATGGCTAACAGACACATGAAAAGATGCTCAATATCACTCATTATTAAGGAAATGCAAATCAAAACTACAGTGAGATATCACTTCACACCTGTCAGAATGGTTAAACTCAATAATATAAGAAACAACAGGTGTTCGTGAGGATGTGGAGAAAGGGGATACCTCCTGTACTTTTGTGAGGAATGTAAACTAGTGCAGCCACTCTAGAAGACGGTATGAAGGTTCCTCAAAAAGTTAAAAATAGAACTACCCTATGATCTAGCAATTGCACTACTAGGTATTTACCCAAAGAAGACAAAAATACTAATGCAAATGGATACATGCATCTCCATACTTATAACAGCATTAGCTATGATAGCCAAATTATGAAAAGAGCCCAAGTTTTCAACCAACCGATGAATGGATAAAGAAATGATACATATACACAATGGAATATTACTCAGCCATAAAAAATGAAATATTCCCATTTGCAATGACATGGGTGGAACTACAGAATATTATGTTAAGTAACATAAGTCAGTCAGGGAAAGACAAATACCATATGATTTCAGTCATATATGGAATTTAAGAAACAAAACAAATAAGCAAGGGGAAAAAAGATAGAGGGAGGCAAACCAAGAAACAGACTCTCAACTGTAGAGAACAAACATGGTTACCAAGGGGAGGTAGGTTGGGGGGAATGGGTGAAATAGGTGATGGGGATTAAGGAGTGCACTTGTTGTGATTAACACCAGTTGCTGTATGGAAGTGTTGAGTCACTGGGTTGTATACCTGAAACTCATATTACAATATATGTTAACTAACTGAAATTTAAATAAAGACTTAAAAGGAAAAAACAAATAAATACAAATACAAAAATTGATTGATTAATGAATATATGAACAACAGTTCCCTTTCTAGGATCTGGGATTTACTGAGTAAAGATAATTTATTTTCTAAGACCTTTTTGCAGTGGTCTTATTCTCCTTGGGGCATTCTAGAGCTTAAAATTTAGACCTGTGCTAGCCTCATGGGGAATTATACTACCTTAGTAATATAATTTATTATCCTATTTTTATCACTTTGCTGCTCATTCTTTCCTTTAACAGAAACTACCCTGTAGAATTGTAATTGTCAATCAGATTGCCAAAGATTGGAAATAATATGAGTGGATAACATGCATTTAAGCCTTCATAATGTTAAGATCTTGACATAGTGTCCTACATAGTGGGGGTAAATTGAACAAGAAGATGCAAAGTGAATCTCATCTCTCTCTCTTTTTTTTTCCCCCTAAATATTTATTTATTTATTTATTTTTAGAGGGAGAGAGAGTGAGACAGAGAGTGGGGAGAGGGGCAAAGGGAGAGAATCTTCAAGCAGACTCCCCAGTGAGTGTTGATCCTGACACTGGGCTCAGGTCCACAATGCATGAGATCATGACTTGAGCTGAAGCCAAGAGTTGGATGCTTAACTGACTGAGCCACCCAGGGACCATACATCTCATCTCTACTAAGTTGCCACACTCTGGGCAGAGCCAGGGAAAAAAGGAATAACTGGCAATAGGAGACTTGTCTTTGGTTATTTTCAAAGTACCTGCATTGAGCTGTCTGTTGTCAACTCAACATCACATAATACATTCTTACTTGTTCTCTCAGTGTTGTAGAGAAACTGGGATGCTATTTCTGAGCGTTCCCTTCCCTGTTTGGTCTTAATTTATGATTTGTCAGTGATAGGACTTTGTGCAAAATTTGGAAGTTGGAAGGGAAGTAGAGGCTATTGTTCTCCAGTTTGTAGCCAGGCTAGTGCATGGAAGCTAGATTCATAGATCCAGGCTGGTGCATGCAAGCTAGAACTGTTTGAAGACTACCAACTTTATTGCTAAGAGATTGGTAGATGCTTTCTCAGAAATAACTGAGAGTCACTATGATTTCCCATTAAGCTTTCTTGAAGCATTCTCATAGGACTTCAACATGAGATTTTTGGTGTTAGTTTCCTCAACATTCTCTCTGGTGTTCAAAGTTTTCCTTCCATAGTTATCTCTTTCATTATTTTTAAAAGCTATAATTCCTCCAATATCTCCTTTCTTTCCAGAGTGCTTACAGAAATCCTACCTTCACCTGAACGCTGAACGATATAGGATCCATGTAAATTTATGATTTCTTATAATTACAATATTTTGTCATTCCATTTATAACTGACAGTATAGCCTTAAACCAAATATGCTGATTCATGAGAGGTTAGCAAAGACAGAAGGTAAGACCATGTACTATTCTACAGCAACTCTTTGTGGGTATAAATGCCAGAAGTTCAAGTGAGCTACTAGCACAAAGGAGAAAAGTAGGTTGAGTCTTGCAACATGCTGCATCAAAAAGGAGAGCAGAAGATGTTAATGAGGAAGTTGAGATGAGATGCCAAAAAGAGCAACAAAATGGTGAATGGTGTTCCTCTTCATGTATCCTTCTTACTTCTTACATGTATCTTGTCCTCTAAAGACAATTCCTGTAATTCCAACTGCCACGGAGAATGAGAATTGAGGAGTAGAGTCACCAAGGGATAGGGGAATAACCCCCCGTCCCCAATTAATTTTCCCTTGGCACTTATTTCAGCACGACATTATGGGAGGATACATGCTTTTAGGGATTGGCGTGTTAGAATGTGGTGTGTACTTGATTATTATACTTATCAAAGCAAATGATTCAGTCTTGTGGGGAGATTCCTCAGAGAAAAAGAACACCAAAGTGTGGGAACTGGGAAAAGAAAGTTGGCTATAACAAAAGGATGCCAGAGATTCTAAATTTTGCTAAGTCAAATATGCTAAATTTAGATTTGGCCAAATCGCATTAGCAAAAAGGAAAGAATTTAAGGAGGTATGCAATAAAATGGGTGATCCTCCAAAATATGACTGAGCAAGAGAAACCAAACTCTAAATTTCACAATTTGTGATTCCTTTTATAAGAAATTCCAGAAAAATTAAAAGTAATTGATGTGGCCAAAAGACATCTGTGTATATCTGAATCCAATAGCAGGCATGGAGAGTAGAGGGAAAGGCTCTGAAGAGGCCAAGGAAATTATTAAGCATGATACAGCTATTCTATAAATGCTTTGTCAATAGGTGTCCAAATTTATTGGATTAAAATGATTGCATATGCTTTTATGTAAGGTATACTTAATACATTTGATTATATTGACACAACTGAATGAATCAGTAATTTTTAATTTATAAATGGTTTAAAATGTGGAAAGATCCCCAAACACAGAAATAAATAAATCATACCTTGAATTTCTTCCAAAGGTCACTATTATTGGTATAATATAAGTGATTTTGACCAAAATCTGGGTTTCAATTATTTCTACACAGAACAATAACTGATAATATTTATAAATACAACATGTTGCAATCAACTTCTTCCAAACTCCTGTTCATGTTGATACTTTCTGACCCTTTCCTACAAATCATCAATGTTCTTAATGGCATCAGAGTGGTAAATCCTTTCCAGCAAATTTTCTATTTACTTTGCCCAGATCCATCAGAGGACTCAGTGTCCATGGCATCTCTAGCCTTATGAAATGTATTTTTTCTAAAATTATAAGACTTGAAAGTCAGAATTACCCCTTGATCCATGGGCTTCAGAATGGTTGTTTTGTCAGCAGTCATGAAAACAACATTAATCATGTTGTACATCTCCATCAGAGCTCTTGACTGGTCAGGTGCATTGCTAATGAGCAGCAATATTTTGAAAGGCATCTTTTACTGAGCAGTAGGTCTCAACAGTGAGCTTAAAATATTTAGTAAACCATGTTGTAAACAGAGGTGCTGTCATCCAAGCTTTGTTACTCCATTTATAGAGCACAGGCAGAGTAGTGTTAGCCTAATTCTTAGGCCGGGGACTTTCAGAATGGTCAATGAGCATTGGCTTCAAGTTAGAATCACTAGCTGCCTTAGCCTTAACAAGGTAGCTTTGAAGCTTTGAAGCCAGGCATTGGCTACTCTTTTCTAGCTATAAAAGTCCTAGATGGCATCTTCATCCACTATAAGTCTTTTTCATCTACATTGAAAATCTGTGGTTTAGTGTAGCCACCTTTATTAATTATCTTAGCTAGATCTTCTGGATAACTCACTTCAAGTACTACATCTGTCCTTGATGCTTCACTTAATACTTTTTTTTAAATTTGCCCTTATTTAATTATTAGCAAAGATAAACACTTTCAATGGACATATATTCCAAATTTAAAAAAGTTATGTCTAATTAAGACAAAAGCATTTACAGTATTTTTGAATCTTGGTGTATTGGTTCAGTTATTTAATCGGGGATAAGAACTTTTTCTCTTTTCATTATAGAAATCCTTACTTTGTGCTTATTTTATTTTATTATGTTATGTTAATCACCATACATTACATCATTAGTTTTTGATGTAGTGTTCCATGATTCATTGTTTGCATATAACACCTGGTGCTCCATTCAGTACATGCCCTCTTTAATACCCATCAGCAGGCTAACCCATCCCCCCACCCCCCTCCCCTCTAGACTTTTGTGTTATGGAGATGGCTTGGTTCCTTAAGGCTCATGAACAAATCTCTGCTTCTTTCAACTTTTTTTCTGTAGCTTCCTCACCTCTTTCAGCCTTCACAGAATTGAAGAAAATTAGGACCTTCCTCTGCGGTAAGCTTTGGCTTAAGGAAATATTGTGGCTGGTTTGATATTCTATCCATAGCATTAAAACTTTGTCCTTATCAGCAATAAGGGTGCTTCACTTTCTTATCACTCATGTGTTCATCACTGGAATAACACTTTTAATTTCCTTCAAAAGACTTTTTTTTCTGTTTCTAAACATATTTATTTATTTGAAAGAGAGTGAGAGATAAACAGAGCGAGCAGGAGTGAGAGGGAGAGTGAATCTGAAGCAAGCTCCACACTGAGCTGAGAGCCAGACACATACCTCAATGCCAGGACTGCAAGATGATGACCTGAGTCAAAACCAAGAGTGGGACGCTTAACCAAATGAGCGCCTAGGTACCCCCATGAACTTTTTCTTTGTATTCACAACTTAGCTAACTGGTGCAAGAGAAATAGCTGTTGGCCTATCCTGGCTTTTGACATTCTTTCCTCATTAAACTTAATCATTTGTAGCTTTTGACTTAAAGTGAGAGACATGTGATTCTTTCTTTCACTTGTATACTTACAGGCGACTTTAGGGTTATTACTTAGCTTAATTTAAATATTGGCATGTATCAAGGAATAGAGAGGCCAGAAGAGAGGGAGAGGGAAGGGGGAACAGCTGGTCCATGGAGCAGTCAAAACACACACACCATTTGCTGATTATAGTTGCTGTCTTATATGGGCAGTGTTTATGGTGTCCCAAAACAATTACAGTAGTAACATCAAAGATCACAGATCATAGATCACCATAACAAATATAATAATGATGAAAAAGCTTGAAATATTGTGAGAATTACTACAATGCAATACAGAGATGAGAAAATGCTATTGGAAAAATGGCACAAGTAGACTTGCTTGATGCAGGATTTTCACAAACTTTCAACTTATGAGATATGTAGTATATGCAAAGTGCAACAAAGGAAAGCACAATAAAATGAAATACACCTGTACCACATTTTGTTTATCTATTCATCACTTGAGGATTACTTGGGTTGTTTTTGCTTTTTGGCTCTTATGCCTGAACTTCTCTGAAAATGTGTGTTGTAATTTTTATGTGAACATACGTTTTCAATTCTTAGAAGTAGAATTTCTGTGTTATATGGTAACTCTATATTTACCTTCTTGATGAGCTGCCAAACTTTTCCAAGTGACTGCATTGTGTGAGGGTTCCTAATTCTGTACATCATCACTTGCTATTCTGTACAATAGCACTTGTTATTTTTTGTGATATATGTATAATTGTACGCACACAGGCACACACACACACATACTTAACTATCCTAGAGGTTGTAAAGTGGTATGTCATTGTGGTTTTGACTTACATTTTCCTAAATACTACTGTTCTTGAACATCTTTTCAAGGGCTTTTTGCCTATTTGTATATCTTTTACAAGCCCTTTGCCTATATTCTGTTGAGTGTTTGGTCCTTTCTATTGTTAAGTTGTAGGAGTTATTTTATGTAAATTTAACCATAGAAGTGCAACACTTGTACCAAGAAAATAACACAACTTAAAAAAAATTAAAGAAGTCCTAAATAAATAAAAGAACATCCCATGTTATTGGATGGTAGACTTGACATTGTTAATTAAGATGGTTAATAATTTCCAACCTGACCCACGGATTCAATGTAATCCTTATTAAATTTTCAACTGCTCTTTTTGCATCAATGAGCCATCTAATCCTAAAATTCATATGGAATTTCAAGGGACCCTGATAGCCAAAACAACATTGAAAAAGAGGAACAAAACTGAAAGAGTCATACTTTCCAATTTCAAAAAAATTAATATAAAGGAACAGTGATCAGGACAATGGGATACTGCCATAGCAACTGAGCAATACCTCAAAGGAATAGGCCTGAGAGTCTATAATAGACCTGTACATTTATGGTCAATTGGTTTTTAACAAGAGTGTTATTTAATGGGGAAATAATAGCCTTTTCAACAAATCATGTTGTGATAACTATTTTCATGCAAATGGTGATTTTAATCTTTACCTCAAACCATACACACATTAACTCAATAGAAACAAAGACCTAAATGTAAGATATAAAACTATAAATTACTTAGAATAAATGGTAAGTATACATCCTTGCAACTTTGGATTAAGCAATTTTTTTTTTTTACATAAGCCACCAAAACCACAGGCAACCAAATAAAAAATTTAAAAAAAGCTGACTTCATCAAAATTAAAAATTCTGTGACCAAAGGGCACTATCAGGAAATTGAAAAGACAATGCAAAGAATGAAAAAAAACTCACAAACCAAATCTAATAATGGGTTAGTAGTTTTTAAACAGCTTATTGGAAAGTTTTGAGGATCTTGAATGTAGTAACATGACTTGTTCCCTTGTCATTGCCTTAGAAAAGAAGATGGTTAGAAGTGCTGGCTTACAATAGTAAAATAAATCAGAACACAAACCTGAACTTAAATTGTTTTCTTCTCAGGGGCACATGGATAGGAGTTACATTAAATACCTTAATGATTTCTTCACTCATATTTCTCTGATGACAATTTATGTCTAATATCGAACTTTATATATTTCAGGGATTCCTTTGTAGGTCCTTTTTTTTTTTAGGATACCAGTAACTCTCATCTTTAAAAGCATTAAATATATAACGGAGTATATGCAGGAGTGGGCAGAAGGAAGTCCAAGGAAGATGGAACTCAATTTTAAAATCTTTTTTCATTTATCCCATGTAACCAAATGTTCAATCATTCCTCTTTGTTTTCCTAAATAACTCTGGAACCATTTCCTGGAGCTTCAGATTCATTGACACTATTGCGTTTCAACTCTCAAACAACTCATTTAGTTTAAAATATTAGCCATCTAACTTGCCTTCCTGATTCCAAAACCCAAATACCCAACCACAATACATTTAACATAACAATCTTTATAATGTAAAACTCTGCTCACATAGGGTTTTATATTTAAAAAAAGAAAACTCTCATAGGAACCATCTACCCCAGAATTGCCTATAGTCCACGTCTCTGTATTGTACTCCAGGTAAACTGAAAAGACATTTTAGGGATGAGAATATTGGCTTTGGTTTGAATTAAATTAACCAGGTGTCTGATTCTTATTCACTCCAAATTTTCAGGTCTATAGACTGAGTAGGTAGAGTTCTGCTACATTTTAGAACATATGAGCTTTTTATGAATTGAAGCTGGTCTTTTTTCCTTGCCTTGTTGAAAACATTTGAGTGACATTTGAAGAAATTTCTAGAGTCCCAGTAGTGCATGTTGTTATATTGATGTCTGTATAATGCTATAAAATTCTTATGATGAATATCTATTTAAAATCTTTTTTTTAGGAGGTCAGTACCATGTTTTGTAGAGGAAAAGAAATTTCACATTTGTGTTGATAACCTAAGAGACTGCTCATACTGTAGAGCTGAAAGGAATAATGATCATAAAGAGAAGTAGGAAGGAAAAGATGCATTGTGCTGAAAATTAAAATGTTGTGAGGTAAAAAAAATATTATGAGGTGACCTAATTGAAAGAGATTAGGTAACTTATAAAATGAGTCAAATTTTTTAATTACTTTTCTCTCTAAGATTTTAAAATTAAATTTCCTCTTCATTTTTTGAAAAAAGAGAAAATCTTTTGGAGTGTGTCCTTGAAAGCTTGTTTCACTTGCTGGTTTCTGAGAGTGTAAATGAAAGGGTTTAATAAAGGGGCAACTGAGGTATATATAACACTTACACCTTTGGATAAAGTCACCCTTTCCTGTGCTGTTGGCTTTATGTAATTGAAGACACAGCTACCATAAGTAAGGGAGACTACAATCATATGAGAAGAACAAGTAGAAAAAGCTTTGTTCTTTTCTGAGCAGAGGGGATCTTTAGAACGGTCTTGATAATGTATGTGTAAGAAAGAATCAGTAACAGCAACGTGACCATGAGATTTACAAGAGATAAGACAAACGAAATCAATTCCAGTAAATGAGTGTCAGTGCAGGAAAGCTGCAGCACAGGAGAAGTGTCACACATGAAATGATCAATTACTCTGGAAACACAGAAATCCAGTGTCAGTCCCGAGGCCAATGGTGGAAACAAAAGCAGAAAGCCAACTGTCCATGAACTGAATAGAAGCTGGTAACACACTTTGTTGTTCATAATGATGGAGTATCGTAGGGGTTTGCAGATTGCTACATAACGGTCAAAAGAGATGGCGGCCAGTAGGTAAAATTCTGTAATTCCTAATAAGAGGGAAAAGAATAACTGAGATGCACAACTATTGTAGGAAATTACTTTGTTTTTAGTCACGATGCTTATCGGGTATCTGGGAATGCAGACTGTTGTCAGTGAAGCTTCCAAGAAGGAGAAATTTCGGAGAAAAAAATACATGGGAGTCTTGAGGCTGGTATCTAGCAATGTAAGAAGGATGTTGGTTAAGTTCCCCATCACACTCAACACATAGTTTAAAAAGAGAAATATAAAAATCACAATTTGCAATTATGGGTCACCAGTCAGTCCTAGGAGAATGAACTCAATCTCTCTTGACTGATTCCTCATTTCAGACTTGAGTACTATTACGTAGACATAGGAAAACAACTCCAGAAGTGGAAATAAGAGGAATTTTTAAAAGAGCTACAGAGAGGAAAAAGAAAATACAAAAATAACATAGTCAGAAATGTAAAAAGGTTAAAAGTTGATCCAATTTAACAAGGCAGATGATTCTTAAAATTATAGCATAGATCAACATAGGCAGCCGGCAATTGATGGTTCCATTTAAGCAACAGTTATGATAAAAACACTACTAAATTTTTTCTTTTTCTCTATTTGAACTTGAAAGATAATTTAAATTTTGGCTGATCATTTCCAAATGAGCTGAATTCTGTTTCAGTGTTCTAAATGGCAGAACATAAGCTTGACTTAAATGCATTTTTTATATTTATATTAAAAAATTATTGAAAAAGTTCTTGTGACATCTAGAAAATTAATACCAATGTCAACTTTTAATGTTTATTCAAAAATTCTTAGCTCATTAAAACACAGATGTGTGAAATATAAAAATAATGGCAGTTACATATTTTCTCTACAATTGAAATATTCTGATATATACCATTATTTTGTCCCAATGCAGTACTTTCCCATTATTTCTTTATCTTATTTCACTTAATTATTATTTTTCTTTGGTTCTAATATATCAGTCTTCTCCTATCAGTTGCATTTTAATCATGAAGTTTTGACCATCCTACATAAAAACAGGGAGATATATGGCAGTTAAAAATCAGTGGATATTACTTGACTTTTACTTGTGGGAATGCTTTCATTTATGATCTAGATATTGCAAATTATAAGTGATTTACCATATCTAGAATACATTGATATAATTTTCCCCCTATGGGAATATGGTGGAAACAGGGGTAAAAATAAATGATGAATATTCTCCCTCTTACAACATTATAAAAAATTCCAAAAATTTAAGAGGAAAGTTAATTCCAAAGCTTTTCTGCAGAAGGATTCTAAAAACAGATATGCATCTGTTAATAACTTTCACTTCCACTGACACTCATTAAAATGATGGGACCCAGATATTACAAATAATTAGAATCCTCTTTTAGGCCAGGTAAGATTCATTTTCTGTCTTCTTTTCTTATATATAAAATGAAGGTAAATGTCTCCATAAAAATTCTAAATGAAAATGTAATGCTTTAAATGAAAAGACATTTTGGAAAGCCCTCATATGAAAGGAACCCAAATTTTGTAAGAAAGAATTCTTGCTTCAAATTGTGCACTAACAAAAGGCACAGTTTTATCATTTTGCTCATAAGAGACACAGGGGATTAATTAAAAAAAAAAGAAGAAGAAAAGAAAAAGAAATGCCCCTTGGAGATTTGTGTCAGGAATATCAGTTATATATAAAATAAAGCAACAACCACCAAAACAAACAAAAAAGAAAGGAAATAAAAACTACTGTGAATTGCTTTAAGCACAAAACTGAATTTCTTTAACTACAAAACAAAACAGATATTCTCCCAAAAGAGACCTAAAAAATAATTTAAACCCTATACTTAATGCCAACAAGAATTTCAGATATTCCATTGCCTTGGGACAGTATGAACATTTCTACATATTAGGATGATTTATCCCAAAAGGAAACCTCTCTTGCTTCCTCAATCAGTGTTAGGATTTCATTAACTTGTGACCTATGCCCCAAATTGGAGGTGTAGGGCAGTACTTAAATATTTTGCTATTTTTTAAATTTTGAAACAATATAAAATATAAAGAAAAAAACAGCAAATACACCATGAAGACCTTATATTTCTGCACCATTTGATGCTCCATCTGCTATTCAATATAGTAGTATGTGTTTATAACAAAAAAGAATATTCTACTAGATAAGCATGATATAACCATTATTATCAGGACATTAATAATGATACATTATTAACATGTACTTCTCTAATTCTATTTAAGTTTCACCAGTGACTAAAAATTTTCCTTATAGAAAATAATACAATTTAGAATTACATGTTAATTACCATATGTTTTAGTCTTCTTTAATTTGGAAAATTCCCTAGTCTTCCCTTAACTTTCAAGAATGCCACTTGAAAATTCTTTTTTTCTTTTTCTTTTTTCTTCTTCTTTAAATTGACACTAAGTACATTTAAAAAATTTTAAATCCAATATAGTCTACATACAGTGATATATTAGTTTCAGGAGTACAATATAGTGATTCATCAATTCTATACATTACACAGTGCTCTTCAAGATAAGTGCGATCTTAATCTCCTTCACCTATTTCACCCACCCCATCACTAACTTTGTTCTTGATAGTTAAGAGTCATTTTTTTGGTATGTCTCTTTTTTTTTCTTTGTTCACTGGTTTTGTTGCTTAAATTCCACATGTGAGTGAAATCAGATGTTATTTGTCCTCCTCTGACTGATTATTTTGCTTAGCATATACATTCTAGATCCATCCATGTTGATTCAAATGGCTAGATTACATTCTTTTTTATGGCTAAGTAATACTTCGTCATATTTCACTTTATATATATGTATATACATATACATATATACACATATACATATATATTTATATATATATATACACACACACACACATATACATATACATCTTCTTTATCCATTCATCTAATCATGTACACTTGGGCTGCTTCTACATTTTGGCCATTGTAAATAGTGCTGCAAAAGCATAGGGGTGTGCATATCTTTTCATATTACTGTTTTCATATTCTTTGGGTAAATGCCCAGTAGTGGAATTAATGGATCTTATGTAGCTCTATTGTTTAAGAAACCTCCATACTGCCTTCAACAGTGGCTGCACCAGTTTGCATTTCCACCAACAATGCACGAGGGTTCCTTTTTCTCCACATCCACGCCAACACTTAATTGATTCTTTAGTTCTTGATTTCAGCCATTCTGACAGGTGTGAGATGATATCTTATTGTAGTTTTGATTTGCATTTGCTTAATGATGAGTGATGTTGAACATCTCTTCATGTGTCTGATGCCATGTGAATATCTTCTTTGGAGAAAATTCTGCTCATGACTTCTGCCCATTTGTTAATTGGATTGTTCGTTTTCTTTTGTGTTGAGTTGTATAAGTTCTCTGTATACTTTGAATACTAACCCTTTATCAGGTACGTCATTTTCAAATATCTTCTCCCCTTTGGTAGATTGTCTTTTAATTTTGTTGATTGTTTCCTTCTCTGGGCAGAAGCTTTTTATTTTGATGAAGTCCCAATAGTTTATTTTTGCTTTTGCTTCTGTGCCTCAGGAAACATCTCAGGAAAAATGTTGCCATAGCCAATGTCAGATAAATTACTGCCTGTGCTCTCTTCCAGAATTTTTATGGTTTCAGGTGTCACATTTACGTCTTTAATCCTTTCTTTTGTTTGGTGTAAGAAAACCCATTATTTTTTGTTTGGTGTAAGAAAGTGGTCCACTTTCATTCCTTTGCATGTAGCTTTCCAGTTTTGACAGTATGAAAACTGAAACAGGAAGAAATAGAAAATTTAGTGGCATTTGTTTACTATAGTTTTGCAAATTCTAAATAGATTGTGTGAAATTAGACAAATGTATGACTATGAAAAAACGGGGAAGTTGTTGTCACAAGATTAGAGGGAATTCCTTTTCAGGTGTATCTGTAGCCCAATGAATCAGATGTAAAACAAGACAAAAAAAAAAAAGTCTCACCAAGCCAAAAGAATATAGTTTATATACAAGGATATATATAAGGATATAGTTTGTTTCCTTTTAATAAAAGAAATCAATATTAGAGTTTATCTGCAAAATTTGAATACTTACATTACAATATATTGTGTTCAAAAGTATTAGACAATGGTTATTTAAAACCTGATACCTGGGGGAGCAAGATGACGGAGGAGTAGGAGACCTGGATTTCGTCTGGTCTCAGGAATTCAGCTGAATAGGGATCAAACCATTCTGAACACCTACAAACTCAACAGGAGATCGAAGATAGGAAGAGTAACAACACTCTGAACAGAAAAACGACCACTTTCTGGAAGGTAGGACATGCGGAGGAGTGAATCTGAGGCGATATTCGGGAGGATAGACGGCGGGGAGGGGGCCTCCGTCGGCCGCTTCTGGCAAGTGATAGAGCCGTGGAGCACAAAATCGGAACTTTTAGAAGTCGGCTCTGCTGAGGGACGTCGCTCCAGTGCCTAAGCGGGGAGTGGAACCCTCGCGGGACAGTGTGGTCTCAGAACCCTCGGGGTCACAGAAAGACCGGGGGTGCCTGAGTGCAGCAGAGCTCCAGGGTAGCAGAGCGGGGAAGCCGGCTGCAGAGACAGAGCCGAGGCGTGGGCTCTCAGCTCGGGGTTGCCATAAACTGTGATCCGCGGACCAGTCAGGCCACGGCTCCTCTAGCAGGGACCCAACAAGCAGCAGAGCCGGGGAGACTCCCCTTCCTCCCCTGGGAGGAGTGGCACGGAAGCGCACCGCAGGGATCTGCTGGGTTTGGAGACTCCACACGGGGTTGGGTGCCAGAGATAGAAACGCTAGGTCACAGGCCGGGTGAGCACGGAGTGCGGCCGGAGACCGGGGACACAGGACTGACTGCTTTTCTCTGGGGGTGCACTGAGGAGCAGGGCCCTGAGTTCTCAGCTCCTCCGGGCGGAGATTGGGAGGCCACCATTTTCACCCTGGTCCTCCAAAGCCCTACCGAGAGCTTGCAGGGAACAAAAGCTCCTGAGAGCAAACCCAAGCAGCTTGCTCAGCCCGGACTCACAGGGGCGTGGCAATTCCACCTCCGCAAAGACATTTGGGAACCACAGCAACAAGCCCCTCCCCCAGAAGATCAGCATGAACAGCCAGCAAACCAAGACCAAGTTTACTGATCAAGGAGAATGGGAGAATTCCAGCGCTAGGGGAATACTGCACATAGAATTCATGGCTTTTCTTACCATAATTCATTAGTTTTTCAAAGTTAATTTTTTTAACTTTTTTTTTTGAATTTTTCTTTTTCCCTTTTTCAAACATCTTATCAATCCATTTTTTAAAAAGAACGGTTTTTATTTTTCATTTTTAGAGTCATATTTTTATCCCTTCATAGTAGTTACCCTTATTTTTGGCATAAGTTGTTCTCTCTCTAAAATTTTGAGATACAATTTCTTCTAACAGATCAAAATATACCCTAAATCACTAGTGTATGGCTTTGTTCTAGTCTCCTCCCTGATCACATTCTCTCCCTTTTTTTTCTTTTTTCTTTTTCTTTTTAAATCTTCTTCTTTCTTTTTAAAAACAACTTCTTATCTTACCAATTCCTTTTATAAAATCTTTTATAATTTTCATCTTTACAATCATCTGCCATCCCTTCATTGTATCAACCCTGATTTTGTACCTCATATAAGTCTTTCTTCCTTTAAATTATTAGAAGGCACTTTCTTCTAACAGACCAAAATATGCCCAAAAGCTAGTGTGTGGCACTGATCTATGCACTAGCCTGATCATATTTGATCATATTCTGTTTTTTTTGTTTTGTTCTGTTTTTGTTTGTTTTTATCTTTTTCTTTCCCCCTTTTTTTTTCTCTTCTTCCTTTCCCTTTCTTGTCCCCTGGTTTCAGGTCTTTTCTGATTTGTATAGAGTATATTTGCTGGAGACATTGTTAACCTGTTAGCATTCTGTTCTCTCATTCATCTGTTCTCCTCTGGACAAAATGACAAGAGGAAAAAAAAAACCTCAGCAAAAAGAACAAGAGGTAGTACCGTCTGCCAGGGACCTACTCAATACTGACATTACTATGACGTCAGACCTAGATTTCAGAATCATGACTTTAAAGATACTAGCTGGGCTTGAAAAAAGTGTGGAAGTTATTAGAGAAACCGTTTCTGGAGAAATAAAAGAACTAAAATCGAACCAAGTCGAAATCAAAAAGGCTATTAATGAGGTGCAATCAAAATGGGGACACTAACTGCTAGGATAAATGAGACAGAGGAAGAATCAGCGGTATAGAAGACCAAATGATGGAAAATAAAGAGGCTGAGAAAAAGAGAGAGAAACAATTACAGGATCAAGAAGGCAGAATTCGAGGGATAAGCGATACGATAAGATGAAACAACATTAGAATAATTGGGATCCCAGAAGAAGAAGAAAGAGAGAGAGCGGTAGAAGGTATATTGGAGCAAATAATAGCAGAGAACTTCCCTAATGTGGGGAAGGAAACAGGCATCAAAATCCAGGAGGCACAGAGAAGCCCTCTCAAAATCAATAAAAATAGATCAATACCCCAACATCTAATAGTAAAACTTACGAGTCTCAGAGACAAAGAGAAAATCCTGAAAGCAGCTCGGGAGAAGAGATATGTAACCTACAATGGTAGAAACATTAGATTGGCAACAGACCTATCCACAGAGACCTGGCAGGCCAGAAAGGACTGGCATGATATCTTCAGAGCACTAAACGAGAAAAATATGCAGCCAAGAATACTATATCCAGCTAGGCTATCATTGAAAATAGAGGGAGAGATCAAAAGATTCCACGACAAACAAAACCTAAAGGAAATTGCAAACACAAAACCAGCCCTACAAGAAATATTGAAAGAGGTCCTCTAAGCAAAAAAAGAGCCTAAAAGCAGCATAGATCAGAAAGGAGCACAGAGAATATACAGTAACAGTCACCTTACAGGCAATACAATGGCACTAAATTCATACCTTTCAACAGTTATCCTGAATGTAAATGGGCTCAATGCCCCAATCAAAAGACACAGGCTATCAGATGGGATTAAAAAACAAGACCCATCAATATGCTGTCTGCAAGAGACTAATTTTAGACCCAAAGACACCCCTACACTGAAAGTGAGGGGATGGAAAACCATTTACCATGCTAATGGACACCAAAAGAAAGCTGGGGTGGCAATCCTTATGTCAGACAAATTAGAATTTAAGACAAAGACTGTAATAAGAGATGAAGAAGGACACTCTATCCTACTTAAAGGGTCTATCCAACAAGAAGATCTAACAATTGTAAATATCTATGCCCCTAACGTGGGAGCAGCCAATTATATAAGGCAATTAATAACAAAAGCAAAGAAACACATTGACAACAATACAGTAATAGTGGGGGACTTTAACACCCCCCTGACCGAAATGGACAGATCATCTAAGCAAAAGATCAACAAGGAAATAAAGACTTTAAATGACACACTGGACCAAATGGACTTCACAGACATATTCAGAACATTCCATCCCAAAGCAACGGAATACACATTCTTCTCTAGTGCCCATGGAACATTCTCCAGAATAGATCACATCCTAGGTCACAAATCAGGTCTCAACCGGTACCAAAAGATTGGGATCATTCCCTGCATATTTTCAGACCACAATGCTTTGAAACTAGAACTCAAACACAAGAGGAAAGTCAGAAAGAACTCAAATACATGGAGGCTAAAGAGCAACCTACTAAAGAAGGAATGGGTCAACCAGGAAATTAAAGAAGAATTTAAAGAATTCATGGAAACCAATGAAAATGAAAACGCAACTGTTCAAAATCTTTGGGATACAGCAAAGGCAGTCCTGAGAGGAAAGTATATAGCAATACAAGCCTTTCTCAAGAAACAAGAAAGGTCTCAAATACACAATCTAACCCTACACCTAAAGGAGCTGGAGAAAGAACAGCAAATAAAGCCTAAACCCAGCAGGAGAAGAGAAATAATAAAGATCAGAGCAGAAATCAGTGAACTAGAAACCAAAAGAACAGTAGAACCGATCAACGAAACTAGGAGCTGGTTCTTTGAAAGAATTAACAAGATTGATAAACCCCTGGCCAGACTTATCAAAAAGAAAAGAGAAATGACCCAAATCAACAAAATCATGAATGAAAGAGGAGAGATCACAACCAACACCAAAGAAATACAAACAATTATAAGAACATATTATGAGCAACTCTATGCCAGCAAATTAGATAACCTGGAAGAAATGGGTGCATTCCTAGAGATGTATCAACTACCAAAATGGAACCAGGAAGAAATAGAAAAGCTGAACAGACCTATAACCACTAAGGAAATGGAAGCAGTCATCAAAAATCTCCCAACAAACAAAAGCCCAGGGCCAGATGGCTTCACAGGGGAATTCTATCAGACATTTAAAGAAGAATTAATACCTATTCTCCTGAAACTGTTCCAAAAAATAGAAATGGAAGGAAAACTTCCAAACTCATTTTATGAGGCCACCATTACCTTGATCCCCAAAGCAGGCAAAGACCCCATGAAAAAGGAGAATTGCAGACCAATATCCTTGATGAACATGGATGCAAAAATTCTCACCAAAATACTAGCCAATAGGATCCGACAGTACATTAAAAGGATTATTCACCATGACCAAGTGGGATTTATCCCTGGGCTGCAAGGCTGGTTCAACATCCGCAAATCAATCAACGTGATACAATACATTAACAAAAGAAAGAACAAGAATCATAGGATCCTCTCAATAGATGCAGAAAAAGCATGTGACAAAGTACTGCATCCTTTCTTGATCAAAACTCTTCAGAGTATAGGGATAGAGGGTACCTACCTCAATATCATAAAAGCCATCTATGAAAAACCTACAGCGAATATCATTCTCAATGGGGAAAAGCTGAGAGCTTTTCCCCTAAGGTCAGGAACGCGCCAGGGATGTCCACTCTCACCATTGCTATTCAACATAGTATTAGAAGTCCTAGCCACAGCAATCAGACAACAAAAAGAAATCAAAGGCATCCAAATCGGCAAAGAGGAAGTCAAACTCTCACTCTTTGCAGATGAGACGATACTGTATGTGGAAAACCCACAAGACTCCACCCCAAAACTGCTAGAACTCATACAGGAATTCAGTCAAGTGGCAGGATATAAAATCAATGCACAGAAATCAGTGGCATTCCTATACACCAACAACAAGACAGAAGAGAGACAAATCAAGGAGTCAATCCCATTTACAATTGCACCCAAAACCATAAGATACCTAGGAATAAATTTAACCAAAGAGGCAAGGATCTGTACTCAGAAAACTATAAAATACTCATGAAAGAAATTGAAGAAGACACAAAGAAATGGAAAAACGTTCCATGCTCATGGATTGGAAGAACAAACATTGTGAAGATGTCAATGCTACCTAGAGCAATCTACACATTCAATGCAATCCCCATCAAAATACCATCCACCTTTTTCAAAGAAATGGAACAAATAATCCGAAAATTTGTATGAAACCAGAAGAGACCCCGAATCGCCAGAGGAATGTTGGAAAAGAAAAGCAAAGCTGGTGGCATCACAATTCCGGACTTCCAGCTCTATTACAAAGCTATCATCATCAAGACAGTATGGTACTGGCACAAAAACAGACATGTAGATCAATGGAACAGAATAGAGAGCCCAGAAATGGACCCTCAACTCTATGGTCAACTCATCTTCGACAAAGCAGGAAAGAATGTCCAATGGAAAAAAGACAGTTTCTTCAACAAATGGTGTTGGGAAAATTGGACAGCCACATGCACAAGAATGAAACTGGACCATTTCCTTACACCACACACAAAAATAGACTCCAAATGGTTGAAAGACCTAAACGTGAGACAGGAGTCCATCCAAATCCTAAAGGAGAACACAGGCAGCAACCTCTTCCACCTCAGCCATGGCAACTTCTTCCTAGAAACATCACCAAAGGCAAGGGAAGCCAGGGCAAAAATGAACTATTGGGATTTCATCAAGATAAAAAGCTTTTGCACAGCCAAAGAAACAGTCCACAAAACCAAAAGAAAACCGTCAGAATGGGAGAAAATATTTGCAAATGACATATCAGATAAAGGGCTAGTATCCAAAATCTGTAAAGAACTTATCAAACTCAACACCCAGAGGACAAATAATCCAATCAAGAAATGGGCAAAAGAGATGAACAGACATTTTTCCAAAGAAGACATCCAAACGGCCAACAGACACATGAAAAAGTGCTGAACATCGCTCGGCATCAGGGAAATCCAAATCAAAATCGCAATGAGATACCACCTCACACCCGTCAGAATGGCTAAAATTAACAAGTCAGGGAACGACAGATGTTGGTGGTGATTTGGAGAAAGGGGAGCTCTCCTACACGGTTGGTGGGAATGCAAGCTGGTGCAACCACTCTGGAAAACAGTATGGAGGTTCCTCAAACAGTTGAAAATAGAGCTATCATACGATCCAGCAATTGCACTACTGGGTATTTACCAGTAGTAGTACTGGGTATTTACCAAAGATACAAATGTAGGGATCCGAAGGGGTACATGCATCCCAATGTTTATAGCAGCAATGTCCACAGTAGCCAAACCATGGAAAGAGCCAAGATGTCCATCGACAGATGAATGGATAAAGAAGAGGTGGCATATATACACAATGGAATATTATGCAGCCATCAAAAGGAATGAGATCTTGCCATTTGCAACGACGTGGATGGAACTGGAGGTTGTTATGCTGAGTGAAATAAGTCAACCAGAGTAAGACATGTATCATCTGACCTCACTGATATGAGGAATTCTTAATCTCAGGAAACAAACTAAAGGTTGCTGGAGTGGTGGGGGGTGGGAGAGATTGGGTGGCTGGGTGATAGACATTGGGGAGGGTATGTGCTATGGTGAGCACTGTGAATTGTACAAGACTGATGAATCACGGATCTGTACTTCTGAAACAAATAATGCAATATATGTTAAGAAAAAAAAAGAAGAAGATAGCAGGAGGGGAAGAATGAAGGGGGAGTAAGTCAGAGGGGGAGACGAACCATTAGAGACGATGGACTCTGATAAACAAACTGAGGGTTGTCGAGGGGAGGGGGGTGGGGGGATGGGTTAGCCTGGTGATGGGTATTAAAGAGGGCACATTCTGAGTGGAGCACTGGGTGTTATGCACAAACAATGAATCATGGAACACTACATCACAAACTAATGATGTAATATATGGTGATTAACATAACAATAAAAATTATTAAAAAATATAATCATAAAAAAACCTAATGTCTGGTACACTGATTAATGTAGGAAAAAAAAGGGACTGTATTGACTTTAAATATGAATCTGTTCCAGTCAAGTATGTTATTTACTTGGCGTTTACAAGCTTGTCATGGAAGTGAGTAGGTCCTTGAGGGCATTTTCAGAAGATGGTGAAGTGGGAAGCACCCGGAATCTGTGTCCCCACCTAGACAACATTTGCACTGTCAGAATATGTCTGATGTAATCAATTTAGAGCTCTAGAGTCTAGTGAAGGCTAGTAACTTTCAGAGGAAGGTTGGGATGAAAAATTACTGTCAATTTTAGTAATTTGGATCTAAGCACAATAGCAGCTACCCATCCCATGGCCCCCAAGTGAGGAACTGAATATGTAATTTTTAAATTAATACTTATTACTTTAAATTTAAATGCATATATCCATGTCACTAGCGGCTATCATATTGGACAGCACACATCTAAGTAATCTTATTAGTAGTCTAATACAAAGGAGGTAAGTCACATCCAAATATATTTGCTAGATTACTGAGATAGAATTTAACTACAAAGAAAGACAACTTTTGGGGGGTATATAGCTTGATGAACTCTGACAAGCATATATAGTCATGCAACCACAACTACAATCAAGATACAGAATATTTCCATTATCCTACACAGTTTTCTCATGACATTTTTGTAGTCATCACTTCTTACCATCAACCCCTAAAACCGTTGATCAGATTTCTATCCCCATAGTTCAATGTTTTTCAGAATTATAGAAATAGAATCATAGAGTATTTAGATATTGTATATGGCTTCTTTCACTTAGTGTAATATTTCTAAGACTCAATCATGTTTTTTTAATCTGACTGATTTATTGCATTGTATGTACATGCCATAATTTGTTAAAGTATTTACCAGATGATGGACACTGGATCATCTCTAGGTTTGGGCATTAACATAAAATGTATTTAATAGCTAAATTTCAGTTCACTTGAAGCATCAAAATAATTTCAGCAAACATCCAACTGAAACCTCAACTTATTAATCTGTTAAAATATTATGCTTAATTGTTACTTGTAAATAAATACACTACCAGGTGCCAGAGTGTAAAATGGTTTACAATAAAGTCTAATATTGCTTCTGTTTCTAATTGGAAGCAAGGCAGTCTTGGGTTTGTATAAACCAGCTTGGGATTTTTCAGTGTTGCTCCAGGACGGTGAACTGCTGACAATCTTTTTAAATATTTCACCCATTATTCTAAATCATTTGTGAACTCCTCTGAGATACTTTCACTTCTGCTTTTGTTTATGGTAGATTACAATGGTGTCTTTTATAGCCAGTAATTAGTACTTTTGGAACTTTGATACCCAAAGAAGGGTTTTTTCCTCCTTGTTTTATTTCAGTAGAACCCTTGAATCTGTAGTAAGTAAAAAGTGATAGAACTGCAGCATTTCATAAATGGACGAGAACAATATGGAATCTCTCTTGGAACAGTTGCTTATCTTTCATCAGATGATGCCCCAAATTTTTTCAGTGGCCTCATCTTATTTTATTTTAAAGTATAACTACCTATTTTGAGGTTTTGAATGACAGCAACTGTAACAACAAACTTTCACAAAACGCAGCTTATCTGGAATAGAAGATAGATGTCCATTAAAATTATTAATACCTGAGTTCTGAGCTTCAAAGTTAGTATGAATTTGAGGGATGTGGAAATTCTTTACAGAAGCACCTTATGTACATGGTCTCTCCCACAAAAATCATTAATAGTAAATATCCAGATTAGATAATAAATATGATGATAAGAGAGTAAAATCATGATTAATTATGTTAACATACATCTCTGCCATGCACACATAAGGGGACACTAGATACAATAGATCCAGGAAGGTAAGGCAACTATAATTTTAACTTGACTTCAAAATCAGAAATTAAGTCAAATGCACAAGTCCATTTCAGGGAGTTGAATTTGACTGCTAAATTTTATGGTTTACATTTTTTTTTAATGGTATACAGTCATATAATGGTTGTGCATTAACAGATGTTTCAATCTATTTTATTCATATATAGTTGCATCTCACTTTCATTTTCTCCAATTCTCTTCATGAATTAAGTATTGTCCTGGGTAAAGTGATGTGGAAAAAATATTGAGCAACTGTTTACTAAAATCTGAAATAACATAGTTCTAGAACAGTCTATTAGAGCCACGTGGTAACAAAAATTGTATGACTAACTCCTGGACCATACCTTTTCAAGTCAGAAATAGAGAAAAGATGGGAGTTATCACAAGGACATAAACATATATTTTTATATAAAATTTGTGGCACATAGTAGCTGAAGATTGCAAGTCTTCCACTGCCATTAAAAATATTAAAGCTATTCCCTAAAATCTGTTTCAGAAAATCACATTAAGCATAAGACAGTTTTATCTTTGTTCTAAAAAGAAAAAATAATATATAAGCAGCAATATTAATAAGACAAATGCAAAAGAATAAAAGTAACAAAGAGTGCTTTAGCAAACCATTTCCTTTAAAAGTCTGTAGGTAGTGCATATAATGAAATAGACTAGCATGTTTCACATAAAAGGGAATAGTATAACATAGAAATAAGTAGAATTCTTAGAAAGGACAGGTAGAAATATAAATTTGGGGAGGAAAAATTTTACTCTACTATTCAATATTCTTTTGGTTGGTTTAACAATTAAATTGACATGAGACCGATTAACAGGAGAAAATCAAATTAATTGCATACGTATGAAGGGGGGACTCCATAAGAATATGAGAATTATAGGCAGTCAGGCAATTGAGGCTTAAATGCCATTCTGAGCGAAGAAGAAGGATTTGGGGGGGTGCTTCAAGGAGAAGGAAGAGAATTCAAAGGAAAATGAAAAAGAGTAAAATGTTTGGGAAAAAAATGTTTGCTGGGATACACAGAAACAATGGGACATACAGAAGAATTTTAAGAAACAGACTTTGCTGAGTTCCTCCCTCTCGATCACACCTACTTCATGTTACACTGTGGTTGTCTATGGTGGTAGCTCCCTTTATGGAGCAGGCCCTCTATCCAAATTCTTTAGACATTTGAGGAGAAGGTAAAAAGAAAAACATTCTGATTCTTCCATTTCTTAAAAATAATCGGTTTAAATTAATCATCATGCCAAAGAGACACATTGTGGGGTGGCAGATTTCACTTCCCTGCAATAATTTCTGGAGTATTCAACAATTCTACAAAGAATATGGGGAAAGTAAAAAAAAAAAAGTAGTGACCCAAATTAAGTAGGCACATGTAGGAATACACCTCAAAAAGATTAATTTAAAAAATACAGAATATTTTTTATTAAAATGTTTGTTTTTGTCATGTTTTGCTTTGTTGTATTTGTTGTATATACTAAAAAACAATTGTCCATTTGAATATAGCAAAGCCAGTGAAGAAAATTCATAATAATAATTGTGTACTCTCGGTGCAGAACAAATTTCACCTTATCTAATTAATGGAAATCAATCCTACTTAGTCACTATCACAAGAATTGTAATATAAATGTAAATCCTGGTTTTGAAAATCACCCTGATACACATTCTAACACAGAACAACAGAGTGTATTTGCACAGGTGGAATAAAAAAGATAGAAAAATACATTTAAAATAACTCGTATTCTTTTATTTAAATTATTCATGCAGAGTTGAATCCACTCAGGAGGAATGGGTAAAAAAATGCATATTAACCAAAGAAAATATTCAAGTTCCAGAGGAAAAAATTGTGAGAAATAGTATAATAAAGAGAACTAATGGATGAGAAAGAATTTAGAATTGTCATAGCATGTAATTATGTATCATCACAAATTTCAGATTGGAGAAATCATTTTCAAATAGAAAAATTAGAGAATATATACCTTTTTCTGCTTTAGGTAAATATATAAATATTTAGGTTAATATATACATTTAGTTAAAATGTGTAATTAGTATATATATTTATTGAGTTTATATGCATTTACGTTAATTTCTATATATTTAATTTATATACATTAGGCTTATTTATATGTATTTAGGTTTTATATATATTTATATATATAGGTTAATGTGTGTGTATATATATATATATAGGTTAATTTGTATTACACTACAATATATTATATTGATGTGTATGTTTAATTTTTTGTTCTCTTTTCTTATGTATATTTGTTAAGGCTCATAAAACAGAAATGAAAAACCAATCAATGGAAATAGAGTTCATTCTCCAAGGACTGACAGATGACCCACAATTGCAAATTGTGATTTTCATGTTTCTCTTTCTTAATTATGCATTGATCCTGATGGGGAACTTAATCATTATCCTCCACACCCTGCTGGATCCTCGCCTCAAGACACCAGTGTATTTCTTTCTCTGTAATTTCTCATTTTTAGAAATCATACTCACAACAGTATGTATTCCCAGATACTTGAAAACCATTGTGACTAGAGAAAAAATCACCTCATATAATAATTGTGCAGCTCAATTATTTTTTTTTTCTTTCACTGGGAGTTACAGAGGTTTACCTTCTGGCTGCTATGTCCTATGACCGCTATGTAGCCATCTGTAAATGCTTGCATTACCCAATCATTATGAACAGCAGAGTGTGCTATTGGCTTGTACTTTCCTCTTCACTAACTGGATTCCTAATCATCTTTCCCCCATTGCTTATGGGACTCAAGCTGGATTTCTGTGCTTCCAAAATAATTGATCACTTTATGTGTGAAACTTCTCCTATCCTGCAGATATCTTGCACAGATACACATGTCCTAGAATTGATGTCTTTTATCTTTGCTGTGGTGACACTTGTGGTCACATTGTTGTTAGTGATTCTCTCCTACACTTGCATCATGAAGACCATTATGAAATTCCCTTCTGCACAGCAAGGACCAAAGCTTTTTCCACCTGTACTTCCCATATGATTGTTGTCTCTGTGACTTATGGGAGCTGCATCTTTATGTATATTAAACCATCTGCCAAAGAAATGGTGACTGTATCCAAAGGCATAGCTTTGCTGTATACCTCAGTTGCCCCTTTGCTAAATCCCTTCATTTATACCCAAAGGAACCAGCAGGTGAAAGAAGTCTTTTGGGATATGTTACAAAAGTTGTGTTTTTCCTAAAAGACAACCAACAGAATGGGAGAAGATATTTGCAAATGACATATCAGATAAAGGGCTACTATCCAAAATCTATAAAGAACTGATCAAACTCAACACCCAAAGAACAACTAATCCAATCAACAAATGGGCAGAAGACATGAACAGACATTTTTCCAAAGAAGACATCCAAATGGCCAACAGACACATGAAAAGTGCTCAACATCCCTCGGCATCAGGGAAATCCAAATCAAAACCTCAGTGAGGTACCACCTCACACCAGTCAAAATGGCTAAAATTAACAAGTCAGGAAAGGACAGGTGTTGGTGGGGATGCGGAGAAAGGGGAACTCTCCTACACTGTTGGTGGGAATGCAAGCTGGTGCAGCCACTCTGGAAAACAGTATGGAGGTTCTTCAAAAAGTTGAAAATAGAGCTGCCATATGACCCAGCAATTGCACTACTGGGTATTTACCCCAAAGATACAAATGTAGATCCCTACATTTGGGATCTGAAGGGGTACATGCACCCCGTTGTTTATAGCAGCAATGTCCACAATAGCCAAACTGTGGAAAGAGCCAAGATGTCCATCAATAGAATATTATGCAACCATCAAAAGGAATGAAATCTTGCCATTTTGCAACGATGTGGATGGAACTGGAGGGTATTATGCTGAGCGAAATAAGTCAATCAGAGAAAGACATGTATCATATGATCTCACTGATATGAGGAATTCTTAATCTCAGGAAACAAACTGAGGGTTGCTGGAGGGGTGGGGGTGGGAGGGATGGGGTGGCTGGTTGATAGACATTGGGGAGGGTATGTGCTATGGTGAGCACTGTGAATTGTTCATAGTTCGCTAAATATATGCTATTTGAACTGTTTAACACTCAGTAAAAGATATTGCTTATTTTGAACAATTCAAGAATGTGGTTCAACTAGTACCTAACATAGTGTTATACAGATAAAGGTAACAAGTCTAGAGAAGTTGAAGGGACCTGTATACCAGAATTGTATTTTGGACTTACACCTGGTATTTTAGTGATGTTGAAATGTTTTGTGAAGAATCACCTTGGTAGTCTTATAAACGTAATTTACAGTTATAATTCCTGCCCCTTTCATTCCTATGTCTGGAATACAACCAATATAGCCTATGTTACCCGTTTGTTTTCTAAAATTGTTGTGAATTAAATTCAGTGTTTTTCATAGCAACATGGTGTCAAATCATTACCTGATATAAGGTTCATTTGCCAAAATCTTTCTCTGAGTTCCAGCTTGTTTTCTACCTAACAAGATTATGTTAATTAATTCTGATCTGAAGAAAAAACGCACAGACTCTTTTCCTTTGGTAGCAGTAGTGTGCATCTCCATATTCAAAGCTTCAGCAAACTTCCAGCCAGGAAAAATACATTTCCTTTGTGTAGGTATTCCACCCTTAATTTTGGTTTAGGGAAGTGATAGAACCATATCTTTTACTTATCTTACTCCTTTTGTTCATGGTAATTAGGTTAATATTTCCATCTGTTTATAAACCCTATATAAATATATCTGACCTCAATTGTTGGTGACTGTTTTTAGAATCTGATATACCAAAAAACTTCGTTTTTGGTATTTCTATAGCAATTCATGACAACAGGGAACTCTTCATTTGACTTACAAATTTGCAAGCTATTTTTTAATTTATTACTGAAAGTATGATTAGTATTACTTTCATTCAATGATTCTGAGAATCTTCTAAGACTATTAATATTTTTTCCAATGCTGTATTCTTATAATTCTATTTTCCATTTCTTCTGAAAGCTTCATAATTAGGAATTTCAACCCTTCTGAAAAGAAGATTATTGTTTAGATCATTAAAAGAGTAAACTTATTTGAACCCTTTTATTCACCTATAAGGGTCACAATATTCAAATAGTTTAAGTATTACTAAAGAGATCTTTAAGGAAGTCTGCCCAGAGTCTGTGAGGTACTAGTCCAAAGATAAACATTGGCTTAAGGAACCAGAAGAAAAAATTTCATTGCACCCAAGTCAGCATAAAACAGCTGTGCTGCACAAGTGTTGTAAGAAATGGTCTTATTGATGCAGGCAGACACTGCATCCAAAACTCATGATGTACTCTATATTGGCTAACTGAACATAATAAAAAAATTAAATAAATAAAAAATTTTAAAAATTAAAGAAAAAATTTTAAGTTTCTTGAGATTTCTTCTTTGATCCATGTTTTATTTAGAAGTGTTATTTAATCTACACATAATTTAGGATTTCTCAGTCACCCTTTTTATTGAGTTATAGTTTAATAACATGTGGTTTGAGAGCCAATATTGTATCAGTTCTATTCTTCAAAATTTTTAAAGTGTGTTTTATGGTCCAGAAGGTGATCTGTCTTGGTGAGGTTGGGAAGAAAAGGTATTTAGCTATTGTTGGTTGAAATAGTCTATAGATGTCAATTATATACAGTTGATTGATGGTGTTGTTGAGTTCAACTATGTCCTCACCAATATTATGCCGGCTAGATCTGCCCATTTTGGATAGAGCTGTTGAAGTTTTAAGTATGATGGTGGATTCATCTATTTCTCTTTTCAATTCTATTATTTTTTCTTCGCACTGTTTGATGCTTTTGTGTATGCATGTTAAGGACTATATCAATATGTTTTCTAATGTTAAATAGACAATGCATTTTAAAAATAAACCCCACTTGGTCATGGTATACTATCATTTTTATATGTTATTGGATTGAATTTTTATATATTATTTTAGAATTTCTATATCTGTACTCATAAGTAATATTTTATGAATTTACTTTTTCTTTTAATGCCTTGCCTGTGTTTTTGTGTCATGATAATGATGGCTTAAGGATGAATTGAGTATTCCCTCCTCCAGTTTTTTAGAGAATGTGTGCATAGTTGGTATTTTTAGAAATCTTTGGTATAATTCATAAGTGAAGCCATCTAAACCTAGATTTGCATGTGTGTGTGGCGGGGGGGGGACATTTCTATGAATCATTTACTTTAGCTGTTATAGGGTACTCAGTTTATAAATTTCTTCAGGCTGCTTTGGAAGTTTATGTTTTACAAGGATTTTATTCATTTCATATAATTATCTATTTTTGCCAAAAAGTGGTTCATAATATGTCATTATTCTTTCAATATCCACAGGATCTGTAGTGAAGTCATCTTATCAATGCTAACATCAGTAATTTGTGACTTCTATTTTCCTTCGTGAATCAAACTAGAGATATATCAATTTTATTTATCTTCTAATGATTTGACTTCTGTCTTCATTGGTTTTTGCTTTTGTTTTCTGTTTTCTGTCTCAGAGAATTCTTCTTTAGTGATTCAGTGGATGTAGCATAGTATTCAATACTTATTGCTGAAAAAATTAGATATCCAAATACCATCCAATGAACTTTTATTTGTGCCTCAAAGTATGTTAAGAGATGAATCTAGTTCCCATGAACTGAGTACAACTTGATACAAGTTGGTAGCACATTTTGCTGGGCATAATGGTCAAGTGATGCAGTGGGTTGCAGACCACAACAGAGTAGTCATAGGATATACAAACACAATTCTGAAGCTCCCAAAAAGATGAAGAAAAGATAATTGAGTTGTACCAACACTCTAGGAAAATGTTTATAGTCTTCAGTCATGGGAGTTATCAGCAATTTAGGAATATAAATCAGTGTGAATGAGATTTCCAAGAAGGAGAAATTTTGGCAGAAGGAACACATTAAGATATTTAAGTAAGGATTTGGCAGAGTGACATTCTCCATCATATTCAACATCGTACCTTAGAAATAGAAAGAGGATAGTAACAATTTGCAGCAAAGTCTCATATGTTAGTCTAATCCAAACGAACTCCATCTCCGTTGATTGATTGTTATTTCCTTTCTAGGAATCTTATCAAAACTACACAATAAAAATGGTTAAACTGAGGATGATGGGGGGTGGCTGAGCTAAATGGGTGATGGGTATTAAGGATGGCCCTTGTGATGAGCACTGGGTGTTACATGTGATGGATCATTAAATTCTATCCTGAAACCAATTTTACTCCATATGCTATCTAACTAGAATTGAAAAAAAATTCAAATAAAAAAATAGTTAAGCTAAACTGACTAGACTGTAATGTTATTACAAAGTGATTTTTTAAAAAAAGGCTGACAACCAAAGAAAAACACTTTTTCAGAATCTGATCATGAGCAAGTATTTTTTTCCCTGCATAAATGACAGATAAATCATGTAACACATCAGCTTAGCAATTATCATATCCTAAGAAATATTCTCTTTATGAACTTATAAAGTTCTTATTTGCCAAAATGAAATTTACCTCATTATTTTCAATTTGACACCTTACTATATGAATATTTTAAAGAGTTAGGACATGCAAGTCATTATAATTACACTTTCTGTTGATATTAAAGAAAAAGAAATGACTAAAGTAATTCTAAATGTCAGTGTCAACTATAACCCATTTCCAAAATCTTCCCTCAATGATAGATTTTTAAGTCATGTTTTTCCAGTGCTATCCTTTCATAGCATTGAATTGAACTTATAAACCCCGAATATATTTTTTATTTTTTATTGTTATGTTAATCACCATACATTACATCATTAGTTTTTCATGTAGTGTTCCATGATTCATTGTTTGTGCATAACACCCAGTGCTCCACGCAGAATGTGCCCTCTTTAATACCCATCACCAGACTAACCCATCCCCCCACCCCCCTCCCCTCTAGAACCCTCAGTTTGTTTTTCAGAGTCCATCGTCTCTCATGGTTCATCTCCCCCTCCGACTTACTCCCCTTCATTCTTCCCCTCCTGCTATCTTCTTCTTTTTTCTTTTTCTTTTTTTAACATATGTTGCATTATTTGTTTCACAAGTACAGATCTGTGATTCAACAGTCTTGCACAATTCACAGCGCTCACCATAGCACATACCCTACCCAATGTCTATCACCCAGCCACCCCATCCCTCCCACCCCCCACCACTCCAGCAACCCTCAGTTTGTTTCCTGTGATTAAGAATTCCTCATATCGGTGAGGTCATATGATACATGTCTTTCTCTGATTGACTTATTTCACTCAGCATAACACCCTCCAGTTCCATCCACGTCGTTGCAAATGGCAAGATCTCATTCCTTTTGATGGCTGCATAATACCTGAATATTATCCTATACTTCTACCTGACACAGAAAAACCTCATTCATTTATTATTTTGTATCATTATCATACTTTTTGCTAACTATGTCAATCTACGTAGTAATTTATCATTTGATATTAAGTTCAGTAAATGAGTTGATGGTTTTCTAAATCTGTATGATGTATGGGAAGAAACATTATTATAGGAAAGCTAAATAGGAGAAAGACACAAAATGCTATCTTTAATTTCATCTTTCAGAAAGACAGGAATATGTGTGATTAATAAGTTATAATTTCTTCAACACATTTATACTCATAAAATCATCTGCAGTTGATGTACATATTAGGATGATTTCCAAACCAGGCTTAGGTATTTGCTGAAATTGTTATGCTGCTCCACTCTTCATGAGGCAGGTATGTTCAATAATTTCTTATGATTGTTAGTATATTATTTGTCATGTTTATTAAAATATTTATAATTGCTCATAATTCTCTAACACAATCTAAACAACTAGTTTCAATGGAATATACTTTAATACACAATCTTTTTTTAGTTTTATTTTTTTAAAGATTTATTTATTTTAGAGAGTGTGAGAGAGTGAGTGTGCATGGAGGAGGGGCAGAGGGAGAGAATCTTCAAGCAGACTTCCCACTAAGCATGGAGCCTGACATGGAGCATGATCTCATGACCCATGAGATCATGACTTGAGCTGAAATCAAGAGTGGACTCTTAAATGACTGAGCCACCTAGGCGCCGCCACAATCTATTTCAAAATAAACTAATATTTTCTAATTTGATTAGCAACATTAATGTTTATTCTCTGCCACAATTACCTTTTCATTTCATTAAATAAAGTGTGTAGCAAAAATTCAGTAGTATTACAAAAGATATAAATATTAGTTTTAAGTAGGTTGTAACTAAGTACAAATAAAGAATAATAACAACCTTTACAATGCATGCTACATTAAATATAAAATAAGTAAAATACTTCATATTCTTGACTATAATTCAAAGATAACAGCGACAGATTGAAAAGCTTAGCTCCATTTCTTTCAGATAATCACAGGTAAAGGAAGTGAGATGAGAAAAAAAATATCTCTTAAGGGATAAATAGAAAATTAAATTCTTTAGAACAAAGATTTTTGTGCAAATAAACCTTGAAAAGAGATAAAGATGAATATCAAAGACATGAAAGGAGAACAAAAACAGAAGAAACTGTGTATTGGGAGCTACTATTGGATACATTGATATTACTAGGGGTTCCTTTGTTCATTACTTTATATACAATGCAACAGGATATTCATTTGGTTGAGAAAGAAACAACCTTGTATATCATGTTCAAGAAAGCTTTCTTCACTTGCTGGTTCCACAAAGTGTAGATGAAAGGATTCAAAAGTGGAGCCATGGAAGTACTGAGCACTGTAATTCCCTTGGAAAAAGATATTCTTTGTTTGACTGATGGTTTAACATACATGAAGATGCAGTTGCCATAAGAAAGGGATATCACAATCATGTGAGAAGAACATGTTGAAAAAGTTTTTTTCCTCTGATTAGTTGAAGGGATTTTTAGGATTGCTAAGGCAATATGAGTATATGATTTTATCACCATTATCAATGTGACTATGAGTGTCACCAAAGCAGAGATGTATCCCATTGTCTCTAATAGCTGTGTGTCTGAGCAGGAGATCTGCAGCAGGGGAGTTGTATCACAGTAGTAATGATCAACAATGTTGGAGGCACAGAAATCAAGATTTAGGCCTAGGAGGAGAGGTACAAAGATGGTAAAGAATCCAGCAAGCCAATAACAGAAGACAAGTTGTATGCAGATCTTGCTGTTCATGATGGTTGTGTAATGCAGGGGCTTACAGATGGCAACATAGCGGTCATAGGACATGGCAGCCAGCAAGTAAAAGTCAGATGCACCAAGAAGGAAGGCAAAAAACACTTGAGTTACACAACAATTAAAGGAAATGGTTTTGTCTCCAGTTGCCATAGTAACCAACAATTTAGGGATGCATGTAGTAGTATAGGAAATTTCTAAGAAGGAAAAATTCCAAAGGAAAAAATACATGGGAGTCTTGAGGTGAGTATCCACCAGGGTGAGTGTGATGATGGTCAGATTGCCAGTGACGCTCAGCAAGTAGGTGAGAAACAGGAAGACAAACAATACAACTTCTATTGTGGATCATCAGTCAAACCTGCCAGGATAAACACTATTGCTTGTGTGTGGTTTCCCATTACTGTCCTCTACTTTTCCAGGTCTAAATAGAAAAGAGAAAAGAAAGAAATCGATGAATCCAATTCATAAGTCATGTTTAAGGAAAAGTTACCAAAGTGATGTTTCAGAGTAACATAATGCTCATCCATATTTAGATGATTATGCCAGGAAGAACAATAGTCTGCATTTCCAGAGTATCTGGACAGAGAATTCCATCTTCAGTTTGTAATTCTACTGGAGAATAATTTATCTGATGGAAGAAATTGTTGTTTTTTTAAGTAAATAAATTTGATGGAAATTAGAGGGACTTCTCAAACAGAAAAATGCTTTTCCTCTCTTGAATTTACACAAGAATTGGAATGGATACCATTTCTTGTTCAATTAAAAGGTTTGCATGGTAGAAACAAAGTGGTATCTGTCATTAAAAATACAGCATCCCATTTATTGCATTTAACACACACACACACACACACACACACACCTTTTATTGCATTTAACACACACACACACACACACACCCCCCTTGTCATCAATAAACAGGGCTACCAAAACTTTATCATTTTCTTCAGCTAATCAACTCAAATGCCTGATTCTTGTGTCATTTACTTTCATGGCTAATGAGATACAATTTCAGATAAGTGACTTTGACTCATTGGGAATATATTTATTTGCCATCCTTATTAGTGCTTCCATTTCTCCAATATCCACCCTTCCCAGTTTGTGTCCTGAAACAAAATCAGTGGGAACAGTCTGGTAATTTTGGTGTATATAACAAAAAAGTTCAGTTTTCCTCTGTATGTTATGGTTCTGAGAATAGATCAAGTAAAATAAAGTGAAAAAGAGTAAATGATACAGATGCAGAAAGAAATATACAAATTAGTGTTCAGGAAATTGTCTGAGGTGTTACAGGTAAAGAGAAGAGAGAGATAAAGACAAAGCTTTACAGAAACCTAGAAGTTAAGAAGGGTTTAAAGAGGCAGGATTGTGAGTTTGAGAAAAAAAATTAACAGAAGATTTAAAATATGTAAATTACCAAGACAAAATTTTTTTTAACATATAAAATATGTAAATTGGTAACTAAAATATATAACTTAGTAAAACTTTTAAGGAGAAAATGTTCACCAATAAAATTCTCCCCATCTGCTTCTGTGCTTTACACTTACCATTTTATTCTTTGTCTAAAATACAGACTGAAAAACATGAACAATTTTGAGATCAGCATGGCCTAAAAAGAGATGAGGAGTGAGAGAGTATTTGGTAAATTTCAAACACATAATGTATCTCAGAACAGTGATGATGCCAATTTTAGGAAGCATATATTTCCCTATCATAACGACAATCAGCTAACTCATAATTAACTATAAGATACTATTTTCAACACCCAGTATACATTGAGACAATCATAGGTTCAGGTTTGCAAGCTAATCATTGGAAATCAGGCTTAAGTTTGAAGGAGTGTATTTTCCAAGTCATCACCTTAAAAGTAAAACATTTTGTGCAAGTAATTATAGGACAGATTATAGTCTATTTATCCAAAAATATTTATTTGTATCTCTGAGGAATATTTCCTTCCCTGACATCTTCATCATCAAGCACAATAAAATAGTTAAGGTTCGGCTTTGGGCACTAGATAAGACACTATTGTCTGTCTTGATGCCAAGATAATTATTTTCAACTTCAAAAACGTAAGTTATCATTAAAAGGCATATACCAGGTGGCTCAGTCAATTAAGCTTCTGCCTTTGGCTCAGGTCATGATCCCGAGGTCCTGGGATTGAGCCCTGCATTAGGCTCCCTGCTCAGCAGGGGAGTTTGCTTCTCCCTCTGCCTCTGACCCTCCCTGCCACTCCTGTTCTCTCTCTCTCTGCCACTCGCTCTCTCTCTTTCTCAGAAATAAATAAAATCTTTAAAAAATAAAAGGCGTATACATAAATAAAAACAAACATATAAGGACAAATAAAAGTTGTTTCCAATTATATCTAGAGGCATTTATGGGAGGATTCTAAGATAAAAAATAAGACCTACTATCAAAATCATGTTAATAATACAGCCATATGTAAATGAAAGAAAGGACTATTGTTTTTCCTGGACATTCCTTTTACATTCACGTAATTGTGAAGGAATCTATTATAAATTTTTCTTCATTTACACAAAATACCCCAATGGCAAAAAGTGTAGGTATGCATATATCTAAAATACCTAAATCAGAATTTTACTATGTCAAATTATTTCTTTGTCCAACTTTAACCTTTATACACACCAACTATCCCCAACACACATTGTGCAAAAATTAACAAGGCTCATATTACAAAACCACCAGAAGTCGTTCCTATGAGTACAATGATGCTTACTTGCAGTAGATATTATGAATATTGTTGAAATTTAAAAACAATTTTCAATACCAAATTTTCACTGTATTCCATTTGTCACCATTTTCCCTACAATCAAAATTTAAAAGGCTAGAAAAATTAAATACTTTAATGGTAAAAACAGAACAACATGGGTTAAACATAGCTAACAGGAAATATGTTTTATTTTAGACACACCTCTTCTTTTCATTTTTTTAATCTTAAATCATTCTGCCAAAGACCTAAAAACTCAAACACCTTCTCAAAAGAAGATACATACACAGATTTATTCAGATAAAATGATCTCTGCTTCAATATTTAAATCTTTTATCATAGTGCTAAACAGACAACACTGACATTCCATTCCTCTCTGAATGAATCTCCCTCTACCTCACGATCTATGATTGTTTTTTCTTATCTATTTATTTAAGGCAACTTTGTAAATGGTTTGATTAGCTGTGGGGTTTTGGGGGGGTTGCAGATTTTTAGAGTAGTATATTAAATTTCTCCATTGCTACAATTTACTTATTTTTGTATTGAATACTTTCCCATGTATTATCCTCAATGCCATATAAATTAATGAACACTTGATCCCATGGAATATTTATGCTTTCTGAGCCCTGAAGGAAAATATCTAAAGATTATTGAAGAATTCTCAGGAGGATTTCAGATCCAAGAACACCACTCCCAAAGGATCCCACACTTGTATGTTATTACAAAATTATCCCCAGCCACCAAATATTTTTAAAATTAAAAAAATATATTTAAAAAAACCTACTTTAAAAAAAAACCATTTTATTTATTTATTTGAGAAAGAGAATGAGAGAGAAAGAAAGAGTACAAGCAGGAGGGAAGAGCAGAGGGAGGGGTACTGGCAGACTCCAGTGTGAGCCACATGTGGGGCTTGATCCCACGACCCTGAGATCATGACATGAGCTGAAATCAAGAATCAGTTGCTTAACCGACTGAGGCACCCAGGCGCCCCTAAAAAACTTTTAACTGTGTCTCCTGAGAATTCAGTATAGATTTCCCTAATACATGATTGCTCTTCTGCATAGTCATGTTTTGAATTCTGATATAGAGACAAGGATTTAAAAGCAGGAAAAAAAGGTATTTCTTTTGGTAATGAGAAGTGACAGTATTAGCTGGAGAATCTTAACCTGTCAGAAAACACTATGCCTCAAGCTAAATACATCACCATTAATCTGGTGATACACCTAAGGTTTCCTTTTATGCATGACCTCAGTTTCTTTTCTGAGAGCTGTCTTTTTCCAGACAGTCTTTGTGACGTGATCTAGTGGATCTTAAACTGATATTTCATAATACCCAAGGGTTCTCCACTTCCTCTGTGTTAATGGAATATTTATCTATGTGTAGAGCTAGTCTTCCTTGCTACTTGTTGTGACCATGTGACTAAGTTATAAGCAAAGGATGTAAGTGGAGATGTTGTGCAATTCCCATGGATTATCCTTTGATAAAAGAGGTTTGCCCTCCTCCTCCTCTCTACCCCCTCTCATTGTTGTGATGCAGATGGGACACAAGCCATTTGGAGCCATGAGTATAAGCAATCACACTAGGAATACACTGGCCATTCAACAAAAGAGAGCACACCCAGGTTCTTGACACTGTTGCAGGTCCTACCAGCTTAGAAACACAGTGACATCATGGAGGAGTTTCAACACACCAGCCTGAACATTTAAATAAGATAAAAATACAGTATTTTTGTTTAAATCATTATATTTGTCTTTCTCACATTCTACCAAATCCTTATTATTATCAAAATTGTTTCCTATATCTATGCAGGTTCTCTGCCTATTTTTAAGTCAAATTATTTATCTTTTTGATGTTAAGTTTTATGAATTCTGTACATATTGGTGTTATTAACACCTTATTGGATGTATCCTTTGCAAATATCTCCTTCTATTCATAGGCTGTCCTTTTGTTTTGTTGATGGTTTCCTTTGCTGTGCAAAGCTTTTTATTTTGGTGTAGTCCAAATAGTTTATTTTGGCTTTTGTTTCCCTGGCCTAAGGAGACATATCCATAAATAGGTTGCTAAGGACAATGCCCAAGAGATGTCTTTCAGGAGTTTTATGGTTTCAGCTTCCACATTTAGATCTTTAACCCATGTTGAGAATCTTTTCTCCCTCCTCCCTCGCTTCCTCATTTTGAGATTTTTTTTGTGTATAGTGTAGGTGGTCCAGCTTCATTCTTTGGCATGTAGTTGTCCAGTTTAGACAGCACCATTCGTTGAAAAGATTCTCTTTCCCCATTGTATATTTTTGCCTTCTTTGTCATAGATTAATTGTCGATATAAGTGTGGATGTGTTTCCAAGCTCTTGCTCCGATTCTATTGATCTATGTGTCTGTTTGTGCCTGTACCATGCTGTTTTGATTCCTATAGCTTGGTAGTGTATCTTGAAATCTGGATTTGTGATAACTCCAACTTTGTTCTTCTTTCTGAAGACTGCTTTAGCTTTTTGGAGTTTTTTGTGATTCCATACAAATTTTAGGATTATTTGTTCTAGTCTGTCAAAAAGCTATTGGTATTTTGATAAGGATTGCATTTTCATAGAGATTGAATCTGTAGATTGGTGAATAAGTATTTCTTAAACTCCCAATACCAATTACTTAAGTTGTTAATTTCTTAGCTTTTTAATGAAAGTATTAGTTCTAGTTATTTTACAGACTGTGTGCTAAATATATGTAGATCTTCTCAGGTCTTTTTCTATTTCTGTTATGTTCATGGTTTTGATCATTTGAACCTCCCTCTGATATGCTTGTGAATTTTTTATTGTATACTCAAAACTATATTCAAATGTTAATGGCATGGATGATGATTTATTCCTACAAGGAGGATTTCATTCATTCTGGCACACATTAAAAGGAGACAACCTTGACCAAATCAAGGACAAAGATTATTCAAATCTGTGTTCCATGCTTTTTGAGAAATGATAAGAATAAGGTGTAAGATTTCAGTGGTCTCAGGTAAAAGCTTAGGTATTGACCCAGGCTCCTCCACTTCAACAAATCATAAATGTCAAATATTTGTCTGCAGAGACTAGGAGACAACAGGAATTCCCTCTTGGATTCTTCAACAGTTATCTGCAGCTTTGTACTCATGGTCTCAGGCTGCTATTGCTTGCCACTTAGGATTCATCAAATGTTTGGAGAAAAAACCCACAAAATATGAGGCTCATTAATCTTCAGTTCCCTTTTATACAGGATCTTTTCTATCCAAGATAAGCCCTGGTTGGTATTGATAGATGTGGGTTCCAATTTATTTCTCTCCTTACATGAGAGAAGAGAGCAAATGACTGCCATTTTCTGCTGGGAAATTTACCATTCATTATATTAGAAAGAGCAAGAAGCTAATAGAAAAATTATAGAATATATGGCATCCTCTCAGTCAGTATAATTTTCTCAAAGACCACAGCTTTCGAAATCCTGGCTATTTTTGCTCTCTAATGACACAAATTGTGTGTGTGTGTGTGTGTGTGTGTGTGTGTGTTTTAATGTTTTAGGACAGGTTGTTTTTCAATAAACTATTTTATTCGAGAAAATTTTACCCAGTATCTGCAAATGTAAATATCTTGTGTTATCAGTATATTATTTAAAAATGTATTCATTTATTTTTAATTTTTATTACTGAAGCATATAGACATGCAACATTATGTTAGTTTCAGGTGTACAACATAGTGTTTTGACAATTCTATACATAACTCAAAGCTCACCATGTTTAAGTGTAGTCACCATCTGTCATCATACATTATTACAATATCATTGACTATGTTCCCTATGTTGTACTTTCCATTTTTGTGACTTATTTATTTTATAAGTGGAAGTATGTACCTGTTAATCACCTTCTCATCTATTTTGCCCCTCATCCCAACCTCCCATCCGTATATTATTATCAAAATAAAAAGACATAAAAAAGAAAGAACAGGTCTTGGTGCAGGACTATTAACTAAAGTTCTGGATTTATTTGTATTTCATTAGTTTTCTCACTAATTTCCTTTTCTTATTATAGGCTCTAATCCAGGATACTATATTGCATTCACTCACTTAGGTCTTATCTGGTCTTTCAGTATTTCTCTGTCTTCTCTTGCTGTTCATGTTCTTGTTGGTTTGAATGAGTACTTGCAAAGCAATTTTAAAAGTGTTTCTCAATTTGGATTTGTCTCTCTTTTTTAAAGAAGTAAATTAGGGTTCTGTATTTAGGGGAAGTATATAAGAATGATAAAGCACCTTCTCATCAAATCATATCTGGGGTACATGATATCAACATTCTTCACAACCATTAATATTTTCATTAACAACTTGGTTAAGGTAAAGTTTTGCAGTTAAAAAAAAAAAAAGCTTTATTTTTCCTGTCTAAAATTTCTTCTAGGAAGCAAGGCACTAAAATAGCTCACATCTAAGAAAGTAAGAAGGTTAATAAGCTCTATTTCCTGGAAAAATCTGTATCTCTATATATTTTTGGAATTCTTCCATAAGGAGGAATTTTTCCTTCTACATTTATTTATGTCACTATAGGCCCATGTCCATAAATTTTAATATTTAGCCTCATGACTTCCAGTCTAATAGTATATTAAGAGTATTCTTGGGACCCAGAAGTGCCTCAGTTGGCTAAGCATCTGCCTTTGGCTCAGGTCATGATACCAGGGTCCTGGGATCAAGTCCCCCATTGGGCTCCTTGCTCAGCAGGGAGCCTGCTTCTCCCTCTGCCTGCTGCTCTCTCTCTATCTCACAAATAAAAAATAAATAAATAAATAATATATAAATAAATAAAATCTTAAAGAGTATTCTTTATTTGCAAGTATTTCAATAATTTAAAAATTCTTTTTTACCATTTGTGCCATGGTTTAGAACATATATTTCAAAATATTCTGTGTACTGCAAAAAATTTATAACACTTGAAGTTTAAGCAAGTTATGATCCTATATCCCTAATCCATCCCTCTTTTCCCTTATGCACTTTTTTTATTTTATTATGTTACGTTAATCACCATACATTACATCATTAGTTTTTGATGTAGTGTTCCATGATTCATTGTTTGCGTATAACACCCAGTGCTCCATGAAGTACATGCCCTCTTTAACACCCATCACCAGGCTAACTCATCCCCCACCCACCTCCCTTCTACAACCCTCAGTTTGTTTCTCAGAGTCCATAGTCTCTCATGGTTCGTCTCCCCCTCCGATTTCCCCCCTTCCTTTTTCCCTCCCTACTATCTTCTTTTTTTAAACATATAATGTATTATTTGTTTCAGAGGTACAGATCTGTGGTTCAACAGTCTTAGCATAATTCACAGCGCTCACCATAACACATATCCTCCCAAATGTCTATCACCCAGCCACCCCATCCCTCCCACCCCCCTCCACTCCAGCAACCCTCAGTTTGTTTCCTGAGATTAAGAATTTCTCTTATGCATTTTGCCATCCATTTCATTTTACTATTAACACCCAATACATTATTACCATCATTGTTTTAGTCACTTATATTTTAGAGTAGTTCAGGTGAGAACACAGATTATATTTTATCTTCCTTTATTCTATTTTTGAAGCTCTTTGTTCTTTGAGAGATTTCAAGTTTTTAACTTATATCATTTTGTTTTTGCTGGAAGGAAATCCTTTAACATTTCTTGTGGGAGGGATGCCTGGGTGGCTCAGTCGGTTAAGCATCTACCTTCAGCTCAGGTCAGGATCCCAGAGTCCTAGGATGGAGTCCCACATCAGGCTCCTTGCTCACCAGGGAGTCTGCTTCTCCCTCTGCCTGCTGCTTCTCCTGTTTTGTGTGTGTTCTCTCTCTCTGACAAATAAATAAAACCTTAAAAAAACATTCTTGTGGGATAGGTATATTGGCAACATATTCTCTCAGTTTTAGTTTCTGAGAAAATTTTTATTTCACTTCCATTTTTGTATGTAGAATTCTAGACTATTGTCTTTCTGCTTGCATTGCTTCTGATGAGATCAGGCCTAATTGTTCTAGTTTATATGTAAGTGATATATTTTTTCCCTTCATTGCTTAAGATTATCTTTTGCCTTGGTTTTTCATCGATTTAGAAATATACAAGCCCGGTTTGGGGTTTCTTTCCTGCTTGTGTTTTCTGAGAATCTTCAATCTATATTTTGGCATTTGTCAACAATTGGAACATCTGTAGCTATTCTACACACACACACACACACACACACAATTTGGAATTAGGTGTGATGCAACATTAGGGAAAGTGCGTAGAGTGCAAAGACAACAAAGAGAAGGGGTTCAGATGGAGTTTGGAGCATTGCGGCTTCTGCTATTTAGGAATCAATCACAGGAGAAACCAGCAACAAAATTTTAAAAAAATGAGGAAGGACTGCCAATATGGTCAGAGAAGCCCACAAAATAATGTTTCATTTAACCAGGGCTAATAAATTATATTAAATAGAAAGCAGCAATCAATTGTGTCAAATATTGCTGAGATATATTAAAATGATCAAAAAAAAAAAAAAAGATGGCTCATGACTCTGGATAGGAGGAGTTTGAAACAGTAGTTAGTGAATGGTAGATTACCAGTGAGAGGGTTGAGGAGAAAATGTGAAGTAATAAAGGAGTGATGGCAATAATAGCTAAATGTAGGCAAAGGTTGATGCTTTCTAAGTTCAGATTGGAAAAAAAGCAATGAGACAGACATTTATTAGGAAGAGAATATTCCAAGTATTCTGATCACAGTGGAAACTTAGCTTTCAGTAAATAGTATCATAAATGAAATATAAAAATAATCTAAGTAAATAAAATTTAAGAAGATGGAATCTGTAACTAAAAATTTCACATTATGACAAACCAATGGAAAAAAATGAGTAGAAATTTGTTAGACAATCTGAATATTCCAATTATGCTATCTTTGGGGAAAAGGAAGCCTTAAGGATGGGAAATGTATTCTAAACTTTAGGAAATGACGTTTGTGATTTTAAGAAAAGGCCACAGTCTGTCTAGCACTTATTTTTTATGGGACAATTATCTGTACCCTTTCATACATTAATGTTCAATTTAACCTTAAATTATTTTTCAACTTAATAAAAATATTACTGTTGTATTTATATAGGAAATATGTAAATAAAATTTTTTTTTCAGAGGATAAAGGATTCAATTGACCAAAATGTGAGATATGTTTCCTGAGACAAAGCATGGTAGCTTCCATAAATTCTTTTGAGTTACATATAAGGGTCTCTTAATCATAGGGTTTTATTTAAATTTAGGAAGATTAATTTGATGAAAGAACAAAAGCAAGATTGTTAGCTTAATCAGATGGAGAAATCCATTCCTATTAGAATTTATTTTGGAAAAATTAATTAAAAACAACTGTTTTTATGAGCAAATTTACTAGCAAATTAGAATGATCTTTGTAAGATAGATGCCATTTAGTTACTAAAAAAATAATGTATGGAGGATGAAGTTGCCCAGAGAATTGAATGATTTTGTCTGCTTTCAAAAAATAGATGATGTTCTAAGAAAGGTGATATTTTCTTTTCTTAGAAGATATTATTTACTTATTTGACGGAGAGAGAGAGAGGGAGAGAAAGGGCCCAATCAGGAGTGGTGGCAGGCAGAGGGAGAGGGAGAAGCAGGATCCTTGATGAGCAGGGAGGTGGATGCTGGGCTCAATGTAGGGCTTGATGGCGGACTGTTTGGGGGTTTGATGGGGGTTTGGTGGGGGGCTTGATCCCAGGAATCCAGGATCATGACCTGAGTCAAAGGCAGATGCTTTACTGACTGAGCCACCCAGGAGCCCCAGAAAGGTGATATTTTAGTTGAATACTTAGAGGGCTCAGGACAGCTTATAAATTTTGAGACAAGCAAATATTAGCAAGCCAAAAATGTGGGAATTTTAGGGAAGGATAATGGCAAGCAGCATAAAAGTGATACTACTAATACTCTTTTAGTCATCATTCAGCACACTCATTATGTTAGGAAAATAAATGCCAGACATCTACCAGACAGTTCCATAATATCTGGAGAATAAGCTTAAGATAAATATTTAATAGATAACAAGATCTTTAGTTGGAGTAATTAAAACTAAGCTTTCCTGAGTTTAAATTTTCACTAATCATTTTAGCTGTGTATCTTTCAAAACGATCTTAGTCTCTTTGAACCTTCTTTCACTACTATACATAATGCTAATAATAATTATATTACAATATTGTTTCCATAATCATGTGATTTTTATCAAACACCTAGCAGTGCAAGCACTTAGTGGGTAGTCAACAAAATATGATTCTTATTTTTATATCATATTTGTTGTCTGGCCTATATCACTAGAGCAGCAAAGCTGGAAGCATTTCCGGTAAAGCATTTCAACATTTCAGGTGGAATCTCTCTCAAGAAATAAGTTGTACCTGTATTTAAAAATTACATTACTTGTTAAAGACCAATTTAACAAAAACAGAAGCAAAAACAAAAGCAAAATCCAACAGTGGTAAACTCTCTGGGGAGTCAGGATTTGGAGGCCAAACATAGCAGTTCTAGTAGACATGCTATAAGGTGATATGTCATAGACAAACAACAGAGAAGGCAGGTGATGCACCTGTAATCTCTTTGGGAGAAGGAAGAAGTAGGAATGGGAAAGTCTTAGTTTAGAAGTGCTAGACCCTTATAAAGATTTAGAGAATCTGTGATAAATAACTTGTAAGTGACGGACATCTTAAAATATATGAGAAGTTTTTCAGAATAGCTCAATAATAAATTAGTGGTTTAACTTGGACAACACGTTTTAAGCAAACTCACTGTATTTGGCACATTAACAGGATCAAAATAATCAGAATATTGAGACAGCCCTAGTTTAGGTTATACTTGTACAGTTGACTCTTGTACAACACAGGTTTGACTTGCACAGTTCCACTTACATGTGGATTTTTTTAATAAATACATACAGTACTGTAAATGTATTTTTTATGATTTTCTTAATAACATTTTCTTTTCTCTAGCTTATTTTATTGTAAGAAAACAAGATATAATACATATAACACACAAAGTAGGTGTTAATAGACTGGTTATGTTATCAGTAAAGCCCTCCTATCAATAGTAGTCTATTAGCAGTTAAGTTTTTGGAGAGTAAAAAGTTATACATGGATTTTACTTTGCAAGGGGGCAGGGCCCCAACTGCTATGTTGTTCAAGGGTCAACTGTATTAGACTGTCTCAATATGGTTTTATATATATATAATATTGTCCGGTCAATTATATATTGTATGTAGTCATCCTCCTGCCTATATTTTTATTCTGTGCCTTAAGATAGTATCATTCAGAAATGTTTTCTTCTAGATAACTAGTCCCTATAGAACATACTTTAGCAAAACAATCACAGTTTTAATCGACAAACAATTCAAAGATGAGCATCACCACTGATGGCTAATCTCTGTTAAATTTATTTTAATTACTTTAAGCACAATTATTGCCAACAAATTATATTATAAAAATATAAATGAATATAATTTTAAGTACATTAAATGAGTAATTAAGCAAATAAACTCACTGTTGCCGGGAATGGCCAGCAACCCCTGTACTGATGGATGAAAGATTACTCCAAACTTTGCTGGGAAAGAGAGGAGAAGGCAAGGGGGTCAAAGCTCAGAGATGAAGACCCTTTGCTCTTCTTTTTTTTCTTCTTAATTTAATTTAATTTTATTATGTTATGTTAGTCACCATACAATACAACATTAGTTTTTGATGTAGTGATCCATGATCCATTGTTTTCGTATAACACCCAGTGCTCCATGCAATATGTGCCCTCCTTAATACCCATCACCGGGCTAAACCATCCCCCCACCCCCTCCCCTCTAAAACCCTCAGTTTGTTTCTTCGAGTCCATAGTCTCTCATGGTTCATCTCTCCCTCCAATTCCCCCTCTTCATTTTTCCCTTCCTTCTCCTAATGTCCTCCATGCCATTCCTCATGTTCCACAAATAAGTGAAACCATGTGATAATTGACTTTCTCTGCTTGACTTATTTCACTTAGCGTAATCTCCTCCAGTCCCATCCATGTTGATGTAAAAGTTGAGTATTCATCCTTTCTGATGGCTGAGTAATATTCCATTGTATATATGGACCACACCTTCTCTATCCATTCATCTGTTGAAGGGCATCTCGGCTCTTTCCATAGTTTGGCTATTGTGGACATTGCTGCTATGAACATAAGGACCTTCTTTTCACTACTCTTTGCTCCTGTTTTTATTGGTCCTTCAGGATAATCACAAATCCTTATCACTGTTTCTCAAGCACGTGATGTGTGACAAGGGGTCTTACTGAAACTGGAAGGATTTGTTCAAGGGAAAGATACGATACGCTAATCTACATGTTCTACTAAACATAGCCTGAGGGACAATGCATACATCTCAGATCACAGGGGCTGTTTGGGCTAAGAAAGCTTCAGGGAAAGAACCCACGGCATTCCAATGGCAGAGTGGTCACGCAGACCTCAGCATTCCAAAACCCTCGCTGGTCCCCAGTGGCTTCTGTGTTACATTTTAGCAAGCCAGGTATTATGGATGATTTCATGCTCTACATTAGTCCCAACACATTGTGTTTAAGAAATAAACTTGATCACAAATAAAGATAGTAATAACCTTTGAATTGTGTGTGTTACATCAAATGTAATTCAAATTAAACAACATTTTACAGTCTTAAGTAATTAGAAATTAAAGACAAAAGAGACAGATTGAAAAATGGGGCTCAATTTCCTTCCTATATCTAGAGGAAAGGGAAGTGAGATGTGAGAAAAGATATATCTAATGAAGAATATAGGGACATTAACTTCTGTGGAACAAAGATTTTTGTGAATAAAACTTGAAAGAGATTAGGATGAGTATCATAGGGATAAAGAAAACAAAAAGAGGAAACTATGTACTGAAAACTACTACTGAATACACTGGTGTTATATGAGACTTCTTTGCTCATTTCCAGTATATAAAATGCAACAGGACATTCATTTGGTTGAGAAAGAAACAATTTTGTGTACCATATTCATGAAGGCTTTCTTCACTTGCTGGTTCCGCAAAGTATAGATGAAAGGATTCAAAAGTGGAGCCACGGAAGTATTAAGCACTGCAATTCCTTTGGAAAAAGATATTCTTTGTTTGACTGATGGTTTAACATACATGAAGATGCAGTTGCCATAAGAAAGGGATATCACAATCATGTGAGAAGAACATGTTGAAAAAGTTTTTTTCCTCTGATTAGTTGAAGGGATTTTTAGGATTGCTAAGGCAATATGAGTATATGATTTTATCACCATTATCAATGTGACTATGAGTGTCACCAAAGCAGAGATGTATCCCATTGTCTCTAATAGCTGTGTGTCTGAGCAGGAGATCTGCAGCAGGGGAGTTGTATCACAGTAGTAATGATCAACAATGTTGGAGGCACAGAAATCAAGATTTAGGCCTAGGAGGAGAGGTACAAAGATGGTAAAGAATCCAGCAAGCCAATAACAGAAGACAAGTTGTATGCAGATCTTGCTGTTCATGATGGTTGTGTAATGCAGGGGCTTACAGATGGCAACATAGCGGTCATAGGACATGGCAGCCAGCAAGTAAAAGTCAGATGCACCAAGAAGGAAGGCAAAAAACACTTGAGTTACACAACAATTAAAGGAAATGGTTTTGTCTCCAGTTGCCATAGTAACCAACAATTTAGGGATGCATGTAGTAGTATAGGAAATTTCTAAGAAGGAAAAATTCCAAAGGAAAAAATACATGGGGGTCTTGAGATGAGTATCCACCAGGGTGAGTGTGATGATGGTCAGATTGCCAGTGACGCTCAGCAAGTAGGTGAAAAGCAGGAAGACAAAAACACAATTTTCAATTGTGGATCATCAGTCAAACCTGCCAGGATAAACACTATTGCTTGTGTGTGGTTTCCCATTACTGTCCTCTACTTTTCCAGGTCTAAACAGAAAAGAAAGGAAAAAAGAAATTGATGATCCCAATGGAAAAAATAACAGTGATTAAATGTTTAAAGTTAGCAAAGTGATATTTCAGATAGAATAACATAATGCTCATTCATGTTTTGAAGATGGATATGCCAGGAATAACTGTAGTTTACATTTCCAGAGTATCTGACAGAGAATTTCATCTTTAATGCAGTTCTACCAGAGAATACTGAAGATAGCAATTGCTGACTATTTTTATATAAGAGGAAATATCAGAGGGGAATTAGAGGGACTTATAAGCATGGAAAAATGCTTCTTTCTTGATTTTATGCAAGAGTTGATAAGGTTTCCATTTCCAATGCAATTAAGAGGTTTGCATTCTATGGGCACCTGGGCGGCTCAGTTGGTTAAGTGACTGCCTTCAGCTCAGGTCATGATCCCAGGGTCCTGGGATCAAGCCCCACATCGGGCTCCCTGCTCAGCGGAGAGCCTGCTTCTCCCTCTCCCTCTGCCTGCTGCTCTGCCTACTTCTCTCTGTGTGTCAAATAAATAAATAAAATCTTTAAAAAAAAAAAGGTTTGCATTCTAGAACCAAAATGATTATTGTCATTAAAAGTACATCAGAAAATGGTTTTCATAAAATACCCACACACCTTATCATTGTCAATAAACAGGGTTACTATAACTTTACCATTTTACTCAACTAATCAAATTCCAGTGCCTGATTCTTCTGTCATTTCTTTCATGGCTAACGAGATACCGTTTCAGAGAAGTGAATATGAAATATCATGAATAATTTTATTTTCTGTCCTTAGTAGTATTCCCATCCCATCAATCTCTGTTATCATCCCTACTCTTCCCATGTTGTACTCCCAAACAAAATCAGCAGGAACAGTCTGGTAATGTTGGTATGTGTGATAAAAAAGTGCAGCTTTCCTTTAAAAGTTATGATTCTGAAAAATGAAAAAAATTTTAAAATGAGAGTAATGGATATAGAAGCAGATAGAAATATATAAATACGGTTTCCGAAAATGCATGAGCAGGTAGAAAGATAAAGACAAAGCTTTATGGAAAGCTAGAGATGTTATGGTTTTTAGAAATAAGATGATGAAGGGTATCTGAGTCAGATAATCTTGATTTTCGCTCAGGTCATGATCTCAGGATCCTGGGATCAAGTCCCACCTCATCAGGCTCTGCGCACTCAGCATGGAGTCTGCTTCTCTCCCTCTCCCTCTGCCCTTCCCCCTGCTCTCTGTCTCTTTCTCTCTCTCAAATAAATAAATAAATCTTAAAAAAAGGAAATAGAATAGTGAGCTTAGGGAAAAAATTAAAAGAAGTAAATTAGTAAATCAAAATTAAAAGATTAAAACTTTTAAATTAGTAATAATCTTAAAATTAATAATATGTAAATTAGTAATATTAGTAAATAAAAATTATAAGAAAATGTTTACCATAAAATTTCTCTCCATCTGCTTCTATGCTTTACACTTAACATTTTATTCTTTGTCTAAAATACTGACTGAAAAGATGAACAATTTGGAGTCAGCATGGCCTAAAAGAGATGAAGAGTATTTTTGTGAATTTCAAACACAGTGAATCACATAATCGTGTTGACAAAATTTTAGAAGGCATGTATTTCCCTATCATAAGGATATTCAAATATTTGGTTAACAAGTAACTAAATAAATATTAACTATAGATAACTATAGTTAGCATAAATTAAGTGAGACAGATTGTTCTGTTTTGCACAGCTATCAAACTGGAGATCAGGATTAAGTTTGAAAGAGTATTTTTTCCTAAATTGTCCTCTGAAAAGTACAATCTCTACCACTGATTATAGGGCAACTTTAAGTGCTTTTTTTTTTAATTAATGATTCTAAGGAAGATTTCTTTCCTCAGTATCTTCATATCAAACACATCAAATAATTAAGGTTTAGTAATGGCCCCAGATAGAAAATGTTTTCTGTTTTGAGAATATCAGTATAATTATTTCCAATCTCTAAAACATACATTATTATTTCAAAGACATATAAATAAAAATAAATATACAAGTACCAATAAAATTTGTTTCCAGTTATACCTAGAGGTATTTATAGGAGGATTCTAAGATAAAAAATAAAATCTTTTGTCAGTCATGTTAATAATTGAGTGAATAGAAGAAAGGACTGTTGTTTTTCCTCCACATTTCTTTTACATTCACATAATTATGAAGCAATGAATTATAAATTTTGCTTCATTTACACAAATTACTCCAATGACAACAACTGTAGGAATGCTTATACCTAAAACATCTAAATCACGGTTTTACTATGTCAGATTATTTCTTTGCCCAGCTTCAACAGATACACACACCAACCATCCCCCCAACATGCATTGTACAAAAATTAACAAGGTCACATTACAAAGCCATTAGAAGTCAGACCTAGGTTAGATATTGTGAATACTAGCGAAACTTTTAAAAAGTAATGTTTTTAATACTAAATTTTCATTGTATTCTGTCTTTTTTCATGATTTCCCTTAAATCACAATTTAAAGGTTAGAAAAAAGAAGGTTAATAACATAATGGTAAAAACAGGAGGAAATGGGTTAAAACATATCTAATGGAAATATGGCCTTTAAACTTTAGATATATCAATTCTTTTCACCCGTTTGAGTCTTAAGTCAGTTTGCCAAAAACACTTAAAAATAAAACACTTTTTTGGAAGCTATTAAACAGATTTATTCAGACAAAGTATCTCTGCTTTAATATTTGACTCTTTTATCATCGTGCTGAACAAACCACACTGACATTCCATTCCTCTCTGAATGAATCTCCTTCTATCCGACGATCTATGATGGTTTTTCTTATCTGTTTATAGCAACTTTGTAAATGGCTTTAGGGCTTTTTTCCCCAGATTTTTAGGCTAGTATATTAAATTTCCCCATTCCTACAATTTACTTATGTATTGAATGCTTTTCTTAGTATTATTCACAGTGCCATATAAAATTCATCAACACTTGATCCCATTGAGTATTTATGCTTTCTGGGCCCTGAAGGAAAGTATCTAAAGATTATGAGGAGTTCCCAGAAGATATGAGATCCAAGAACACCATTCCCAAAGGGTCACAAATTTATACATTATACATGAGTTCTCCCCAGACACTAAATACTTAAAAAATAAATTATGTATATTTTTTCAAAACTACTTTTAACTATGTCTCCAAAGCTTTCAGCATAGATGTCCTTAATCTGTGTTTGCCCTTCCACACAGATGTGTTTTCATATCCCAAATACATAGACAAGAAATTGGAAGTCAAAAAAGAAAAGATTATTTTAGTTGGTAATAAAAAGTGACAGCATTCGTTGAAGAATTTATTAGCCTGTCATAGAAAAAACAGTACCTGAAATACCTAAAATTTTATGTCCTATATGCTGTTTTGTTTCTGAATTTAGTCTTTCCTCCAAAAAATGATCTAGTAGATCTTAAACTGATATTTCATAACACCCAAGCATCCTCCACCTCTATATTATTGGAATATTTATCTATGTCTATAGCTGGCCTTCCTTGCAACTTGTTGTGACCATGTGACTAAATTATGAGCAAAGGTTATAAGTAGAGATGTTGTGCAATTTCCACAGATTATCCTTTGATAAAAGAGGTTTGCCCTTCTTTTCCTCTTTACCCCCTCTCATTGTTGTGATATCAGCACATGGGATGGCAAGCCATTTGGAGCCAGGAATATGAGCAATCATACTAGGAATACATTGGCTATTCAAAAAGAGAGAGCACACCAAGGTTCCTGACACCATTGCAGGTCCTACCAGCTTAGAAACACAGTGACTTCATGGAGGAGTTTCAACATACCAGACTGAACATTTAAATAAGATAAAAGTAAAGCTATTATTGTTTAAAGTGCTGTGATATTTGTCTTTCAGAGATGAAATTTGTCTTTCTCATACTCTACCAAACCTATGGTATTAATCAAAACCTGAACTTTTACCTAGAGTCTAACAGGTTGGCCCACCATCATTTCATAGACACTGACAGAGATAGCCTATTGGGTCAGTGACAGAAAACTTTATTCTTTATTATGTAACAGGAAGCAAGAGCTTCATGTTCTCATCAGTTCCCTTTCTCTGCAGGGAAGGGCCCTAATGGATATTGTGTTACGCAGTGCACCTACATCTAAAACTGAGGAATCCCTAAATTAGTAAATTCTTAGACTTTTAAAGAGAAAAACCTGCTGAATTTTGCCCTACTAGAAGACAGTATCTTTTTTTTTTATTATGCTCAGTTAGCAATCAAAACCACAATGAGATACCAAATTACACCAGTTAGAATGGCAAAAATTAACAAGACAGGGAGCAACAAATGCTGGCAAGGATGTGGAGAAAGGGGAACCCTCTTACACTGGTTGGTGGGAATGCAAGCTGGGACAGCCACTCTGGAAAACAGTATGGAGGTTCCTCAAGATGTTAAAAAGAGTTACCCTATGACCCAGCAATTGCACTACTAGGTATTTATCCCAAAGATGTAGTGAAAAGAAGGGGCACATGCACCCTGATGCTCATAGCAGCAATGTCCACAATAGCCGAACTGGGGAAGGAGCTGAGATGCCCATAAATAGATGAATGGATAAAGAAGATGTTGTTCATATACACCATGGAATATTATGCAGCCATCAGAAAGGATGAATACCCACCATTTGCATTGACATGGATGGAACTGGAGGGTATTATGCTAAATGAAATAAGTCAAAAATAAGTCAAGCATAGAAAGACCATTACCATATGGTTTCACGTATGTGTGGAACATAAGGAATAGCACGGAGGACCACAGGGGAAGGGAGGGAAAACCGAATGCGAAGACAGTATATTTAATATACTGCTAACGGGAAAAATCTGCCAAATCTGTTATAAAATATTCTTGAATAGAGTCCAAAACAAAAGCTATCACAACATGTAGAAATGTTTCAGAATTTCCTCCCACCAAATCCATCTCTCATTTCTAAACCAACTCAGCTTCTGCTGCAAATTCACCTAAGTATGTTCCTCTGTTTACCTATCTGATTAATCTGCAGGTCTCTTTTATCACTCCCAAGATGCCAGTCACAGTGTTCTCCAAAGGGATGCAAGCCAATGACCAGCGCTCACACAAGTACAAACCCAAGACTGCCCGAGGTCTCCTAGAAAGAGTTTACAATTTTGGAGGTTGGCAGCCAAGTTAAACGTGCATCATTCAGATTACAGGTTAGTAATGTCTCCAACATAACTTTCAGCTGGCTGGCAAGACTTAGGGCCCCCGATTCAATAACTTGTTTTTGGAGGGACTGCTTAAGTATATTTAATCCAATCTGTTCTATTTGTTCAAGCCATCAGTCATGTGACATTTGTCTGTTCCACTATATGACTTAAAATAGGAGTGAGGAAGACATTCGGAGGTGTTTTTGCCTGACTAAAATAAAAAACACAAGAAAGAACACATAATTCCACTACTGGGTACTTAACCAAAAAATGTGAACACTTATTTGGAAGGATATTTGTACCCCTATGTTTACTGTAGCACTTTTTACAATAGCCAAATTATGGAAGCAATACCACCCAAGTATCCATTGACAGATGAATGGGTAAAGAAGACGTAATTATTTATCTATTATCTATCTATCAGCTGTCTATCTATCTATCTATCTATCTATCTATCTATCTATCTATCTATCTATTTTTCATCTATCATTTATCATCTATCTTCAATTGTATATATATATACATATATATATACAATTGAATATTACTCAGCCATAAAAAAGAATGAAATCTTGTCATTTGCAACAAGGATAGATTTAGAGGATAATAATGCTAAGTGAAATAAGTCAGTCAGAGAAAGACAAATACCATATGATTTCACTCGTATGTGGAATTTAAGAAACAAAACAAACAAAGAATAAGACAAACCAAAAAGTAGACTCTTAACTACAGAGAACAAATAGATGGTTATCAGAGGGGAGGTGAGTGGAGGGATGGGTGAAATAGGTAAAGGGGATTAAGAGTGTACCAATCATGATGAACACTGAGGAATGCATACAATTGTTGAATCATTATATTGTACACCTGAAATGAATATTGCACTGTATGTTAATTTTACTGGAATTAAAATAAATTTTAAAAAGAAGTATTTTGCCTGAGGGTGAAGGTAGGTATGTGGGGTGACTAGGAGGTGCTGGAGTCGTCCCCTATTGTCACCTGTTATCCTCACAGAACCATCTGGTGGAGGATGGCATACCAAACAGTCAAGTAAATTTAAAGATCTTGCACTGGAGTATTTGTCTTCTGGAGGAAGGCTCCAGGCACAGTTTTTAGTGACAAAGATCATTAATAGTCTTTTGAGGTCTAAAGTGTCCTCTTGCCTGGTACCAGGTTTTTTTCTCTCTCTCCACTTCCACAAAATCTGAATAGTCTATTCCAGAACTATAATTTCATCTGGTTTCCAGTTATACCCTACTCACACTCAGACCTTTCATCTAGAGGGGTCAGGTTCATGAGGGATGAGGACAATTTTATAAAACTTATCCAGAATTAAGCTTGAATCTACTAAACCCTTTGTGGCCATGTTACCACATGGAATGTGTACCAACCAAACTGATTTGAGTTTGTTAAAGCAATAATATAACAGTGTATTGGGTGATATCATTAAATTTATTAGAAATGTACCCTTAGGTTCCTATAGACTGTGACAGTTTCTTAGACATTTCTTATTTTGATAACCTAGACAGTTTTGAGTAGTACTTGTCAGGCATTTTCTAGAATCTCCCTTTATTGGAATTTGTCGGGGCTGTCTGTTCTGGATACCCTCAGGTGACAGGACAAGGGAATACCTATCCAGATCTATACACGCAATTATGCATTTGCCTATGTATCCTTCTATATCTATGTTAAGCTACTCATGAATTCATCCTAATATCTTCAAATTTAACCCAATATCACATGAATCATTCTACCTTTGGACTCTTGCTCATATGTATCACTCCAAAAGTGAAAAAATGGCCCCCACCATCTGTCGATGACTTAATTATTCAATTCCAATAAAAATGTATAGTAGGAAACAACTTTATCAACTAGAGTACAGGGCTTATGACTTGAGTCTTACTAATTCACTCATTTCCACACATAGGTTAGTATCTTTTCCTCTGTTCCCTTCAGTGAGGTTGTTTCATACATTCATCATAATGTTAAATCCTTCTGCATTCCATTTTAAGATCCTGGATTTATTTATTTTTTAATTTGCACACACTAGAGTTATTCTTTGTGTTGTAACACTCTACTTGTTTTGACAACCGTAGTGTGATCCATCTTTATAGTGTCATATACAATTGCTTTACTACCCTAAAAAAAATCAGCTGTGCCTCAACTGTTCAATCCTCCCCCTCCCAAGTCCTGGCAATCATTGATCTGTTTACTTTCTCTATAAATTTGCCTCTTGCAGAATAGCATAGAAGTTCAATCGTACACTATTTAGCCTTTTAAGTCTGCTGAATTTCACTTAATAGTAGCTAGTTTCAATCCTACCTCCTGACCCTCAGGCTCATTAAGAGGTAGGAGGGTTAGGGACTCATACCTCCTCACTTACCACCTATGCAAGAGCATCTACAATCGGATGAGGAATCTTTCATATTCCTAATCTTGCCCATGGAAGGGCCCTGTACCCTCCTCTTCCAGAAACCTGTATCTCTACCAGTAATTTATCTTCTTCAACAAAACTGTTAAGAGCTGGGAAGGATATAATAGGTCAGCCAGCCACAGTTTCATAGATTCTGGCAGAAAGCACAAGACTCCCGAGTCAGAGGCAATAGACACTACTCACAGTATGGCTGGTGGCATAAACCTCATAGTTGCCACAGTTTCCCTTGCCTCCCAACCCCCACAAGGGGCTTGGCAGAGAGGACTCACATGGACGCTGCACATACAATAGGTCTGTGTCACAAGGGAGAAAACCTGAGCTTAGAAAAATCCCAGTATTTTAAAGAGGCTGCCAGCAAACCTGCTCAATCTTGCCACAGCACAGGACATTATCTTAATTCTAGTCAGGAAAAAAACCTGCCTTCTTGAAATGATCTCTATCTCCATGGCTGAATGATATAAAAACAATTGTAACAGTAATCTAGAGCAAGAGCTAATACAAGAATTGTAGAAGGTCCATGGAAAATTAGCACTCAACAGTCACGACGGCACAGGTGGTTGCATGAAATACACTCTTAAGGAGGGTTTTTTGAATTAATTATCTGACCTTGAAGTGTTTGAAGACAGTGCTATGACCATAAGAAGATAAGATATCAGGAATCCATGGCATCAACTATTGATGAGTTACTTAGATTATCACTTAGAAAGAAGCTTGTATTGGGGCGCCCGGGTGGCTCAGTCAGTTAAGCGTCTACCTTCAGCTCAGGTCATGATCCCTGGGTCCTAGGATTGAGCCCTGCATTTGGCTCCCTGCTCAGCTGGGAGCCTGATTCTCTCTCTCCTTCCCTCTGCTTGTGCGCTCTCTCTTTCTCTCTCTCAAATAAATAAATGAAATCTTTCTTAAAAAAAGAAAGAAACTTGCATTAAAGGATAACCTTTTTAAAGTAAATAGAGATGACACAGAGCAATATGATAAGCATGTGAAATATAGTCACTACCGTGCTACAAGGCAGGAAAATTATTTCTAACTATATCGAGAGAAAGAAAATGACAAGTTTGTAACTTTAGATTCTTAGCTTGATTTATAGCCAGCAAGCCATGGAGTTACCATGACTACCCTCGAGAAATTGTCTCTTATAACCTTATGTCGTTGTTGCTGAAAACAAGGTAGGCCCTGATCTTCTTTTCAATTGAGGTGTTATAGACATATAACACTGTATTGGTTTCAGGTGTACAACATAATGATTTGATATTTACATATACTGCAAAATCATCACCACAATAAATCTAGTTACCATCTGTCACCGTACATGGTTACAATTTTTTCTTGTGATGAGACCTTTTAAGATTTATTCTCTTAGCAATTTTCAAATATGCCATAAAGCATTATTACTTACAGCCACCATAGATAGGCTCTGAACTTGCAGTCTGTTAAAAATAGCAACATCAGTTGAAATTACATCCTTACCAGATCTCTACTGTGAAAGTTCATAGATTGGAAATAAGGGGATGGGGTTAGGAGAATATCAGAATGTATACATTGGGATATTTGATATACTTCTGATTATCCCAAATAGAAATCACATGAAATCACTGCCAGGAAAAGCTATCCTCTTCTTCCCCCACATTTCTTATACATAATATTGATGCTGCTTTGTTTAAAATACTAATGACCAGAGAGGTGACAGCTAACTTTAAAGTGAATTCCAGGTATCCTCTTGAGCCATGTCTACCAAAGTAGTCATGCTTAGCGTGATAAGCTAACATTCAAACCTCTAAAGAGAAAACGGACATACCAAAAAGTATCATAGTAATTGTTCTAGACCATTTGGGCTGCTATAACAAAATATCAGAAGACTGTGTGTCATACATACAAAGAAATGTATTTCACACAGTTCTGGAGCATGGAAGACTGAGATCAGAGTGTCAGTGTGGTCAGATAAGGGCCTTCTTCCAGTTTGCTGTTTTCTCATTGTATGCTTAACATGGTGGAAGGAGGGGGAAGGAATTCTCTTGGGTCTTTTCTAGAAGAGCACTAATCCTATTAGCGGGCTCCCCCCTCATGACCTAACCACCTCCCCAAGGCCCTATCTCCTACTACCATCATCTTTGGGAGTCAGAATTTCAAAATATGAATTTGGGGGTAAATTTTAAGACCATAGCAATAATTTACCAACTTACATTGACAAAAGCCTGGGAGAATATACGTGAGAATAGATTCTAAGGGTGATATACCAGAGAGAAAGTAAATATAATTCTATATCAGGGTGAATTTATTGATGCATTTTTAATGATTGTGACTTTTTTGGCTATAAATTAGGCTTTTACTTTCAGAAAGCTAGTTTACCAGCACATCACAGGTCAGGGTGAGGCCTGAGTAATGATTGTGGATTTAATGGAAGAGTTCAATCTTCTGATGATGGCTATAATTTTTTGTTCAATTAGATAACAACTTGGATTTGTGAATGATTTATCTTGATTAAAGTTGAAATATTAGAAAAATTTAAATCCAAAGATGTAGAATGACAGTAATATGGAACAGTTTTTTAATGTGCAATCCACTTAACTGTGTAACTGGTGAAGATCCAGAAGAAAATTCTTTGTACAAGGTATTGATTCACAAGGGGATATCAACAGCATCGAAAGGTATTGTAATTGCTGGTCTGAAATGAAAATGGGAGATAACTTCATTAAAATGAGCTTCCTTATTTCACTGGAAATGACAGGACCATGGAAGGCAGAGGCCATGTAATAGCACTTAGCTGACATTGGCAAGATGGGTGTGGTTACTTATTAGTCGGTAGGGTTAGAGTGGTTATCAAAATTGCATGATATGCGTTAGTAGTGAAAAAGACATCATGCTGCTCCTAAGGCTAAAATAAATAGACAATCCATTAAGTTCCTACTTGACCTATATAATTGAAAGAACTATAGGTTGGGTGAAAGGAGGGAAGATACAGCCATCATAATGGTGTTAGAGCTCCTTATCCAATTAAAGACTTTAGTGAGTTCATAGAGCCAGAACCCATGAAGGAAGTTATCCTTGAGGAAGAGCCATGCATTGATATTAATATCTTAATCTCCCTCCAGTTTTCCTGAAAGGATATATATTTTTTTGTCAGGAAAATTGTCCACTGAAAAGGGTGAAATCTGGAACTTTCCAGGATTGTTTCACCTCATCTCTGAGCTAATCTTAATTATAATGATGATAGAATGCCAGGGCATACACTTATTAGAGTGGAAGATAATGGGGCTGGAGAAAGTTTTATTGATAAGTGACAGTTATGTCTTAGTCTGATTTACAGTGATTCTACTACATGTGAAAAATCACCCTGAATATATTGTTAAAACAGATATACTCAGGACCAAGTAGAAAACCATGGAGTTCACCCTCATTAACAAATAATAAATCAAAGCATATTTCCCTGGCAAAACTGCAGTGCTTGGTACTACCATCAAATACTTTAAAAAATGATGCAGGAATGGTGAACCATTCCTCATACCCATTTAATTCAAATATTTGCCTGCCCTACCCCAGATGAATTTTAGAGCGTGACAGTAGATTCATATGCTGAATTAGGTGTGTTTTAAGTTATGGCCTATTTATTGGTTTAAATCAAAACAATATTGGCACTAAGTACTGAGTTATTGAATTTTGAATGTGTTTTTATGGACTAATAGAACATAACAGGTAGATTGCATCACCTTGAAATAGTAAAACAGTTAAGAAAGCAGACCTTCATCCTGACTTTAGGGCCATCTCTGGCCTTTTGCTATAATTTAGACCATGGGCAAGCAAACCAAAATCTGCAGGACAAGCCCACAGGCCGTTTTTGTACAGCCTTCCATCTAAGAATGGTTTTTACATTCGAAGGGCCAGAAGAGAAAGGAGGAGGAAGTCAAGGGAGTAGGGAGGGTAGGAGAATGGAGGAAGCATATAATGGTATGTTAAGATATCTTTTTAAAAAATGTATCAGAGAATCAGAACTTCTCAGGCTAAGTATTTTTTAAATACACATTAAGAGAAATATACAATTTTATTTTGCAAATAGACATATTCCAATTTTCTCTTTTGTATGATAACAAATACCTGTCAATAGTGTGCTTTCATGAAGATATTTCTCTACCATTCTGTTCCAAAATACATAGTATTTTATTTATTTTTTTAATTTAAAGTCAATGAGTCATCCGTTTGTCTAACACCCAGTGCTCATCACATCATTTGCCCTCCTTAATGCATGGTATTTTAACAGTATATGAAAAAGTAACCAGTTTTCAAAAAAGAGTTGTAATAAGCCAAAGAAATTTATAAACTGACTGCTTGAAATTATTGCCATGGTTATTATTACTAAAGATTATATAAACTCAATAATTATGAAAATGCTCATCCACCCATTTGGAAAACTTAGAATTATTATAATCTCTATTAAAATATTCCAAATAAAGACTTTCTGTGCACTTTAAAATATTTATATAAAAATAAAAGTTGAGGCAGCAGATTAACATTAGAGTAGACAGAATTGTAGCAATTTAATATCAAAAACAAATTCAAATAGGACAGAAGAATAATTATTGTGACTTTCACTTCTTTTGATGTGATCGGCATGCATTGTGAAGCATTAGTTTTGAACTATGGAGACCCTTCTAACTAAGTACCAGGATCAGATAGGCTTAGAATAAGACTTTCATATAATCTATTACACAATAAACTGATATTTGCAAATATAATATGTTTTATCAAATTGAATCTAATAGTTGTACTATTAACATTAAAATTAATTTATATAATAGTTATAAAATATATTGATTCTTTTGCCTAATTTCCTTTCTTAATTTCTATTTTTTCTATTAACATATTTAAATATTCTATATTATAGTGAATATATAATTTATAAACAAGTATACATGTACTGCAAAATTCAAGTGTTTTTGATTGTGTTTTGTTTTTTTACTGGTAGAATATATGATAAAGAATAATAATAATAAGCAAAAGAAATTTAGAAACTGTTTGAAATGATTGCCATGACCTTTATTTACAGAAACAAAAAAAAATCCATATTATTTAAGGACATAGAATATGGTGATTCAATTTCTCTAATAGTTATATGTCAGTTCCCATTTTTTATTTTGCCTTGAGTCAGTGACAATTTCTGGGTTTCTAGAAATATGTGCTTTTCAGCTCAGTTTTACAAATCTAGTTGGTGCATTAACTCTATAAAGAATATATGTAAAATTGAATCTCTGAATTCCAGAAGAGTGGAAAGGAACATGGAAAAATTAAAATCTAATTTTGTCTTCCTCTGAGAGAATTTTTAGAGGAAATAGATAAAAGCACCAAATAAAAAGGCAAATGATTTGGGCCTAAATAAGGGAAAGATAAGGGAGAGAATTAGGCTTTGGAGATTAGTCAGGCCACCATGAAAATTATGTCAAGAAAAATAGTTCGTATTATTTTGAATACAAGCATTAAAGAGTTCTGTGAAACACACTCTACCCTTCTTGCTTTATGTTACTCATAATCTCAGTAATATTACTAAAATGGTTCACTTCACTGAGAAAATCTCAATCTTTTTGATTATGTGCTTAAAAGCGTCTTGCAATTGTTTGTTTCTCAGTGTATAAATGAAGGGATTCAAAATGGGGGCAGCAGAGGTACTGAGCAGGGTTATCCCGTTATTTAAAGACACTTTGTCCTGGGGGGCGGAGCAAGATGGTGGAGGAGCAGGAGACCTGGATTTCATCTGGTCTCAGGAATTCAGCTGAATAGGGATCAAACCATTCTGAACACCTATGAACTCAACAGGAGATCGAAGATAAGAATAGTAACAACACTCTGAACAGAAAAGCGAACACTTTCTGGAAGGTAGGACGTGCGGAGTAGGGAATCCGAGGCGATATTCGGGAGGATAGACGGAGGGGGAGGGGGCCTCCATCAGCCACTTCTGGCAAGTGATAGAGCTGTGGAGCACAAAATCGGAACTTTTAGAAGTTGGCTCCGCTGAGGGACATCGCTCCAGTGGCTAAGGGGGAGGTGGAACCCTCGCGGGACAGTGTGGTCTCAGGACCCTCGGGGTCACAGAAAGACCGGGGGTGCCTGAGTGCGGCAGAGCTCCCAGGTATCAGAGCGGGGAAGCCGGCTGCAGAGACGGAGCCGAGGCGCGGGCTCTCAGCTCAGAGTTGCCATAAACTGTGATCCGTGGCCCAGTCGGGCTACTGCTCCTCCAGCAGGGACCCAACAAGTGGCAGAGCTGGGGAGACTCACCTTCCTCCCCCGGGAGGAGCGGCGCGGGAGCGCACCGCAGGGATCTGGTGGGTTTGGAGACTCCACACGGGGTCGGGGGCCAGAGAGAGAAACACTTGGTCACAGGCCAGGTGAGCACGGAGTGCGGCCGGAGACCGGGGACATGGGAGTGACTGCTTTTCTCTGGGGGCACACTGAGGAGCGGGGCCCCGAGTTCTCCGCTCCTCCGGGCGGAGATTGGGAGGCCATCATTTTCACCCTGGTCCTCCAAAGCTGAACGGAAGGCTTGCAGGGAACAAGAACTCCTGAGAGCAAACCGGAGCAGCTTGCTTAGCCCGGACACACAAGGGCGGGGCAATTCCGCCTCCGGCAAAGACATTTGGAAACCACGGCGACAGGCCCCTCCCCCAGAAGATCAGCACGAACAGCCAGCAAGCCAAGACCAAGTTTACCAATCAAGGAGAACGGGAGAACTCCAGTGCTAGGGGAATACTGCACATAGAATTCATGGCTTTTTTACCATGATTCATTAGTTTTTCACAGTTAATTTGTAAACTGTTTTTTTTTAATTTTTCTTTTTCCCTCTTTCAAACAACATCTTATCAATCCCTTTTTAAAAAATATTTTTTATTTTTCATTTTTAGAGTCATATTTTTATCCCTTCATAGTAGTTACCCTTATTTTTGGCATATATATATATAAGTTGTTCTCTCTTTAAAATTTTGAGATACAATTTCTTCTAACAGATCAAAATATACCCTAAATCACTAGTGTATGGCTTTATTCTAGTCTCCTGCCTGATCACATTCTCTTCCTTTTTTTTCTTTTTTCTTTTTCTTTTTAAATCTTCTTCTTTCTTTTTAAAGACAACTTCTTATCTTACCAAGTCCTTTTATAAAATCTTCTATAATTTTCATCTTTACAGTCATCTGCCATCCCTTCATTGTATCAACCCTGATTTTGTACATAAGAAAGACTTATGTCTTTCTTCCTTTAAAATTTTAGCAGGCACTTTCTTCTAACAGACCAAAATATGCCCAAAAGCTAGTGTGTGGCACTGATCTATGCACTAGCCTGATCATATTTGATCATATTCTGTTTTTGTTTTGTTTTGTTCTGTTTTTGTTTGTTTTTATCTTTTTCTTTTTCCTTTTTTTTCCCTCTTCTTTCTTTCCCTTTCTTGTCTGCTGGTTTCAGGTCTTTTCTGATTTGTATAAAGTATATTTGCTGGAGACATTGTTAACCTGTTAGCATTCTGTTCTCTCATTCATCTGTTCTCCTCTGGACAAAATGACAAGATGAAAAAAAATCACCTCAGCAAAAAGAACAAGAGGTAGTACCGTCTGCCAGGGACCTACTCAATACTGACATTAGTACGATGTCAGACCTAGATTTCAGAATCATGACTTTAAAGATACTAGCTGGGCTTGAAAAAAGTGTGGAAGCTATTACAGAAACCCTTACTGGAGAAATAAAAGAACTAAAATCTAACCAAGTCGAAATCAAAAAGGCTATTAATGAGGTGCAATAAAAATGGGGACACTAACTGGTAGGATAAATGAGGCAGAAGGAAGAATCGGCGATATAGAAGACCAAATGATGGAAAATAAAGAGGCTGAGTAAAAGAGAGATAAACAACTACAGGATCACGAGGGCAGAATTCGAGAGATAAGCGATACGATAAGATGAAACAACATTAGAATAATTGGGATCCCAGAAGAAGAAGAAAGAGAGAGAGGGGCAGAAGGTATATTGGAGCAAATAATAGCAGAGAACTTCCCTAATGTGGGGAAGGAAACAGCCATCAAAATCCAGGAGGCACAGGGAACCCCTCCCAAAATCAATAAAAATAGGTCAACACCCCGACATCTAATAGTAAAACTTACGAGTCCCAGAGACAAAAAGAAAATCCTGAAAGCAGCTCGGGAGAAGAGATATGTAACCTACAATGGTAGAAACATTAGATTGGCAACAGACCTATCCACAGAGACCTGGCAGGCCAGAAAGGACTGGCATGATATCTCCAGAGCACTAAACGAGAAAAATATGCAGCCAAGAATACTATATCCAGCTAGGCTATCATTGAAAATAGAAGGAGAGATCAAAAGCTTCCAGGACAAACAAAAACTAAAGGAAATTGCAAACACAAAACCAGCCCTACAAGAAATATTGAAAGAGGTCCTCTAAGAAAAAAGAGAGCCTAAAAGCAGCATAGATCAGAAAGGAGAACAGAGAATATACAGTAACAGTCACCTTACAGGCAATACAATGGCACTAAATTCATACCTTTCAATAGTTACCCTGAATGTAAATGGGCTCAATGCCCCAATCAAAAGACACAGGCTATCAGATTGGATTAAAAAACAAGATCCATCCATATGCTGTCTGCAAGAGACTCATTTTAGACCCAAAGACACCCCCACATTGAAAGTGAGGGGGTGGAAAACCATTTACCATGCTAATGGACACCAAAAGAAAGCTGGGGTGGCAATCCTTATATCAGACAAATTAGATTTTAAAACAAAGACTGTAATAAGAGATGAAGAAGGACACTATATCTTATTTAAAGGGTCTACACAACAAGAAGATCTAACAATTGTAAATATCTATGCCCCTAACATGGGAGCAGCCAATTATATAAGGCAATTAATAACAAAAGCAAAGAAACACATTGACAACAATACAATAATAGTGGGGGACTTAACACCCCCCCTAACTGAGATGGACAGATCATCTAAGCAAAAGATCAACAAGGAAATAAAGACTTTAAATGAAACACTGGACCAAAAGGACTTTACAGACATATTCAGAACATTCCATCCCAAGGCAACAGAATACACATTCTTCTCTAGTGCCCATGGAACATTCTCCAGAATAGATCACATCCTAGGTCACACATCAGGTCTTAACCGGTATCAAAAGCTTGGGATCATTCCCTGCATATTTTCACCACAATGCTTTGAAACTAGAACTCAATCAAAGAGGAAAGTCAGAAAGAACTCAAATACATGGAGGCTAAAGAGCATCCTACTAAAGAAGGAATGGGTCAATCAGGAAATTAAAGAAGAATTACAAAAATGCATGGAAACCAATGAAAATGAAAACACAACTGTTCAAAATCTTTGGGATACAGCAAAGGCAGTCCTGAGAGGAAAGTATATAGGAATACAAGGCTTTCTCAAGAAACATAAAGGTCTCAAATACACAACCTAACCCTACACCTAAAGGAGCTGGAGAAAGAACAGCAAAGAAAGCCTAAACCCAGCAGGAGAAGAGAAATCATAAAGATCAGAGCAGAAATCAGTGAAATAGAAACCAAAACAACAGTAGAACCGATCAACGAAACTAGGAGCTGGTTCTTTGAAAGAATTAACAAGATTGATAAACCCCTGGCCAGACTTATCAAAAAGAAAAGAGAAAGGACCCAAATCAACAAAATCATGAATGAAAGAGGAGAGATCACAACCAATACCAAAGAAATACAAACAATTCTAAGAACATATTATGAGCAACTCTATGCCAGCAAATTAGATAACCTGGAAGAAATGGGAGCATTCCTAGAGATGTAGCAACTACCAAAATTGAACCAGGAAGAAATAGAAAACCTGAACAGACCTATAACCACTAAGGAAATTGAAGCAGTCATCAAAAATCTCCCAACAAACAAAAGCCCAGGGCCAGATGGCTTCCCAGGGGAATTCTATCAGACATTTAAAGAAGAATTAATACCTATTCTCCTGAAACTGTTCCAAAAAATAGAAATGGAAGGAAAACTTCCAAATTCATTTTATGAGGCCACCATTACCTTGATCCCAAAACCAGACAAAGATCCCATCAAAAAGGAGAATTACAGACCAATATCCTTGATGAACATGGACGCAAAAATCCTCACCAAAATACTAGCCAATAGGATCCAACAGTACATTAAAAGGATTATTCACCACGACTAAGTGGGATTTATCCCTGGGCTACAAGGCTGGTTCAACATCCGCAAATCAATCAACGTGATACAATACATTAACAAAAGAAAGAACAAGAATCATAGGATCCTCTCAATAGATGCAGAAAAAGCATTTGACAAAGTACAGCATCCTTTCTTGATCAAAACTCTTCAGAGTATAGGGATAGAGGGTACATACCTCAATATCATAAAAGCCATCTACGAAAAACCGACAGCGAATATCATTCTCAGTGGGGAAAGGCTGAGAGCTTTTCCCCTAAGGTCAGGAACGTGGCAGGGATGTCCACTCTCACCACTGCTATTCAACATAGTATTAGAAGTCCTAGCCACAGCAATCAGACAACAAAAAGAAATCAAAGGCATCCAAATCGGCAAAGAGGAAGTCAAACTCTCACTCTTTGCAGATGATATGATACTTTATGTGGAAAACCCAAAAGACTCCACCCCAAAACTGCTAGAACTCATACAGGAATTCAGTCAAGTAGCAGGCTATAAAATCAATGCACAGAAATCAGTGGCATTCCTATACACCAACAACAAGACAGAAGAGAGACAAATCAAGGAGTCGATCCCATTCACAATTGCACCCAAAACCATAAGATACCTAGGAATAAATTTAACCAAAGAGGCAAAGGATCTGTACTCAGAAAACTATAAAATACTCAGGAAAGAAATTGAAGAAGACACAAAGAAATGGAAAAACGTTCCATGCTCATGGATTGGGAGAACCAACATTGTGAAGATGTCAATGCTACCTAGAGCAATCTACACATTCAATGCAATCCCCATCAAAATACCATCCACTTTTTTCAAAGAAATGGAACAAATAATCCTAAAATTTGTATGGAACTAGAAGAGACCCCGAATAGCCAGAGGAATCTTGAAAAAGAAAAGCAAAGCTGGCGGCATCACAATTCCGGACTTCCAGCTCTATTACAAAGCTGTCATCATCAAGACAGTATGGTACTGGCACAAAAACAGACACATAGATCAATGGAACAGAATCGATAGCCCAGAAATGGACCCTCAACTCTATGGTCAACTTATCTTTGACAAAGCAGGAAAGAATATCCAGTGGAAAAAAGACAGTCTCTTCAACAAATGGTGTTGGGAAAATTGGACAGCCACATGCAGAAGAATGAAACTGGACCATTTCCTTACACCACACACAAAAATAGACTCCAAATGGTTGAAAGACCTAAACGTGAGACAGGAGTCCATCCAAATCCTAAAGGAGAACATAGGTAGCAACCTCTTCGACCTCAGCCGCAGCAACTTCTTCCTAGAAACATCACCAAAGGCACAGGAAGCCAGGGCAAAAATGAACTATTGGGATTTCATGAAGATAAAAAGCTTTTGCACAGCAAAAGAAACAGTCCACAAAACCAAAAGACAACCGACAGAATGGGAGAAAATATTTGCAAATGACATATCAGATAAAGGGCTAATATCCAAAATCTATAAAGAACTTATCAAACTCAACACCCAAAGAACAAATAATCCAATCAAGAAATGGGCAGAAGACATGAACAGACATTTTTCCAAAGAAGACATCCTAATGGCCAACAGGCAGATGAAAAAGTGCTCAACATCGCTCGGCATCAGGGAAATCCAAATCAAAACCTCAATGAGCTACCACCTCACACCCGTCAGAATGGCTAAAATTAACAAGTCAGGGAACGACAGATGTTGGAGGGGATACGGAGAAAGGGGAACCCTCCTACACTGTTGGTGGGAATGCAAGCTGGCGCAACCCCTCTGGAAAACAGTATGGAGGTTCCTCAAACAGTTGAAATTAGAGCTACCATTCGATCCAGCAATTGCACTACTGGGTATTTACCACAAAGATACAAATGTAGGGACCCGAAGGGGTACGTGCACCCCAATGTTTATAGCAGCAATGCCCACAATAGCCAAACTGTGGAAAGAGCCAAGATGTCCATCGACAGATGAATGGATAAAGAAGAGGTGGTATATATATACAATGGAATATTATGCAGCCATCAAAAGGAATGAGATCTTGCCATTTGCAACGACGTCGATGGAACTGGAGGGCGTTATGCTGAGTGAAATAAGTCAATCAGAGAAAGACATGTATCATATGACCTCACTGATATGAGGAATTCTTAATCTCAGGAACAAACTGAGGGTTGCTGGAGTGGTCGGGGGTGGGAGGGATGGGGTGGCTGGGTGATAGAGATTGGGGAAGATATGTGCTATGGTGAGCGCTGTGAATTGTGTAAGACTGTTGAATCACAGATCTGTACTTCTGAAACAAATAACGGAACATATGTTAAGAAAAAAGAAAAAGAAGAAGATAGCAGGAGAGGAAGAATGAAGGGGAGTAAGTCAGAAGGGGAGTTGAACCAGGAGAGATGATGGACTCTGAAAAACAAACTAGGTTTCTAGAGGGGAGGAGGGTAGGGGGATGGGTTAGCCTGGTGATGGGTATTAAAGAGGGCACATTCTGCATGGAGCACTGGGTGTTATGAACAAACAATGAATCATGGAACACTACACCAAAACAAATTATGTAATATATGGTGATTAACATAACAATAAAAAATTGAACAAATAAAAATATAATAACAAACACTTTAATGTTATAATAGTGTACATCTACAGTCTTCCAAACATTTATTTATTATTTATTATTATTATGAACCTCAGTTAGTTTCACCTTCTTGAAAACATTGTTTTCTTGCTGACCATATCTTTGAAGGCTATTTTCACTTGCTTGTTCCTTAGGGTATAGATGAAGGGGTTCAACAGAGGGGTAACTGAGGCATTTAAGACAGCCACTCCCTTATTAAAAGTTAGGATTTATGTACAGAAAGATACAACTTCCATAAGAAAGTGAGACCACAATCATGTGAGGGAAACATGTCGAAAAAGCTTTATTTCTTTGTTGCACAGAGGGGATTCTCAGAATTGTCCTGATAATGTACATGTAGGAAAGAATCACTAACAGCAGGGGGAGGATGAGGGTAATTCCAACAGAGATAAACTCCAGCCTTTCTATGAAATGTGTGTCTGAACAGGACAGAGGCAACAGCACAGTCTAGTCACAGCAGTAATGATTGATGACATTGGCTGCACAGAAAGGCAGCTGGAGAGTCATTACATGCGGCACAATGACAACCAAGAAACCAGAGAACCAGGAACACAGGACAAGTTGAATGCAGAGTCTTCTGCTCATTAAGGCTGTATAATGCAGGGGTTTACCAATGGCAATGTAGCCATCATAGGACATGGCAGCTAAAAGATAAAATTCAGTTGCTCCCCAAAGGATGGCAAAAAAGTACTGAGGGGCGCCTGGGTGGCTCAGTCGTTAAGTGTCTGCCTTCGGCTCAGGTCATGATCCCAGGGTCTTGGGTTCGAGCCCCACATTGGGCTCCCTGCTCCACGGGAAGCCTGCTTCTCCCTCTCCCACTCCCCCTGCTTGTGTTCCCTCTGTTGCTGTGTCTCTCTCTGTCACATAAATAAATAAAATCTTAAAAAACAAAAAAAGTACTGAGTGAAGCAACCAGCAAAGGAGATAGTTTTATCTCCAGTTCCAATATTGACTAGCATTTTGGGAACAAAGACAGAGGTAAAAGATATTTCCAAAACAGAAAAATTCCGAAGGAAGAAATACATAGGAGTCTGGAGGCGATAATCCAGCAGGGTCAGAGTGATGATGGTCAAGTTTCCCATGATGCTTAAGACATAAGTTAGCAGCAGAAAAAGGAAAAGCACAGCTTGAAGTTCAGCATCATTTGTCAGTCCAAGGAGAATGAATTCTATCACTGATGGCTGGTTTCCCATCATTAACTTCAGACAAATTAAGATAGAAAATAATAATGACATGGAGTGATTAACACATTTTCTGATTTTTACTTTATAATTAACAAAGGTTTTGCTTCTCAGGAACATTTTCAATTACTCTCACCATTTTTTAAATTCATTTATGTTTTCCTTCTTAAACTTTCTATTTTGATTTTCCTCTAAGTTATTAGATGCTGTCATATGTATATAGACAAATCTAAAACAAATGTAGAGAGTAGATTTTATTTGATTAAACAGATTTCTTAAATCAGCCTTTTAACTCTCAGTTTATTAGCCAACAGAGTAAATATAAATCAAGGTATGAACTATAGGAATAAAATTGAACTTGGTTGTTTTCTTCTTTTTGCTGTTTTATATTTTTTCTTATTTCAATTTTTCTCATTTTGAATAATAATTCTGTGCACCTACTGAGCTCTAAGCTTAGATTGCTATTTCCCTTAATTCTTTTTTTTATTCTAAAATCTTTCTTAACAATTTTATGCCGTTGTTATCTTATTAGACTACAGTATATGTTTTTTTAAAAGGACACTGACAAAGGGCACTATTTGGTGTTAACTTTAACCACGGCTCCCCCCACATCCCCCCAAAAACCTTTGGCCCAGAGTTCTCCATCATGAAGATTGAAAGGGCCCAGTGATATGCTGGCAGCAGCCCCATTACTCCATGACGGTGGCAGAAGCAGCTTAGGCTCCCTTTGACTCTCCCACACTATGTGACCTGCAAATGGTTCTGAAATTAGAACGTATACTGCTATACTTAAAAACTTAGGGACATGGAGAGTCAGCTAGAATAGAGGAAAAGAAAGTCCTAGGTGGGTAGGGAGGTAGGTTGGGCACACTGAAGAGCCAAGTTGCTTTGTCCAACACCTGTGTACTTTAACTAAATGAACTCAGGCCGCCAACACAGTAGACCTGCTCAATTCACCTTCCACATCCGAACAAGACTAAAAAGCTCAGGCTTGTGTTTTCTACTATGCATAGGTTCTGCCGGTGATGAGGAGCTCATAAGCAGGTTCTCTACTCCTTCTGCACAACATGGTGCATGCACACAACATGCCCAGCAGCTGAGTAGCTGCAAATGCGGCGCCTCCCAGATAATGTGCATCATGACTTCTTGTAGCTTCCTCACAACTAGAGCCTCATATCCCTCAGCATAGAAGTCAGAGGGGTGGGCTGAACTGCCATTACAGCTGCTGGTGGTCTCTCTGCAGCAGCTAAGAGGGACACTCTGGTTTTTGGTCTCTTGGAACCAGTCTGTGTTTTCCCAGTCTGACTAGTTGTGAATTCCACAACAGTGTGGCTGACTCTGTATGTGATCAGTAGCCTGGCTTGCAGCATCAGGGTTGGTCCCATGGTCGGTCTTATACACTCTCGGCATGCTGCCACCTCACTCTCCACCTCTGCTCTGTAAACGTATCCCAAAACCACTGCAACAGCTTCTGCGACAAAAACCAAGAGTAGAATGATGACATTTGTGGCCAGGCCATGGCGGCTTTCTTGGATTGTGGCACAGCAGCCAATTAGGCCAACAATGAGAAGCAGGGCTCCCATAGCTATGATCACTACAGCAGAGATGAGAGCATACACATCTTCAAAGAAGTGGCCATAGTCATCATAAGTGATAAAGACACAGGCTCCCACACAGCATAAAATACCAGCTGCCCCCTGGAAGATAAGGTTGGGAAACACCAGCAGGGTCTTGGATGGGTTGATGCCACACTGGCCCCTTGTGCAGGCAGCGTGCTGGGGCCCTGCTCTGTGAGAGAGATGCACTCACCTAGTGAGGTGGCAATAGCTGGCTCCGGCGTCTCCCCACAACCAGCTCCCTCCTTGCAGTAGCACAGCCCTGGCCCCAAGCCTGATGATTTCCCCCTTAATTCTTTTTTTTTTTTTTGAAGATTTTATTTATTTATTTGAGAGACAGAGAGAGTGAGCAAATGAGAGAAAGAGAGCACAAGCAGGGGGAGAGGGAGAAGCAGACTCTCTGCTGAGCAGGGAGCCCCAAGCAGGGCTCTATCCCAGGACCCTGGGTTCACCACCAGAGCCAAAGGGAAACACTTAACCAACTCAACCACCCAGGCGCCCCTTTCCCTTAATTCTTAATAAAGTCTTAGGAATTCATATTACTTACAGTTCTTCAGTCATGGCAAGGGCTCAATAAATGCTATCACCATTTAATACAGATATATGGATTAGTCGGTACTTGGCAAAACGTTAAATCAAAATAATCTCACTGATTGTGCTTTCTTGCTGTATGCAGGAACTGTCCACCAGCAAATTACAGTTTTACAGTTCCTTAAATGTCAGCTCAAGCTCAGCCCTTCATACAATTGTATCTAACAATTGCAATCAACCATAATTGTTTTTCCTCTTCTTTATTAAAATTTATCACAAGGGAGCCTGGGTGGCTCAGTTGGTTAAGCGACTGCCTTCGGCTCAGGTCATGATCCTGGAGTCCCAGGATTGAGTCCCGCATTGGGCTCCCTGCTCAGCAGGGAGTCTGCTTCTCCCTCTAACCCTATCCCCTCTCATGTGCTCTCTCTCAAATAAATAAATAAAAATCTTTATAAAAAAATAAAATAAAATTTATCACAACATAACACTTGGTCATAAAGTCAAATTTTTTTCCAGTTACGTCAAGTATGTACACTTTATCTGTCCAACTTTAACATAAATAAATTACCCACAAAAATAAGGTCTTATTTCTCTATATCTTTTATACAGAGACCAGAAAATTGTACAGATTTGGTAAAAATTTTAATGTAAAATATTTTTTGACTTTTTTAGATTCATAGCCCTATTTTATTAAATGCTATGGTTTTTATGCAAATAAAAGTTCCAATTAAGCTTATGCATATAGCTCTTCAGAATTTTCTTTTAATATTTTTCATCATCAGACTCAAAGAACTATTACTAAGAAAGCTTTTCTCTACTCAAAAAATTATAAAATTCGTTTCATTTTAACAACTATTTTACTACATACATTGACATATTTTCAGATTACACTATGTCACTATGTAATAAGTTAGTAATAGTCACACATCATATATTCTTATCAAGGTGAAAACTCCAGAAGTATTTAATACAACAAAAGAGCAGTTTTGCCAACTTAGGAAGGCTGATTGTCTAGAAGAATTATATCTGGAAAATTTCAGGGTTCCTAACATAATTTCAATCAATTTGCGCTTTTGTAGATAATTGTTTCTTTTGTTAAATACCTTTATATTAACATATATAAAAAGCATAATATGCTAGGCACTTATCAGTGTTATTAAAAATTCTGTTTTGTTAAAGATAATTAGATTAATGTATCAAGAATGTAAATTTAAGTATCAGTTGAAATAATGGCTATATATATCTGAATGTATTATCTTGACTATAATGAGTGCAGATAAATAAATGTAGGAAATTAAAAATTATGCACAAATAATGAGCTTTATGACATTTTATATGCAGAAAAACATTAGGGCACACCTCTTCCACTATGACAAAAAAAGCTCATTAAATTGTAATATTGCTACAATTAGTTGAAATAAATCTTGGGGATTGGACAATTGGTAATGATATTCTGTTTCTACATGAAAATAGCTGGTGTCAGATAATTTGGAGATATTGATGTTAATCTTCCAGTTCAAGATCCTAGCTATTAATTAAGACGGAAAATTGTAACTTAGAAAGTACTCGGGCTATTGCATTCACTAAAGAACATTAATGTCCTGAAATTTCCATTGTTTAAACAATCATATTTTTTGATACAATGAAGACTTTATAATTGATTGCCACATAATAGAAACCCTTTACTGAATAAATAAGTGTCCAAAAATAAGAACATAAACAACATTTATATATTAGTAAGTGACATCATCACCTACTAAATAAAAGATGAACAAAATGAGAATTTTTATATAAGAAGAAAAATTTATATCAACCAAATTTCTTTCAGCAAAAGATGATAATCCTTTATAATAAAGGATATAATCCTTTATATATATATAATGAATGTATATAATAAAAAATCTCTTTATAATAAAGATTATTGCTATTCCCAGAAAAATAATATATATACCATATGTGATATATACATAATCATATGTATATATGATCAAATAATAAATACTTGACCCAAAAAAGATTTATTTGGCAAAAATATATTTACTCAAAAGATTTACCGCTAGGACACTGCTTTTTTCCTTAAAAAAAAAAGGTTTATTTGTAGTTAAAAGGATGTGGAAGAATTTTCCCAACCTTCTCTGGGTAACTTCAGTTATGAATACCTTCTCCTAAAGTAAAATCATCTCTACAATGAATTGTATATAACTTTCATATTTAGCCTCTGCCTCCTTCTGTGGTGGATCTCTTTGCTAGTTTAAGAAGCACTTAAGAGGAAAGTTAAGAACATTGAATCCATGACAAGTAGGAATGGGCATCATGGAAAAATAGAAGAAAGTGTGATTTGATTTTCTTTAAGCTCTATTCTGTGAATATGGTGTAACATTTTCTGCCTGAAAATATGTATATATGCTAAACTGTCATATTTTGAATTTTTACCTACATTTGCTTAGAACAATCAAAATTTTATTTAAAAAGAATATGTACATAGTTGTGTCAACAAGCAAATATGAAAGGTAACAGACAAATCAATAAAGAGACTATACATCTCTAGTTCAGTGCAGCCATCACCAGCCCTCTCCTACCTCAAACAGGTGAATCAGTTCTGCCTTAGTTTCAAATGAGCTCCTTCTGTGGTTAAATCAGAGAATATAAAGGTTTAGGACCCACTGGGAAATGGTCCCTGGGTCATCAGAATTTGTCTGCTTCAAAATACTCAGGAATGCCTGACTTTCTCTTTCAACAAAGATAGGTCAAATTAGCAGGTAAAAAGAAGAAACAAAGAGCATATAAACAGATTGAAATCCCCTGCCAAGCCTTCCTTGCCATTCCATTGCTCTTAGAATTTATCTATCACTATTTTTTCTTACTCATTTTGGTTTATGTGAATGGATATCTTGCTATTCTTTTGTCACCCCCACCCATGGTCAACTCAAAGCCTTTGCAATGGCTGTTCCATCTTTCTGTGATGTTCTTTCTCCAAACATCACATGACTAGCTCCCTCATATCACTGAGATCTCAGAATTGGGCATGCCTCAGGGGAAGCTTCCCTGATCATACTATCCAAGATAGCCACTACTCAATCACTGTCTAACACCTTAACTGGCTTGATATTTTATACATAGTAGATTTTTTTTGTTGTTCACACCACTCTTAAATTTTGTTATTTCCTTATTTGCTATGTGTTTATTGTCTAGCATCCTCACTAAACTGTAAGCTCCACTAAGTGAAGGACTTTATGTACTAGCTTCTCTGTATGCCTGTGGAAGTTTCTGGCAACTACCAGTTTCTTTATGATACATCAGGGTGTTTATATATATATATAAATGTATTCCCTACAAGAAGGACCCACAGCATGATACCTTTGCTGAATAAATATTTCTTGAGGATTTATTTAAGCCAAATTAGATGTCTAAATTAGATATTCTGTTTTACTGATGTATAATTGATTTATACTGAATTTTACATGTTTAAAATATATAGTTTGATTGTTTTGAGATATGTCATGAAACTATGAGAACTTCACCACAATTAAGAAAATAAATAGACCCATCCAACCCTAAAATTTTCTCATACCCCTTTTAATATCCCTTGCAACCCACCTTATGCTCTCACATGGTAGATAAGTTTACTGGGAAAAGATTTATTAGCTTTGCAACTGCATGGGTGTTATTCAAAAGAAGAAGGAATAAAGGGCCTATTTTTACCAACTGCCACTCTAATTTATCCAATTAAACATTATAAGCATAAAGATATTCAGATATTTTGTTTCCTTTGCATATTTTCCACAAATACTCAACATCATGGCATTACCATTTTTTCTGCAGTTTTAAAATATAGCATATAGCAAATGCTATTTATAGCTATTCTTTTTTTAATAGCTGTTCTTAATCACTTTTTTTTGTCATAAATCCCAGTGAGTAAATGCATGTTTTATTTTCTAAAAGGTAATTTATTGGGACTCTACTGAGAATAGTGGTATCTGGGGGCTAATGGGGTGGTTAGGAATATTTTCTAACTGCAGCTAGAGTTCCTGGTGAGATCAAAGTAGTGATATGATCCAGAAGGTAAGTGGAAATCCATGCAAAGAGTCCAAGAAAAGATGGAAAACAATACTGGAAGCTTGGGGATGAAGTTAATATTCAGAGAGACAGATGAAAACAGGGAGATTTCAATAAATCAAGTGGGTAACAAGAAACTTAAGTAGGCTCTGTTACAGTACATGGTTAACATTTATAGCTTCTCTGCACCGCGCTGTACTGTGGGAACAATTTAGTTAGAGTTAAGATAGATCCGACAAATGTGATCCTTAACCAGGATTTATGAATTAGTCATGCATCTTTTATCACTTTGCCATTTCTACATAACAAAGCTCCCCCAAATTTAGGGTCTTAAAACAACAAGCAGGTATTATTGTTCATAAGTCTGTGGTTCGGCTAGGCGGTTCTGTTGATATGGACTGGGTTCTCCCACATCCTGGGGAATCAACCAGCTGTGCTGTCGTCTAGAATGGCTTCAGCAGGGATGAATCAGCTCAGCTTCAATAGATGTCTCTTCCAGCAGACTAGCCTTGGCTTGTTCTCATGTGAATTGTGTGGGTGCAAAAGAGAGAGAGAGAGAGGATGCATGCTTGGCTTCTTGATTGTTACACTCTGAACCCTCACAACATTCCCCTGTCGCATCTCTTTGCAAAAGCAAGTCACAGGACTAGGCTAAATTCAAAGGATGAGAAACAGACATTTTCCTGCTGAGTGGAGCTGCAGAGTAACATTGCAAAGGACATGGCCATTTTCCTATCCATCCACCACACAGCTCATGAAGAATCACCTAATCACTATCAAAGCTGTGGTGACCATATTGGGTCCTAGGGCTACCATAAAAAATTACCCCAAACCGGTGGCTTAAAACAATAGGAATTTATTCTTTCACAGTTCAGGAGGCCAGAAGTTTGATAGCTCTGAGGAAGAGTCTGCTCCATGCTTTTCTTCTAGTTTCTGGTGCTGGCCAACAATCCTTAGTACTCCTGGCTTGCAGCTGCGTCTCTCCAGCTTCTGCCTCCATCTTGACATGGCTGTCAGTCCTGTGGATCTGTGTATCTTTATGTCTCTGAATCTCTCCTTAAATAATGACCCTAGTCATTGGATTTACAGCCCATCCCAATCTAGTATAACCTTATCTTACACTGATTACATGTGTAAATGTCCTATTTCCAAATAAAGTCACATTCACATGTATCCGCTATTAAGAGTACGACTTATCTCTGGGAAGACATAGTTCAATTCACAACAGTGATCATATATATTGTATGGAATATGCTGAAGAGAAATCAAATACCCTGATAATTATTAAAAACATAAGCCTGTAAATTAAAAAAAATAAAAGCCAAATCTATAAACAAGTGTATAAAAAAAAGAGAAAATGCCAATTAACATGCAAAGAGCTTCTTTCACTTTCTTTTTGCCCTTCGCTGTCTGTGTTCCCTTGCCAAACACAAGGCATGCTTCTTTTTCAACTTAAAGTTAAGCTCCTTTTGCAAATTTGTTCATGAAAATTCCTACCCCATCTCCAAACCACTTTGCCATTTATAATCCATACATTAATATTTATTGCTGTCAAATTTTTGCTTCATATAATTTTAGAACTTGCTCCTTTATAGATGATCAAAGTGAGTCTCAAAGAGTTTCTATCTTGACCAAGGTCAACAAGATAGTTAATGAAAGAGCCAGAAATAGCACCTAGGTTTTTATTTTTATTTTCAGATTTCACTAATTTTATTTTTTCCCACTTTATTGAGATGAAATTGACATATAGCACCATATAAGTTTAAGGTGTACAGTATAATGTCTTGACATATGTATATTACAAAATTATTACCACATAAGTTTAGTTAATATCCATAACCTCATACAGTTACAAATTTTTTTTCCCTGTGATAAGAACTTTTAGGATCTACTCTCTTAGCAATTCTCAAATTTACCATACGGTGGCATTAACTGTAGTCATGTTGTTGTACGCTGCATCTCCAGTACATATTTATCTTATAACTGGAAATTTGTACCTTTTGACCAACTTCATATATTCCCTACCTGTACACTTTGCCAGTGGTAACCACAAATCTGATCTTTTTTTCTATGAGTGTTTTTTAGATTCCACATATAAGTGAGATCATACATTACTTGTCTTTATTTGCCTGACTTATTTTACTTAGCCTAATGCCCTCAGGGTCCATCCATGTTGTCATAAATGGTAGGATTTTCTTCTTTTTGATGGCTGAATAGTATTCCATTGCATATATGTATTGTAAATATATTTTACATTGTAAATAATACTGCAATGAATATGGGTGTGCATATATCTCTTTGACATAGTAATTTCATTTCCTTTGGATATATATACCCAGAAGTGGAATTGCTAAGTCATACAGTAGTTCTCCCTTTAAATTTTTTGAGGAAACTTCATACTATGTTCCATAGTGGCTGTTCCAATTTACGTTCCCACCAACAGTGTACAAGGATTTTTTTTTCCATATCTTCCCCACTATTTGTTATCTCTTGTCTTTTTGATGATAGCCACTCCAACAAGTCCAAGGTGATATTTTACCGTGGTTTTAATTTGCATTTCCCTAATGATTAGTGGCTTTGACCACCTTTTCATGTATTTCTTGGGCATTTGAATATATTCTTAGGAAAAATATCCATTCAGGTCATCTCCCCTTTTTTAACTGGATTATTTGGGGATTTAAGCTATTGAGTTGTATGAGTTCTTTATATATTTTGGCTATTAATCCTGTATCAAGTTTATAATTTGCACATACATTCTCTCATTCCATAGGTTGTTTTTGCATTTTGCTGATTGTTTCTTTTGCTGTGCAGAAGCTTTTCAGCTTGATGTAGTCCCTCCCACTTGTTTATTTTTTTATTTTGTTGCTTTTGCTTAAGGTGTTATATCCAAAAAATCATTGTTAAGACCTATGTCAAGAAGCATTTTCCCCGTTTTGTTCTAGGAGTTTTATGGTTTCAGGTCTTACAGTTAAGTCTTTAATTTGATTAAATGTTGTGAGTGGTGTAAGATATGGGTCTAGTTTCATTCTTTTATGTGTGAATATCCAATTTTCCTACCACAATTTATTGAAATGACTGTCTTTTCTCCATTGAGTATTCTTGGCTCCTGCATCAAATATTACTTTATGTATATGCATCTAGGTTTTAAAAAGTAAGATTACTTTTTTTCTACCACATGTTTGTATTTACTTTATTCATATATGGGTTTTGTTCACATTAAAATTTTTTAAAAAGTGATTAAACAAATTATCAATTTTTTTCTATCAAACATTTCTCTACAAATTTGTCAATGGTTGTAGAGAGAAAATATATCCAACTAATCTAAAATTAGTAATGTCATTATAGTTTTTTTATTTTATTTATTTTTGCAAGAGGGGGAGAGGGAGAGCACAAGCAGGAGTGGGGGGAGGGGCAGAGGGAGAAGCAGACTCCCCACTGAGCAAGGAGCCCGATGCGGGACTCAATCCCAGGACCCTGGGATCATAACCTGAGCCGATCTGAGCTGAAGGCAGGTGCTTAACTGACTGAGCCAGCCAGGCGCCCATCATCATAGTTTTTAAGACCACATCCAAAGGCCCTGTTTTAAAATTATTTCTGCACCATCTTCAGATGGCCTTAAAACATACACAGAAGGTTATTACCATCTAATTTATGATGAAGAGGGGTTTCTCTCTCTACATATCAATATATTCCATATATACATTCACATATGCAATTTTTTCTTCTAGATTTAGAATGTTCATTTCATAATTATTCTGTGCAAGCCATTTTGGTGGAACTTACAAATTAATTCAGTCAAATGACATTCCTGATTTGTTCTTTAACCATTAGACTTCTTCATTAAAACAAAACAAAGAAAACCAAAAAACCTGAAACTGACTTTTGATGATTTACACAGGAAAGATATTGAAAAGATGTTGAAAAGTATACTGCATATAAAATGGGAAGGGAAATGCAAGAATAAGAAGCAGTCAGGACCACAATGAAAATCCAGATTCAGTTGTGTAAACACACTGATGTGGCCAGAACGAAAACATGGACAATAGAGTTTAAGCTTGTACTACCAGCACTGGACGCTGGGGACTGCCACTGCCACTGCAGTCTCCACTGCCCCTGGACACTGGGAGCTGCTGGCTTCATGTGAACCCCCACTGTCACCATTTCTTTGCATCCTTAAATCAGAATTCAAAATCTGATTAGTTGAGCTTAGCGTACAAGCCCACAAACTAGCTCTAAGGGAGTCTGGTAAAATACTATCTGGCCTTCACTTTCTCCATGGAAATGGTTTTTGCCTTTCTGAAGACACAAAATGAAGAGTCCAGAGGCTAAGTGACCAGTAAATCATCACTGTTCCCTCCTTTCTGAATATACTGAATTGTAGTAGCACAATGAAAACTCACATGACTTTGCGACAAACTTGTGACAAAAATGATGGTGATGGGGGATAAATAGTTATTGAGTATAGGATCCTGAATTCAAAATAATGATTATCTGACTACCTAGTATGTAGATTTCGTTCCATAATGAATCAGCATTTTAAGTACATTTTATTCACTCAACTATTTGAAAATCCACAGCACTCACTAGCAATATTATTTTATAGTAAGAGTTTATAAATGTGCATGTATGTGCATTTTGTTGCATTGATTTTGGCAATTGAGAATTTTGCTTTAATCTCCTCATTATATAACTGTATTGTTATTAATTGCTCTTAAGTTTTGTCTCCTAACCAAAATTAAAACTCTCTTGGGGAAGTGTTATTTCCTGCCTTTTAAATATAAATATAAAACAATGCTATACATTGGATTGGATTCACTAATTTGACCTGACCACCATTGAAATAAAGCAAAGATAGACTTTTTAAGCTACATTGAAATATCAACATGTTAATTGTTCTTCTTACCTCAGCTCTCATACATGTGACAGGATTGGATAACATGTAAAGTAACTGATCTCACCAATTCTTATTTTAGGAGTACCAGGTTTGGCCTTTGAAGACATCCTCCAACATTCAAACTTATGGACATTTGGAAGAAATATTTCCAGAAATGCTTCTAAATAACAATATGGGGTATATATGGAAGAGATCTATGAAACTGTAAACTTAGGAAAAACTCCTTACAAAATGTTTTTTTCACTACAACTAAAAAAGTGAATCATATCACCATAAAAAAAGTGATGAAAATATTTGTCCAAAGAAAACTCTGGAATTGTTGTTAGTGATGAAAATTTTAGCATTTTTGGGGGTGAACAACTCATCAAATGAGTCCTTTTAATCATCTCTTCAGATATAATAATGACTCTATTAATTAGCTTTGGGAACTCTAAAGAAAAAATCAATTTGTAAATTGAGGATGACAAGCTTAAAAAAAAGTCTCTTCAAAGACTTTGTGACTCTGTGACTTACATCAAATTTAATAAAACTATATGAAACATAATAATTGTATTATAAATTCCCTGAAGAAGCCACGGATTTTAAATTACATAAGATATGCAATAAGTGAATGCCTTATGAACATTTTTGCTTGCATCTTACAGGAAGAAATGAATTTTACGTTTCACTCAAAATATACTATATGCATAACTAAAGCATACCCTTTCATATATGGGATCCAATCTATATTTCCTATTATTCTAACAATAATACTATCAAACACTCAGGTAATGTTTACTATGTATCAGGTGTTTCCATAAACTCTTTTCATAAATTGCTATGTTATTCTATCCTTGATTTTATTATGCTAGCTTATTAAACACATACACATGCACTACTAAACTGATTTTACAACCTCACAATCTACTCGTGAGTCACATTCAAACAGAAGAAACCCAGGGACACCTGAGTGGCTCAGCTGGTCAAGCATCTAACTCTTGATTTTGGCTCAGGTCATGATTTCAGGGTCGTGGGATTGAGCACCATGTTGAGCTCCATGCTCAGTGGGAAGTCTGCTTGAGATTTTCTCACTCTCCCTCCACCCCTCTGGCTGCACTTTCTCTCTCTCTCAAATAAATAAATAGATCTATTAAAAAAAAAGAAAAGAAAACCATTACAATGGTCTTACCAGATGGTCACTGAACTTAGTAACTTTAATTTGGAATATGTGAGTTAGGCTTAAACAATTAAAAGGCCATTGAAGGAGAAAGATTTAAAGGTATTGATATTTCCTACCCTGAACTCCCGTTATGCTCAATGGATACAAACCTCGGGAAATCACAATTAAATTAAAATAGTCATCACAAGTTGCAAATTTGTGATGATTTTAAATTTTTCTGGGATTTTGACCAAGAATGATAGAAGGTAGTTGCTGCTTAAAGAAAAATCTATACAATTAAGAAAAACATTGGCTAATGAAGACTTAGAGCAACAGATATTATTACATATAAATTGCATATTCAAAGCCAATATATCTTTATGAGGGTGAAAATATGAAATTTTCCAAAATTACATTTGGCTCAATTTCATTTTGTCTTCTTAGTTGATAAGGCATTTATGGCCTTAAAGACAAACTTCCCATGTATAAGTGGTGCTTTATCAGGCTGAAAATGTCCTAGAGATTTTTAAGAAGTTAACATATTGAATTTCAAATGCAGAAAGATCTGAATTTGAATTCTTGTGGCTACCTCTCAATAACTCTTTGCCCTGTCAAGATACTTAAATTTTCTAATCCTAATTCATCTTTTATGAAAAATAAATGTATAATAGGATCTACCTGTTGGGTTGTTGCAAGGGCATTTTTTAAAAGATTTTAGGGGCGCCTGGGTGGCTCAGTCATTAAGCGTCTGCCTTTAGCTCAGGTCATGATTTCAGGGTCCTGGGATCGAGCTCCACATCAGGCTCCCTGCTCAGCGGGAAACTTGCTTCTCCCTCTCCCACTCCCCCTGCTTGTGTTTCTGCTCTTGCTATCTCTCTCTGCGAAATAAATAAATAAAATCTTTAAAAAATAAAATAAAAAATTTTATTTATTTATTTGAGAGGTAGAGAGAGAAAGAGCATGAGCGGAAGAGGGCAGAAGGAGAGGGGGAAGCAGACTCCCTGCTGAGCAGGAAGCCCAATATGGGACTCTGTCAAAGGACCCTGGGATCATCACCTGAGCTGAAAGTAGACGCTCAACCGACTGAGCCACTTAGGCAACCCACGAGGGCATTTATTAATGATAGTGCCTTGATAAATCATGTTTGCTGTTATTATCACTACTCTTGCTTTTACTGTAGTGGCAAGCAAGTATTTCTCGTTTAAATTCTAAGAAGTAACAGCTAATTAAAAAAAATTAATAGGGGATCCTTGGTAGCTCAGTCACTTGAGTGTGGGACTCTTGGTTTTGGCTCAGGTCGTGATCTCAGGATCATGAGATTGAGCCCCCTGTCAGGGTTTGTGCTCAGCCTGGAGTCTGTTTGAGATTCTTTCTCCCTTCCCCTTCCCCTCTCTCTCTCAAAAAATAAAATAAAAATTAATAGATGATTAAGCCAATGATCAAAGAAATCCAGAACCATGTTATGAAATATTTATACTAGGGTAATCTTATATAACCTCATTTAAACAGCAATCTATATAAAGAATTTGCACCATGAATTCTTGGCAACTACAAGTCTCCACTTTTCAATACATCTTTTAAAAAGTTACTTAAAATACATTACAAGATTATATTTGCATCATATTAGCTGTAGAATATATAGGCGTCTGTGGTGCATATTTTCATTTATGCTTCATAACTTTTCAATTCTGATCTGAGCCCCACAAGGCTGGCCTTTATATACTGCATCGACAGAAATTCTTGTCCTCTGTCTCAGATTTGGTTTGATGAAGAAAATGCATCAGCAGATGAGAGTCAGAATAGCATAAGGCTGGGATGGCTGCCTTCTACTAAAGAACAGAGCTCCTGTTGTATGACTTTTACTTATAGTTGTAGCAGCCTCCAGTTTCCAAGTAATACTTCTTCTCCTGCCCCTTCATATCAAGACATGTGGAATTTTCATCATATGAGCTGTGTGACAATTATTTAGCCTTGCCCCCAATTCATAAATAGCCCCCTCATAAAGATTCTCTCCCAATTATCCCAACAGGTACCATCTGTCTCTTGCTGGGAGTCTGACAGATACACTGAGAGCCTCCCATCACAGCAAGAGACACTGACAAAATCAGAGCAAATCTTGTACTCCTTTTAAGCTTTTGTCTGTGGGTTCTGCTGCCCCTACTTTGTTTAGAAGCACTACGCAATAGAACTCAAAACACATCTAA